>NC_092756.1:6786947-7460161 GCF_047496795.1 Chiloscyllium punctatum | reverse complement strand
TGTCAATGTCAGGCAGTGGTTTACAGACCCTAAACACTCCCTATGTGAAACCATTCCTCCTCATGTACGTTTTTCTACTTTTACTAATGACTTTAAAACTCTGCTGAATTGTTCTCGATCCTTTCAGGCGTGGGGAGCACTCTCCCTTCCTTATTTCCGCTGTCTATCCCACTCATGTCTTGGAAAGGTTTAACACGGCCAGCTGTCGGCCTTCTGTTCTCCAAGAAGAACTGCCCCAACCTTACAAATCACCTTTATTGTTGACATTCCTTATACATCACACCATTGCCATTAACCTGTTCAGCACTGTTTCCAATCATTTCATGTCCCCACTTCCTCAAGTGTCATACGCAGAACTGTGCGCACAACCAAGATGGTGGATTTATTCAGAACGGGATTGTGTGGGTGAGCATCCTGAAAAACTTGTTTCGCTTTCACCACATGTGATAATGTGCCATACCTACTAAAATGGCATTTCTTACTCCAGAATTCAACGTTATTTCAAGGGGGGCAACTTCCTGATTTACACCTTTTTTATCAAATAGCTGATAGGGCGACCGGGCAAACGTGAACTCAAACGACCAAGGCTCGAAGGCGACTTCAAGTAAGACATTCTCACATGTCAGTATTAACACAAGCTGCTGAGCGAAGATCATGCCCCTAGATAAGTGGCATTCTTACGTTTCCAAAACCAAACCAGCTGAAAGTCGCTCAGATCCAACAACATTATACTTTGATCTCGGGTTTCAAAGCACCAAAGTGTTTCAAGAATATCGCCTTCTCATTCCGTCTCCTTGTTCAAGGGACGGTGCTTCTTAACCCTTCTGCTTGGACTCCATGGGCAGAGTATTCAGTTATTTCCCTCCACCTGCAAGCAGTGTGAGGGGAGGCAAGCGCGGATTTGCTCTCAACGGCAGAGCCAGTTCCATCAAGTGCTGCAAATGACCAAGTTTGATTGTGAACGTTCCGTAAATATTATTTATCTGAGAGGCCGATAAAGATGTTGAGCTGTTGGGAAAGACAGAATGTACTCCGGATTCTCTACCCTCAAGTACATCGATGTGCGGACATTTTTGTGCAGCCTGTTTGCTGTTCAGAATCCATCTTGACACAGCCGTCCTGCAGAAAGGCTTTTTTTAACAGTGACATCGGTTTCTTTGCTGCAATCGGGCAGCAGTTAATACCTGAGCCCCAGCTGTCCCAGATGAAGAGAATGCGAATGAAACCCTCAGTCACTGAGAGTCATCCCCACGTTCGTGAGCTGCGGAGCTGCAGACAGTCTAATGTGGAAGGGAGGGTTAACAATGAGACATTATTTCACTATCAGCCACTCTGTCCCAGAGACAGGACGAGGGGCAGCATCAACGTGTGGCATCACTCACTCGCTGACAGAAGCTGTTCAGCTCATCGAGTCCACGGCAACTCTCTGTCGCTTGTATATCTCTGTGGTTATTCATCATTAGCGATCTATGTCCTAATAATGCAGAACTGTGTCAGTGTCATAATGCTGTCTCCAACCAGTTGATCCAATTGTTACTCACGTCTTTTCATTTCACGGGGAGGACATGGCTGTGTGAAACAGCGTGGGGAATATCTGCAGGGCGTCATGCGTATCGAGCACTAAACAACGAATATATCTCACCTTCACCAGTTTATTCACAGCTCTGGCAAATGATTTTGCGAATCAGATCAGAGCAGACCGACAGAGAACAGGAAAAGAGCTTCCCGAACTTCACGAGTGTGTTTCCTCACTTGTGCCAATTTGGATGGTGTATCAGTACGAAATATTAATTTCAAATACATTGAGAGAAAGGAAGTGGAAAGTGAAACAGCATACAATAAGTAGAATGGAGCTATGTTATAGAGGAACACTGGCGGGGACAGTACACATACTGAAACGTGGAATTGTCAACGAGCAGAGGATGATTTAAATCCATTCATTTCCGGGTTATGAGCCCAATAGGCTCCAGCTGGGTCGCTCTGTTAGCGTTGACTTTAGCATGAATTACACTGTCTTCAGCATTTCGCCTGGCGTGTGGCATGTACCTCAAAGGATGATGTTGAATGGTCTTCACTATTATTGTGTGTGGCGCAGGTGTGTCCCGGCTGTGTCAATATAACTTGTGGGTAACTTCCACATTCTGTTGCTTTAACTGTGATTTAATTTAGAATCAGAAAATATGTCACAGTGCAAAGTGAGACCATGCAGACCACCTTCGCTGTGCTGACACCAAACAATAAGGAAATGTCTGTGTGGTTCGATTGATTAACTTTATTTGATTGTTTGATTGTCACATGTACCTGAGTACAGTGAAAGCATCTGTTTACGATTGTTAAAGGCAGATCACACTAATCAAGGACATGCAGATTACCGTGTGAGTAAAAGCAACATTTTAGACAGATTAAGGCTTTCAGGTTAATTCACACAGGACGTGCGCTCGGCAAGATCCATATTAACAGGATCAGCATCATTTGAAGTTAGGGAATCCATTGCTCAGACTAGTAACGGCCGACAAGAAGTTGCTGGTGTATGTCTTGAAGCTTCAGTATCTTGATCTGACCTTGATCTCATCGAAAGCTTGCCTTCTGAGTCAAAAATAGAACCAAATGCAAACCTCCAGGGCTCAACTCTGACTTCTCACACGTACATCAACCACCCGAGGCGACATCACACCCAAGACCAACGAACCAGAACTGCAGCTTGTGCGTGATCTATAAATCAGGTGATTCTCTTTGTTTAAAAATAGGCTTTTTCTGTTGTTTCGGAGTGAAGGCAGCTTTGAGATTTAATAACAATTCCTTGCCATTCTGACTTCCGGTTTCCCGGAAGCTGTGGTAGCCACTTTCCCCACAAGCGGGCTCCTATCACTGGCAGCTGGACGAACACATCTTCTATTAGCAATCAATTTCGTGGGAGAGAAACGTGAACGTGCTCTTCAGCTCCATATCAAACACGGGCTTCGGGATCGGGGCGGGGGCTAGAGGGAGTGGGAGTTATGAAAATTCAGGAAAGCTGTACAAAAGGGAGATCACGCAAGCAAAGGAACCCATCTTCTTTTGGAAACCTTGTGCAAATAACGCCATCTGAAACAAATAGAAAAGCGCAGAACTGCAGGGAAAAAAAGAATCTCTCCCAGTCATCAGGAACTGTGTCTGTGTCCTTCTCAGAGTCACATCGATGCCTCTGCTGTCTGAATCAGCATGGGATGTTACTGCAGCGATCCCTGTCGCTCAAGCACACTGCATCTGATATGTATAAGCTTTATCACCTTACCCCAAGCTGAGAGAATAGATTTCACAGCTCACATCATCCCAGATTGAGAAAGATCAGAAGAAAGCGTTTCAGACCATCATCTTTACACCCATGGGAAAAAAAAACGGATGTCTGCGAGCAGATGGTCTCGACTAGTGCTGGTGTTCTCTGTGTGACAACAACCAGGAAATATTTATCTTTCTTCTTAAAACAGGTGTGAAAATTTGCAGAGCATAATAACATCTACCTGCTGTTAGTGAAGTGATGAACAGCAGACTATATTTCACAAAGTATGGTCTGACCTCTGGTTTATGGGCTCAGCACGCTCCAACTGTGACCCTCTGCTCACAGCATTTGAGCACAAACAAAGGAATGACTCAGTGACAAATTCTGTTGAAACGGATTGTGTGAGGATTTGAAAGCGATGGAATGAAAAGCCCCTTAAGGGCGGAATGCAACATTAACTGAAGGGATTGTTTTCCAGACTCGAGGAGAGTGCGCAATGTTATTTCCATGGGTCAATAACAGGATCGATAGACTGAATCAGAGTCGAATGTTATTGTTGGGACCCTTGTCGCCGAGACCCACTATTTCTTTTGTACAATGATACAAAAGCATGGACGATTTGTGTAGAGGGGACAACTTCAAAATCGCTAAGAGGCAAAATGCACAAATGAGCAAAACAACAAAGCAACCACAGGAACTGTTGTTACGTGACGGGGTAAACCTCCTCTGCTAATGTAAACCAGCAAAGCAGAAAGGATTCATCCCGTGCTGTATTCCGTTAAAATTCAACAGGCAAAGAACTATCCCAAAAATCACTATTTAAAGTTAACATTAACAATTTTATTGTCATTTTTAACATGTGAGAGAGAATAATCAACTTTCAACTACTTACCACTCCCTTCTCTAAACCTTCTGGTCTACAATACCTTCCCTCACCCCGACCCCATTAACATTTACAAAAACAAATCAAATTTACAAACCAGCGAGTTGTAGAATCTTCTGTTTGTATCTTCCTCTGTAGATTTATTTCTCCAGGTCGGTGTTGTTTCTTTTTTTCTATGCAAAATATTTCTCCAGATAGTCACCTCTTGCAGATTTTACGAACATCCTACATCTGTTGGTCTTTTAGCTTCTCTCTTTGCTGTTCTTCGCAGCTCTGGGTAACTGTTCAAAATGTCCGTTATTTGTCTCACAAAACGTAGGATCGTTTCATTGATTTTAACATTGTAAAAATACCAAATTCAAACTTGATTGGGGCATAATTTAAACTGATTGGCCGAATTCAAATTTCATGTTTGTATCCATGTAACACAGCTCTTAATTGGTTCGACCAAATGTTATGTTGTTACATTGTTCTGGACTCCTTGTGCTAGCCAGACATGTCAACACCATTAAAAGTACATTACACCCAAAACTCCATAACACTGGCATTTGCCAAGACAGTCTATTTCGCTCAACATCGCTCTCTGTCAATCTCATGTGCTTGAGATTTGAGCAATCTCTGGTCTGTGTTAATCAAAACTGCCCTATTCTCATAACCTCAGATTGAACCCGCCCCCTTATGTATGTCTTACAATATTAATTGATTCCTCACTGTGTTACTGAAGCACACGTTAAGAAGAAATAAAAATGAGAACAACAGTCACCTGTGTGACTGCGATTTGACCCAATGTTGCTGCAACCAACCGACTCAGCTGTAATTGAAATAGCCCACACCTTTCCTGTACCAGTAAAGAGATTGCATAGCATAGTGATAACTTTTCGTGAGTTGAATTCAACCCAGCATTATTACGCAGGGCGAAATTTACTGGGATATAAAGACATGATGAAATACACGGGGGTTGGAGGTGGATTATGTTCAGAGTTCCCTTGATACAAAATCGTTTGAAACGACGGAAATGAGATTTACTGGGAGAAAAGAAAAGAAGGGATGAAAAGAAAAGAAAGGATTTAATGGGATGGTGGAATAGATGAAGAATCATGCGACACAAATCAGGAATGACTGAGTTGTGCCCTAATGGAGATTTTCCAGCGGATGTAAAATTGGTTAGGGTAAAATAGATGGAAATTACCTCGTTCAGGTGATCGTATAACCAGAGGTTAGAGCTTCAAAACGAGTGAGGAACGACAAAGAAGTTTGCTGCAGGTACTTTTTATTCTGAGTTTTTGAAATCGGATGTGCTTTTTCAGAAAAAAAACATTTTAGAAGATGATTCCAGCATATTTGACAGGCCACATGCAGACACAAGGAGCGAATTTAACAGGGACAGGGACTCTGGGCTGCCTGGATGGGGAGGCAAAAGTGACACACTCACGAATTATTTAGCGTTCATCGGAAAGAAATTGCATAATACCTGCAACTGAACATGTTAAGTATAAGAAGAGCTGTTGGTGTTGAAAGGTGCAGCAGCAGTTTCGACGTCGACTACTACAAATTGTAAATGTACTGAGCTGTTTGTTTTAGCTTCACATTAAATCGAAGCCAGTTAGCTCAGTCCACTGGCTAACTGGTTTATGGTATAGAGTAAGAATAATAACATGGGATTAATTGTCACACTCTCTCAGGTTGCCAAAAGGATCATCATCTGCACTGGTCACGGTATCTGTAATACAATTGTGACTCTGGTGAGTAGGAATGGACCTGTCGATGTCAAGCATCATTATCTTTGCCATCTGTTGCCTTGAACATTTGGTCACAATGACAAGGAACGGGACTGAGTCCATTTAATACTCACTGATCTCCCCCCGAAAAATCAGGCGACAAGACACTTCCTTATTCCTGTTAGAACCCCCTGTTCTGCACCGCAGCAAAACTATTTGATATTGACTTTACCAGATTCACTGACAACATTCAGTCTACCCAAAGAGATACATCTAATTCCTTTCAAACGGTCGAATGAGCTGTGTGACTTTGCAGCAAACAGGATGATATGAAACGACATTAACAACCTATTCAAGAATGTAATCCAGTGCAGTGTCAGAGATTAGAAAAAGGTCATCAAGCTAAAATATCACCTCTGTTTCTTGATCCACAGATGGATAATCACTTGGGGAAAATGTGCAGTTTCGTGGTTAATAATTGATAACTTTCCCAAAGACAGAACAATCCCACAAATCAGAAACTGGAATTTTAGAGTAGATGCTGCTTTATTCGACATTATTCGCCAACTACGCTTCAGTCTGATGCTCCAATAATTCCTGATCAACGTCAGTAAAACCAGCTTTTGATAAGGATTGAAATTACAACTGTGGCATTTTAACACACTGTTCAGTGCCATGTGCTGATCAGTTGTTCCACTGGAGCCCACCGGCAGCAAGCCTATAAAGTGCCCTACTCATACCACTGGGACCTTTGACCCGCATGTTCTACTTTTGCTGCAGTTCTGGAAGTAATACTAAGGCAGAGGAGGAGGAGCTGATATGGACCTGTGACTTTTCGGGCATCGTGTTCAGGAAGTGGGACACAGAAAAATGTTGCGCAAAATAGACTTGATTGAAAACTGGATTTCCGTGGGTCGTTGTTTACAGACAATGTGACATTATCGATGTCGCAGAGCTTCTCATTCGGTCGGCTTCAATTTGGCACAGAATTCGATTCAACGACACTTCACTAACTTCCTTCTTCAAGTTCCTACAGACAACATGAAACATCCTGCACTCATCCTCAATCTTCATCATGGCTCCATCCAAGGACATCCAAAGACATGTTGCACAGATTTCATGAATACTGAAGATAGAAGAATGTTATACAAGAGTAAATTGAATTTCAGTTTAAATTGTAAAGTGATAAGAATCCAGAGAAAGCTACTGAATTTCCCCAATTCATGTTTATTACCGTGGCCAGAACTCTAGCTAGGCAAAGGGCTAATCTGTCTCTGAATCCCCAATATCCACACTGCCGTTTGCTCCATGTGCTCAGTTGGAAACCTGTGTGAAGGAGCATGCAGTCTGATAGAGCGCCTGGGAGAATCCTCCACCGTCTGATCTAAAGCTACAACAAGGAGCTGTGTATTCCAGCTGCAGGAGCAGTGGGATAAAGGGGATGTCCTTGGTATTCCGTGGTGTAGATTCGCAGTGTCCTCATCATGTTATTGTTTAAAACCCTCTGTCAGAAACAGCACAGACTGAGAGGAATAGATGGGGGCCATTTCGCTTGCCAGCACTACCCCGCCATTTGATGTCATCATGGCTAACCAAACCGTCAATGTCTTTTCCCAGCCCATCCACATCAACCTGTCGCCCAAAGGGAAAGAGACACTGAATAAACAGAAAAACTCTGCAACTGTGGGAGGCAGTGGGCTTCTGCAGTGGGTTTTGTGAATGAGAGGCCGATTCTCGGCTGACAAAGTTTCAAGTGATATGATTCGCACAAAACTCACCACCCAGAAAGTGAGAAATCTTCTGTGGTCAGTAGCTGGATGTAGAACTCCAGACGATGGGAACTGATGATGAATCAGCGGAACGATTATTCATTCAGCAAAAATCCAAACTAAACTCCGATAGTGGTGGGACTCAAAATCACAAAATTTGAATCGCAATCTTAACAATGCAGTAGAAGTCCATCACATCTTTCATTGTGCCACAGAGCTGTACTAGCCTTCATTTTATTCCACCCAAAGTTACGTTGTTCAAGTCTTTCATCAAAGATCTGTTTATCCTCGCCCCAGTTTACAATAATTGGTCTTCATCCGTGCATGCTTTAGCTCCTCAAGTGTTCAGCTAAGTACTCCTGAAGAATTTTAATGACTCTTAGCTTCACCACACGTTCAAATAGTGAGTTCCAGACAAAGGACACTCTCAGGATGTAAGCATTCTTCCTAAACCTATTCTGAACATTTTCCCTCTAGCGTTTCATCTATATCCCTGGTTATTAATCATTCCCAAAAGTAGTTTATTCCTGTCACACATATCCATCCCTTTTCTGTGCACGTTAATCAATTCCTCTCTCAGCTTTCGCCAATCTCAGATAAGGAGCCCCAGTCGAGCTCATCTATCTTTGCAGTGGCGTGAGTGTAGTGCTTTCAAAGCACAGCAGGTCAGGCAGCATCCCAGCAGCAAGACAATTGATGTGTTGGGCATAAGCCCTTCATCAAGAATGAGACGTTTGAGTCGGGGATGAGGGAGGGGAATGGGAGTGGTGGTCAGGTAGCTGGGAAAGTGATAGGTGGATGAAGGTGAGGGAAATGTTGGTAGTTCAGAGGGGTGATTGATGGTCGGGTCCAGTGCGCAGTGCCGAGTTGGAGGCTTTGCACTGGGATAATGTGGGGGGAGGTGAAATGAGAAAGCTATTAAAATACACATTTGGCCCGTGCGGTTGCAGGGTCCTAAGGTGGAATATGGGACGTTCTTCCTCCAGGCATCGGCTGGAAATGCAATGGCGGTGGCTTGTGCCAGAAGCAGGGATTTTCTTCTCCTCAGATGGTGAATAACGTACTGTGCTTTTCCAGCACTACACTCTCGACTCTGAGCTCCAACACCTGCAGCCCTCACTTTCGCTTACCTTTTCAGGGGAAATGGTCGAGCTCAGGCATTACCTTGGTAAATCTCCTTTGACCACGCTCCAGTGCAAACACACGCTTTCTGAAGGCTGGTGATCAGAACAGAATAAAGTTATCCAAAGAAAAGCAGAAATATCAGAACAAAATCAGCAGGTCTAGTGCATCTGCGGAGAGATTTCCGCGCCAAACGATCCACCTTTGGAACGAATGGTATTTGTAGGTGGGGAAGGAACGTGAAAGAAGACGAACACGGTCTAAAATGATTGAATTCGATACTGAGTATTGAAGATTGCACCGTGTCTCAGCAGGAACTGACGTGCAGCTCTTCCAAATCGCGCTGTGCTATGCGGGAGCGTTGCAGCAAACCAAACTGAAATGGAGGCATGGGAACACAGTGGGATGTTGCAGTGACAGGAACCTGGAAGCTCACGGTCTTATTTCGCTTGGAGACAGAACGAAGGTGCACACACGCATATCACCCGCTCTGTTTTTCTCTCCACAGTCTGGTCGAGATCACGTTGTGAGCAGGAAATGAAGTTTGCTAACTTGAGTGATGGGCAGATAAATCACTGAAACTTACACAATGAGGAGAGACATCGTAAACGGTCAGCATTGCACCTTCTTGGATTTCGTGGAATTGTGCCATATGGGGAAGTGCTGGAAGTCAAGAAGGATTGGACAATGGCGTACAGAGAGAAGGTTTCCTGCATTGTGCCGGTATTCAATGGTATGGGCGAGTGGGGAAAGGGCAGAATGTATATATTCCTGTGCTACATGCTATAAATGAACAGCTCACTCCGAAGCAAAAGTATTTAATGATTTCCATTCATACACTGACAGTAGGTACAGCTTGGTGAACTCTCGTGTTTGCAATATCACTCTCACTCTGTCTCCCCGGGAGCAGCAGTACTCCCCCACGTTGATTCAGACAGAACAGTTCTTCCTGTGACATGTCTCTTCGAGAATGGAAGGACAGGTGTTAATAACCCGTCATTGGAACGGAGTATCTGCATTGCTCAATAACAATCAAAGAACTGTCCAAACTCCATTTCAAATAACTTTACCCATAGACTTGTATGTCTTGGCATCACAAATTCACATCCGAATTATTCGGGAAGTTATGGGGATTTCTGCCTCTTCGGTCCTTGCATACATTGTATTCCAGATTTCAACCAACCAGTTTTCGAAAACGTTTTTCCACGTCAGTCTAATCTTTCCGCCTCTGACCTGAAATCGATGGCCAACCGTGGTCGATGTCTCCATCAAAGTGTAACATGTATTTCAGTCTATTCTATCCATATCCCTCAGTACTTTTTACTTCTTTATCATATTCCCCTCAATCTACTCTGCTCTAAGAAAAACAACTCTAGTTTGTCCAAACTCACTTCTTCAGCCCAGACAATATCTTATCAAATCTCCCCTGCATCGTTTCCCGTTCTATTACATCCCTGCTACAATGTAAATTGTATAACTACACATATTGGTCTCGCTTGAACCGAATGAACAAGTGAAATAAATGATGCGCAATTCGACAAAAAACTGGTGTTTTTTTTAACAAAGTTTCTTTTCCTCAATGCTGCCCTGTGCCCTTTTCCTGAGCCTGATGTTTCAATAATCGCTGGTCCATGTCAGTAAAAGCTGCGACATGACGATTGATCTCACAACCGCGGTATCTAAATGGATCAACTAGTTTGAAGGTCTTAATGGTGAGACTTGGACATGGTCACCCAGCAACAGTGAGCGCAGCAACACCAACTGAAAGGGGTCAATGTGAAAGTGATTGTAGGGGAAATGGGAGGGGGAATTTAAAGGAGGTATGTAATTGCAGGAGGGAGGGAAATCTCCGAGAACGGGTGAGTCTGAATCCTGAAATATGACTCGCAGAGATGTGTGTGAGAGAGAGGGGTTTGGTGGCAAAGTAATCATAATCTCTGAGAATGTTTTCATGTAAAATCAACTAATTTCTTTCTGTGTGTTCTCTGCATTAGTCACAAGGAATAAAATGCAGTGACTCGGATTCGTACGAGCTTACTGCGGCCACATTGCAGAATATTTTATCATTGAAACCATTACTGAGTCATGCAGAGACACGCATTTATAAACAACAACAATTACAGTGACAGAGGGTATGTTAGGAAGAGTAGCAGATGCACAACAGGAATATTAGGCGAGGGATAGCAGACATGTGGGAATTCAGAATTGGCTGAATTTGGCTGAATTTTAAATTCGATACCCCCAGACGCTGTGGTGGTTCCATCGGATTGCATGTTGAAGACTGATTTGACGGATTTCGAGAAACAGAAAATTTTAGCAGATAGTGCGAGATATTGGTGCAATGTATGTTTCATTAGCAATGAGTTTTAATACTTTTGTTTCAATAACTTACCCACATAAGGAGGTACCCATTGCTGCAGTCAGTAACATAACCCCTGTTCCTATAACCAGAACCACGCAAACGTTGTGGCGCAGCCGCTAATATCAACCCGGATGTGTGGAGGAAATAAGCACGTGAATCTCTTCTGTGGCACCAGTGACATGATTGTTAAAGGTGCGGACATTGAGACATAGAGATGTACAGCATGGAAACAGACTCTTTGGTCCAACCCGTCCATGCCAACCAAATATCCCAACCTAATCTATTCCCACCTGCCATTTCTGCCGATATTCCACCAAACCCTTCCTATTCTTCTACTCATCCAAATGCCTTTGAAATGTTGCAATTGTACCAGCTTCAACCACTTCCTCTGGAAGCTTATTCAATATACGCACCACCCTCTGGATGAAAAGGTTACCCCTTAGGTCTCTTTTATATCTTTCTCTTCTCAACCTAAATCTATGCCCTCTAGTTCTGGACTCCCCGCCACAAGTGAAAAGACATTGTCTATCTATTCAAGCGTGTGAAATGCTGAGGATGGGAGTGCTTCTGGTCAAAGGTGAGATGGAAGGGCATCTTGGTCTCAATTTATTATATTATTAAGATTCAGCAGCAGCATTAATTAGCACTGAGGATTAGTTCAGAGGAAACTTACTGAAGCCTTAAGTGAGAGGCTGATGTATTGAAAGCATTCTAAGAGATTTTCCTTAACAAAACGGTATTTTGTTACTTTGATAGTAAGAACTGATTTTGCTCACATCGTGTCCATATCAGTCTCTTGCTCCAGTAAACACTCCAATCCAGCGTGCATTGCTTCCATTCCAACACAGGCACGAGTAGTATTCGCTCTCCATCTGGGATAACCTAAATTTACAATGTCATTCTTTGAATGGAGAAATGCAGCAGGGAGTTGTTAGTGCATCGGTGATCTTTGAAGACGGGAACGTGGCAGCTACTGTTATTTAAATTCGATGAATAAAATCTGGAAAATGAACCCAATCTCAGGAACAGAGACAATGACTTTAATATGCTGAAAACTCATTCATTCATGTCCATTCGAAAGGGAAATCTGCTGACCATAACGAATCCTGTCAACATGTGACTCCTGACCCACAACAATGTGGTTCACCCATAAGTACCCTCTGACTCAGTTCAAGGTGAATTACGAATGAAGAACAAATGGTCTTCAGACCAATGATAACAATTTTTCGTGGGAGAAGAAGGAAGCATAAAAATACATGTACAACGGGGGAAATGAGAATCGTGTCTGTGTGGACTCGAATTCAACTGTTGATCAAACTAAATAGACAAAAGGATACCCGCAACGCCAAGAAGTCAGGGCCATGGGATGACTGCTGGAAGGGATTCAATTACCCGCTGAGGTGTAAACTCACTTGCTCAGTCAGAATGCGCGCAGGTCACTCACCACACCCATATGTGAGAAGTGATCACTACGGAGACCAACTGACAAAGTGAAAATCAAGTTTACAAATGACAGTAGGAGTTCGATTCTGCTGTTATCGCTGCTGTTAACCCCAACCAGCAATGAACCATGCTTGTATGCGTGTTTCCAGTTAGTGCCACTGTTTTTTGATGTCGACCAATGATTTAGACTTAGTTGTAGGAAAAATGATTCAGAGGTTTGCTGATGATTCAACAACTGGTCGTGTAGTTGACTATGACGAAGAATGTCAGAGACGACAGGGATGTATCAATATGATGGAAAGGAAAAATGGCGAATTGCATTGAATTCAGACCAATGAGTGTTAACGAAATTGGGGAGACGAAACAATAGCAATGAGTATTCTGTGTGGTGTAGATAGACAAAGAGATCTTGCAGTGGACATTCATGATCGCTGAAGCTCAATGGACAGGGGAATCAGTTGGACAGAAGTGCGTACTGCAGATTCTGGAGATCAGAGTCAAGAGTTGAGTGGTGCTGAAGAAGCACAGCAGGTCAGGCAGAATCTGAGTTGCAGACAAAAAAATGACGTTTTGGACAAAAGGCCTTCATCAGGAATAAGAGTTCGAGCCTCGAGGTTGTGGAGATAAATGGGTCGGGTAGGGTTTGGGAGAATTTAGCTGAGACAGCAATAGGTGGATGGAGGTGGGGATAAGAGTGTTAGTTCGGAAAAGAGATTGGAGTGGATAGGTGGGAAGGAAGATAGACAGGTGGGACAGGTTAGTAGGACGGTGCCAAGCTGGAAGGTCGGAACTAGGGTAAGATGGGAGGTGAGGGGAAATGAGGAAACTGGTGAAATCCACATAGATGCCATGGGGTTAAGTGTCATGAGGCAGAAGATAAGACGTTATTCCTCGAGGCGTCGGGTGGTGAGGGAAGGAGGCCCAGGACCTGCATGTCCTCGGGAGAGTGGCGGGGGGAGTTGAAGTTGAAGTTTTCGGTCAATGGGCATTGGGGTTGATGGTTGCTGGTGTCCTGGAGAGGTTCTCTGAAGCGCTCTGCGAGAAGGTGTCTGGTGGCCCCACTGTAAAGAAAACTGTATCGGGAGCAACAGATGAAATAAATGGCATTTGTGGATGTGCAGGTGGATGTGGAAGGCTTCTTTGGGGCAGTGGCCGGAGGTGGGGGTGTGTGGCCGCAGGCTTTACAATTCCTGTGGTGGCAGAGGAAGGTGCCGGGAGGGAAGCGTGGGTCATTTGATGGAGTGGTTTTGACTCGGTAGTCATGGAGTGAATGGTCTTTGCGGAAAGTGGATGGGGTAGGGAGTGAAAAATATACCTGGAAGTCAGTGTTACTGATATTTTTTAGAAACACACTGACTCCCACAGCTGTCTGGATTTCAACTCCTCCCACAACTCCTCCTGCAACAATGTTATCCTGTGTTCCCAACTCCTCCGCCTCTGCCGCATCTGCTCCAAGAGGACCAGTTCCACAACAGAACACAGCAGATGGCCTTCTTCTTTAAATACCGGAACTTCCCCTCCTACGTGGTTGAAGATGCCCTCTAATGCATTTCATCCATGTCCTGCTCGTCCATCCATGATCCCCATATTACCAAACACAACAAGGGCAGATCAAGGACAGAGGAAAGTCCTCAACTTCCATTCCACCAACCTCCGCAAAAATCTCATCATCCACCGGCATTTTCGCTACCTTTGAATTGACCCCACCACCAGGGATATATTTCCCTCACCAAACCCATTCATTTTCATCAAAGACCTTTCCCTCCCCAACTTCCTAGTCACGTCCATGCCCTCAAATGACCCACCATTCCCTCCCAGCACCTTCCTCTACCACCGCAGGAATTGCAAAACCTGCACCCACATCGTACTACGCATCCATCAAAGGTTCACCGACACTTCCACAGATGTTATTTGTTGTATCTGCTGTTCCAGATGCGGTCACCTCTACATTAGGGAGACCGGATATCTTCTGACAGAGCACTTCAGAGAACATCTCCAGGATACCTGTAAGAATCAACTCCACTGCCCTATGGCCAAAGATTTCAACGTCGCCTCCCACTCTCCGGAGGAAATATAGGTCCTGAGCCACCTCCATCGCCACTCCCTCTTCCCAACGCCGGGAAGAAGAACGCCTCATCTTTTTCCTCGGGACCCTTGAACCCCATGGCATCAATGTGGATTTCATCAGTTTCCTCATTCCCACTCCCTCGTCTTATCCCAGTTCAAACCTTCCAGCGCAGCACCGTCCTCCGGACCTGTCCTATCTGTGTATTTTCATTCTCACCTATCCATTCCACCTTCCTCTCTGACATATCACCGTCAACCCCCACCTCTATCCACCTACTGCACTTTTTGCGTCCTTCTCCCCAGAACCACGACCTCCCATTTATCTCTCCACCCCATAGGCTGCCTGTCTCATTCCTGATGAAGGGCTTTTGCCCGAAACGTTGATTTTTCCTCAGATGCTGACGGACTTGCTGTGCTTCTCCAGCACCACTTTCATCTTGAAGGGAATAAGGTGATTGAGATGGATTTTGGATTTTTCTGTTGTTGACCACAGACTGTTGCAGCTAGTAGAACTTTAGCAAACACCAGTTTAGGGAATAGCTAAAGGACTAGCACAAGTCTGGTCACTGCATGAATAAACATTTATAAAGTTTTCAGATTAAACAGGGAGGGCTGAAGTATGCAACTTTGCCCATCAAGACTGATTCACCTCTCAATGAGTTTATCATTGATTCCTTTCAAAGTCAGGCTGCTATTGGCCTTGGAGGGGAAGTTGCAAATGGTGGCGTTTCTTGCATGTTCCAACCTTGTCCTCTTAGTCAGTACAGCTGTTCAGATTTGAACGTTCGGTCAAAAGTTCTCGAATGACTTACTCCAGTGCTTAAGTTTGGGAGAATATTTGTAGCTCGGGTGCTCGTTGTTGTGGTTCTGTTCGCCGAGCTGGGAATTTGCCTTGCAAACGTTTTGTCCCCTGTCTAGATGACATCCTCAGTGCTTGGGAGCCTCCTGTGAAGCGCTTCTGTGCTGTTTCCTCCGGCATTTATAGTGACCTGTCTCTGCCGTTTCCGGTTGTCAGTTCGAGCTGTCGGCTGTAGTTGCCGGTATATTGGGTCCAGGTCGATGTGTTTGTTGGGAGAGTCCGTGGAGGAGTGCCATTGTGTAGTTACTCCAGTGTATCGTGTAGTTTGTGCACTCTGCTGCTATTGTGCCTTAATGGTGAAGGGAATAAGTATTCAGGTATTGAATCGGGTACAATCAAGTGACTGCATTGTCGTGAATGGTGTCTAGTTCATTAAGTATTGTAGAAGTCACACCCATTTCGGCAAATGGAGAGTCCTGTTTCACATCTCATTTGTCATTTGCAAACGATGTCGGACTCACGGAGCAATGAGCTGAGTTTACAATCCAAAACTGTGTACCAACGGACATGTTTTTGTTGTGAAAGTGTTTATACAGATGGTCTCAATCCGTTCTTCCCAAATTCTAGCTCCATGGACGATTACACAGGGGAGTAAGGTTACAGTAAAGCCATTGAATGTCAATGGAATATGATTAGGTTCTCATTTGTCAGAATTATAATTACTCTATTTCGTTCTTGTGTGGAGCAATCTGATTCCAATCGCCAGCTGATTTCAAGTTCCTATTCTCGGCTGTGCTTGAAATTTCAACCGTTGCCTCACATAAAGTTCTCCACCTGCCTTAATAATATGTAAGGACGGTATAAGGGACAGAAGAGATTTACAATCAAAGTGCCAACCGTGTATAAAATGGAGCTCTATAATCACATCATAACAATTATAAACGTTCAATATTCGTGGGATCTTGACAGGGTAGATACGGTCAGGTGGTTTGCCCTCTGGTATGAGGAGAGCACCAGAGGACATGAACTCAGAATTAGATATTGCCTATTTAATTCAGAAATGAGGAGGTATTTCCTTGCTCAGGGCCCATTGATTGTGTGGAACTCTTTCCTGAAACTGTTGTTGAGGCCGAGTTGTTGTGTATTTTCAAACTGTGCCAGACAGATATTTAACCAGAAAGTAGATGATGCACTATCGTGGTTAGGCAGGAGAATGGAGTTGAAGATTATCAGATCAGCCATCAGTTCGTTGAATGGTGGAGAAGCTCGATGGGCTGAATGGCCGACTCCCAATCCTATATCATTTCATATAACGCCTTATTTTATTGATACGTTTAGAATTCTGAGTGGATGGGATGAAGTGATAGCAGAGGTTTCTCAAACTGATCAGACAGATCAGGAACTAGTCTCATAGGCTCATGAACAAGAAATTTGCTGTGGCTTGGAGTCATAAATGGCACTGGGCACACCGCAGATGGGTATGTGCAGACGCTGTGATTGCTAAAGAAAATTCGTGGATCTTATATTGTTGCCAACATGGTGATCACGCTGGATGATGGATCGCGTTATGATTCACACAGCAAAAGTTTGTGAAAGAAGTAATGATCCGTTTCATGGGAGAGGTTTTCTGCAGTTCCAATTCAATTGACTGTTTAAAATACTGATTAGAAATTTGGGTGGAGTATTACATTAAAATTCACAAGCCCACTGGATAAACTATTGCATCCGATCTCTCCTTATTTGTTTCACTTTCATTCGATGTAAATTCATAGAAAGTCAAGATGGAATAAAAGGAGAAAAGAAATGTTGCCCTCCTTTTCATAATCCCAATGTAACTTACAACAGAAACAAATTGCTTAATTACAATTTTGATGAGGTATCGATTTATCACAAATCTCTGGTGCAATGAAGGGCAAGAGCAAGATTCTCCATCCAATGTATCCTAAAGATGCGAGGCTGAAAGGGAAACCACAGGTGCGGTTGATAGAAGTAACAGCCAGAGAAGGATTCAAATCCACACATGCGCAATGGAAGAGCAACCCATCACTTAACATCTGGGCCACTTCAGCCCATGGCAAAGGGGCTCACATGTGACCACATCAATATGACATATGGTGCACCTAGGGGATAAGAAATTCCCTGAGCGGAATCGAATCCACACCATTATGTTTCTGTTTTCAGCGGAATAATATTACCAGCAAAATCCAAGGAATTGACCCCGTCCTTGGAAGGAATACCTTTTCCTTGGTTTATTGCGAGTCGGAACTGTCTGAGAATGAACCAGCAAACATGAAATTCCCGTCGCATTCACACGCACATTTAGTCTTGACGCATACTTCCTTCAGACAGTTTCTCTCTCATGTGAAGTAGTATATACGGAGAGAGAAGTGAAAGTGATGCTTTAGCTCGATGGTCTTTTTCATATGGCTGAACCTGAAGTGGATAGAATTCCCGGTAATGCAGTGTTTTTCGTTTCATTTTATTAATTTTGCTGCAACTTCACTCTGTTCATTCCAATGATCGGAATTGAACTGGATTTATATGATTGGAACGTTAAATGTTGCATTCAATTTTGCTCCGAATTTATTTCAGCTTAAAGAAAATACTGACGAGAAAAACAGAAGGTTAAACTACGAAACAAGATGCCAGTTTTGATGGTCAGTTACTTTGGCAGATTTCAGTGGGTGTGAAATGAACCGAACATCATGGCGATTGTCCTCCCATCTTTAAGGCATGGGATTAAAGCAGGAAATCGATCTCCAAAAGACGGGTCACTTCCTATTCATTCTGGAATATCTTTCCTTTACAATATACAAAATCTGCACAGTTCCTTTTATAATGCTTCATGTGGAATATTAATAGAAATCTTTCAAAACTCTGAGGGTTTTTTGCTGAATCTTATTCAGTTGCAAACGTTTCCGATATTTCTTTACATCTAAAGTCGTCCAAATTAGACATTGTTTCCTCGTACCTTCCATCCCCCACACCCAACTTTTACACTTTTACTTGGCCACAGGCTGTCTCTCTACCGGTGAAACTCACTGCTTGTGTGTGTCTAATCATGCCTTTCCAAATATTTTGGAAATGGATTCTCTAAGTGACAGAAATTCTGCTCACATTATTTATTTGTCCTACATCGATAGTTTTGAAAGCCTGGTGTTCAGAAATTTATGCAATTGAAAGAGTGAATTTACCAGCTATTTACTCTCTCCAAACCTCAAATACTCTAGAAAACTTCCATTCGGTTTTCCTTGGTTTAGTTTCAAGTTTTCCAAAACACAAATAACTGAAATTCCATCCCCACTAAACGACGTCAGCATCGTCTCTAATGTCTTAGCAGCCCAGTAAACGCTGGCAGTGTCCTCTCTGATAGAATCACAGATTCCCTACAATGCAGAAAGTACAATTCAGGCTATCGAGTCTGTAGGGACACTTTGAACAGCATCTCAACCAGATCTAGCTCCTGTCTCTTTCACTGCAGGCCTCTGGCTTGTGACTACAAATAAACCTGCTGGGATAAAACCTGGCATCGTGTGACTGCTGACCTTATCACTGCGTTACCCATGGCTAATTCACTTAACTTACTGAAGTCACTCCCTAGATACAACAACGCAATTTAACATGGTCAATCCACCTAACCTACAGACTTAAAAGCAGTGCTAACTACTGAGCAAACGTACCATCATATTGAACACTATCTGTATCACGTTTAATGGCTTTACACACTGGTAACTCATCCAAGTGAAAGCAAGCTGCGCCCATCAATCCGAATTCAATGCATCCAAACGCGGTTCTCCGCTGTACAACCTCATTAGTGCTGCCTGAAATGTTTCTGCATCTCAGATCTGAATGGGTTTACTCTGTTTTCTTCCTCAGATTCCTGCTTTAAATAAACATATCAGTCAGGAACAACTCTATATAATGGTTTTCATTCCAACACAAATACAATGTGTAGTTTGCAGAAGTTACATGTTTGCACTTTCGCCGTCACTCTCTCTCCAAGAGCTGCAGTCCTTCCCCAGCTGATTCAGACAGCACTGTCCTTCCTGTGACATGGCCTATCGAGAATGGAACGCCAGGCATTAATAACCTTCACTGGGTAACAGAGTGACAGGTTTAAAGTCTTTACGATGCCCCCAGCGGAGAGTTGAGCCCTGTGACAGGCGGGGACACTAACCACGATACTGTGGAGGACAACAACATCGAAGGAGTCCCTTCAGCCTGTTGTGGCCACACTTGTCCAACACTTGAATCAAGTTTACCATCATTTAGCCCATAGTCTTATATGTCTTGGCATCACAAATTCACAGGTTTCCGCCTCTCTGACCCTTTCAGCACATCTACTCAAACATTTCTGACTTTTCCCGAAATCTCTTGGCCCCAGTGTTCGATCCCTCCATCAATAAGAAACGCTTCTTTCAGTCTATCCTATCGATATCCCTCATGACTTTCATGTCTTCTCCAATCTCCTCCGCTTGGTGACAAACAGCCCCAGTCTGTCAAATCTGTCCTCATAACTGGAACTCTTCAGCCCAGACAATATCCCCGTGAATCTGTCCTGAAATATTCCCAGTTTGATTAGATTACTTACAGTGTGGAAACAGGCCCTTCGGCCCAACAATCCACACCTCCCCAGCGAAGCGCAACCCAACCATACCACTACATCTACCCCTTACCTAACACTACGGGCAATTTAGCATGAGCAATTCACCTGACGCGGCACATCTTTGGACTGTGGGAGGAAACCGGAGCACCCGAAGGAAACCCACGCAGACACGGGGAGAATGTGCAAACTCCACACAGTCAGTCGCCTGAGGCGGGAATTGAACCCGGGTCTCTGGCGCTGTGAGGCAGCAGTGCTAACCACCGTGCCACCGTGCCGCCCATGGTTTGATCGCATCCATGCTATTCTTTGAATTGGAGAACTGCACACAGTAATGTGGCTAGAGCTGAATGATTTTTTTAAAGATTCTGTTTCAGTATGAGGGCGTCGCTGGCTCGGCAGCATTGATTGTGATCCCTAATTGCACAGCGGGTAGTTGAGACTGAACCATATTGTCGTGAGTCTGGAGTCACATGGACGCCCGAACATGTAAGAATGGCAGTTTCATTCTTTGAAGGACGCCAGATGGTTTTCTTTTTTTATTCAACAATTGGCCATGGATTTATAGGAGTTATTAGATTCATAATTCCAGATATTTATTGAATCCCAACTCTACCACCTAGCATGGTCGGAGTTAAACCCGGGTCCCTGGTGTCTGAATAAACAGTCAAATGTTCAGTGGTAATAGCGCTCGGCCATTGCAGAAAAGCAGTGAAACTGATCTTATCCAATGAAGACGCTTTTCCTCGATACTGCCCTGTGCCATTTTCTTGAGCTTGACCCCCCCAGTAATCTCTGGTCCATGTCGGTAAAAGCTGCTACATGAGTATTGATCTCTCAACAGTGGTAACCAAATGGATCACCTGTTCTGTAGGTCCTGATGGTGGGGTTGGGGCACGTTCACCCAGCAACAGTGACTGCAGCCACACAGAGTGAACAGTATCAATGTGAGAGTCAGTGAGAGTCTGCAGTGCGTGAATGAAATAGGAAATGACTCCACAAACACATGATGAAAGCGCAGCGCTCCGAAAGCCAGTGCTTCAATTAAATCTGTAAGATCATAACCTGGTGTCGGGTGATTTTTAACTTTGTACTCCGTAGTACAACACCGGCATCTCCAAATTAATGAAATGGGGATATGTGATGGAAAGTTCGGTTAGTGATCGTAGGAGGGAAGAAATCTCTGAAAACGGGTGGATTTGAATTCTGAAACACAGAGATGTGAGCGAGCAGAACTTGAAGGAAAAAAAAAACATCACTTTGGAGAAAATTACCATGTTAAAACCACTGATTCCTTTGTTTCACAAAAGACTGGGACAAACAGAGCGATTACTGCTGCGACTTGGATTCGAACCGAGTTTGCTGCGGCCATAACGCAGAGTACAAACCACTATACGGTCACGGGATCACACAGATGAGCACACTAAACGCAAGCAATAAGTACAGTATCATAAGAAATGTTAGGCAGAGCACCAAATGCACAATATCAGTGCATAGTGAACAGTGGAAGATATGTGGGAACTCAGAATGGGCTGACCGTTTAACATCGGTACCCCCAGTGGCTGTGGTGATTCCATCATTAATATGGTGAAGGCTGAGATAAATAGATTTCTCCAAAACATCAAAGACTCCGGAGACAGTGCAGCTTTTGTTGAAATGGATGCTGTAATAGCAATGCAGTTTAACATCGGCTACTTCACCAGTTTCCCCCCACAAGGCAGTAACCACTGCTCCCACAGAGTCCCAGTTCCCAGCCCCAGAATCAGAGGAACTGAGTGGCGCAGTCACGAAGATCCAACTTGAAATCGGGAGGGGACTGAGGTCGCAGAGATACTCAATGGCTCAAGTGACACGGTATTTCTATGACGGTTTCGAGGCACAAGCAATTCCGAGGGTGGGAGTGCTCCTGGCCAAAGGGGGCGGGGGCAGAAAGGAAATTTTGTTCCCGTTTATAATAACATAGCAATCGATAGTGTATCTTGCTGAGACAGCTGAGTGCCACAACTGGAGCGTGGGCGGCTGGTTTGAAGTTTGATTTTACTTCACTATCACCCATTTCCCTGGAATGAATTGCTTTCACCATTTTTATTTCCAATTGTTTGATATCTCCCTGCAGTCTGCGGCTTTTTTCCCCATGGCTAATTTCATGATTAACTGTTGTATGATCTGCACACTGCTGAATCACGGCCACTACAAGTAAACATGAATAATTGATCTATATGAGAAAACAGTGGACCTCACAGTCGGTATGCTTCGTAGGTTTGCAGGCGACGCCAGAATTGTAGACTATGAGGAAGATTATCTAAGATTCAAAAGGATCTTAATCCAATGAGTCGTTGGACTAAAAAATGTAACATGGAGTTCGATCTGGATAAGTGGAAGATATTCCATTTTGGAACAACAAAAAGAGTAGGGCTTTGCGTCATGTTGGAGAACTCGGAAGCTAGTGATGCAGGTACATAATTCCTTGTAGTTTGCATCACCTACAGACAGGATGGTTCAAAGGCATTTAACTTTTTTCCCTTTATTGCTTCGTCCTTTGAGTATACTAGTTGGGACGTTAAATTTAAGTTTTTCAGGACATTGATGAGGTCTCTTCTGGAATATTATGTCCATTTCTGGTCGCCCAGTTGTAGAAATGATATTATTCAGCTGGAGCAGGTTCTGAAAAGGTACATACGCACGATGCTGTGCGTGGAATTTTTGAGTTATATAGAAACGCTGAATAGGCTGAGACTATTTTCAGATTCGAGATTGGGATGCTGGAAACTAACAACAGGTAAGGCAGCATCCGAGGAGCAGGACAATCAACTTTTCGTGCAAGTTTCGTTCATCAGGATCCTGCCTGAAACGTCGATTCTCCAGCTCCTCAAATGCTGACTGACCTGCTGTGCTTTCCCAGCACGACAATCTCGACTCTGATCTCTCATCTGCAGTTCTCATTTTCTCCTAGTTGAGACTGTTTTCACTCTAGGTTAGGGGTTTGAGCGGAGACCTGACAGAAGTTTATGAGAGGGAAGTTAGAGTAAACGATAGCTGCCTTTTCCCAGGAGGGGAATTTCAAGACGAGAGGGCATATGTTTAAGATGAAAAGAAAGAGTTTTTTTAAATAGTAGACATGAGGCATTTTTCTAGCGAAGGTGTTTTGCGTGTGCGATTGACTTGCTGAGGAAGTGATGGATGAGGGTACGTTTGCAACATTTAAAGGACAATTGGATCCAAACATGAATAGAAAGTGGGATTTTTGAAATAAATGTATTCATGCCCAGTAGCTCACTTATTTCCCAGAGGACAGTTAAGAGTCAACCACGATATTATCCATCTGGAGTCTCTTGTGGGACAGCGCAGATGAATATGACAGTTTGCTTCCCGAAGTCTGATGGGATTTCCACACAATCGATTCAGGTTATCACGAGACTCTTAAATTCCAGGTGCTTATTGAATTCAGCATCGATTGGTTGGACTGACAGGCCTGTTTTCATGCTGTATGACTCTATGATTGACGCTATGGAACAAATAGCTGGTTGGGATTAACAGCAGCATTGACAGCATCATCGAACACCTGATGGGATATGTAATCCTGCTGGAGTCTCCGGAGGTTATTTTGCTCAGTGATCCCTTCCCACACACGGGGCTGGTGAACGGTCTCTCCCCAGTGTTACTGATTAAATGAGATTCTAATTCTCTGGTTAATGGAATCCCACCCAACTGTTCCCAAATTGCCCTGCTTTCTCTGTGATATCAGTGTCCATTTTTCTACTGAGTGTGAACGATCCTTTCCAATTGTGTCCACACAGATACGAATTCCGTTTTCCATGTTGTGAATGTGTATTCATTGTTTCTCATTCACTCACAGGGTGTGCGTATGACTGGTCAGGAAAACATTTATTCTTTGCCACTCGTTCGTTGCTGTCTGGCTACACCACACACCCGGGTGCGATCCCACCCTCGGGTGTCTGTCTGTGGGCAGTCTGCACATTCTCTGTGTTTTTGCGTTTTCATTTTTTTCTCTGACCAAAGATGTGCCAGTTACAGGGATCAGCAGTGGGAAATGCAGGCTTATGGGATAGGGAATACCCTGAGGTCTGGTGGGATGCGCTTCGAATGTATCGTGTGGACTGGAAGGGCCGACTTGCCTGTTTCCCCATCCGATGGGGATTCTTGAATTAAGGTCAGCTCATGTTTTTCTGGTCCCGGAGTCTCTCGTCGGCAGGACTGGGTGAACATGGTAGAATCCCCTGCATAAGGGACATGAATGAATGGGATTGCAGGAAATTAAAGTTATTATCTCTGTTTCTGAGGTCAGGCTAGCATTCCTGGTTTTATTCGTCGAACTTATACATCACCGTTTCCGTGTTCCAGTCGCCAAAGGATGACAATTTTAAAATATCAGCACAACACCACCTTCTTCAGGTTGAAGTCTTGACTGTGTGGAAGAAACTGATACTGAGCTGATGCAAGCAAATGCAGCTGCCACCGCCAGTGTCGGAAACACAGATCCAAATAGCAAAATCATCTTTCAAACCAACACTAAAAAGTTAAGTGCTCAACACGCTCCAGTTGTGCCACTCAGCTGTCTTAGCAAGATGCACTGTAGATCGCTATGAGAGTATAAACGGGGACAACCATTCCCTTGAGCAGGAGCACACTCAACCTAGGAATTTCTTGCGTCTCTATACCATCATACCACGGTCACCTGTTCCATCACTGGAGCCAGAGAGTAACTCCGCGAGACTTTTCCATCCCATTTCCGTTTGGATCTGGGCGGCTGTGCCGCAGTTTCTTTGATTCCGAGGCTGGGAACGGGGATTGTGTGTGATTATCTGCAACACTGATCACAACTTTAGGAAGCTGGTGAAGTCGCCGATGTTATGCTAAAATGCTATTGAAGCGTACATTTCAACAGTATCCTGTACTGTCCCCTGAGTCTTTGATGTTTTGTCAAAATCTATCAATCTCAGTTTTCAACATTCTCATTCAAGGCATCTCCACAGCCTCTGAAGACATCGAACTTAAAGATTCAGCTCACTCTCAGTTCCCACATATCTGTCACTGTTCACTGAGCACTGATATTGTACATGTGCTGTTCTTCCGAACAATTCCTCTGCTCGTATACTTATTGCTGCTTGCAAGCATCCTGTTCTGTGGTTACTGTGATCGTGGTTGTCGGTATTTTGCATTGTGACCACAGCAACCTCGATTTGAAACCAAATCACGGCACGAAGTGTTCTCTCCGTTGTCTTTTTTGTGAGACATGCTAAGAAATTAATTCTTTTACCTTCAAATTCCGCTCTCTCACATCTCTGCGTTTTTTATATCAGGATTCAAACACACCCATTGTCGGAGATTTCCCTTCTTCCCACCATAATTAAACCTCCTTTCCGTCCGTCCCCACATTTCTCTGAGGCAATGCACAACCTATCACTCTCTTTCACATTCATACTGTTCTGTCTGTGCTGCTGCTGCGGTCACTGTTGTTGGGTGAACGTGCCCCAATCCCACCATCGGGACCTCCAAACAAATCGATCCATTTGGATACCGCGGTTGTGAAATCAATCCCCATGTAACAGCTTTGACTGACATAGGCCAGGGACAATTGGAGCGTCAGGTTCATGGAAGAGACCCAGGGCAGTTTTGGTGAAAAGACATTTTATTGGAAAAGATCAGCTTTTATGGCTTTCAACGTTGGTCTTGTGATAATTTCATAGTACTGATAATCCAGAGACCGAGGTAATAGTCTGGGTACTCGGGCTTGAATCCTACCATGCCATGATCGTCAAATTTGGAATAAAAATTATCTGCAAGGAAGAATCTAATGACTACTATAGAGCCATTGACAATTGTTGGAAAAAAAAATCTGTTCCACTGATGTCATTTCGGGTTGGAATCTGCTATCCTTACTTTTTCTGGACTGCATGTGACTTCAGACGCATAGCAATATGGTTGAGTCTCAACTGCCCTCTGGGCAATTCCGAATGGGTAATAAATTCTGCTTAGCCAGAATCGCCCTCATACTACTCCAGAAATTTTAAAACAAATGCTCATTAGGCTCTAGCAAGATCGTTGCGTGCTGTTTTACAAGTCACATTATAGCAGGAATGTGATCACACTGAGAAAATTGCAGGAGATATTTACCAGGATACTGTTTGGGCTGAAGAGTTTCCGTTGTGAAGAATGACAGGACAGAGTGGAGTGTTTGCTGCAGTGCAAAGGAGATGTGGACAAGGCATGATCGAGTTAGGGTATGGACAGGGTTGACTGAACGAGTTTCCCATTCATGGAGGGTTCGATCACCAGGAGCCAGAGACTTAAGGAGAAAGGCAGAAAGGTTTGAGAAGATGTGCGAAAAAGCTTTATCAGCCAGTGGGTGGTTGGAATTTGGAATACAGTGTCTGCATTTTTCAGAGTGGCAGAACCCCTTATAACCTGAATAAATATTCAGAGGTGAACTTTTGATGCCAAGACATTTAAGGCTGAGGGGTAAGAATTCTGGAATGGGATTCAGTTCATTAAGCAGTTGTTTTTGACAAGTGTGGACACATTTGGTTGAAGGGTCTCCTTTGACACTCTTGTCCTCGGTCATATAATGGTTAGTGTCCCCGCCTGTCACAGGGCTCAATTCTCCGCTGGGGACAGTGGAAACGTTTTAAAACTGTCACTCCATTCCCAAGTGCGGGTATTGATACCTGTCCTTCCATTCTCGATGGGGCATGTCACAGGAAGGACAATTCTGCCTGAATCAGTGTGGGGAAGGACTGCAGCTCTCAGGGATGCAGAGTGTGAGTGAACGGCCAAACATGTGACTTCTGCAAACGACACCTTGTGACTGTGTTGAAATGAAAAGCATTTGACAGACTTGTTCCGGATTGAAGTGTTTACTAGAAGCAGGAAGCTGAGGAAGAAACAACGTAAACGCATCCAAATATGAATGCAGAAACATTTCCCGCAGCACGAATAAAATTGTAAAGGACAGAGTAGCTTTTCGATACATTGAATTTTGATTCATGTGTTTTGATGAGGCTGTTACCAGAGTATAATACCATTAAAAAATGATACAGCATTTGCTCAGTATGATGGAACATTGTCTCAGTAATTCGCACTGCTGTTCGGTTGGAGGGTTAGGTTGTTTGGCACAGTTAAATTACCCTCTCGTGTGCAGGGAGTGAATTAAGTAAGTTAGGTGAATTAGCCATGGGTAACGCGTGGATAAGGTCAGAAGTCACAGGACATCAGGTTATACTCCAACAGATTTATTTGAAATCATAAGTGGAAGGGATTCCCCTTCTTGAGGTGAAATATAAGGAAATAGGGAGGGGAGCAAGGTCTGCGTAAGATGCGCTTCAGAGATTCGACACCAGCTTGATTGACTGAAATGCTCTTTCTGCACTTTAGGATTCTGTGATTCTCTGAATTGATAATGACCGTGTTTACTGGGGTGTAAAGCCATTCGAGAAGATGCTTATGCGGGTGTACTGAGGATGAGATTTTATTCACTTGTCTTCTTGGAAAATTGAGAACAGTTATCCATGAACCAAGGAAGACTTAATGGGGTTTTTTCAGGTTATGAAATGTTGGGACAGAGTAAATAGGAGGAAAATTCCCTCTTTCAAGTGAGTAAACATCTAGATGTCAGGCATTCAATCCCTTTGATAAAACCTTTGAAGGATAACGAAATGATGAGAACAGAATGGCTGTCACTCCCAGAATCTGTTTTTCAAAATATTTGGAGAGGCACATTTGGTGACATACAAGGAATAAATTTCACAAGGAGAGAGACAGCGTGTGGCTAGGTAAAGGTGCAGAGGTGGGGTGTAGTCGGTCGGAAGTTGCGGGGAAATAATGTCTAAGTTGGTTGACTTTAAAGGTAAAGAAATTTTTTTAATGTGTGCAGCTGAATAAGATTCTGTTCCAATAGTCTGCATTTTGAAAGATTTGGCATAATATTCCACCGAAAGCATTGTAAATGGAACTGTGTGGATTTTTATTTATTGTGAAGGAAAGATATTACATACTGAATAGGAAGTGACCAGTTGCTTGGAGATCGTCTTCCTGCTTTTATCACATGCGTCAAGGTTTTAAGAACAAACACCATGATATTTGGTCCATTTAATACTCAGTAAAATCTGCCAAAGCAGCGAGCAACAAAACTGGTGGGTTGTCTTTTGTACTTTAACCCTCTGTTTTTCTAAGCAGTATTTTCCTGACGCTGAAATAAAGTCAGAGCAAATTTGAACACAACATTAATCATTCCAATGAGATATATCTAATTCACTTCTGATTATTACAATGAACCTTGTGAGGTTTCAGCAAAATTAAAATGAAAGGAACAAATCAGCATTTCTTGCGATTCAATCCAATTCAGGTTCAGCCATATGAGAAAGGCCATTGAGCCATAACATCGCCTTTATTTCACTCACCATGGCTGCTTCTTCACGTGAAAGAGAAAGTGACTGAAGAAATTATGTGCCAATTGTAGGTGTAAATATGACGGAAAATTCTTGTCCTCTTTCATTCTGACTCAGTTCTGACTCAGAATGTATTAATGACAGCTATTCATTCTGACCAGCTTGGCTATTTATTGGAATTTGCTGTTTTGATAATTCTAGTGAAAGCAGTAACACAATGGTGTGGATTCGATTCCGCTCTGGAACCTTCTCATCCATGATTTTCACTAGATGTAACCTGATGAGGTCACATGTCACCCCACTACAAAATGTGCAGAGGAGACTGTGAGATTACGGTCCTGGTTTATTACACCGCTGTGCTCCACATTCACGGGTTCGAGTCACACTCTGGTTGCTAACTTTACGCACCGCTCTAGCAGTTTTCCTTTGCACCTCACACTCTGGTACACACTGGATCGAGAATCTTGTTCTTGCCCTTCACTGCACGGGAGATTCACAAATAATCGACATCACATTAAAGTCGAAATGAAGAGTAAGAGCAGTCATTCTATTCAATTGGAGATGAAATTGGTGTAATGAGAAGGAACGCATTTTTCTTTCTGTCCTACATTCCATCTTGTCTTTCTATGAATTTACATCGAAACAAAGAGAAAAAAATAACAAGAGATCGAGTGCACAAGTTTATCCAGTGGGTTTGTTCATGAGTATTTTAACCTAACACTTCACACAAAGACCTGATCAGTATTTCAAACAGTCACTCGGAATTGGAACCACAAACAATTTCTCCAATGAAACAAACATTTCATTCTTTCACCAATTTCTGCTGTGTGTGAATCATACAACGATCCATCATCCAGCGTGATCATTGACTTCCCGACTGTATAAGATCTAGCAACTTACTTCAGCAATCGCAGCTTCTGTACACAGCCACCTAGAACATAGAACATAGAACATAGAACAATACAGCGCAGTACAGGCCCTTCGGCCCTCGATGTTGCGCCGATCAAAGCCCACCTAACCTACACTAACCCACTATCCTCCATATACCTATCCAATGCCCGCTTAAATACCCATAAAGAGGGAGAGTCCACTACTGCTACTGGCAGGGCATTCCATGATCTTACGACTCGCTGAGTGAAGAACCTACCCCTAACATCAGTCCTATATCTACCCCCCCTTAATTTAAAGCTATGCCCCCTTGTAATAGCTGACTCCATACGTGGAAAAGTCCATACGTCCACACCTGTGCTGGGGCCCAGTGTCATTTGTTGCCCCCAGGTCACAGCACATTTCTTTTTTCTGTGTTTATGAGCTTTGTTCCTGATCTGTCTGATCTGTTTAATAAACCTTTCCTGTCACTTCATCCCATCCCTTCACAATTCTGAACCTATGAATAAAATAAAGCCTTAGACGAAATGTTAAACCAAGTGGAAATATGCTATTCAGCCCAAGGAGTCTGCTCAACCATTCATGGTTGATCTGATTTGTAGATGCCGGTGTTGGACTATGTTAAAAATCACACAACACCAGGTTATAGTCCAACAGGTTTACTTGGAAGCACTAGCTTTCTGAGCGATGCTCCTTCATCAGGTGATAGTCACCTGACTATCACCTGATGAAGGAGCGTCGCTCCGAAAGCTAATGTGCTTTCAATTCAACCTGTTGGACTATAACCTAGTCAACTACAAGACTATGTATATCAGTAAACTTCTAAATCATGACTCCTAATAAAAAAGTTTCAATTATTGATCTACATCAGGAAACAGTGGGACTTCACTGGGAAAAAGCATCCAAACATGGTTCCTTGCTGCATGGGATGAACAATTGCCATGTTCCAATCTCCAAAGTTTGATAGTACAGAATCTCACCACTACATTTGCAGATGACACAAAGATTGGTGGAGTAGCCAGAAAACATAGAGGACTGTCAAAGAATGAAGGGGAATATAGACAGAAGACTTGAGCAGAGAAGTGGCAAATAGTGTTCTATCCAAGCAAATGTGAGGTGATGATTTGGGGAAGTCTAATTCCAGAGCCAAGTATACAGTAAACGGAAGAGCTTCGGGTAAACTTGATGAGAAGAGAGATCTGGGAGTTCAGGTCCTTTGTACCCTGAAGGTGACTGCACAGGTGGATAGAGTGGTCAAGAAAGCATATGGCATGCTTGCCTTCACCGGATAGGGCATTGAGTATAAGAGCAGGCAAGTCCTCCTAAAATTGTACAAGAGTTTGTTTCAGCCGCGTTTGCAATACTCTGTAAAGTTCTGGTCTCCAAATTACCAAAATTATGTGGACGTTTAGGAGAGAATGCGGAGAAGGTTTCAGCAGATGTTGCCTGGTATGGAAGATGCAAGCTCTGAAGAGTGGTTGAGTAGATTACTTCTGCTTTCATTAGAAAAAAACGAGATTGAGGGGACCTGATTGAGGTCTACAATATCATGAAGGGTACAGACAGGGTGGATAGAGATAACCTTTTTCCCAAGATGAGGGATTCAATAATGAGAGGTCATGCGTTCAATGAGAGAGGTGAAACTTTTAAGGGAGATAGACATGGAAAGTATTTTACACAGAGGGTGGTAGGTGCTGGAATGCGTTGCCAGCAGAGGAAGTAGAGGCAGGCATGGTAGATTCATTTCAGGTGCGCCTGGACAGATGCATGAATAAGTGAGAAGCAGAGGGATACAGATGCTTAGAAATTGGGCGACATGTTTAGATAGTTGATTTGGACCGGCGCAGGCTCGGCTGTCCAAAGGGCCTGTTCCCGGGCTGCACATTCTCTGTATTCTTTGGTTTTTTTTTCTACACTACTAACTGTGGGTTTCAGGTGAAGTAATGTTACTTCTGCAATCATAATTACTTATGCAAGGTAAATGAGCTCACATCAGTGTGTAATTGTTTCAACAAAGAGCTGAGTCAACAAGAATGAAACCTACATGAAGGAAATATATAATTGTTTTCATATTAGCTAAAATGTGCATACAAGAATGAAAGGTGTCTGCAAGCAATAGTATATGGTACAGACAAATAGTTAAGGTGCTGTGAGGATGTAGGTTAAGCCAGATATGCTTGTACAGCAGTAGTTATAAGCATTTGTTTCCCATTTCTGCAAAACCAAAAACCAAACCCCAATTAGAAATTGGGCGACATGTTTAGATAGTTGATTTGGACCGGTAACATTCCTCCTGAATGTCCGTTAGGTAGGATGTTGAGGGAATGGACAAGTAGCACTTGTACAAGGGAAAAAGATAAAAAGAAAATGATGAAATATTGTTGTTTAGTATGGACCAAAGACCCAATCCTTCGTCTGGCTGTCTTCTGGCCAAAGTACGGTTCAGACGAGGATTGGGTCTGTCAGTATTTAGGTATGTATGTGAATAAAAAACAAACTTTTAGTCAAGAAGAGGCGGAGAATGCGTCCTGTTGGAAGGGCAGCTTGAAAATGATGGTAGTGAAGACAAGGGATTCCCCCTCTCCCCCACCCAGTCCCTGGGATCCTTTTGCCAATTTGCACTCCCGCCACCCCCCCCCCCCCACCCCCCACCGTCCCATGAAATCATATTGGGTGAAAATGGGGGTCGAGGATAGACAGACAGACAGGGACAGGGAACGGATGACCCACAAGAGGAGAACGAAGAGGTGGTGGACGGGGATGTCATTGTTCCGGACTATCAATCCGAAACAAAATGAAGGGAAGATAAAGTCGATGTAGAGAAGGCCTCTAGAGTATCTAAACGAAAGCCTTCGGGGGAAAAACAAAAAGAAAAAAAGGGGAAGAATATAAAGACTTATCCCCTTCGGGAGGTACCAATAGCGGACAAAAAGGTTGGGTTTGTAACTGTCCCCCTCACCAGTGGGGAGGTCAGAACATTTAAAAAGGAGATGAAGGTCCTGGTTGAGGATCCGGTAGGGTTGTCTGAACAAATTGATCAATTCTTGGAGCCCAGTCTGTATACGTGGACTGAGTTAATGTCTATTTTGAATGTACTATTCACTGGGGAAGAAAGGGGACTTATACCCGGAGCAGCCATTAAAATATGGGACAGGGAACTTCCCATTGGGGATGGGGATACGAGACAGGGAGAGACGGAGTTTCCCCTCAGTGACATCCAGTGGGAAAATCAAAACCCAGAGCATAGGAAATAAATGATGGAATTGAAAGACCTGATTCTAAAAGGAATAAGAGAGGCAGTTCCGAAGTCGCAGAAGTTGACTAAAGCCTTTGAAGTTAAAGAGGAGAAAGATGAGACACCCTCAGCTTTCTTGCAAAGATTAAGAGACTCAATGCAGAAATACTCTGAAATGAACCCTGAGGACCCAGTGGCACAGGGTCTTGTCCTCAGGGTCTTTTGAAAGTATGTTTTGTGACAAAGGCATGGCCAGACACAGAGAAAGATACTGAAGATAGAAGGGAGGAGTGAAATACCATTAGTTGAATTGTTGAGAGAGGCACAGCAAGTGTTTGCAAAGACAGAGGATGAGAGACAAAAACAGAAGGCAAGAATGATGGTCGCTCTGGTTGATGAGGTAGTTAAGAAAAGAATGGAACCAATAGTGAGCATCTGGAGCGGTAGATGGCAGCATGTAGGACAGAGAGGAAGAGGGAGAGGGAGAAGACAAGGGGGAGCATTTGATAGAGGGTTCGGGCGACAGGGGCAGAGATGAAAGTCTCCACAGGCAGGATGCTGTTGTCGCAGAAATCCGGGCATTTTAAGCGGGAGTGTCCTGATCTACACAGGGAAGAAAGGGCCATTCCGCTTATGAATTTTGATGAAGAATAGGATTTTCAGGGGTTCCTGCCCTCGTGTGCCCACCAGGAACCCTTGATAAACCTGAAGGTGGGACCCTGTAGGGAAGAGGTAGTCTTCCTCGGAGATACGGGGGCAGCACAGTCATCGCTGAATTTTAAACCAAAGAAAGAAGGAATGTCAACACGGTCGATTACTGTTTCCGGGGTAAAAGGGGAAGGATTTACTGTTCCAGTATTTGAACCTATGATGATAGAAGTCCTAAGGAAAGAGTCACAGGGGAACTGCTGTATATCCCTGATATAGTAAGTAACTTGTTAGGGAGAGACTTAATTATCCTCTTAGGACTGGAGATTTGAATTGAGGAAAAAGAATCAGTTGTACAAATGACAATGTTGACAGAAGATGTGGAGAGAGAGATAGACCCTATTGTATCGGCGAGTGAAGGGAATCATGGAAAAATACAGATCCGTCCCCTAGAAATAAGTTTAATAAGGAAAGGGGACGTTGTTTATGAGCAACAATGTCCCATTTCCATAGAAGGTAAAGGAGGACTGCAGCCAATAATTGAGGGACTGATTAGACATGGACTGTTGGAGCCATGTAGTCTCCTCTTAATACCCCAATTCTACCAGTGCGAAAATCCGATGGAACTTATCGATTGGTGCAGGATTTGAGAACATTGAATTGAATACTACAGATCAGGCACCCAGTGGTGCCAAATCCCTATCCATTATTAAGTTAGATCCCTCATGACCACAAATGGTTTAGTGTGATAGATTTTAAGGATGCCTTTTGGGTTTGTCCCTTGGTGGAGGAAAGTAGGAATTTGTTCGCCTTTAAATGGGAAGATCCCAAGACAGGATGGAAACAGCAATACCGGTGGGCTGTGCTCCCCAGGGGTTTACGGAATCCCCGGATTTATTTGGACAGATGTGAGAACAAATATTGGAGAAATTTAGCAGCCCCAAGGGGACTGCCCTGTTGCAATATGTAGACGACCTCTTAGTAATATGGTTTAGTGTGATAGATTTTAAGGATGCCTTTTGGGTTTGTCCCTTGGTGGAGGAAAGTAGGAATTTGTTCGCCTTTAAATGGGAAGATCCCAAGACAGGATGGAAACAGCAATACCGGTGGGCTGTGCTCCCCAGGGGTTTACGGAATCCCCGGATTTATTTGGACAGATGTGAGAACAAATATTGGAGAAATTTAGCAGCCCCAAGGGGACTGCCCTGTTGCAATATATAGACGACCTCTTAGTAATAGGAAAAAGAAGAGAAAGAGTAGTAGAAGCAACTAACAAATTATTGAATTTCCTGGGTCAGCAAGGACTGCGGGTATCTAAAAACAAACTACAATATGTGGAGCAAGAAGTGAAATACTTGGGACATTTAGTTAGTGAGGGAAAGCGAAAGATAAAGCCGGAACAGTAGAGGGAATATTGGGGATTCCGCTGCCCAGAACCAAACGGGGATTACGTAATTTTTAGGGTTTAACGGGATATTGCAGATTGTGGATTGATTCTTATGCTCAAAAGACGAATAAATTATATCTCAAACTATTAGAGGAGGAACCAAAGTGTCTGAGTTGGGAGGAAAAGGAAAAAATCTATCTAAGAATTCAAAAGAGATCTGGTGCATGCCCCCATGTTAGCCTTACCTTCTCTAGATAAACCTTTCCACCTCTTTGCTACCATCGATAAGGGAGCGGCTTTGGGAGTATTAAGCCTGAGGTGGGGAGGAATGAGACAGCCAGTAGCATATCTTTCGAAGCTATTGGATACAGTCACCCGGGGGTGGCCTGAGTGTGAGCAGGCCGTGTCTGCCCCTGCACTGTTGGTGGAGGAAAGCAGAAAGCTTACATTTGGGTGAGCCCTAAGAGTAAGCACCCCACACCAAGTGAGAATGATCCTCAGCCAAAAAGCTGGGCGATGGTTGACTGACTCGCGGATTCTGAAATATGTGGCAATATTAATAGAAAAGGATGATCTAGTGTTGGTCACTGACAATTGTTTAAATCCAGCTGCCTTTGTTTGGAAAGGGGAAGGAGAATCTCCTCAGAATCCAGAGCACGACTGCCTTGACATTATAGAATACCAAACTAAGGCCCGCATGGACCTGAGAAATGTTCCGCTTCATGCAGGAGCCCCACATTTTATAGACGGATCATCCTGGGTGACTGAAGAGAAAAGACATAATGGGTATGCAGTCGTAGATGGGATGGAATGTAGTATGGTAGAGGCAGGAAGGTAGCCAAATGGGTGGTCAGCACAGACCTGCGAACTCTATGCATTGGAAAGAGCCTTATGGTGTTAGAAAATAAAGAGGGAACAGCATTCACTGACTCTAAATATGCATTTGGTGTTGGCACGTTCGGAAAGATATGGCAGGAATTGAGGACTGATCAATAGCCGGGGGAAGGAATTAGCATATGAGGAGTTGATTAAACGGGTCTTGGAGTCCCTATTACTCCCCCGAGAAATAGCGGTAGTGCATTTAAATGGTCATCAGAATGGAAATGAACCAGAAGTTAGGGGGAATAGATTAGCTGATGAAGTGGCTAAGGAAGCAGCCCTGAGCCCATAAGAAGTGGTGATCCATTCCCTAATACCTACTGTCCCAGGTCCTCGGGAAGCTCCTACATTTACTGAAAGAGAGGAAAAAGAATTGCAAGATTTCGGGGCTGTAAAAACAGCACACGGGCATTGGAGGTTACCTGATGGAAGGGAAACGTTAAACAAAATGATGATGCGAGAAATTATTGCTGTCCCACATCATGGCAGCCATTGGAGAGTACAAGCCATGAGTGATTTAGTTCTTAGAGAATGTGGATGTAAAGGAATATATACGATTGCTAAACAAATATGTGATGGATGTATAATATGCAGAAAGGTAAATAAGAAAGTCTTGAGAAAACATATCCCAAGAGGAAGAGACCCAGTATTGAGACCCTTCCAGAGTATACAAGTAGATTATACTGAACTTCTCAGAGTAGGAAGACTAAAATATATGCTGGTCGGAGTAGATCATCTATCTGGTTGGGTTGAGGCATACCCCCGAGCTACTGCCACTGCGAGTGGGGTGTCTAAAACAATATTGGAGCACATAATTCCCCGATATGGGTTAGGGAACAATATAGATTCCGACCAATGAACTCATTTTACCTCTAAAGTGTTACAGGGGGTAACGAAAGGGTTGGGAATTTCCTGGGAGTTCCATACTCCATGGCACCCGCCATCATCAGGAAAGGTTGAGAGAATGAACCAAACACTCAAATGACAGCTCTCTAAATTGATAATAGAAACCACACTCCCTTGGACCAAATGTTTACCTCTCACTCTCTTGCGAGTACGAACAGCCCCAAGGAAAGACTTGGGACTATCGCACTATGAAATCTTATTTGAATTACCTTATCTTCGAAGGAATGAGAACAGCCAATTCCCGAAACTAAAGATGTTTTCTTAAAGAACTATATATTGGGCTTGTCCTTCTCTTTGTCTTTCCTCAAGGATCAGGGTTTATTGGCACAGACTCCACCCCTTGAATTCACCGTTCATCCCATCCTGCCGGGAGATTGGGTCTCAGTAAAATCATGGACGAGACTAAATTGCAGCCGGACTGGGAAGTGTCGTATCAGGCTCTTTTGACGACCGAAACGGCAATAAGGACGGTGGGGAAAGGCTGGACTCACTACACTCGGATCAAAGGGCCAGTGGACCCTCCAGTTGAAGAAGAAATCTGGACAGCCGAATCAACGCAAAAACTGCTGAAACTCAGACTAAAGCGACTTTGAGTAACTGATTATACAGTGGTGACGCGAGCGTGGGATAATTTCTGTAAGATTGTCCATTAAGTCTTTTGGTGCTTCATTTTTTAGAATGCTGGGGATGCTTCGAGTTATGATGCTGGCTCTCTTACTATTGGGTTTTTGTCAAATATCATTTTCATACGTGTTATTTACGGTCCCTGAGTCTGATAATCCACATGTAATAGACCTGATTCATGTAGGTTAGTAAATTGTGGGGATGGAGATAATCAGAGACAGTACTGCAGCTCAGAGATACATCTTAAATCATATGGGGATGGCCTTGGGGTTGGTACTTGGTATAATGGTCTCGTCACAGTACACCGGGCCACCTTCCGACCAGCTCTCGATTGTCCCTATATAGAGTGTAACCCAATATACTTAACGATCAAGAAAACCACATGACACGAAGCAATTCTTGGGGGGGTGGTGTGCGGGGTACAACTAAATGAAACATTTGGCATAGAAAAGAAAACAAGCTGGAATGATTTCTCAGGCTGTTGTTTCTGAACAGCGTAGAGCAGGGAAAATGGGCAGAACTACTGGATAATAAGATACAACCTTTCACCCCTCCTAATGACCTTAAAGTAGTAAAAATTACAGAAGTAAAGGACTTGAAACAGACTATCGAAATAGAAACTGTGTACACGGATGCAAATGCCTGGGTTGAATGGGTAAAGTATACTGTAAAAAGTCTGAACAAGAGCATCTCTTATGATACTTTACTTATTACGTGCGTTTAGCCTGTTCGTGTGTGGCTTGCCGTGATCGTATAGTGGTTAGTACTCTGTGTTGTGGCCGCAGCAACCTCGGTTCGAATCCGAGTCACGGCAGTAATTGCTCTCTGTGCCCCAGGCGTTTGTGAAACACAAAGGAATCAGTTGTTTTAAAGTTTTGATTTTCTCCAAGGTGATTTTTTTTTTTCCTTCAAGCTCTGCTCGCTCACATCTCTGTGTTTCATATGTCAGAATTCAAATCCACCCGTTCTCAGAGATTTCTTCCCTCCTACGATCACTAACCGAACTTTCCATCCTATACCCCCCTTTCATTAATTTGGAGATGCCGGTGTTGGACTATGGAGTACAAAGTTAAAAATGACCCAACACCAGGTTATGGTCTTACAGGTTTTATTGAAGCACTAGCTTTCTGAGCTCTGCTCTTTCCTCATGTGTTTGCGGATTCATTTCCTATTTCACGAAGGCATTGCAGAATCTAATACAGACTCTCACATTGATACCGATTAGTCTGTGTGGCTATGGTCACTGTTGCTGTCAGCGACGCCCTCATACTGTAACAGAATAGATAAAAAAAGTTCATTCGGCCCTAGCCAGATTACTGTGTGTAGTTCTGCAATTCAGAGTACTGCATGGATGTGATCGCACTGGGAACGTTGCAGTAGAGATTCACTGGGATATTGTCTGGGCTGAAGAGTTTCAGTTGTGAGGAGAGATTGGACAGTCTGGGGTTGTTTGTGGCCGAGCAGAGGAGATTGGAGAAGACATGACTGAGATGTACAAAATATTGAGGGATATGGATAGGATAGACTGAAAGAAGCGTTTCTTATTGATGGAGAGATCGAACACTGGGGCCAAGAGATTTCGGGAAAAGGCAGAAAAGTTTGAGTAGATTTGCGGAAAGGATCAGAGAGGCGGAAATCATTCTAACCTTAAAAAAAAATTGAGATGTTAAATTGTGATGCCAAAACATGTAAGATTATGGGCTAAACGATGGAATACGTGATTCAGGTCGTTAAGCAGTTGTGTTGGACAAGTGCAGCCACAACAGGCTGAAGGGCCTCCTTCGATGTTGTCCTCCTCCACAGTATCGTGGTTAGTGTCCCCGCCTCTCACAGGGCTCAATTCTCCGCTGGGAGCATCGTAAAGGTTTTAACTCTGTTGCTCTGTTCCCCAGTGAAGGTTATTAATGCCTGGCCTTCCATTCTCGATGGGACATGTCACAGGAAGGACAGTGCTGTCTGAATCAGCGTGGGTAAGGTCTGCAGCTCCTGGGGAGAGAGATTGTCAGTGACAGTAAAAACACGTAACTTCAGCCAACTGCACATTGTGTTTGTGTTGCAATGAAAACCATTATATAGAGTTGTTCCTGACTGATATGGTTATTTAAAGCAGGAATCTGAGGAAGAAAAGAGCAAATCCATTCAGACCTGAGTGCAGAAACATTTCTAGCAGAGCTACTGAGGTTGTACAGCGCAGAACCGCGTTTGAATGCATTGAATTCAGGTTGATGGGCACAGATTGCTTTCACTCGGCTGAGTTACCATTGTGTAAATGATACAGCTAGTGTTCAATGTGATGGTACATTTACTCAGTGGTTCGAACTGCTGTTAAGTCTGTAGGTGAGGTGGGTTGGCCTGTTAAGTTGCGCTGATGTGTCCAGGGAGTGAATTCAGTAAGTTACGTGAATTAGCCATGTGGAACGCAGTGATAAGGTCAGCAGTCACACGATGCCAGGTTTTATTCCAGCAGGTTTATTTGAAATCGCAAGCCAGAGGCCTGGAGGGATTGAGAAGGGAGCTAGGTCTGGTTGAGATGATGTTCAGAGTCTCCCGACAGACCTGATTGTCTGAACTGCACTTTCTGCCTTGGAGGGAATCTGTGATTCTATCAGAGAGGACACTGCCAGCGTTTACAGGCCCGTTAAGACATTAGAGACCATGCTGACGACGTTTAGTGGGGATGGAATTTTATTTATTTGTGTTTTGGAAAATTTGACACTGAATCAAGGAAAACCGAATGGAAGATTTCCAGACTATTTGAGGTTTGGCGAGAGTAAATATGTGGTAAATTCACTCTTTCAAGTTCATATATTTCTGAACGTCAGGCTTTCAAAACCATGGATGTAGGACAAATAAATGATGGGAGAAGAATTTCTGTCACTCAGTAAATCCGTTTCCAAAATATTTCGAAAGGTACATTTAGAGACCCACAAGCAGTGAGTTTCACCAGGAGACAGACAGTCTGTGGCCAGGTAAAAGTGTAAAAGTGGGGTGTGGGGGGTAGAAGGTGCGAGGAAACAATATCTAATTTGGATCACTTCAGATGCAAAGAAATATCGGAAACGTCTGCAGCTCAGTAAGATTCAGCAAAAAAAAACTCAGAGTTTTGAAAGATTTCTATTAATTTTCCACATGAAGCATGATAAATGGAACTGAGCAGATTTGGTATATTGTCAAGGAAAGCTATTCCATAATGAATAGGAAGTGACCCGTCTCTTAGAGATCGATTTCCTGCTTTAACCCCATGCCTTAAAGGTGGGAGGACAATCGCCATGATGTTGGGTTCATTTGACACCCACTGAAATCTGCCAAAGTAACTGAGCATCAAAACGGGCATCTTGTTTTGTAGTTTAACCTTCTGTTTTTCTCATCAGTATTTTCTTTAAGCTGAAATAAATTCGGAGCAAAATTGAATGCAACATTTAACGTTCCAATCACATAAATCCAATTCAATTCCGATCATTGGAATGAACAGAGTGAAGTTGCAGCAAAATTAATAAAATGAAACGAACAACACAGCATTTCCGGGAATTTTACCCAGTTCAGGTTTAGCCATATGAGAAAGAGCATCGAGCTAAACCATCACCTTCACTTCTCTCTCCGTGTATACTTCTTCACGTGAGAGAGAAACTGTCTGAAGAAATTATGCGTCAAGACTAAATGTGCGTGTGAATGTGACGGGAATTTCATGTTTTCTGGGTCATTCTGAGACAGTTCTGACTCTGAATAAATCAAGGACAAGGTATTCCTTCCAAGGACGAGGTGAATCACTTTGATTTTGCTGGTATTATTATTCTGCTGAATAATGGTGTGGATTCGATTCCGCTCAGGGAATTTCTTATCCCCTCGGTGCACCATATGTGATCTTGACGGGGTCACATGTGAGCCCCTTTGCAATGGGCTGAAGTCTCCCAGGGGTTCATGCGACGGGTTGCTCTTCCATTGTGCTTGTGTGGATTTGAATCCTTCTCTGGCTGTTACTTCTGTGAAACGCAGGTGTGGTTTCCCTTTGTGCCTCGCATCTTTAGGATACTTTGGGTAGAGAATCTTCCTCTTGCCCTTCATTGCACCGGAGATTTGTGATAAATCGATACCTCATCAAAGTCGAAGTAGAGCAATTTGGTTCTGTTGTAAGTTACATTGGGATAATGAAAAGGAGGGCAAACGTTTCTATTCTCCTTTCATTCCATCTTGACTTTCTATGAATTTACATCGAATGAAAGAGGAAAAAATAAGGAGAGATCGGGTGCAATAGTTTATCCAGTGGGATTGTAAATTTTAATGTAATACTCCACACAAAGTTCTGATCAGTATTTTAAACAGTCAATTGAATTGGGAGCGCAGAAAACTTTTCCAATGAAACGAATTTTTCATTCATTCACAACCTTTTGCTGTGTGAATCATACCGCGATCCATCATCCAGCGTGATCACCAAGTTGGCAATCATATAAGATCTACCAATTTTCTTTAGCAATCACAACATCTGCACATACCCATCTGTGGTGTGCCCTGTGCCATTTGTTGTGTCCAGGCCACAGAACATTTCTTGTTCATGAACTTATGAGCCTAGTTCCTGATCTGTCTGTTCAGTTTGAGAAACCCTTTCTATCACTTCACCCCATCCCCTCAGAATTCTAAAGGCATCAATAATATAAGGCGTTAGACCAAATGACGTCGGAGTGGAAGTCGACCATTCAGCCCATCGAGTCTGCTCCACCATTTAACGAACTCATGGGTGATCTGATAATCCTCAACTCCATTCTCCAGCATTGCCACGACAAAGCTTCATCATCTTTCTGGTTAAATATCTGTCTGGCACAGTTTTAAAATACACAACAACTCAGCCTCAACAACAATTTCAGCAAGGTGTTCCACCGATTCATTGGATCCTGAGCAAAGAAATTTCTCCTCATTTCTGAATTAAATAGACAATATCTAATTCTGAGTTCATGTCCTCTGGTGCTCTCCTCATACCAGAGGGTGAATCCCCTGCCTGTATCTACCCTGTCAAGATCCCATGAATATTGAACGTTTATAAATGTTACTATGTGATTATAGAGGTCCCCTCCCTCTCCTTTGTTTCAAGGAGAATAATCCCAGCCTAACCAATCATTCCACGAAGCTCCATTTTCTCCAGTGTTGACAACATGTTCATTAATCTCTGCTGTCCCCTATAGCGTCCTTACATGTTATTAAGGCAGGTGGAGACATTTATGCGAAGAAACGGTTGAAATTTCAAGCACAGACAGCAATTGGATCTTGAAATCAGACAGTGACTGGAATCAGATTGGTCCACACAAGGACGAAATCGAGTAAGTAACACTCTGACAAATGAGAATCTAATCATATCTCATTGACATTCACCATCTTTACTGTAAACAAATTACCCCGTGTAATCGTCCACAGAGCTATTATTTCGGGGGAAAAAGCTTAGTTAAACTGGCTACATAAACACTTTGACAACAATAACATGTTCTTGAGAGATTTTTTGATTATAAACTCAACTCATTGTTCTGTGAATCGTACATCGTTTGCAAGGCACAAATGAGACGTGGAATATAACTCTCTCCATTTGCCTAGATGGGTGTAACTTCAATAACACTTAAGGAACTGGACACCGTCCACGACAATGCAGTCACTTGAGTGTACCCTCTTCAACACTTGCAATATTCATTCCCTTAACTGCTAAGGCACAATTCCAGCAGAGTTCACCAACTATAAGATGCACTGGAGTAAGTCATTCGGGCATTTTTGACAACCTTCAAAGCTCAACAGCTGGACTGACTATAAGGACAAGTTTGGAAGATGCAACGAAACGCCACCATTCTCAAGTTCCCCTCCAAGGCCCATAGCACCCTGACTTGGAAAGGAATCAGTGAGAAACTCATTGGTGAAACGGCCTTGATGGGCCAAGTTGCATACTTCAACCTTCCATCTTTTATCTTACAATTTTAAGAAAAATGTTGATTTATGCGTGACCAGACTTGTGCTCAGTCCTTTAGCTGTTCCCTAAACTGGTGGTTGCTAAAGTTCTGCTATCATCCACAGCCTGTGGTCAACAATAGAAAATACCTGAAACTCCTCTCAAGCAACTGACTCGCCTCAAGATTAGAGTGGTGCTGGAGACACACAGCAGGTCCGGCAGCATTTGAGGAGCAGAAAAAATGGACGTTTCATTCAAAAGCCCTCTATCAGGAATGAGACTGGGATCACATGGCATGGAGAGATAAATGGGAAGGGGGTGGGGCTGGGGAGAAGGTTGCTGAGAGTGCTGTATGTGTATGTAGGCGAGGGGTGAACATGATATGTCAGAGAAGTAGGTGGAGTGGATAGGTGGGAATGAAGATGCACAGGTGGTGCAATCAGGCGGACGGTGTTGAGCTGGAAGGTGGGAACTGGGGTAAGGTAGGGGAGAGGAAATGAGGCAACGGGTGAAGTCCAAATTGATGCCATGGGGTTGAAGGGTCCCGAGGCAGATGATGAGGCTTTCTTCTCGAGGCATCGGGTCGTGAGGCAGTGGCGATACAGGAGGCCAAGAACCTTCATGTCCTCGGGAGAGTGGGAGGAGGAGTTGAAATGTTTGGCCATGGGGCACTGGGGTTGATTCTTGCGAGTATCCTGGAGATATTCTCTGAAGTGTTGTGTGAGAACACATCTCCTCTCTCCAACTTAGAGGAGACCGCATCGGGCGGAATGTATACACGAAATGGCATGTGTGAAAGTGCAGGAGAGACTTTGATGGATGTGGAAGCCTCCATTAGAGCCTTGGACAGAGGTGAGGAGGTCGATGTGGGTGCAGGTTTTGCAATTCCTGCAGTGATAGGGAAATATTTCCCTCCCCACCCCTATCCACTTTGACAAAGACCCTTTCCTCCGTGACTACCTCGTCAAGTCCAGGCCCTCCAATGACCCACCCTCCCCTCACGGCACGTTCCCCTTCCACCACAGGAATTGCAAAACCTGCGCCCACATCTTCCCTTTCACATCCTTCCAAGGCTCCAATGAGCCTTCCACATCCATCAAATGTCCGTGTGCACTTCCACACATGTCATTTAATGCATCTGTTGCTCGCGATGAGGTCTCCTCTACATTGGGGCCAACAGACACATTCTCGGAGAGCGTTTCAGAGAACATTTCCAGGGAAACCGCAACATTCAACTCCAACGCCCCAATACCAAAAACATCAATTACCACGTCGCCCGACTCTCCCAAGGACATGCAGTTCCAGGGTCTCCTCCACCGCCATTCCCTCACCACCAGACGCAAGATCTTCCACCTCGAGACCCTCAAACCCAGGGCATCAACGTGGTCTTCACCAGTTTCCTCATCTCCCCACGGCCACCTTATCTGTGTTCCAAGTTTCTACTGACCTGACCCACTTGTCTATCTTATTTTCCACCTGTCCGCTCCACCCTCTTCTCCGACCTATCACCTTTAACCCCATTGCTATCCACCTCTAGCACTCTCAGCTAATTTCTTCACAGACCCTGTTCTCCCGTTTATCTAAGCACTCTCGAGGCTCCCAGCTTTATTCCTGATGAAGGGCGTTTGCCCGAAATGTTATTTTTATTCTGCAAATCGGATGCTGCCTGACCTGCTGTACTTCTTCAGCACCACTCTAATCTTGATTCTGATATCCAGCACCTGCAGTACGCACTTCCGTCCATCTGATTCCCCTCTCTATTGATTTTGAATAGGCCGTTGCTAAAGTTTCAGCATCATTTCCCTGCTCTTATATTCCCACCTGCGGTCAAGAACAGAAAGTATCTCGAACCTCTCGAGACCACTTGATCCCTAGTCCAATCACATTCAAACATTCGTGAATGTCTACTCCAATTTCTCTTTTATTACTTTAAACCACTCAGCATTCCCACTTTTCTCATTGTGCGTCCTCAAATTCATTATCACCCACTTCACTGAATTGAATTCCTTTCAGCACATTTTCTTGCCAATTGTTTCCAATCTCCCTGAAGTCTATGACTATCTTCCTCATGGTTAATGACATGACTTAATTGTCACATGATTTGCAAACTGCTAAATGATCGCCACAACAAATAATTAAAAATCGTTGACCTATATGAGAAAACAATAGAACTCATCGAAGCCATATTTCATAAGCTTGCAGAGGACACCAGAATAGGAGACTGTGAAGAAGGTGATCTAAGATTCCAAAAGGATCTTAATCCATTGCGTCTTTGGGCTGAAAAATGTCACATGAAGTTCAATCTGGATAAATGGAAGGTATTGCATTTCGCTACATCAACTAAGAGTAGGGCTTATATAATTAATGATCGGGCGTTTCATCGTGTTGTGCAACACGGAGGCCAGGAATGCAAGTACATAATTAATTTTAGTTTACTTCATATATAGACAGAATGGTTAAAAAAAATGTCATCCTGCCTTTGTTGCTCAGTCCTTTGAGTTAGGAGTTGGTCCGTTATGTTGAAGTTGAATCGGACATTGGGTGATGCGTCTTCGGGAATACTGTGTCCAGTTCCTACCGCCCAGTAATAGAAACGAAATTATTCAGCTGGAGTAGGTTTAGAACAGGTATACCAGCGTATGGCTACAGGGGAAGGTTTGTGTTTTCACGAAAGGCTCGATAGGCTGAGAATATTTTCACTCGAGCACTGAAGTTTGAAAGGCGACCTGAAAGAAATTTATAAATTATTGAGAGTTCGGCTGGAGTTAACTGTAACTGTCTTTTCTCCAAGGAGGGGGGACTTCAAGACGAGAGGGTATATGTTCAAAGTGAAAAGAGGGATTTAAAATAAGACATGAGAGGCTTTTTTTTAACAGAGGTTGGTTTATGTGTGCAATGAAATGAAGTGATGAATGAAAGTACATTTACAATATTTACAGGATATTTGGATCGACAAATGAATTGTAAAGTTTCAGTGGGATTAACAAAAGCTATTCACTCATGCCTAGTACACTATTTATTGCACAGAGGGAAGTTCAGAATCAACCACGATATTATGGATCTGGAGTCACACACCAGCCAGACACCAGATAGGTATCGCAGTTTCCTTCCCTATCAGGTATTAGTGAATCAGATCTACTGATTCAACATCATCAATCGACTCTAGGTATTTATTTAAATAAAATTCCAGCATCTGCCATGCCAGGGTTTGAACCCGTGTCCACAGAATTATATCTGGACATTCATATTAACAATGCAGTAATAATACAACAAGGGCATTACTAACCCTCAGCAATTACAGGAGCCGTCAGATGCGACTCGTTTAGTTTGGCATTATGTTCAGTATGAGCTGGTAGGAGTGAAAGGCCTGATTTCATGCTGCGTGAGTCTATGACTTCGACACTATGAAACTGGCAGTTGGTTGGGATTAACAGCAGCGTTGACAGTTTAGTTGATCTCCTTCTGGGATATGTAATCTTGATGGTTACTCTGGAGGTTCTTCTGCTCATTGAGCCCTTCCCATACACGGGACTGTTGAACTGTCTGTCCCCAGTTTGACTGAATCAATGAGTTTCCACTTCAGCAGGTAATTGAATCCCGCATTGCGCTGGTTTCTCTGTGATATCGCTGTCCTTGTATCTACCCAGGATGAACGATTGGTTGAAATCATGTCCACGCAGACATAAGTCCCGTTGTCCATGTTGTGAATGTGTTTTTATTCTTCCTGATATACCCAGAGGGTGGGGATGTCACTGGTCAGGATAGCATTTGTTGTTCATCCTGATTCGCTGCTGCCTCGCTGCTCGAGAGACATGGATTCGATCCCAGTCTCGTGTGACTGTGTGCAGTTTGCACATTCTCTCTTTGCTTGTGTGAGTTTCCTCCCACAGTCTGAAGGTGTGAAGGTTACTGGGGTCAGCCATGGGAAATGAAGGGGAACGGAATAGTTATGGAGTGTGGGTCTGCTAGGATGTTCTTCAGAGAGATGGTGTCGACTGGAACGGCCGAATGGCCTGCTTTCCCACACGGTCGTCATTCTCGGATTAAGGGTCAGCTGTTTTGTTCAGGTCCTGGAGACACAAGTAGGCAGGATTGGGTAAAGATGGTAGCATCCCCTAGAAAAGTGACATGCATGAATGGGATTGCAGGAAATTAAAGGCATGTTCTCTGTTCCTGAGGTCGGGCTTCCATTCCAGGTTTTATTCGTCGAACTTTAACATGACCAGTTCGGTGTGTGAGTCCCCAAGGATGACGAATTTATTATATAACCACAACACCACCTTCTCCAGGTTGCAGTATTTATTGGGAACAAGAAGCTGATTCTGAGTTGATGCGAACATAAACAGGTGCCAATGTCAAAACCACTGATCCAAACAGGAAAATGAAATTTCGTACCTTGCCACTCCAAAGTTAAAGTCTCCACATGCTTTGGATGCGCCAATCGGCTGTCTCAGCAACATGTACTGTTTATGGTCATAATATTATAAATGGGGGCAAGTATTCCCTTCCGCCCCGCTTTTGACCATGACCAACCTCGGAAATGCATGCGCCTCTCTCCTGTCATTCCATCCCAGTTTCCAATTGGATCTTCGTGGCTGCTTCACACAGTTTCTCTGATTCCGGATCTGGAACTGGGACTATGTGTGATTGCATGCAGCAGTTGGTCCTGCCTTGTGTGGGCAAAGTGATGAAGTAGCCAATGTTCAGATATAATGCTATTGAAGCATACGTTTCAACAATATACTGCACTCTCCCAAAAGTTTGGATGGTTTCATTAATCCCATTCTCCTGTACTCTCATTCATGGAACCTCCACAGTCTCTGGGGATGCGAAAGTTAAAGATTCGGTTCATTTTGCGTTCCTACATGCCTGTCGCTAAGTCCTGATATTGTACATTCTTCCTGACATTTCCTCTGCTGCCATACTGGTTGCAGTTTGCAAGCGTGGTCTGTGGAATGCTGCAACCTTCCACTGCACCATACGTTTAGTAGTTCGCATTCTGCGTTGTGATTGCAGCGACCTCGGCTCTAATAAACACCATAGCGGTAAGTTCTCTCAAAGCTTTACTTTTGGTGAAACACGGTCAGAAATTAATCGTTTTTTAGAAGATAATATTCTCCGAGGTGATGATTTCTTTTCCATCGCATTTTGTTGTTCTGCGTTTCAAATACCAGGATTTAAAACCAAAAGTTCTCGAAGATGTCTCTCCCTCGCACTCTCCCGAGCTCTCTTTTACGTCCCTCATCCCATTTGACTGAGGCACTGCACAATCTAACATACATTTTCACGTTGATACCGTCCAGTCTGTGCCGTTGCACTCACTGTTGCCCCAAGCTCTTCATTGCCACCTTCAAATCATTCGATCCGTTTGGATATCGTGGCTGTGAGATCAATTCTCTTTTAGCAGCTTTTACTGACATGGACCAGAGATTATTGGAGCGTGAGGCTCAATAAAAGGGCATAGGGAATAATTGGGGGAAAGAGACTGCATTGGAAAAGATCCCCCAGGAGGGCTTTCTGCGATAGCCTAGTGGTATTATCGCTGGATTGTTAACACAGCAAAGCCAGGTAACGTTCTGTGGACACGGGTTGGATTCCCACCACACCACGACGATGACAGTATGTGAATGCAATAAATGCCTAGAATTAAGAATACGTTGTCTGAAAAACCCATCTGTTTCACTGACGTCCTTGTGGGAAGAAAACTACTGTCCTTATCTGGTCTGGCGACCACGTGACTCCAAACCAGAAGGCAATAAATGCTGCAGTAAATTCCGATGCTGTTACAGAATGGAAATATGTTCATTCGGCTCAGTGCTAGAATTGTCCAGGGATGAGATCGCACTGGGAAAGTTGTAGGAGAGATTCACTCGGATAGTGTCGAGGCTAAAGAGTTTCAGTCATGAAGGGAGACAGGACAAACTGGGGTTGTTTGTCACCGAGCAGAGGGGTTTGTGAGGGGTACAGATAAGGTAGACTGAAAGAAGCGTTTCCCATCGATGGAAAAAACGATCACAGGGGGCCAGAAATTTAATGAGAAAGGCAGAAAGGTTAAAGTAGATGTGGAGAAAAGCGGTTTAGGCGGGCGGATGTTTGAATTTGGAACACACAGTCTGTAAGGGTCAGAGAGGAAGCAACTCTTATAACCTGAAGGAATATGCAGATGAGAATATGTTCTGCCAAGACATCTTCGAGAAGGTAAGGCTATGGGCTCAACCATTCGGGTTTTTAAGCAGTTGCTTTTGACAAATGCAACCACAACGGGCTGAAGTGTCTCCTTTGAAACTGTTGTCATTGCTAGCATAGTGGTTCGTGTCGCCGTATATTATGCGGGAGTTCGGAGCTCAATTCCTGGCTGGGGCACTGTAAATGTTTTAAAACTGTCGCTCGGTTTCCAAGTCCGGGTTATTAATGCCTGCCCTTCCATTCTCCATGGGAAATGTCACAGGAAGGACAGTGCTATCTGAATCAGTGTGGGGAAGGTCTACAGCTCCCGGCGAGACAGAGTGTCAATGAAAGTGCAAACACGTGACTTCCGCAACCCACACCTCGTGTCTGTACTGGAGTCTGAACCATTTAATAGAAAGAAGAAGGAAGCTGAGGAAGAAACAGGGGAAACCAATTCAGATGTGAGCGCAGAAACATTTTCCGCAGCATCATGAGGAAAACTGACAAATGGCTCCGAGAAAAAGTTTGTCTTTCAGAACTGTTAGTTCACAGAGATGTTTCTTGTTCCACTCAAGCCCTTCAGAAATTGAATAACAATTTAACTGAGACTTGAAATGTTCGAACACACCAGGCGATGAGTCACGTGCTGGAAACTGTGTTTAAAAGCCAGATGTTTGATAACTGATCATGATGCAATAGGCTGAAGGACCATTCGGCATGCTTTTAAAAACTCGATAACTGTCATTTTTCAACTGAACAAAATAGGCAAAAACAAAGTCATCAAGAAAAGTTCCAAGCATTGCATATGTCGTCCCTGGTGCGAACGTGCTGAAATGCAGCTGTCTCACTGCTATTTCCCAATATTGATTTCCAGAAAAGGAAAAAAAATTGTTGTTCCTTATGGAAATCTTAAATTGAATATGAGTTCCAGACATCACAAAACAGCAAAGGTAGCAGTCCTGTCAGAGTCAGTGAGAATTGCATATCGGAGATGAAATCAAATGGGAAGAAACGCTGAAATCAGTTGGACTGGGGTGTGCAAATTTGAAAATCACACAACACCAGGTAGTCCAACAGGTTTAATTGGAAGTACTAGCTTTCAGACCACTGCTCATTCATCAGGTGATTGTGGCGTCCACAGTTGTAAGACACAGAATTTATAGGATATGTTTACAGTGTCATGTAACTGAAATTGTACATTGAAAAATACCTTGATTGTTTGCTAAGTCTCCAATCTGTTAGAATGACCATGTTAGCTTCACTTCTTTCACATGTAAAGTGCAAAACCTTTTTATTTTAATGTTTAATTCTCAGGTGAAGTTTAACAACTGATGTCTGCGCCCCACCCCCTGTGCTGCTGTCTGTTCCATAATGTTTAGACTGATTCTAGTTTATAAAAATGAGTTACCAGAGACTTACATGGATTCATGAAGTTTTTGAGCAAAGTACAATGTAACTCTGCAAGTACAATTTCACCCCACAGACGTATATGTGTGTGTGTGTGTCTGGAGGAGGATCTCTGTTTGTAGCTAGGGCAATTGGATCACCTGCACTGTGACATGAACCCAATGACCATGGGTACCGAATTTAGCTATCAGTCTCTGTGGGGGCACTTTTAGCTGCTGCCTGTTCCGAAGACCTTGGAGAACTGTCACCCGAAGATCCGAGGTCGAATGTCCTGGATCACTGAAGTGCTCTCCAACTGGGAAGGGGCACACCTGTCTGTTGATTAATGCGTAGCGCCCATTCCGTTGTTGTCGCCTCCGTTCAGCTTCACCAATGTACCATCCCTTAAGGCATTCTTCCCTGCAGCGTGTTGTTTTTTTTAGATTAGCGTCAGTCTAAACATTATGGCATGGACGCAGCACACAGGGACTAACACCTTCAACATATTATCTATGCTGACACAAATTGGTAAAGTCCACCTGAGAATGTAACTGTTAAAAGAAAGTTTTTCGATTTATATAAGAAAGAAATGAACCTAACATAGTCATTCTAACAGATGGAAGACTTAACAAGCAATCAAGGTATTTTTCCAATGTATAATTTCAGTGACATTACACTGTAACCTTTCGCTATAAATTCTGTACCTTACCACTGTGTACTCCACAGCCACCTGATGAAGGAGCAGCTCTCCAAACGATATTGCTTCCATTAAACATGTTTGACTATGACCTGGTGTTCTGCGATTTTTTACTTTGTATTAGAATGCGAATCTCACAATTAATATAGAGATGAAGAAGCATTTATTCTCTAAGACCGTTCTGCATTAGTGGACTTTCTTGTAGCAGAAAGCTGTTGAGGAAGTGTCATTGTGTGTAATGAGGCTGAGATCAGCAGATGTTCAAACAGCAAAGACATCAAGCGTTATGGAGAAAGGCAAGAAAGTGCAGTTCAAGGTTATCAGATCAGATATGAAACCATTCAATAACGGATTAGACGTGATGGTCTGAATGGTGTCTATCTGTTCCTAAAATTGTTGGCCTTAATATGAAGCTGCAAAACCGACCTGAGTAAAACGTGCCAAATTTTAAAAAAGCATGGGACCCGGAGCACTGAACCGAGGTGAAATGTACAAAGGACCACACACAAAGGGCAGACAATATTGGGTCATTGATCCGTAGTGATCAGTATACGAAGGTAAACAGGAAAACCGATATTCAGTATCTACGTTGAACCTGGCTCCACTGGGCATGTAGTTAACTCTCACAAACCACTATTCCCCTTCCGTTTTCCTGACGCCCCCTCCGTTCTTGTTTTAAACTGATTGAACGTCAGGCAATTGCCGATGACATTGCTGATGTGGAACTGTAGCATATAGAACATAGAACATTACAGCGCAGTACAGGCCCTTCGGCCCTCGATGTTGCACCGCCCTGTCATACTAATCAGAAGCCCATCCAATCTCCACTATTCCATGAACGTCCATATGCCTCTCCAATGACGACTTAAATGCACTTAATCTTGGCGAATCTACCACGGTTGCAGGCAAAGCATTCCTTGCCCGAACTACTCTCTGAGTAAAGCAACTACCTCTGACATCTGTCTTATACCTATCTCCCCTCACTTTAAAGTTGTGGTCCTCGTGCTTGCCGTCCCCATACTTGGAAAAAGACTCTCCATGTCCACCCTATCTAATCCTCTGATTATCTTGTATGTCTCCATTAATTCACCTCTCAGTGTTCTCTCCAACGGGGACAGCCGCAAGGCCCTCAGTCTTTCCTCGTAATACATTCCTTCCATACCAGGCAACATGCTAGAAAATCCCCTCTGCACCCTTTCCAAAGTGTCAAAATTCTTCTTATAATGCGGTGACCAGAAATGTTCACAATACTTCAAATGTGGCCGTACCAGATCTTTGTACAGCTGCAGTAGACACTTCTGATTCCAGAACTCAATCCCTCTATTAATAAAGGCCAAAACACTGTTTTCCTTCTTAACAACCCTGTCAATCTGGGTGGCAACTTTCAGGGATCTGTGTACATTGACACCGAGATCTCTGCTCATCTGCACTCCCAAGAATCTTACCATTCGCCAAGTATTTTGCATTCCGATTACTCCGTCCAATGTGTATCACCTCGCACTTGTCCACATTAAACTTGATTTGCCACCTCTCAGCCCAGCTCTGCATCCTATCTATGTCTCTTTGCAACCTACTACATCTTTCATCACTATCCATAACTCCACCGACCATAGTGTCGTCCGCAAATTTGCTAACCCACCGTTCTAAGCCCTCATCCAGGTCATATATAAAAATGACGAATAGCAGTGGAACCAACATCGACTTTTGCGGAAAGCCGCTAGTAACTGGACACCAAGATGAACATTGCATCAACTACAACACTCTGTTTTCTTTCAGCAAGCCAATTACTGATCCAACCTGCTGTGTCTCCCACAATCCTATTCCTCCACATTTTGTATAATAGCCTACTGTGGGAACCTTATCGAACACCTTGCTGAAATCCATATACAACACTTCAACCTGTTTACTCTCATCCACCTGTTTGGTCACTTTGTCAAAAAACTCATAAGATTCGTTAGGCACAACCTATCCCTTTACAAAACCGTGCTGACTGTCCCTGATCAGATTGTTATTTTCTAGATGATTATAAATCCTATCTCTTGTAACCTTTCCCAAAGCTTTACCAACAACTGAAGTGAGACTTACTGGTCTGTAATTACCAGGGTTGTCTCTACTACCCTTCTTGAACAAGGGAACCATATTTGCAATCATCCAGTACTCAGGCACTATTCCTGTAGACAATGATGATTTCTAGATCAATGGCACAGGCTCGGCCATCCCCTTCCTTGCTTCCCACAGGATCCTAGGATAAATCCCATCTGGCCCAGAGGACTTGTCTATTTTCACACTCTGCAGTATTTCTAATTCTTCTTCTTTGTGAACCTCAATCTCTTCGAATCGAGATGCAAGTATCTCTGTATCTTCCACGCCAACATTTTCATTTTATATCGTGAACACTGTCGAAAAATATTTATTTAGTGTTTCCCATGTCTCCTCTGACTCCACACACAACTTCCCACTATTATTCTTGATTGGCCCTAATTTAACTCTCGTCATTCTTTTATTCCTGACATACCTATGGAAAGCCTTAGGGTTAACCCTGATTCTATCCACCAACAACTTCTAATGTTTCCTCCTGGCTCTCATGTCTCCTCCTGGCTCTTCTGAGCTCTCTTATTCGGTCAAGCAAGGAAACGATTCTGTCTGCTGCACAACATCATTCTGCTTCGAAATATCCGGCAGTATTACATATTGATTACTGTAAACGTTAACCTTTAACAAGCCATGACAGTGAAATCAGTGAATCCTCATCACTATACTACCAGGGAAGATTTCTGTTAACATCACCCTGGACATCATGAGATTCGCCATTCTATTTCCCATCCTACTGTGCGTTATCCCCTCTGCCCTATTCCGGTCTTGTTGGTTGGTTTACAATACTGAGGCTATACAATCATCTTTGCATTTCAGTTTCTGAAGGATGAGACCTTCTCTCTGAGCTGGCAATGTGCTTGCTCAGAGGCGATGACACTGTCCTTGTAAACTAGAAAAGTGCTTGAAGTAGGCCATTCCTGTTTTTCATTCCAAGAACTTGAGGCAAACCGTTCGGCAGGACAGGAAATAGCGGGCGTGAGCAGTGATCAAGTTTGGCAGCAAGAACGCGGTGAGGCAGTATAAACTACAGAGTAATGGGGAAACAATGGGCAAGGAACACTGGGACAGGAGGGGCTGAATACTTCCTTTCTTTGCTGTAACCAGACATTGGTGTTGAACTCTGAAATGGGACAACATCAGAACAGTCGGTGAAATCTTACATTCTGCTTGTTTTCTCCCGAGGCCTGTGTCACACTTGGGGAAATGTGTCTGCGTGCTTCAGTCTATGGGTAAAAATGGGGTTCAGTTCCCATCTCAAACTTTAATCCCATTTATTGTGTTTTACGAGATTAAAACGTTCCAGAGAAATTAGCATTCAGGTGAAACATCAGAGTTCACAGGGTTACAGACCAAGTGCTGGGAAATGAGATGATGGGACCCATTTCTGTGCTGTAAACACTCGATAATTCAATCGTTTTTGAGGGGAAACATATCTGCAGTAATATAATTCCAAAAACTGTGTTATGAAGATATGGTGCAACTGCTTCAAAACTGAGTCTCAGCTATTTCTTTTCTGCCTTTTGATACATTGGAGCTGCAGCGATTGAGTGCGTTGGTTTCTGAAAACGAAACGTACCAATGAGCAATGTATTGGGCTATTCCAGGATTGCCTTCTCTGACAACGGTGGGACATGACTGATGTTGTCTATGATATGAAATACTGGATTAGTGGTGCTGGAAGAGCACAGCAGTTCAGGCAGCATCCAACGAGTAGCGAAATCAACGCTTCGAGGAAAAGCCCTTCATCAGGAATAAAGGCAGTGAGCCTGAAGCATGGAGAGATAAGCTAGAGGAGGGTGGGGTTGGGGAGAGAGTAGCAGAGAGTACAATGGGTGAGTGGGGGAGGGGATGAAGGTGATAGGTCAAGGAGGAGAGGGTGGAGTGGATAGGTAGATAAGTAGATAGGCAGGTCGGACAAGTCAAGGAGACAATAACTGAGCTGGAAGTTTGAAACTAGGATGAGGTGGGGGAAGGGGAAATGAGGAAGCTGTTGAAGTCCACATTGATGCCCTGGGGTTTAAGTGTTCCGAGGCGGAAGATGAGGCGTTCTTCCTCCAGGCGTCTGGTGGTGAGGGAGCGGTGGTGATGGAGGGCCATGACCTCCATGTCCTCGGCAGAGTGGGAGGGGGAGTTGAAATGTTGGGCCACGGGGCGGTGTGGTTGATTGGTGCGGGTGTCTCGGAGATGTTCCCTAAAGAGCTCTGCTAGGAGGCGCCCAGTCTCCCCAATGTAGAGATGACCACATCTGGAGCAACGGATACAATAAATGATATTGGTGGATGTGCAGGTGAAACTTTGATGGATGTGGAAGGCTCCTTTAGGGCCTTGGATAGAGGTGAGGGAGGAGGTGTGGGCACAGGTTTTACAGTTCCTGCGGTGGCAGGGGAAAATGCCAGAATGGGAGGGTGGGTCGTAGGGGGGTGTGGACCTGACCAGGTAGTCACGGAGGGAACGGTCTTTGCGAAAGGCGGAAAGGGGTGGGGAGGGAAATATATCCCTGGTGGTGGGGTCTTTTTGGAGGTGGCGGAAATGTCGGTGGATGATTTGGTTGATGCGAAGGTTTGTAGGGTGGAAGGTGAGCACCAGGGGCGTTCTGTCCTTGTTACGGTTGGAGGGGTGGGGTCTGAGGGCAGAGGTGCGGGATGTGGACGAGATGTGTTGGAGGGCATCTTTAACCACGTGGGAAGGGAAATTGCGGTCTCTAAAGAAGGAGGCCATCTGGTGTGTCCGACGGTGGAACTGGTCCTCCTGGGAGCAGATATGGCGGAGGCGGAGAAATTGGGAATACGGGATGGCATGGCGGAGAAATTGGGAATAGTGCCAGTGTTTGAGTTGAATAGACAAAGTTATAAAATCACACAATATCAGGGCAGAGTCCAGCAGGTTTATTTGGAAGCACGAGCTATCGGAGAGCCGCTCCTTCATCAAGTGGGTGTTTTTCTGCAGAAAATTGGTGTGTGTGTCAATATGTGCGATCTTTTGGAAGATCATCTGAACTTTAACCGACCGTTCGTGGTGTCGACGGTACCCATGACTTGGAGGCGTTGGTGTTGGACTGGGGTGGATACATTTAATAATCCCGCAAAGAAATTTTAGATTCCAACAGTTGACAAACACCTGATGAAGCAACAGTACATGGAAAACTGGTGCTTCCAAATACGTCTGTTCAATACCATCTGGTGCTATGTGATTTTTACTCTCATAGCATTTGGTAATGTTTAACTGATCGAAGACAGTGAAAGAATTTTCGCTCGTGAAGATGAAAATTTCAAATATTATCCACCTGAGCATAACAGAAATGATGAAGTTGGATGTGTGATGAATCTCCACAATGCGCTTGCGCAAAGTAAAAGTCGAACCTCAACCGCCTGATCCGTAGACAGCTATACGAATGGTTGTACCACTGGCCAGATGCACAGCTGAGATTTTACACGCTGCAGGGCTATGGTGTTAACAAGGACATGAGCAATAAGAGTAACAGTCACAAGGTGAACAAAGAACAAAGATAATCACCATCATTGATTTACTTCAAATTGTCTTCAAAAAACGACCATTCACAATCTGATCAGCCAATGAATGAGGTCACTGATGATCTTGGAAATTGCAACTGACTTTGCTGCGTTTTCACCAAAATTTGAGGTAAACTCCAGCCTAATCTTAACATCACATATTCCCATTAATTTTCAGCTTTAGATTACGTTAATGACCTGTCCGTATTTGCAGGAAATGAGTGAAAATGTCCTTCCGGTAATGTAATCCAGTGCAGAGTCGGCCAGAAAAGAAAAGACGAAGACATAAGACATCACTCCCATTTCTCTCTGTACCAATGCGTTTTCCTGAGTCGAATATTTTCAGGGCTTGTCTTTACTATCTAAAGAATTAATTATTTTCCCGGGAAAGATTCTTCATAAATCAATTAACATCTGAGGTGTTGAATAATTTTTTACTTCAGATTAAAATAGTTGAATATCTTTTCCCCCAGCCTAATGTCCCAATCCTCCCTCCTCTTCCATGTAAATACAAGCTTTGCCAGGTGATGTTGGAGCTCCCAACCTGACATTCCAATGCTCCTTGCTGCTCCATGTCAATAGAAGCGGCTCTACGTGAAGTTGGAGCTCCCACTCTGATGTCCCAATGCTCCCAGTTGTTACATGTCATTAAACGCTGGTCCTTGTGAGGTTGGAGCTCCCAGTCTGATGTCCCAATGTTCCCTCCTCCATGTCAATTGAAGAAGTCCAGTTGAGGTTGGATCTATCACTCTGATGTCCCAATGCTCCCTGCTGCTACATGTCATTAAAAGCTGCTCCAGGTGAGGGTGGAGCTCCCAGATGGATCTCGCAAATCTCCCTGCTCCATGCTAACTGAAGCCGCTCCAAATGAGGATGGACCTTGCATTCGGATGTGCCAATGCTCCCTGCTGCTCCATGTCAACAGAAGCTGCTCCAGGTGTGGTTGGAACTCCCAGACTGATGTCACAATGCTCCCTGATCCACGTCAAAAGACACTGCTCCAGATGAAGTGGGAGCTCCCATCCCGGGCAGCTCACATAATTCGATACCATCATAGAAATACTGCCCACTGAACATTTCCACCACTGGAGCCATTGGTGGAATATCTGCATCATGAGAACCTAATATTATTTTTAGTCAACACCGAATCATTATGTCCAAAAGTCATTCTTTCTTAAACCTTATTTAGCATGTGCATACTGCAGTCAAGCCGAAGTAAGATAGTGGTGCTAATTGATGTAAGCTTAATAAAAATTACATCCTATTTTTCATGTTGCATAACTGCGACTTGGCAAGGACAATGTTTATATTGAAATCACACTTTTATTCCAGGTGAGAGAATTTGGTTTGAATTATTTAAAATGAACTTGTTCACTGTGTAAAATGATCAAATAGATCTCAATTTCATTTCAAAATTGGATACGTTGTCATCCATCTTGAAATGTGGTGTCTTCTTCTTTCAACCAGACGGGTATTATAACGAAAAGTCTATTAATGATATGCGTATAGAGACACTTTAAATCGCAAGGTTTATGAAGGTTTGTAGCTCAGGTTGAGGTTTAGGGTGGAGGTTTGCTCGCTGAGCTGTAGGTTTGATACCCAGACGTTTCATTATCTGTCTCCGTCACATCATCAGTGGCGACCTCCAAGTGAAGCGAAGCTGTTGTCTCTTGCTTTCTATTAATATCTTCCTCCTGGATGGCGTTCCTGGGGTTTGTGGCGATGTCATTTCCTGTTCGTTTTCTGCGGGGTTGATGGCATTTAGATCTATGTGTTTGTTTATTGCGTTGTGGTTGGAGTGCCAGGCCTCTGGGAATTCTCTAGCATGTGTTTGCTGAGACTGTATCAGGATCAATGCGTTTCCCAAGTCGAAACGGACTACCAAAAATCCATAAACGACGAGCCCCCTTCAGACCCATAGTCTCTTTACCCGGAACACCAACTTACAGACGGGCCAAAGAACTACACGCAAGACTGAAATGCCTCATAGAAGAGTCACAGCACTCCATCCACTCCACCCAGGAATTCCTAAAAATCATCAAAAAAACCAAAATAGAGGAAGAAGAAGCAATGATCTCATTCGACATAACAGCACTGTTCACATTCATCAACATCGACCCGGCAAAGGAAACACTTCCCACACTTTTAGAACAGACCATCACACACACCAACCACCATCAATCACATTACCAACGAAAACATAATGAAGCTAGTGGACCTGCACATCACCACCGAGTTCACTTTCAACAACATTGTCTACAAACAAACCAATGGCACACCCATGGGATCTCCGGTATCAGGATTCATAGCAGAAGCGGTAATGCAAAGACTAGAACAAACAGCCCTACCAACAATCAAACCAAAAATCTGGGTCCGCTACGTAGATGACATCTTTGTCATCACAAAACGAAACAAGATAGTAAAGACATTTAACATCATCAACAACACCCTCACAGGCATAAAGTTCACCAAGGAGGAAGAAACCGACAACAACTCGCATTCTTGGACGTCACAGTAGAAAGAAAGGACAACGGATAACTACAAAACTGCGTATACAGAAAACCGACAAACACTGACCAAATACTTAACTTCACCATCAACCATCACAACACACACAAACAAAGCTGTATGAGAACACTATTCCAACAAGCCACCACACACTGCAGCACAGACGAACTTCGGAAAACAGAGGAGAACCACCCATTCAACGTATTCGAGAAGAATAGACACTCAGAAAATACAGTCCGCAGATTCCTCAAGAACAAACCACGACAAGCAGACCAAACGCAGTCAGAAACCCTAACCACCTTACCATAAATCAAAGAAGTTTCAGAAATGACAGCCAGACTACTAAGTCCCCTCGGAATCCTAGTAGTACACAAACCCACCAACACTCTCAAACAAAAACTAACAAACTTAAAAGACACAGATTCAACCCGTGGACAAAACCAACGTCATCCACAAAGTTCCATGCAAGGACTGCCACCAACACTACGGAAGACAAACAAGAAGAAAGTTAGCCACCAGGATACACGAACACCAGCTAGCCACAAAAAGACACGACCTTCTCTCCTTCGTAGTCCTACATACGGATTAAAAATATCACTATTTCGACTGGGACAACACATCTATCCTGGAACAGGCTAAGCAAAGACACGCCAGAGAATTCCTAGAGGCCTGGCACTCCAACCACAATGCCATAAACAAACACTTAGATCGAGATGCCATCTATCAACCCCTCAGAAAACGTACAGGACATGACATCACCACAAACCCCAGGAACCCGTTAGAGGAGAAAGATATGAATAGAAAGCAGGAGACAACAGCTTGGCTTCACTTGGAGGACGCCACTGATGATGATGTTACCTAGCCAAGTAAACAAGCGTCTGGATGTCAAAGCTACAGCTCAGCGAGCAAACCTACACCCTACATTTTAAATCATTTTTCATGTTTATGTTGCATGAATCTGCGGTTATTGATCCACAGTTTAGTTTCACTCCCTATAGGTAACATGCTGATTTCTCCAGTTGTTCATAGTTCAATGTGATGCATCCAGTGTGTGCATAACGAGAGGGAGCTTGCTTCCCACATCTTGTGTTTATCTGTGCCTTATGTCCAGCCTTCATCAATGGCGACAGCAAGGGGCAAGGGCGAGACCAATGTGTAAGTCTCTCCGTGTCCATGCACGGCACCCACAGCGGCAATTCTCCACTGTGCATTTACAGCCAGTTCTCAGCGCCCCTACACCCACGCCCTGCCCCTTTTGAAGTATCTCCATTATTTTTTGTTGTCTCGCTGTGCTCTTCTCACCAGGATGAATAACTTCTACTCAACCTCCTCCAGATTTCATCTGACAAAAGATTCATTAAGAATCCCTTTGCATAAACATGCACTTCGCAGCTCTCGTTATTTGATTTTCCTGGATGTCTTTCAAACGGAAAAACGTTCACAGCAACTTGACATGAAAAATACAATCACGCTCTTTTTCATTATCCCAAGGCAACCGACATTTCAATGCAGTTTCGTCAACAGGGTCAAACCATGCTTTGAGATTGCATAATAGCGTTGATACAGACAAACTGACCATTGGAGTCCCGATTTCAATACAACATCTGTAGGCATTGGAGAACAGTCGATGACAGTGGGATTCGAACGCACGCGTGCAGAGCACAATGGATTAGTACACCATCGCCTTAACCTCTCGGCCATCACGTCACCAATGCGGGGATGAGGATGAACTTATGAATAATTGAATTGCGTAAATTATGCAGAGCAGCACATATTTCTCCCTGGTGTTGGTGAAATGATAAATAACACAGTACAGTTCCAGGAATATGGTCTGATCTCTGGGTTCTGAGGCAAGTGCACTCCCATTGTCACACTCTGCACACAGTGATCTGAACAAAAATGAGGAAATGAATATGTAACAAGGTCTGTTGAACTCTGTGAAGATTTGAAGTCAACGGAATGAAGAACCCGAGACAGCAGGAGGTTTTCTTTCAATACAGCGTTGTATAGAGCTCTTAAGGATAGTGGAATCATGGGTTATGGGACTAAGGCAGGAACAGGATACAGATTGAGGATGTTCAGCCATGATCATAATGAATGGTGGTGCTGGGTCCAAGGGCAGAATGGCCTACTCCTGCAACTGTGTGTATTGTCTATTAAATTACCTGTGAGGAATTGTTTTCCAGACTGGAGGAGAGTGCATAGTGCTCAATGTCATTATTCGGAACACCTAACTTCTGCTCAGATGTTTTTGACACGCACTTTTGTACAGAACAGACAATTTAAAAATCCAAAATAACGCTAAACTGACAATTGAACTCAACAATGCTAAAACCTTGATCTGTATCATTTTCCTGGGCCGTGCGACACCAAGTCACTGTATGATCACAGCAACACAGTGAACAAGTGTCAGAAGGAAAATGAGTGCAGTGTCAGAGCGCATGCTGGGAGCAGCAGGTGACACACACGGAAGTGCATTTAACTCAACAGGAACACTTGCCAAACAGCGGACTGCGGTGGAAGAATTCAGGGGGGGTTTACACTTTGAAATTTAATGCCAGAGACACAATGGAGATCTGCCATTGAGTCTGTTCAAGATGAGGATTTTAAGATTTCTACAGATGCAAAACAAAATAAAAAGCTCATCGTTTATTGAAGGCAAAACATGAAATTGTACATTTCATCAATCTACCCATCTTTACAATGAGTACCTCACCACTTTCCTCACTCGGGGACAGAACCACTGGTGAAGATGATCATATAATCCACGTTACTAGCCATGGAATCAGAGAAACTCGGTTTCCCAAAGGTTAAAGTAAAACCAGGAATGTAGAGGTAAGCATTAATGTGTTGCTCCTGTGCTGAAGGTGACCAGTGCACGGTATCTCTGTTCCAGTATAGTGGGCTGTGCTGTGCCGAAGTTTTAAGTTTGAGTCTCGCATGGAGCAGCTTCAATTTGTCGTCGTGTTGCGGGGTACGGATTGAAGGTGATATTGAGCAAAGCCAAGTTTATGGGAAAATACCCGTGTTTGTGGGTTGAGAAACGACCTTTTCTGGATAATGACTCCTTGATCAACAAACATACTGCAAGTATCTAAAACGTGAAGAGACGTATGTGGAGAAAGAGCCAAGGATGATTTTTCAGCAGATGGATAACGTTTCCCATGTGCACTGCTTTAAATTCCGGGAAAATAGATGTTGAACTGGTTTCATGGACAGAGTTTGTTGCAAACTCACATAGGTTATTGCAATGATTAAAAAAAAGAAATCACGTAGGACCGTTTGAATATTGTATCGAATTGAATTTTGGTCTGAGCATATTTTATCGTAAATGGCGTGCTGCAGAGAAGTACAGAGGGTTAACAATACAAAATGACAGAGTCTTCTTGGTGGATTTCTTGGGTGGAGTGAAGAATGTATGAAATATACATAACATCATGTGAATGTGGTCAAATCTTTAAAGTAGGTGTTGCCTCTCCAAGTGACGATTCAATACCTACTCATTAGGATATCACTTCCGTCTGCAGTTATTTTAGGGCATGAGCTCCATTTACAGAGTTTCACCTTGAATAATACGTCACACCTTACCAACCCATGAACGTTTTATACCCAGTCTTATTCAGTTGTACGTGTTCATGAAATGTCTTTGTGTCTGAAGTCAACAAATTCGAAATTGTTACGCAACCACACAGACTTTCACTCAATGGTAAATTCTTTCCTTGTACGTTTGTTCGTGTATCTTTTAAAACACTCTGAAGTCAGCTTCTACGTTTTATTTCTGTAAAGTCGTTCACGATTGAAAAAAACTCTACTGAGTGGAAGAAACTCTCATCCAAACTTTTCTTAATCATTCAGTAATGGTTTTGAAGCTCGAACAAAAGTTCTTGATTCACTCGAAAGAGGGACTTTCCCCGATTTACTCATTCAAACCTCGCGTTATGTGAAAATCTCATTTGTTTCAATCAAATTTGCGTGTTTTTGCTCCGGCATTTCCGAATCTCGTGAATAAACTCCTTTATTCTTTCTATCATCCCGATGAAACCGGTTGTATCTTTTCTGATATTTTTATGTCTCAGTAAACAACGTCACTTGGCTTTGTAATATCTTGCTATCCAGGAAACATCGTCTGTGCCCTTTCTAACTTCTTCACATGTTTTTGGTGGAGAATGAGGACAAGGATTACACACAATGTTCCCACTGAGTGTGACCAAAAGATTTTACAGTTACACTATGAACTCTTTGCTTTTTAAATATGACGTCTCCATTTATAAACTCCAATAAGGTAAATTACTATCTATCCAGTTCATGAACATCGTCTTTGGAGACGAACATTATTGATCACTTCCTTTATTCTTCCACGTGATGTCTGAAAGGTTTGTAAGGCCAACATCTCTATATCCCCGTTTCCTGAGTCAGTCTTAGCTATTTCTAAAGGTGACTGAAGTTCAAATACTTCATCGTGTGTCTCCCGTCATTCCAGTGCAGACTGGTTCTGGACAGTAAATGCCATCACCAAAGACCACCGTGGATCTGAAATCAACAGTTTTCAAATAGTAATTTCCGTAGCTATTGTGTATCATATGTCCGTGTTCTTGTTCAATTTGTTCATCATTTCATGGGTCCCTGTATTGAATTCTACAGAATGATTAATTTGTGAATGGAGACATTCCCTTCACCACTCATTTGAAACTCCATGGAACATTGAAAGATTTTACTCATATGCTTCCAGATGACAGTCCTGCCATTACTGGGATGAATCAGTGAACATTCGCCACGTACCCTCGAAGGCAAGGATTTCCTTTTCTATTTTCGGATATCATTACAGCACCGAATCCCATGGGTGCGTTCATTAAAACCAAAACAGTTGCAGCAAGACTTTAAAACTAAGATTTTGCAATCTACTTGCATTGGTTGTCCCAAAAATTACATTCCACATTCTGGTTTGTTTGTGGATGAAAGCACTTTCTGAATCTTGAGCAGTTATATTTCAGTTTTGTCAAAACATTATTATTCGCCGTTCTCTCTTTCCCTTTCAGTTTCCCGTTTTATATCCTGCATTTTATCAGATTATCTTAATTTTTCAATAATTTCAATCAATCCCGCTCCTGATTACCAATCCGAGAGAATGCCACAATTTTGTCAATTTATATGAGGTGCAGCTTTATGGCGCGGTGACAAAGTGGAAAGGCATTGTTCACGTGAACCAAGTAGCAGTAGCGAGCAGGTGGAAACTTGCCATTCCATCGTAGTCATATTCAAAACATTTAACATAATCTTTAGCCAAATCATATTGGCAGAAAATAAGAATACAAAAACTAAAAAATTGCTGATGTTGAAAATCAAACAAAACAGTCGTTGCTGGAATATTTCAGGACGTCTGGCAGCATCTGTGGAGAGACGGACCCAATGGATGTGAAACGTTATCTGTGATTCAGCTGCACAGATGCTGCCAGCACACCAGAGATTTTACAGCAATTTCTGTTTTTGTTTCAGATTGGCAGATTTTGTCACAGTTCATGAGAACAGTGCTCATTAGAATCAAACAGACAGCATGGATCTGGTAGTGTGAAATGAGACAGTAATAATGAATGAGTGGAGAGTGTTGTACTGGAAAAATACAGCAGTTCAGGCAACATTCGTGGAGCAGGAGAATGGACGATTTTGGCATAAGCCATTCATCAGGAATTAGGCTTGTGAGTCGGGCAGAGGAACAAAGCTGAAACCAGGTCCAAACTCGCAGGCACCTCCTCCTACAGACCACGATCACAAACTCTCCTCCCCTCACCAAACTATCATCTCCCAGACCATCCACAATCTCATCACCTCTGGGCATCTCCCATCCACAACCTTCAACCTCATTGTCCGTGAACTGCGCACTCCCCGATTCTACCTCCTTCCTAAGATACAAAAACCTGACTGCCCCAGTCGACCTATTGTCTCATCCTGAGCCTGTCCCATCCGAATATTCTCTTCCTACATGGACACAATCCTATCTCCCCAGTTCAGGAAATGCCCACCTACATTCGTGACACCCCTATGCACTTCACCTCCTCCAAGAATTTCGTTTCCCTGGCCCTCAACACGCCATATTCACCATGGGCATCCAGTCCCTGTACAAATCCATCTGCAATGACAGAAGTCTGCAAGCATTCCATTTCTTAATCTCACACCATCCCAACCAGTACCCTTCCACCGACATCCTCACCCACCTGACTGAACTGGTCCTCACAAACAACAACTTCTCTTTCCAATTCTCCCACTTCCTCCAACGACGGTGATAGCCATGGGCACCCGCATCGGACCTAGCTATGCCTGCCTGTTTGTCAGATGCGCGGAACTGTCCATCTTTCGCAGTTACACAGGCACCATCCTACACCTGTTCCTCAGCTGCATTGATGAATGTATTAGCGCCACTTGGTGCTCCAACGAAGAGGTTCAATAGCTCACCAACTTTACGAAAACCTTCCACACGGACTTCAAATTTATCCGGATCATCTTGGCAACTTCCTCAGCCTTCCTCGACATCTCCATCACCGTCTCTGGCGACTGACTAATTAAAGACATATACTGCAAGCCCACCGACTCCCAAAGGTGTGTAGACTACATCTCGTCCAAAATATCCCGTGTAAAAACGACATTCCTTATTCCCAATTCCACCACTTCCAACACATCTGATCCCAGGATGACCAATTACACCTCAGAGAGTCCCAGTTGGTCTCCTTCATCCACGGTCACAAATTGCCTGTCCAGGTTGGTTGACAATGCCCTCCAGTGCATCGCCTCCACTTCACGCACCAATACCCTTGAACCCCACGCCTCTCAACACAACAAGAACAGAACTTCCTGGTGCTCACCTCCCACCCCACCAACCTCCGCATAAAACGCATCATATTCTGCCACTGGGTGCCACCTCAAAACAGACACCACCAGCAGAGATATATTTCGCTACCCAGCTCTGCCAGCACTCCAGAAAGAACATTCCCTCCACGTCCCCCTCTTCAGGTCGACACTTCCCCCCACCAGCCCATAACCGTCTCCTGGCACCTTTGACTGCCACCAAATGAAGGGTGAAACTAGCACCCACACAACTCTCCTCATCTACAACCAAGGCCCGAAGGGATCATTCCACATCCGTTGTAAATTCACATGTACAGCTATCAATGTCATCCACTGCATCCGTTGCGCCCAGTGTGGTCTTCTCTATATCAGGGAAACAGGATACCTTCTTGCAGATCATTTCAGAGAATATCTCTGGGACACCCGCACTCAACAACTTCACCGTCCCGTGGCTGAGCACTTCAACTCCCCCTCCTACCCCATCAAAGGCTTGCAGGTACTGGACCTCCTCCACTGATAAACCGTTACCACCCAACGCCTGGAAGAGGAATGCCAAACATTCCGACTTGGGACCCTTACACCACACGGGATAAATGTGAATTCGAACAGTTTCCTCATTTCCACCAAGCATAAGCCTTCAGCTCGCCACCGCCCTCTCGACCCATTGCATCACTGCCACTTCTGACCTATTATCTTCTCCCTCCTATTCATCCATCTATTGCTTTCCAGCTATTTCCCCTCAACCACACACCACTTCCATTTATCTCTCAGCCCTGACTCATAAGCCTTATTCCTGATGAAGGGCTTAAGCCTGAAACCGGAATTATCCGGATCCTCGGATGTTACCTGATCTGCTGTGCTTTTTCAGCATCACACTACCAACTCTGATCTCCAGCATCTGAAGTCCTAACATTATCATTGGAATTATCAATAACCTTGGAATGAAGATATCCCTCGATTGCAGTGATCACAGTGTGACTGAGTTTTCCATTTATTTTGGGTGAGGGCAGGCTGGTTCTGAGATGAGCACTTAACACCTAAACAACTGGAAAGTATCAGATAGCGAAGTTAGGGCTGGCTGAAGTGAAGTGGAATACTGCCAGAAGATGGGTCCGTACAACTGCATCACATCATCCAGAAAGTAAAAGACTCGCACAAGTAGAAAATCAACTTCAGTGCAGGCACAATGACAGGTAAAGTGGAAAGGAGACAATAGAACACACTGAGGTGCAGTGGAACTATTTCTGTCAAATGATTCTATATACAAGCTACTTTACATATGGTCTGCCCTCACATTGGAAAAAGGAATTTCCTGCAGTGTAACGGCGATATTTGCCTGTGACATCACAATGCTGAGAGACACTGACATAGTTTCTTCTGTAGCAGCGTGGCCTAGTGAAAGCATGATTGTCCCATGAACCAGAATTCAATACTTCAAAGCTCTCCTCTGCGCTGTACAACTTATTTGCTGCCCCTGTAGTTAGATCTCAATCGCTTCACTGTGTATCTTCTTCTGCTATCTGCTTCAAGGAAACACTTGAAACGGGAACAAATCCACTTTCCACTTTCACCAATCCTTTGCAACTCCCGAGTTGGAACAGGTACGAGTGACCGATTGGCCTTATCGAGCGCTCTCACTCTGGTATGATTTGAATGATAAAGTGGACTGTGTCTGATCAGCAGAATGTCCCCACTGAGACGGTGCTGTTTATTCCATCCCCGGGGACTGAGCTGTCTCTATTGGCAGAGTATTCAGCCATTTCCCTCCACTTGTAGGCATTATGAGGGCATGTAAGTGCGGATATGCTCTGAAGCTTCCTCTCACGGGCACAGTCAGGTGCAAGAGCCCTGCTGGAATTTAGCAACTTTGATTGCGAACTTCCTCCAAACATCATTTATTTGAGAGAGAGAGAAAAGTGCTAAGCTGGTGGGAAAGAGAGCAATGGGCCGTGGACTCTCTTCCCTCAGTAAATTGCAAATAAGTGCATATTTGTGCTGCCCATTTGATGTTCAGAATCAATCTTCGCAGAACAATCCTGCAGAAAGGCTTTTGTTTCAGAGGCGTCGTTTTCATTGCTGCAATCGGGTATCAGTTAACAGAAAAAAAAAATCTTCCATAACTTCAAACGTGTGTTTCCTCAAATGCATAAATGTGGCGGTTGTATCTATTTCAGATACCATTGAGTGACAGGATGCAGATGGCTCATCAATATGTAATGTGAAGAACGGAGCACTGTTATAGCGAAACTCTGGCAGTTGCAGTACACAAACTGAAAGCTGGAATTGTCATCGAGCAGAGGATGCTTTTCATTCATTAATTTCTGGATTATGTGCCCACCACAATCCCTTTGGGCCGCTCTGTTATCGCTGACCACAGCGGTTTCCCGTAGTCTTCAGGTTTTTGTAGCATGTACCTTCGAGGATGACGTTAAAATATCTTCACTGTTATTGTGTGATACACTGTGGCACATATGTGTCCCGGCTGTGTCATATTAACCACCGTGTAACTTCCCCAATTCTGCTGTTTTATTTGCAATTTCAATCAGAATCACAAAATGTGTCACACTGCAGACTGAGGCCATGCAGCCCACCTGCGCTCTGCTGGCTCCACGCAATGAGGAAATGACTGTGTTTTGATTGATTGATTGTCACATGGACCTAAGTACAGTGGAAAGCGTTGTTTGCGATGGTAAAGTCGGATCATAGTCATCAAGGACATGCAGATCACAGCGTGAGGAAAGCAAAATTTGGCCAGACTTAGGAATTCAGGTTACTCCGTATCGGACGTGCGCTCAGCAAAATCCACATTGGCAAGTTCAGCATTATTTCAAGTTATACAATCCATTTCTCAGAGCAGCAATGGCCGAGAAGAAGCGGTTCTTGAACTTGCTTGTGTATGTTTTCAAGCTTTGGAATCTTTATCTGAAACCGATCACATCGAAATCATATCTTCACAGTCAAAAATGAAGTAGTGTGCAAAATTCCAAGGCTCATCCGCAATGTGAACGCGAGAGCTCTCGCACATATGTCACCTGTCTGAAGCAATGTCACACCCGAGACAAACGAGCCAGAACGGCGCCAGACGTGGTAACCAGAAATCAGTTGAGTTTTTGGTTAACTAAGGCTATTTCTGCTGTTTCGGAGTGAAAGAAGCACAGAGATTTAATAACAGCTCCTTTCCATTCTGACTCGCTTCTCCCAGGAGGCTGTGCTAGCTGCTTTCCCGGAACAGGACGATCTTCATTGAGAACTGGACGAACTCATCCTCCATTGTCACGCAGTATTAGTGTCGAGCAGCTTGAACGCGATCTCTAGCTCCCTATCGAATATGGGTGTGTGGAGCGGGGTAGGGGGCTGGCGGGAGTGGGAAGTATGGGAATTCTGAAAAGGTGTAGAAAAGGGAGATCGTGCATGCACAAGAAATCATCTTCTTTTTGGAACCATTGGCCAAATAATGCCACTGGAGAGAGCTAGAAAATGCGGAACTGCGAGGAAAGACTGAATCTCTCCCCATTATTCGGGAACAGTGTCTGTGCTTCTCGAAGTCACAGGGAGGCTTCTGCTGTCTGAATCAGCATGGGATGTTACTGCAGCGAGTCCCGTCGCTCACGCACCTGCTGTGTATACATTTTTCCACGTTGCCTCCACTTCACGTCAAAGATTTCGGAGCTCACATCATCCTAGAGTGACAGGAAGAGAAGGAAGCGATTCAGACCATCATCTTAACACAACCTGGGGATAAGTTGGATGTGGGAGAGCGGACAGTCTCGACTGGTTCCAGCATTTACAATCTTGGTCCGTGTGGTAACAAAAGCAGGAACCAGGAACTGTTTACCTTTCTTCTTAAAACAGGTAATTAAATTTTGAAGAGCATAGATATCTCTTCCTGGTGTTCATGAAATGATCAAGACCAGAATACGGTTCCCTGAGTATGGTCTGACTTCTGGGTTATGGGCCCAGGGTACTCCCACTGTGATATTCTGTTCACAAGATCTGACCACATGGAAAGAAATGACACAGTGACAAGATCGATTGAATCGGATTCTGTGAAAAACAGAAGCCGATGGAATGAACAGCACTATGAGATCGAGAATGTAGCATTATATGTGAGGAAGTTGTTTTCCAGACTCGAGGAGAGTGCACAGTGCTGTTTCCAGGGGTCAATATCTGGATAAGTCGACAGAATTCGCATCGGCTGTTATTGGACTGCATCTTTTGTACAATGTTGCATAAGCACGGGCCTTTTGTATAGAGGGGACAACTTCAAAATCCTCAATGATGCAAGACACAGAAATGAGGTGAACAACAAAGCAACCGCATAAACTCGTGTTACATCATGGGGTAAACGCCCCGGCTCAACCTTTGCTCAAATTCGCTCTCTGTCAAATTCCTGAGCCTGAGTTTCGAACAGTGAATGGTCTATGTTAATAAACACTGCTCGAATCTCACAACTTCAGCATTTATTACGCCCCTACATGTATGTCTGATAACAGTAATTGATCCCTCACTGTGTTACTTCAGCACACGTAGAGAAGAAATAAACAAAAGAACAACAGTCACGAATGTGACGGAGATTTGACCTGATGCAAACCTCTTCCCACCCTACCACTTCCACACCTCTTCCCAACCTACCTCTTGCAAAAATGCCATCCCGTATTCCCAATTCCTCCGCCTTCGCTGGATCTACTCCCAGGAGGACCAGTTCCACCACAAAACACAGCAGATGGCCTCCTTCTTTCGAGACGGCAATTTCCCTTCCAACGTGGTTAAAGATGCCATCCAACGCATCTCGTCTACATCCCGCACCTCACCCCTCAGAGCACACCCCTCCAACCGTAACAAGGACAGAACGCCCCTGGTAGTCACCTTCCACCCTACCAACCTTCTCATAAACCAAATCATCCACCGACATTTCCACTACGTCTAAACAGACCCCATCACCAGGGATATATTTCCCTCCCCAACCCTTTCTGCCTTCCGCAAAGACCGTTCCCTTCGTGACTACTTGGTCAGGTCCACGCCCCCTACAACCCACCCTCCAATCCTGGCACTTTCCCCTGCCACGGCAGGAACTGGAAAGCCTGCGCCCACACCTCCTCCCTCACCTCTATCCATGGCCCGAAAGGAGCCTTCCACATCCATCAAAGTTTTACTTGCACATCCACTAATATCATTTATTGTATCCGTTGCTCCCGATGCGGTCTCCTCTACATTGGGGAGACTGGGCGCGTCCTAGCAGAGCGCTTTAAGGAACATCTCCAGGACAACCACGCCAATCAACCACACCGCCCCGTGGCCCAACATTTCAACTCCCCCTCGCACTCTGCCTAGGACATGGAGGTCCTGGGCCTCCTTCACCGCTGCTCACTCACCACCAGATGCCTGGAGGAAGAACGACTCATCTTCCACCTCGGAAAACTTCAACCCCAGGGCATCAATGTGGACTTCAACAGTTTCCTCATTTGCCCTTCCCCCACCTCACACTAGTTCTAAACTTCCAGCTCAGCACTGTCCCCATGACTGAGCCGGACTTGTCCTACCTGCCTATCTCCTGTTCCAGCGATTCACTCCACCCTCTCCTCCTTGACCTATCACCTTAATCCCCTCCCCCACTCACCCATTGTACTCTATGCTACTTTCCCCCCACCCTCACTCTCCTCTAGCTTTATCTCTCCACGCTTCAGGCTCACTGCCTTTATTCCTGATGAAGGGCTTTTGCCCGAAACGTCGATTTCGAAGATACTCGGATGCTGCCTGAACTGCTGTGCTCTTCCAGCACCACTAATCCAGAATGTGGTTTCCAGCATCTGCAGTCATTATTTTAACAGCCTTGCAGTTCTTCCCCACGCTGTGTCACACAGCAGGGTCCTCCAGTGAAATGAACAGCCGTGAATGACATGTGGTTCAGTATGTTGGAGACAGCATTTCGACACAGATACAGTTCATTCATATTAGAACAAGCAGCACTGATGATGAATAACCTCAGAGAGAAGCAAGCGATAGAGATTTACCATGGACTCGATGGGCTGAACGGCTTCTGTCGGCACGTGAATGACGTCACACGTCTCTGCCGTCCCTCTGTCTGTCTCTGTGACCGAGTGGCTGAGGGAGAAATAATGGCTCGTTTTTAATCCTCTTTTCCGCTTTGGACTGCCTGCAGCCCCGTAGCACCTGGCTGTGGGGATGGTTCTCAGTGAGTGAGGGTTTCATTCGGAGTCGCTTCATCTGGGACAGTTGGGACTCAGATGTTAACTGAAGTCCGATTGCAGCAAAGAAAACGACGCCTGTGAATCAAAAGCCTTTCTGCTGGATTGTTCTGCGAAGATTGATTCTGAACATCAAATGGGCAGCACAAAAATGCACTTATTTGCATTTTACTGAGGGAAGAGAGTCCACGGCCCATTTCTCTCTTTCCCACTAGCTCAGCGCCTTTCTCTTTCTCTCAAATAAATGATATTTGGAGGAAGTGCGCAATCATAGTTGATAAGCTCCAGCAGGGCTCTTGCACCTGGCTGAACCCGTGAGAGGAAGCTTCAGAGCATATCCGCATTTACATCCCATCATAATGCCTGCAAGTGGAGGGAAATGGCTGAATATTCTGCCAATAGAGACACCTCATCCCTGGGGATGGAATAAACAGCACTGTCCCGCGTGGGGACATTCTGCAGATCAGACACAGTCCACTTTATCATTCAGATCATACCAGAGTGAGAGCGCTCGAGAAGGCCAATCGGTCACTCGTACCTGTGCCAACTCGGGAGTTGCAAAAGATTGGTGAAAGTGGAAAGTGGAATTGTTCACGTTTCAAGTGTTTCCATGAAGCAGGAAGCAGAAGAAGATATACAGTGAAGCGATTAAGATCTGACTACAGGAGCAGCAAATAAGTTGTACAGCGCAGAGGAGAGCTTTGAAGTATTGAATTCTGGATGATGGGACGATCATGCTTTTACGAGGCCACGCTGCTACAGAAGAAACTATGTCAGTGTCTCTCAGCATTGTGATGTCACAGGCAAATATCGCCGTTATACTGCAGGAAATTCCTTTGTCCAATGTGAGGGCAGTCCATATGTAAAGGTGTAGCTTATATATCGAATCCTTTCACATTACTAATTCCACTGCACCTGAGTGTCTTCTATTGTCTCCTTTCCACTTTACCTGTCATTGTGCCCACACTGAAGTTGATTTTCTATCTCTGATTGTCATTTACAGTCTGGGTGATGTGATGCAGTTGTACTGACCCATCTTCTGACATAATTTTCCACTTCACTTCAGCCCACCCAAACTTTGCGATCTGATACCATTCCCGTTGTTTAGATGTTAAGCGCTCGTCTCAGATCCAGCCTGCCCTCACCCAAAATGAATGGAAAACTCAGTCACACTGTGATCACTGCAATCGAGGGGTATATTCACTCTCAGGTCATTGATAATTCCAAGGATAAAGTAAGGACTGCAGATGCTGGAGATCAGAGTTGGTAGTGTGATGCTATAAAAGCACAGGAGATCAGGTAGCATCCGAGGCGCAGGAAAATTCAGGTTTCAGGCTTAAGCCCTTAATCTCGAATAAGGCATGTGAGTCGGGCTGAGAGATAAATGGAAATGGTGTGGGGTTGAGGGGAAATTGCTGGAAAGCAATAGATGGATGAATAGGAGGGAGAAGATAATAGGTCAGAAATAGCAGTGATGGAATGGGTCGAGAGGGCGGTGGCGAGTTGAAGGCTTGGGCTTGGGGGAGGGGAAATGAGGTAACTGTTCAAATTCACATTTATCCCGTGTGGTGTGAGGGTCCCTAGCCGATAGGTGTAGTCTTCCTCCTCCAGGCGTTGGGTGGTATCGGTTTGGCAGTGGTGAGGTCCAAGACCTGGATGTCTTTGATGGGTAGGAGGGGGAGTTGAAGTGTTCAGCCACGGGACGGTGAAGTTGGTGGGTGCGGGTGTCCCAGAGATGTTGTCTGAAATGATCTGCAAGAAGGTATCCTGTCTCCCTGATGTAGAGGAGACCACACTGGGCGCAACGGATTCAGTAGTTGACATTGGTAGCTGTACAGGTGAATTTCTAATGGATGTGGAATGGTCCATTGTGGCCTTGACTGAGGTGAGGGGAGTGGTGTGGGTGCTAGTTTCACTCTTCCTTTGGTGGCAGTGAAAGGTGCCAGGAGACGGTTGTGGGCTGATGGGAGGATGTGTGGACCTGAAGAAGGGTTCATGGAGGGAATGGTCTTTACGGAATGTTGGCAGGGTTGGGCAGCGAAATATATCTCTGGTGGTGGTGTCTGTTTGGAGGTGGCATCAGTGGCAGAATATGATGCGTTTATGCGCAGTTTGATGGGGGTGTAAGGTGAGCATCAGGTGGTTCTGTCCTTGTTGCGTTGAGAGGCATGGCTTCAAGGGTGGTGGTGTGTGAAATGGAGGTGATGAACTTGAGGGCGCTGTCAACCACGTGGGAAGGCAATTTGTGATCGTGGAAGAAGGAGACCAACTGGCTCTTCCTGAGGTGCAATTGGTCATCCTGGGAACAGATGTGCTGGAGGTGGAGGCATTGGGAATAAGGAATGGCGTTCTTACACGAGATAGGGTTGGAGGAGATGTACTCTAGATTCATGTGAGAGTCAGTGGGCTTGTAGTATATGACTGTCATTAGTCAGTCGCCAGAGTCGGTTATGGAGAGGTCCAGGAAGATGAGTGAAGTTGCCAAGATGATCCGGATAAATTTGAGGTCGGAGTGGAAGGTGTTGGTAAAGTTGGTGAGCTATTCAACCTCCTCGTTGGAGCACCAAGTGGCCCCAAACATTCACCAATGTAACGGAGGCACAGGTGGAGGCTGCTGCCTGTGTAATTGCGAAAGATGGACAGTTCCGCGTATCTGACAAACAGGCAGGCATAGCTAGGTCCTATGCGGGTTTCGATGGAGGAAGTGGGAGAATTGGAAAGAGAAGTTGCTGATTGTGAGGACCAGTTCAGCCACGTGGATGAGGATGTCAGTGGAAAGATACTGGTTTGGATGGTGTGAGCTTTCGAAATGGAAGGCTTGCAGACTTCTGTCATGGCAGATGGATTTGTACAGGGACTGGATGTCCATGGTGAAGATGACGCGTTGGGGGCCAGGGAAAATAAATTCTTGGAGGAGGTGAAGTGCATAGGGGTATCACGAATGTAAGTGGGCATTTCCTGAACTGGGAAGAGAAGATTGTATCAAGGTAGGAAGAGATTATGCGGATGGGACAGGCTCAGGATGAGACAATAGGTCGACTGGTGCAGTCAGGTTTGTGAATCTTACGAAGGCGGTAGAATCGGGGAGTGCACGGTTCATGGACAATGACGTTGAAGGATGTGGATGGGAGATGCCCAGAGGTGATGAGATTGTGAATGGTCTGGGAGATGATAGTTTGTTGAGGGGAGGAGAGTTTGTGATCGTGGTCTGTAGGAGGAGGTGCCTGCGAGTTGGCACCTGGCTTCAGCTTTGTTCCTCTGCCCGACTCACAAGCCTAACTCCTGATGAATGGCTTATGCCGAAATCGTCCATTCTCCTGCTCCTCGGATGTTGCCTGACCTGCTGTGCTTTTCCAGTACAACACTCTCCACTCATTCATTATTACTGTCTTATTTCACACTACCAGGTCCATGCTGTCTGTTTGATTCTAATGAGCACTGTTCTCATGGACTGCGACAAAATCTGCCAATCTGAAACAAAAACAGAAATTGCTGTAAAATCACAGGTGAGCTGGCAGCATCTGTGCAGATGAATCACAGTTAACGTTTCACATCCATTGGGTCCGTCTCTCCACAGATGCTGCCAGATGTCCTGAAATATTCCAGCAACGACTGTTTTTGTTTGATTTTCAACATCAGCAATTTTTTCATTTTTGTTTTCTTATTTTCTGCCAATATGATTTGGCTAAAGATTACGTTAAATGTTTTAAATATGACTTTGATGGAACAGCCAGATTCCACCAGCCGGCTCCTTTTATTTCACGTGACCAATGCCTTTCCACTTGGTCACCGCGCCCTACACCTGCACTGCATATAAATTGACAAAATTGTGGCATTCTCTCGGATTGGTAATCAGGAGCGAGATTGATTGAAATTATTGAAAACTTAAGATAAACTGATAAAATGCGTGATATAAGACGGGAAACTGAAAGGGAAAGAGAGAACAGCGAATGATAATGTTTTGACAAAACTGAAATATAATGGCTCAAGATTCAGAAAGTGCTTTCATCCACAAACATACCACAATATGGAATGTAAGTTTTGGGACAACCAATGTAAGCAGATAGCAAAATCTTCGTTTTAAAGTCTTGCTGCAACTGTTTTGGTGTTCATGAACGCACCCATGGGATTCAGGGCTGTAATGATCTCCTAAAATGGAAAAGGACATCCTTGCCTTCAAGGATATGTGGGGAATGTTCACTGATTCATCCCAGTAATGGCAGGACTGTCCTCTGGAAGCATATGAGTAAAATTTTTCAATGTTTCATTGAGTTTCAAATGAGTGGTGAAGGAAATGTCTCCATTCACAAAATAATTGTTCAGTAGAATTCAATACAGGGACCCATGAAATGATGAACAAGTACACGGACATACGATACACAATAGCTACGACAATTACAATGTGAAAACTGTTGATTTCAGATCCAAGGTGGCCTTTGGTGATGGCATTTACTGTCCAAAACCAGTCTGCACTGGAATGACGGGAGACACACTATGAAGTATTTGAACTTCAGTCACCTTTAGAAATAGCTGAGACTGACTCAGGACATGGGGGTTTAGAGATGTTGGCCTTACAAACCTTTCGGACATTCCGAGGAAGAATAAAGGAAGTGATAGATACGATGTTCTTGAACTGGATAGATAGGAATTTACCTGATTGGAGTTTATAAATAGAGGCGTCATATTTAAAAAGCAAAGAGTTCATAGTGTAACTGTAAAACCTTTAGGTCACACTCAGTGGGAGTATTGTGTGTAATCCTTGTCCTCATTCTCCACCAAAAACATGTAAAGAAGTTAGAAAGGGCACAGACGCTGTTTCCTGGATAGCAAGATATTAGAAAGACAAGTGACGTTGTTTTCTGAAACATAAAATTATCAGAAAGGATACAAACGGGATGATAGAAAGAATGAAGGAGTTTATTCAAGAGATTTGGAAATGCTGGAGCAGAAACACGCAAGTATGATGTAAGCAAATGAGATTTTCACATAACGCGAGGTTTGAATGAATAAATCGGGAAAGTCCCTCTTTCTCGTGAATAAATAACTTTCGTTAGAGCTTGAAAACCATTAGTGAATGGTTAAGAAAAGTTTGGATGAGATTTTCTTACACTCAATAGAGTTATTTAAATCGTGAACGACTTTCCAGAAATAAAACGTAGAAGCTGACTTCAGAGTGAGTTAAAAATTACACGAACAAACGTACAAGGAGAGAATTTACCATTGAGACAAAGTCAGTGTGGTTGCGTAACAATTTCGAATTTGTTGACTTCAGACACAAAGACATTTCATGAACACGAACAACTGAACAGTACTCAGTATAACAAATTCATGGATTGGTAAGGTGTGGCGTATTATTCAAGGTGAAACTCTGTAAATGGAGCTGATGCCCTAAAATAACTGCAGACGGAAGTGATATCCTAATGAGTAGGAATTGAATCGTCACTTGGAGAGGCAACACCTACTTTAAAGATTTGACCACATTCACATGATGTTATGTATATTTCGTACATTCTAAACTCCACCCAAGAAATCCACCAAGAAGACTCTGTCCTTTTGTATTGTTAACCCTCTGTACTTCTCTGCAGCACGCCATTTCAGGTAAAATATGCTCAGACCAAAATTCTGTTCAATGCAACATTCAAACGTTCCAACGTGATTTCTTTTTTGATTATTGCAACAACCTTTGTGACTTTGCAACAAACTGTGTAACATGAAACCAGTTCAACATCTTTTTTCCCGGAATTTAACGCAGTACACATGGGAAACGTTATCCATCTGCTGAAAAATCACCTTCGGCTCTCCCTCCACATATGTCTCTTCACGTTTTAGATACTTGCAGTATGTTTGTTGATCAAGGAGTCATTATCCAGAAAAGGTTGTTTCTCAATCCACAAACACGGTATTTTCCCATAAACTTGACTTTGCTCAATATCACCTTCTGTCCGTATCCCTCAACACGACGACAAATTGAAGTTGCTCCATATGAGGCTCAAAATTAAAACTTCGGCACAGCACACCCCACTATACTTAAACAGAGATACCTTGCACTGGTCACCTTCAGCACAGGAGCAACACATTAATGCTTACCTCCACATTCCTGGTTTTACCTGAACGTTTGGGAAACGGAGTTTCTCTGATTCCATGACTAGTAACGGGGATTATATGATCATCTTCACCAGTGGTTCTGTCCCCGAGTGAGGTAAGTGGTGAGGTACTCATTTGTAAAGATGGGTAGATGGATAAAATGTACAATTTCATCTTTTGCCTTCTCTAACCCATGAGCTTTTTATTTGGTTTTGCATCTGTAGAAATCTTAAAATCTTCATCTTGAAAGTCTCAATGACAGATCTCCATTGTGTCTCTGGCATCGAATTTCATAGTGTAAACTCCCTGTGAATTCTTCCACCGCAGTCCGCCGTTTGGGAAGTGTTCCTGTTGTGGGAAATGCACTTCCGCGTGTGTCACCTGCTGCTCCCAGCATGCGCACTGGCACTGCACTCATTTTCCTTCTGACACTTGCTTACTGTGTTGCTGTGATCATACAGTGACTTGGTGTCGCACGGCCCAGGAAAATGATGCAGATCAAAGTTTTTGCATTGGTAAGTTCAATTATCAATTTAGCCTTATTTAGGATTTTGAAATTGTCTGTTCTGTACACAAGTGCGTGTCAAAAACATCTGAGCGGAAGTTAGGTGTTCCGAATAATGACATTCAACACTATGCACTCTCCTCCAGTCTGGAAAACAATTCCTCACAGGCAATTTAATAGACAATGGACAGCAGGTGCAGGAGTAGGCCATTCTGCCCTTCGAGCCAGCACCACCAATCATTGAGATCATGGCTGAAGATCCTCAAATTGTATCCTGTTCCTGCCTTATCCCGATAACCCTTTATTCCACTATCCTTAAGAGCTTTCTCCAACTCTTTATTGAAAGAACACTTCCTGCTGTCTCGGGTTCTTCATTCCGTTGACTTCAAATCTTCACAGAATTCAACAGACCTTGTTACATAGTCATTTCCTCGTTTTTGTTCAGATCACTGTGTGCATCGTGTGACAGTGGGAGTGCACTTTCCCCACAACCCAGGGGTAAGACCATAGTCTTGCAACCGTACTGTGTTATTTCTCATTTCACCAACACCAGGGAGAAATATCTGCTGCTCTGCATAATTTACGCAATTCAATTATTCATAAGGTAATAGCTTGTTCTGCATCTGTGACGAGGTGGCCGAGAGGTTAAGGCGATGGACTGCTAATCCATTGTGCTCTGCACGCGTGGGTTCGAATCCCACTCTCGTCGCTGAAATCAACGGCATTTACGTGGTGTTGTTCTCAGATGGTCACAGCTATTGTGTTGAAGTTGGAGCTCCAATAGTCAGTTCATACGCATCGCTGCTATTACAAAATTTCAAAGAATAGTTTAAGCCTGTTGACTGAAATGGAGGTTGCATTGTGATTTAAAAAAAAGGAGCGTGGTTTTCTTTTTCAAGTCAAGTTGCTGTGAATGTTTTTTTGTATGAAAGACATCCAGGAAAATCAAATAACGAGAGCTGCGAAATGCATGTTTATGCAAAGGGACTCTTAATGAATGTTTTGTCAGATGAAATCTGGAGGAGGTTGAGTAGAAGTAATTCATCCTGGTGAAAAGAGCACAGCGAGACAGCACAAAATAATGGAGATATTTCAAAGGGGCAGGGCGTGGGTGAAGGGGCACTGAGAACTGGCTGTAAATGCACAGTGGAGAATTGCCGCTGTGGGTGCCGTGCATGGGCAAGGAGAGACTTACACATTGGTCTCCCCCTCGCCCCTTGCTCTCGCCATTGATGAATGCTGGACATAAGGCACAGATAAACACAAGATGTGGGAAGCAAGCTCCCTCACGTTATGCACACACTGGATGCATCACATTGATCTATGAACAACTGGAGAAATCAGCATGTTACCTATAGGGAGTTAAACTGAACTGTGGACCAATAACTGCAGATTCATGCAACATAAACATGAAAAATAATTTAAAATGTAGGGTGTAGGTTTGCTTGCAGAGCTGTAGGTTTGATATCCAGACGTTTCATTACCTGGCTAGGTAACATCTTCATCAGTGCCGACCTCCAAGTGAAGCGAAGCTGTTGTCTCCTGCTTTATATTTATATCTTTCTCCTCGATGGGGTTCCTGTGGTTTGTGGTGATGTCATTTCCTTTTCGTTTTCTGTTTGGTTGACAGTTGGTATCACGATCTGTGTGTTTGTTTATGGCATTGTGGTTGGAATGCCAGGCCTCTATGAATTCTCCGGCGTGTCTTTGCTTAGCCTGTCCCAGGATAGATGTGTTTTCGCAATCGAAATGGTGGTATTTTTAATCCGTGTGTAGGGCTACGAGGGAGAGAAGATCGTGTCTTTTTGTGGCAAGCTGGTGTTCGTATATCCTCGTGGCTAACTTTCATCCTGTTGCCTTACGTAGTGTTTGTGGCAGTCCTTGCATGGAATTTTGTAGATGACGTTGGTTTTGTCTATGGGTTGTTCTGGGTCTTTTAAGTTTGTTAGTTTTTGTTTGAGAGTGTACGTGGGTTTGTCTGCTACTAGGATTCCGAGGGGTCTTAGTAGTATGGCTGTCATGTCTGAAACTTCTTTGATGTATGGTAAGGTTGTTATGGTTTCTGGCTGTGTTTGGTCTGCTTGTCGTGGTTTGTTCTTGAGGAATCTGCAAACTGTACTTTTTGAGTATCTGTTCTTCTCGAATACGTTGTACAGGTGGTTCTCCTCTGTTTTCCGAAGTTCGTCTGTGCTGCAGTGTGTGGTGGCTCGTTGGAATAGTGTTCTGACGCAGCTTCGTTTGTGTGTGTTGGGTTGGTTGCTGGTGTAGTTAAGTATTTGGTCAGTGTTTGTCGGTTTTCTGTATGCGCAGGTTTGTAGTTCTCCGTTGTCCTTTCTTTCTCCTGTGACATTCAGGAATGTGAGTTTGTTGTCGGTTTCTTCCTCCTTGGTGAACTTTATGCCTGTGAGGGTGTTGTTGATGATGTTAAATGTCTTTACTATCTTGTTTCGTTTTGTGATGACAAAGCTGTCATCTGCGTAGCGGACCTAGATTTTGGTTTGATTGTTGGTCGGGCTGTTTGTTCTAGTCTTTGCATTACCGCTTCTGCTATGAATCCTGATAGCGGAGATCCCATTCGTGGGCCGTTGGTTTGTTTGTAGACTATGTTGTTGAAAGTGAAGTGGGTCGTGAGGCACAGGTCCACTAGCTTCATGATGTTTTCGTTGGTAATGTGATTGATCGTGGTTGGTGTGTGTGATGGTCGCTTCTAAAAGTGTGGTAAGTGTTTCCTTTGCCAGGACGATGTTGACGAAGGTGAACAGTCCTGTTATGTCGAATGAGATCATTGCTTCCCCTTCCTCTACTTTGGTGTTTCTGATGATTTTTGGGAATTCCTGGGTGGTATGGATGGAGTGCTGTGACTCTTCTATGACGTATTTCAGTCTAGCGTGTAGTTCTTTGTCCAGTCTGTAAGTTGGTGTTCCGGGTAATGAGACTATGGGTCTGAGGGGGCTCCTAGTTTATGGATTTTTGGTAGTCCGGTTCGACTTGGCCAACACATTGATCCTGGAACAGTCAAAGTAAAGACATGCCAGAGAATTCCCAGAGGCCTGGCACTCCAACCACAATGCCATAAACAAACACATAGATCAAAATGCCATCTATCAACTCCGCAGAAAACAAACCGAAAATGACATCACCACCAGGAACCCCATCGAGGAGAAAGATAGAAATAGAAAGCAAGAGACAACAGCTTCGCTTCACTTAGAGGTCGCCACTGATGATGTGACCTAGCCAGGTAATGAAACGTCTGGATATCAAACCTACAGCTCAGCGAGCAAACCTACACCCTAAACCTCAACCTGAGCTACAAACCTTCACAAACCTTGTGATTTAAAGTTTCTTTATTCGCATATCATTAATAGACTTTTCGTTATTATACCCATCTGGTCGAAATAAGAAGACACCACATTTCAAGATGGATGACAACGTTACCAATTTTGTTTTGAAATTGAGATCTATTTGATCATTTTACATAGTGAACAAGTTAATTTTAAATAATGCAAACCACATTCTCTCATCTGCAATAAAAGTGTAATTTCAATATAAAAATTGTCCTCACTAAGTCGCAGTTACTCAACATGAAAAATAGGATGTAATTTTTAGTAAGCATAGATCAATTAGCACCATTATCTTCCTTCGGATTGACTGCAGTATGCACATTCTAAGTAAGGTTTAAGAAAGAATAACGTTTTGAAACAATGATTCGGTCGTGACTGAAAATAATATTAGGTTCTCATGATGCGGATATTCCACCTATGGCTCCAGTGGTGGAAATGTTCAGTGGGCAGTATTTCTATAATGGTATAGAAGTATGTGAGCTGCCCGGGATGGGAGCTCCGACTTCATCTGGAGCAGCGTCTTTTGACGTGGACCAGGGAGCATTGTGGCATCAGTCTGGAGTTCCAACCACACCTGCAGCAGCTTCTGTTGACATGGAGCAGCAGGGAGCATTGGCACATTCGAATGCAAGATCCATCCTCATTTGGAGCGGCTTCAGTTACCATGGAGCAGGGAGCTTTGCGAGATCCATCTGGGAGCTACACTCTCACCTGGAGCAGCTTTTTATGACTTGTAGCAGCAGGGAGCATTGGGACATCAGAGTGATAGATCCAACCTCAACTGGACTTCTTCTATTGACATGGAGGAGGGAACATTGGGACATCAGACTGGGAGCTCCAACCTCACAAGGACCAGCGTTTAATGACATGTAGCAGCTGGGAGCATTGGGACATCAGAGTGGTAGGTCTAACCTGAACTGCACCACTTCTACTGACATGGAGCAGGGAGCATTGGGACATCAGACTGGGAGCTCCAACTTCAAGTCGAGCCGCTTCTATTGCATTGGAGCAGCAAGGAGCATTGGAACGTCAGGTTGGGAGCTCCAACATCACCTGGAGCAGCTGGTATTTACATGGAAGAGGAGGGAGGATTGGGACATTAGGCTGGGGGAAAGGATGTTCAACTATTTTAATCTAAAGTAAAATATGTTTCAACAGCTCAGATGTTAATTGATTTATGAAGAATCTTTCCCTGGAAAATAATTAATTATTTAGATAGTAAAGACAAGTCCTGCAAATATTCAACTCAGGAAAACCTATTGTTACAGAGAGAAATGGGAGTGATGTTTCATGTCTTTAACTTTTCTATTCTGGCCGACTCTGCACTGGATAACATCAGCAGAAGGACGTTTTCACTCATTTCCTGCAAATATGGACAGGTCATTAACGTAATCTAAAGCTGAAAATTAATGGGAATATGCGATGTTATGATTAGGCTGGAGTTTACCTCAAATTATGGTGAAAACGCAGCAAAGTCCGTTGCAATTTCCAAGATCAGCAGGGACCTCATTGATTGGCTGATCAGATTGTCAATGGTCGTTTTTTTGAGGACAATTTGAAGTGAATCAATAATGGTGATTATCTTTGTTTTTTGTTCACCTTGTGACTGCTACTGCTATTGCTCATGTCCTTGTTAACACCACAGCCCTGCAGCATGTAAAGTCTCAGCTGTGCATCTGGCCAGTGGTACAACCATTTGTATAGCTGGCTACGGATCAGGTGGTTGTATGTTCGGCTTTTACTTTGCGCAAGCGCATTATGGAGATTCATCACACATCCAACCTAATCATTTTTGTTATGCTGAGGTGGGTACTATTTGAAACTTTCATCTCCACGAACGAAAATTCTTTCACTGTCTTCGACCAGTTAAACATTGCCAAGAGCTATCCAAGTAAAAATCACACAGCACCAGATTGTATAGAACAGACATATTTGGAAGCACCAGTGTTCCATGCACTGTTTCTTCATCAGGTGTTTGTCAACTGGTGGAATCTAAAATGGCTTTGCGTGATTATTAAATTTATCCACGCCAGTCCAACACCAACACCTCCACGTCATGGGTACCGTCGACACCACGAACGGTCGGTTAAAGTCCGGATGAACTTCCAAAAGATCGCGCATATTGACGTACACACCAAGTTTCTGCAGAAAAACACCCACCTGATGAAGGAGCGGCTCTCCGAAAGCTAGTGCTTCCAAATCAACCTGCTGGACTCTGCCCTGATATTATGTAATTTTTAACTTTGTCTACTCAACTCAAACACTGGTACTTCCATATCACAGACAACATCAGTCATGTCCCAGCGCTGTCAGAGAAGGCAATCCTGAAAGAGCCCCACACATTGCTCATGGGTACATTTCGTTTTCAGAAACCAACACACTCAATCGCTGCAGCTCCTATGTATGAAAATACAGAAAAGAAATAGCTGAGACTCAGTTTTAACAATATTTTGAAACTCTTTGGGAAGTGGAATCAGAGGAGAATGAAGGATTAACTGTCTGACTGTGCAGAGAGTGGGAAGGCACTTTTCCTTTCTTTGATGAGCTGGGGTATTGACTGATCTAAGGCATTAAACAAATTCCTGGTAGAGCTGCTCTCGCTGCATCAGGAACAAGAAGTTCTGATTTCCTGAACGGTAATAAAACCCAGGCCACTCAGTTAAAGCGCTCAATACTAACCACGAGATCACCAGGGATGAGGGCAGAAGCAGTTGCACCGTTTCTTCATAACAGTTTTTGGAATTATATCACTGCATATATGTTTCCCCTCAAAAATGATTGAATTATCGAGTGTTTACAGCACAGAAATGGGTCCCATCATCTCATTTCCCAGCAGTTGGTCTGTAACCCTGTGAACTCTAACGTTTCACCTGAATGCTAATTTCTCTGGAACATTTTAATCTCGTAAAACACAATAAATGGGATTAAAGTTTGAGATGGGAACTGAACCCCATTTTTACCCATAGACTGAAGCACGCAGGCACATTTCCCCAGGTGTGACACAGGCCTCGGGAGAAAACAAGCAGAAAGTCAGATTTCACCGACTGGTCTGATGTTGTCCCATTTCAGAGTTCAAAACCAAAGTCTGGTTCCAGCAAAGAAAGGAAGCATTCAGCCCCTCCTGTCCCAGTGTTCCTTGCCCATTGTTTCCCCATTACTCTGTGGTTTATACTAAATCACCTCGTTCTTGCTGCCAAACTTGATCACTGCTCACGCCCACTATTTCCTGTCCTGCCGAACGGTTTGCCTCAAGTTCTTGCAATGAAAAACAGGAATGACCTACTTCAAGCACTTTTCTCGTTTACAAGGACTGTGTTATCGCCACTGAGCAAGCACATTGCCAGCTCAGAGAGAAGGTCTCATCCTTCAGAAACTGAAATGCAAAGATGATTGGATAGCCTCAGTATTGTAAACCAACCAACAAGACCGGAATAGGGCCGAGGGAATCACGCACGGAAGATGGGAGAATAGAACGGCGAATCTCATGATGTCCAGGGTAATGTTAACAGAAATCTTCCCTGGTAGAATAGTGATGAGGATTCAGTGATTTCACTGTCATGGCTTGTTAAAGGTTAACGTTTACAGTTATCAATATGAAATACAGCCTGATATTTCGAAGCAGAATGATGTTGTGCAGCAGACAGAATCGTTTCACTGCATGACCTCATAAGAGAGCTCAGAAGAGCCAGGAGGAGACATGAGAGCCAGGAGGAGACATTAGAAGTTGTTGGAGCATAGGATCAGGGTTAATCCTTAGGCTTTCCATAGGTATGTCAGGAATAAAAGAATGACGAGAGTTAAATTAGGGCCAATCAAGAATAATTGTGGGAAGTTGTGTGTGGAGTCAGAGGAGACATGGGAAACACTGAATAAATATTTTTCGACAGTGTTCACGATATAAAATGAAAATATTGGCGAGGAAGACACAGAGATACTTGCATCTAGATTCGAAGACATTGAGGTTCACAAGGAAGAGGTATTAGAAATACTGCAGAGTGTGAAAATAGACAAGTCCCCTGGGCCAGATGGGATCTATCCTAGTATCCTCTGGGAAGGAAGGGAGGGGATTTCCGAGCCTGTGTCATTGATCTAGAAATCATCATTGACTACTGGAACAGTGCCTGGGTACTGGATGATTGCAAATGTGGTTCCCTTGTTCAAGAAGGGTAGTAGAGACAACCCTGGCAATTCCAGACCAGTAAGTCTCACTTCAGTTGTTGGTAAAGCTTTGGAAAAGGTTATAAGAGATAGGATTTATAATCATCTGTAAAATAATAATCTGATCAGCGACAGTCAGCACGGTTTTGTAAAGGGTAGGGCGTGCCTAACGAATCTCATGAGTTTTTTGACAAAGTGACCAAACAGATGGAAGAGAGTAAACAGGTTGATGTGCTGTATATGGATTTCAGCAAGGTGTTCGATAAGTTTCCCACAATAGGCTATTATACAAAATGCGGAGGAATGGGATTGTGGGTGACATAGCAGTTTGAATCAGTAATTGTCTCGCTGAAAGAAAACAGAGTGTTGTAGTTGATGCAATATGTTCATCTTGGTGTCCAGATACTAGCGGCTTTCCGCAAGGGTCGATGTTGGGTCCACTGCTATTCGTCATTTTTATAAATGACCTGGATAAAGGCTTAGAAGTGTGGGTTAGTAAATTTGCGGACAACACTATGGTCGGTGGAGTTGTGGATCGTGACGAAAGATGTAGTAGTTTGCAGAGAGACATAGATAAGCTGCAGAGCTGGGCTGAGAGGTGGCAAATGGAGTTTAATGTGGACAAGTGTGAAGTGATACACTTTGGACGGGGTAATCGGAATGCAAAGTACTGGGCTAATGGTAAGATTCTTGGGAGTGCAGATGAGCAGAGAGATCTCGGTGTCCATGTACAGAGATCCCTGAAAGTTGCCACCCAGATTGACAGGGTTGTTAAGAAGGAAAACAGTGTTTTGGCCTTTATTAATTGAGGGATTGAGTTCTGGAATCAGAAGGTTATACTGCAGCTGTACAAAGATCTGGTACGGCCACATTTGAAGTATTGTGAACAGTTCTGGTCACCGCATTATAAGAGGGATGTTGACACTTTGGAAAGGGTGCAGAGGGGATTTTCTAGCATTTTGGTTGGTATGGAAGGAATGTATTACGAGGAGAGGTGACTTAATGGAGACATACAAGATAATCAGATTGTTTGATAAGGTGGACAGGGAGAGTCTTTTTCCAAGTATGGGGACGGCAAACACGAGGGTCACAACTTTAAAGTGAGGCGAGATAGGTATAAGACAGATGTCAGAGGTAGTTTCTTTACTCAGAGAGTAATTAGGGCATGGAATGCTTTGCCTGTAACGGTGGTAGATTCGCCAAGATTAAGTACATTTAAGTCGTCATTTGAGAGGCATATGGACGTACATGGAATAGTGTAGATGGGATGGGCTTCAGATTAGTATGACAGGGCGGCGCAACATCGAGGGCCGAAGGGCCTATACTGCGCTGTAATGGTCTATGTTCTATATGCTACAGTTCCACATCAGCAATGTCATCTGCAATTGCCTGACGTTCAATCAGTTTAAAACAAGAACTGAGGGGGCGTCAGGAAAATGGAAGGGGAATAGTGGTTTGCGAGACTTAACTACATGCCTCGTGGATCCAGGTTCAATGTAGATAATGAATATCGGTTTTCCTGTTTACCTTGGTATACTGATCACTACACATCAATTGCCCAATATTGTCTGCCCTTTGTGTGTTGTTCTTTGTACATTTCACCACGCTTCAGTGCTCCGGGAGTCCACGCTTTTTTAAAATTTGGCACATTTTACTCAGGTCGGTTTTGCAGCTTCATATTAAGGCCAACAATTTTAGGAACAGATAGACACCATTCAGACCATCAAGTCTACTCCGCTATTGAATGGTTTCATATCTGATCTGATAACCTTTAACTGCAATATCTTGCCTTTCGCCAGAATGCTTAATGTCTTTGCTGTTTGAAGATCTGCCGATCTCAGCCTCATTACACCTAATGACATTTCCTCAAAAGCCTTCTGCTACAAGAAAGTCCACTGATCCAGAACTGTCAGAGAGAATAAATGCTTCTTCGTCTCTATTTTCATTGTGAGATTCACATTCTAATACAAAGTTAAAAATCGCACAACACCAGGTCATAGTCCAACAGGTTTAATAGAAGCACTGGCTTTTGGAGAGCTGCTCCTGCATCAGGTGGCTATGGAGTACACAGTGGTAAGGTACAGAATTTATAGCGAAATGTTACAGTGTCATGTCACTGAAATTATAGATTGGAAAAATACCTTGATTTCTTGTTAAGTCTTCCATTTGTTAGAATGACTATGTAAGGTTCATTTCTTTCTTATGTAAATCGAAAAACTTTCTTTTAACCGTTACGTTCTCAGGTGGACTTTACCAATTAGTGTCATCACAGATAATATGTTGAAGGTGTTAGTCCCTGTGTGCTGCGTCCATGCCATAATGTTTAGATTGACGCTAATCTAAAAAAAAACAACATGCTGCAGACATGGATGCCTTAAGATATGGTACATTGGTGAAGCTGTGCAAAGGCGACAACAACGGAATGGGCGCTGCACATTAATCAACTGACAGGTGTTCCCCTTCCCAGTTGGAGAGCACTTCAGTGATCCAGGACATTCGACCTCGGATCCTCGGGTGACAATCCTCAAAGGCGGTCTTCGGAACAGGCTGCAGCTTAAAGTGCAGCCACAGAGACTGATAGCTAAATTCGGTACCCATGGTCATTGGGTTCATGTCACAGTACAGGTGATCCCATTGCCCTTTCTAAAAACAGAGACCCTCCTACACACACACACAGACACACACACATATCCGTCTGTTGGGTGAACTTGTACTTGCAGAGTTACATTGTACTTTGCTCAAAAACTTCATGAATCCATGTAAGTCTCTGGTAAGTCATTTTTATAAATTAGAATCAGTCTAAACATTATGGAACAGACAGCAGCACACGGCGGCAGACGCCAGTTGTTCAACTTCACCTGAGAATAAAACTTTAAAATAAAAAAGTTTTGCGCTTTGCATATGAAAGAAGTGAAGCTAACAAGGTCATTCTAACAGATCGGAGACTTAGCAAACAATCAAGGTATTTTTCAATGTACAATTTCAGTTACATCACACTGCAAACATATGCTATTAATTCTGTGTCTTGCAACTGTGTACTCCACAATCATCTGATGAATGAGCAGTGCTCCGAAAGCTAGTACTTCCAATTAAACCTGTTGAACTAGAAACTGGGGTTGTGTGATTTTCAAATTTGCATACCCCAGTCCAAAACCGGCATCTCCAATTCATTCGATACGAAGTGCTCTGGTCACAGAACTAAACTTTCTGCATCCAACTTATTAAATCCTTGAAAATACCTCTATGTTTCGATAAGGATCATTTTGTAGTACTGAGTCTCAGCAGGCAAAGGCAACTTATTTCAGCGTTTCTTCCCATTTGATTTCATCTCTGATATGAAATTCTCACTGAAATGACAGAACTGCTACCTTTGTTGTTTTGTAATGTCAGGAATTCATGTTAAATTTAAGATTTCCATCAGGAACAACAATTTTTTTTCCCTGACTGGAAATCAACATTGGGAAATAGCAGTGAGACAGCTGCATTTCAGCACTTTCGCACCAAGGACGACATATGCAATCCTTGGTACTTGTCTTGATGACTTTATTTTTGCCTATTTGGTTCAGTTGAAAAATGACAGTCATTGAAGTTTTAAAAGCATGGCGAATGGTCCATCAGCCTATTGCATCATTATCAATTATCAAACATGTGGCTTGTAAACACAGTTTACAGCACGTGACTCATCGCCTGGTGTGTTCTAACATTTCAAGTCCTAGTTAAATTGTTATTCAATTTCTTAAGGGCTTGAGTGGAACAAAAAACATCTTTGTGTACTAACAGTTCTGAAAGACAAACTCTTTCTCAGAGCCGTTTGTAAGTTTTCCTCATGATGCTGCGGAAAATGTTTCTGCGCTCACATCTGATGAGGTTTACCCTGTTTCTTCCTCAGCTTCCTCCTTCTTTTTATTAAATGGTTTAGACTCCAGTACAGACACAAGGTGCAGGTTGCGGAAGTCACGTGTTTGCACTTTCATTGACACTCTGTCCCGCCAGGAGCTACAGACCTTCCCCACGCTGATTCAGAAAGCACTGTCCTTTCTGTGACAGTTCCCATGGAGAATGGAAGGACAGCCATTCATAACCCGCACTTGGAAACGGAGCGTCAGTTTTAAAGCATTTACAGTGCCCCAGCGAGGAATTGAGCTCCTAACTCCCACATAACATACAGCGACACTAACCACTATACGAGCAAGGACAACCGTTTCAAAGGAGACACTTCAGCCCGTTGTGGTTGCATTTGTCAAAAGCAACTACTTAACGACCCGAATGGTTTAGCCCATAACCTTACAGGTATTGGCAGAACATATTCACATGTGCATATTCCTTCAGGTTATAAGGGTTGCTGTCTCTCTGACCCTTACAGACAGGGTGTTGCAAATTTCAACACCCGCCGGCCTAAACCGATGTTCTCCACATCTACTTAAATGTTTCTGTCTTTCTCATTAAATTTCGCCCCCCTGTGACCGTTTTTTCCATCGATGGGAAACGCTTCTTTCAGTCTACCTTATCTATACCCCTCACAAACCCCTCTGCACGGTGACAAACAACCCCAGTTTGGCCTGTCTCCCTTCATGACTGAAACTCTTCAGCCTCGACACTATCCGAGTGAATCTATCCTGCAATTTTCCCAGTGCGATCTCATCCCTGGACAATTCTAGCACTGAGCTGAATTAACATATTTCCATTCTGTAACAGCATCGGGGGTGGAACTGCAGCATTTATTGCCTTCCGGTCTGGAGTCACGTGAACGCCAGACCAGATAAGGGCGGTAGTTTCCTTCCCTCAAGGACGTCAGTGAAACAGATGGGTTTTTCAGACAACGTATTCTTAATTCTAGGCATTTATTGCATTCACATACTATCATCGTCGTGGTGTGGTGGGAATCCAACCCGTCTCCACTGAACATTACCTGGCTTTGCTGTGTTAACAATCCAGCGATAATACCACTAGGCTATCGCAGAAAGCCCTCATGGGGGATGTTTTCCAATAGAGTCTCTTTTCCCCAGTTATTCCCTATGCCCTTTTATTGAGCCTCACGCTGCAATAATCTCTGGTCCATGTCAGTAAAAGCTGATAAAAGAGAATTGATCTCACAGCCACGATATCCAAACAGATTGAATGATTTGAAGGTGCCAACGAAGAGATTGTGGCAACAGTGATTGCAACGGCACAGACTGGATGGTACCAACGTGCAAGTGTATGTTAGATTGTGCAATGCCTCAGTCAAATGGGACGAGGGACAGAAAAGAGAGCTAGGGAGAGTGCGAGGGAGAGACATCTTCGAGGACTTTTGGGTTTAAATCCTGATACATGAAACGGAGAAATATCGGATAACAAAATTCAATGGAAAACAGATCATCCCCTCGGAGAATATTATCTTGTAATAACGACTAATTTCTGACCGTTTTTCACCAAAAGTAAAACTTTGAGAGAACTGACCGCCATGATGTGAATTCGAGCCGAGGTCGCTGCAATCACAACGCAGAATACGAACTGCGAAACGGTTACAGCACTCCACAGAGCATGCTTACAAACTGCAACTCGGATGGTAGCAGAGGAAATGTCAGGGTGAATGTACAATATCAGGACAGAGCGACAGGCATGTGGGAATGCAGCATGAACCGAATCTTTAACTTTAGCGTCCCCAGCGACTGTGGAGATTCCATGAATGAGAGTACAGGAGAATGGGATTAATGAATCTCTCCAAACTCTTGGAAGAGTGCAGAATATTGTTGAAACGTATGCTTCAATAGCATTATATTTGAACATCGGCTACTTCATCACTTTACCAACACAAGGCAGGACCAATTGCTGCTTGCAATCACACATAATCCCAGTTCCAGATCCGGAATCAGAGAAACTCTGTGAAGCATGCATGAAGATCCAATTGGAAACTGGGATGGAATGACAGGAGAGAGGCGCATGTATAACCGAGGTTGGGACACCTCCTGGTCAAAAGCGGGGTGGAAGGGAATACTTGCCCCCATTTATAATATTATGACCATAAACAGTACATGTTGCTGAGACATGTTGGCGCATCTAAAGCGTGTGGAGACTTTAACTTTGGGGTGGGAAGGTTCGAAATTTCATTTTCCTATTTGGATCATTGGTTTTGACATTGGCATCTGCTTTTTTTCGCATCAGCTTAGAATCAGCTTCTTGTTTCCAATAAATACTGCAATCTGGAGAAGGTAGTGTTGTGGTTTTATAATAAACTAGTCATCCTTGGGAACTCACATACGGAACTGGTAATGTTAAAGTTCGATGAATAAAACCTGGAATGGAAGCCTGACCTCAGGAACAGAGAACATGTCTTTAATTTCCTGCAATCCCATTCATGCATGACCCTTATACAGGGGATGCTACCATCTTGACGCAATCCTGCCTACTTGTGTCTCCAGGACCTGAACAAAATAGCTGACCTTTAATCCGAGAATGACGACCGTGTGGGACACTATCCCTCTGAAGCACATCCTATCAGACCCACACTCCATACCTATTCTGTTCCCCTTCATTTCCCATGGCTGATCCCAGTAACCTGCACACCTTGTGGAAGGAAACTCACACAATCAAAGAGAGAATGTGCAAACTGCACACAGTCACACGAGACTGGGATCGAATCCATACCTTTTGTGCAGCGAGGCAGCAGCGAATCAGGAAGAACAACAACTACTGTCCTGACCAGCCACATCCACACCCTGTGGGTATATCAGGAAGAAAAAAACACATTCACAACATGGACAACGGGACTTGCGTCTGCATGGACATGATTTGAACCAATCGTTCATGCTGGGTATATACAACGACACTGATATCACAGAGAAACCAGCGCAATGCGGGATTCAATTACCTGCTGAAGTGGAAACTCAACTACTCAGTCAAACTGAGGACAGACTATTCAACCGTCCCGTGAATGGGAAGGGCTCAATGAGCAGAAGAACCTCCAGAGTAACTAACAAGATTACATATCCCAGAAGGAGATCAATTAAACTGTCAATGCTGCTGTTAATCCCAACCAGCTGCCAGTTTCATAGCGTCAAAGTCATAGACTCACACAGCATGATAACAGGCCTTTCCGTCCTACCAGCTCATACTGAACATAATGCCAAACTAGACGAGTCGCATCTGATGGCTCTTGTAACTGCGGAGGTTAAATAATGCCCTTGTGATATTATTACTGCATTGTTAATATGGATGTCCAGATATAATTCTGTGGACACGCGTTCAAACCCTGGCAATGCAGATGCTGGAATTTTATTCAAATAAATTCCTGGAGTCTAATGATGATGTTGAATCAGTTGTTGTAGATCTGATTCACTCATGCCTGATAGGGAAGGAAACTCAAAGTTTGGGAGAAGATTTGTAGCTCGGGTGCTCGTTGTTGTGGTTTTGTTCGCCGAGCTGGGAATTTGACTTGCAAACGTTTCATCCCCTGTCTAGGTGACATCCTCAGTGCTTGAGAGCCTCCTGTGAAGCGCTTCTGTGCTGTTTCATCCGGCATTTATACTGGCCTGTCTCTGCCGCTTCCGGTTGTGAGTTCGAGCTGTCCGCTGTAGTGGCTGGTATATTGGGTCCAGGTCGATGTGTTTGTTGATAGAGTTTGTGGATGAGTGCCATGCCTCTAGGAATTCGCTGGCTGTTCTCTGTTTGGCTTGCCCTATAATGGTAGTGTTGTCCCAGTCGAATTCATGTTGCTTGTCGTCTATGTCTGGCTGGTATGTGACTCCAGGTCCATAATATCATGGTTGATTCTGATCTTCCCTCTGGGCAATAAATTATGTACTAGGCATGAATGAATAGCTTTTGTTAATCGCACTGATACTTTCCAATTCATTTATCGATCCAAATAGCCTGTAAATATTGCAAATGTACTTTCATTCATCACTGCCTCAGAAAGTGAATTGCACACTGAAACCATCTCTGTTAAAAATGCCTCTCATGTCTAATGTTAAATCCGTCTTTTCACTTTAAACATTTGCCCTCTCGTCTTGAAGTCCCCCCTCCTTGGAGAAAAGACAGTTACAGTTAACTCTAGCCGAACTCTCAATAATTTTTACATTTCTCTCACGTCGCCTTTCAACCTCCAGTGCTACAGAGAAAATATTCTCAGCCTATCCAACCTTTCGTTATAACACAAACCTTCCCCACTAGCCATAGGCTGGTATACCTGTTCTAAACCTACTCCAGCCAAACAATTTCCTTGCTTTTACTGGGCGGCAAGAACTGGACACAGTATTCCAGAAGACGCATCACCCAATGTCCTATTCAACTTCATCATAACGTACCAACCCCTACGCTCAAAGGACTGAGCAACGAAGGCGAGATGACATTTTTTTAACCATTCTGTCTATATATGAAGCAAACTAAAATTAATTATGTACTTGCATTCCTGGCCTCTGTGTTCCATAACACGATGCGACGCCGGATCATTAATTGTATAAGCCCTACTCTTATTTGATGTAGCAAAATGCAATACCTTCCATTTATCCAGATTGAACTTCATGTGACATTTTTCAGCCCAAAGACGCAATGGATTAAGGTCCTTCTGGAATCTTAGATCACCTTCTTTACAGTCTCCAATTCTGCTGTCCTCTGCAATCTTATGAACCATGGCTTCTATGAGTTCGATTGTTTTCTCATATAGGTTAATGATTTATACTTATTTGTCGTGGCCTTCATTTAGCAGTTTGCAAATCAGGTAACAATTAGTCATGTCGTGAACCATGAGGAAGCGAGCTATAGACTGCAGGGAGATTGGAAACAATTGGCAAGAAAATGTGCTGAATGGAATTCAATCCAGTGAAGTGAGTGATAATGAATCTGAGGACGCACAATTAGAAAAGTGTGAATACAGAGTGGTTTAAAGTAATAAAAGTGAATTGGAGTAGACATTCACGAATGTTTGAAGGTGATTGGTCAAGGGATCAAGTGGTCTCGATAGGTTGGAGATACTTTCTGTTCTTGACCGCAGATGGGAATATAAGAGCAGGGAAATGATGCTGGAACTTTAGCAACGGCCTATTTAAGATCAATGGACAGGGGGATCAGATGGACGGAAGTGCGTACTGCAGGTGCTAGAAATCAGAATCAAGATTAGAGTGGTCCTGAAGAAGCACAGCAGGTCAGGCAGCATCCGACTTGCAGAAAAAAAAACGTTTCGGGCAAACGCCCTTCATCAGGAATAAAGCTGGGAGCCTCGATGGTGGAGAGATAAACGGGAGGATTGGGTCTGGGAAGAATTTAGTTGAGAGTGCAAGAGGTGGATAGAGATCGGGTTAAAGGTGATAGGTCGAAGAAGAGGGTGGAGCGGATAGGTGGAAAGGAAGTTAGACAGGTGGGACAGGTCAGAAGGATGGTGCCAAGTTAGAAAGTTGGAACTCGGATAAGGTGGCCATGGGTAGATGAGGAAACTGGTGAAGACCACGTTGATGCCCTGGGGTTGAGGGTCCAGAGCTGGATGGTCTGTCGATTGGTGGAGAGGGAATGGCGGTGGAGGAGACCCAGGAACTGCATGTCCTTGGGAGAGTCGGTGGAGGTGAGTGGTAATTGATGTTTTTGGTCATGGGGCGTTGGCGTTGAATGTTGCGAGTGTCCTGGAAATGTTCTCTGAAGTTCTCTCCGATAATGTGTCTGTTGGCCCCAATGTAGACGAGACCACATCGCGAGCAACAAATGCAATAAATGACATGTGTGGAAGTGCACATGCACATTTGCTGGTTGTGGATAACTCATTGGAGTCTTGGAAAGATGTGAGAGGGAAGATGTGGGTGCAGGTTTTGCAATTCCTGTGGTGGCAGGGGAAGGTGCCGCGAGGGGAGGGTGGGTCATTGGAGGGCGTGGACTTGACTAGGTAGTCATGGAGGAAACAGTCTTTGTGAAAAGTGGATAGGGGTGGGGAGGGAAATGTAAATTTCCCTGTCACTGCGCGAATTGCAAAACCTGCACCCACATCTACCTCCTCACCTCTGTCCAAGGCTCTAATGGAGGCTTCCACATCCATCAAAGTTTCTCCTGCACTTACACACATGCCATTTCTTGTATACAGTCCTCCCGATGCGGTCTCCTCTAAGTTGGAGAGAGAAGATGTGTTCTCACACAACACTTCAGAGAATATATCCAGGATACCCGCAAGAATCAACCCCAGTGCTCCATGGCCAAACATTTCAATTCCTCCTCCCACTCTCCCGAAGACATGAAGGTCCTGTATCGCCATTGCCTCACGACCCGATGCCTCGAGGAAGAAAGCCTCATCATCCGCCTCGGGACCCTTCAACCCCACGGCAACAATTTGGACTTCATTTCACCTCCCCCTACCTTACCCCAGTTCCCACCTTCCAGCTCAACACCGTCCGCCTGACTTGTCCCACCTGTGCATTTCATTCCCACCTATCCACTCCACCTACTTCTCTGGCATATCATATTCATCCCCCACCTGCATCCACTTACAGCACTCTCAGCTACCTTCTCCCCAGCCCCACACCCTTCCCATTTATCTCTTAATTCCATGTGCTCCCAGACTCATTCCTGAAACTTTTGCCTGAAACGTCCATTTTTTCCTGCTCCTCAGATGCTGCCGGACCTGCTGTGCTTCTCCAACACCACTCTAATCTTGAGGGGAGTCAGTTGATTGAGAGGGTTTTCGGATATTTACTATTGTTGACCACAGGCTGTGGATGATAGCAGAATGTTAGCAACGATCAGTTTAGGGAACAGCTAAAGGACTGAGCACAAGGCTGGTCATGGCATAAATCAACATTTTTCTTAAAATTGTAAGATAAAAGATGGAAGGCTGAAGTATGCAACTTTGCCCATCAAGACCGTTTCACCAATGAGTTTCTCACTGATTCCTTTCCAAGTCAGGTAGCAATGGGCCTTGGAGGGTAACTTGAAAATGGTGGCGATTTGTTGCATCTTCCAATCTTGTCCTTATAGTCAGTACAGCTGTTGAGCTTTGAAGGTTGTCAAACATGCCCGAATGACTTACTCCGGTGCATCTTATAGTTGGTGCACTCTGCTGCAATTGTGCCTTAGCGGTGAGGGGAATGAATATTGCATGTGTTGAAGAAGATACACTCAAGTGACTGCATTGTCGTGGACGGTGTCCAGTTCCTTAAGTGTTATTGAAGTTACACCCATCAAGGCAAATGGAGAGAGTAATATTCCACGTCTCATTTGTGCCTTGCAAACGATGTAGGATTCACAGAACAATGAGTTGAGTTTATAATCAAAAAATGTCTCAAGAACATGTTATTGTTGTCAAAGTGTTTAGGTCGCCTGTTTCTATCAGCTTTTTCCCCGAAATAATAGCTCTGTGGACGATTACATGGGGTAATTTGTTGACAGTAAAGTTATTGAATGTCAATGAGATATGATTAAATTCTCATTTGTCAGAGTGATCATTACTCTATTTCGGCCTTGTGTGGACCAATCTGATTCCAGTCGCTGACTGATTTCAAATCCAATTGCCGTCTGTTCTTGAAATTTCAACCGTTTCTTTACATAAACGTCTCCACCTGCCTTAATAATATGTAAAGACGCTACAGGGGACAGCAGAGATAAATGAACATTTTTTCAACACTGTAGAAAATGGAGCTTCGTGGAATGATTGGTTAGGCTGGGATTATTCTCCTTGAAACAAAGGAGAGGGTGGGGAGCTCTATAATCACATAATAATATTTATAAACGTTCAATATTCATGGGATCTTGACAGGGGGTAGTTACAGGCAGGTGGTTCAGCCTCTGTATGAGGAGAGCACCAGAGGACATGAACTCAGAATTAGATATTGCCGATTTAATTCAGAAATGAGGAGTAATTTCATTGCTCAGGATCCAGTGAATCGGTGGAACTCCTTGCCGAAATTGTTGTTGGGGCTGAGTTGTTGTGTATTTTAAAACTGTGCCAGACAGATATTTAACCAGAAAGGCGATGAAGCTTTGTCGAGGCAATGCTGGAGAATGCAGTTGAGGATTATCAGATCAGCCATTAGTTCGTTGAATGGTGGAGCAGACTCGATGGGCTGAATGGCCGACTTCCAATCCTACATCATTTAGTCTAACGCCTTATTTTATTGATATCTTTAGAATTCTGAAAGGGTGGGATGAAGTAAAAGGAAAGTTTTTTCAAGCTAATCAGAATTCTGAGGGGATGGGATGAAGTGATGAAGTGATGAAGTGATAGAAAAGGTTTCTCAAACTGATCAGACAGATCAGGAACTAGGCTCATAAGTTCATGAACAAGAAATGTGCTGTGGCCTGGAGACAACAAATGGCAATGGGCACACCGCAGATGGGTATGTGCAGATGTTGTGATTGCTAAAGAAAATTGGTGGATCTAATATTGTTGCCAACTTGGTGATCACGCTGGATGATGGATCGCGGTATGATTCGCACAGCAAAAGGTTGTGAAAGAATGAAATATTCGTTTCATTGGAAAAGTTTCCTGCTGTTCCAATTCAATTGGCAGTTGGAAATACTGATCAGAGCATTGTGTGGAGAATTACATTAAAATTCACAATCCCACTGGTTAAACTATTGCACCCAATCTCTCCTTATTTGTTTCACTTTCATTCGATGTAAATTCATTGAAAGTCAAGATGGAATGAAAGGAGAAAAGAAACGTTTGACCTCCTTTTCATTATCCCAATGTAACTTACAACAGAACCAAATTGCTCTACTTCGACTTTGATGAAGTATCGATTTATCACAAATCTCTGGTGCACTGAAGGGCAAGAGCAAGATTTCCACCCAAAGTATCCGAAAGATGCGAGGCACAAAGGGAAACCACATCTGCTTATGATGAAAGTAACAGCCAGAGTAGGATTCAAATCCACACATGCCCAATGGAAGAGCAACACGTCGCCTTAACCTCTGGGCCCCTCAGCCCATTGCAATGGGGCTCACATGTAACCACATCAAGATCACATATGGTGAACCTCGGGGATGAGAAATTCCCTGACAGGAATCGAATTCACACCATGATGTTTCTGCTTTCAGCGGAATAATAATACCAGCAAAATCCAAGGGATTGACCTCGTCCTTGGAAGGAAAACCTTGTCCTTGATTTATTTCGAGTCGGAACTCTCTCAGAATGACCCAGCAAACATGAAATTCCCGTCACATTCACATGCACATTTCGTCTTGACGCATAATTTCTTCAGACAGTTTCTCTCTGAAGAAGTGAAGAAGTATATACGGAGAGAGAAGTGAAGGTGATGTTTTAGCTTGATGGTCTTTCTCATATGACTGAACCTGAACTGGGTAAAATTCCCGGAAATGAAGTTTTGTTCCTTTCATTTTATTAATTTTGTTGCAACTTCACTCTGTTCATTCCAATGATCTGAAGTGAATTGGATTTATATGATTGGAACGCTTAATGTTGTGTTCAATTTTGCTCAGAATTTATTTCAGCTTAAAGAAAATACTGATGAGAAAAACAGAAGGTTGAACTACAAACCGAGATGCCAGTTTTGATGCTCAGATATGTTGGCAGATTTCAATGGGTGTCAAATGACCCCAACATCATGGCGATCGTCCTCCCATCTTTAAGGCATCCGATTAAAGCAGGAAATCGATCTCTAAGAGACGGGTCACTTCCTATTCATTATGGAATAACTTTCCTTGACAATATACAAAATCTGCTCAGTTCCATTTCTCATGCTTCATGTGGAATATAATATACATCTTTAAAAACTCTGAGTTTTTTTTGCTGAATCTTACTCAGCTGCATTCGTTTCCAATATTTATTTGCATCTGAAGTCGTCCAAATTTGATATTGTTTCCTCGCACCTTCTACCCCCGACACCCTCCTTTACACTTTTACATGGCCACACGCTGTCTCTCTCATGGTGAAACTCACTGCTTGCGTGTCTCTAAATGTGCCTTTCCAAATATTTTGGAAACTGATTCTCTGAGTGACAGAAATTCTGCTCCCATTATTTCTTTGTCCTACATCGATGGTTTTGAAATCTTGACTTTCAGAAATTTATGAACTTGAAAGGGTGAATCTACCACCTATTTACTCCCTCCAAACCTCATATCATCTGGAAAACTTCCATTCGGTTTTCCTTGGTTTAGTTTCAAATTTTCCAACACACAAATAAATAAAATTCCATCCCCACTAAAGGCCGTCAGAATCGTCTCTAATGTCTTAGCAGCCCAGTAAACGCTGGCAGTGTCCTCTCTGATAGAATCACAGATTCCCTACAAGGCAGAAAGTACAATTCAGTCAATCGGGTCTGTAGGGAGAATCTGAACAGCATCTTAACCATACCAAGCTCTCGTCTCTATCCCCGCAGGCCTATGGCTTGTGATTTAAAATAAACCTTTTGGAATAAAACCTGGCATCGTGTGACTGCTCACCTTATCACTGCGTTACCCATGACTAATTCACTTAACTTACTGAATTCACTTCCTGTACACATCAGCGCAATTTAACATGGCTAATCCACCTAACCTACAGACCTAAGAACAGTGCGAACCACTGAGCAAATGTACCATCACATTGACCACTATCTGTATCATGTGTAATGGCTTTACTCACTGGCAACTCGGCCCAGTGAAGGCACACTGGGCCCACCAACCCGAATTCAATGCATCCAAACGCGGTTCTACGCTGTACAACCTCAGTAGTTCTGCTGGAAATGTTTCTGCACTCAGATCTGAATGGGTTTACTCTGTTTTTTTTCCTCAAATTCCTGCTTTAAATAAACATATCAGTCAGGAACAACTCTGTATAATGGTTTTCATTGCAACAGAAACACAATGTGCAGTTTGCAGAAGTTACGTATTTGCACTTTCACTGACACTCTCTCTCCCCAGGAGCTGCAGTCCTTACCCAGCTGATTCAGACAGCACTGTCCTTCCTGTGACATGTTCCATCAAGAATGGAAGGCCAGACATTAATAACCTTCACTGGGGAACAGAGCGACAGGTTTAAAACCTTGACGATCCCCCAGCGGAGAATTGAACCCTGTGACAGGCGGGGACACTAACCACGATACTGTGGAGAAAGACAACATCGAAGGAGGCCCTTCAGCCTGTTGTGGCCGCACTTGCCCAACACAACTGCTGAACGACCTGAATCAGGTTTTACATCGTTTAGCCCATAATCTTACATGTTTTGGCATCACAATTTAACATCTCAATTTTTTTTAAGGTTAGAATGATTTCCGCCCCTCTGACCCTTTCTGCAAATTTAATCAAACCTATCTGCCTTTTCTCGAAGTCTCTTGGCCCCAGTGTTCGATCCCTCCATCAATTACAAAAGCTTCTTTCAGTCTATCCTATCCATATCCCTCAGTATTTAGTACATCTCAGTCATGTCTTCTCCAATCTCCTCTGCTCAGCGACAAATAACCCCAGTCTGTCCAATCTCTCCTCACAACTGAAACTCTTCAGCCCAGACAATATCCCAGTGAATCTCTACTGCAACTTTCTCAGTGTGATCACATCCATGCAGTACTCTGAATTGAAGAACTGCACACAGTAATCTAGCTAGAGCCGAATGGACTTTTTTCGATTCTGTTACAGTATGAGGGCGTCGCTGGTTCGGCAGTATTGATTGCTATCCCTAATTGCACAGCGGGTAGTTGAGACTCAACCGTATTTTCGTGAGTCTGGAGTCACATGGATGCGTGAGCAGGTAAGAATGTCATTTTCATTCCTTAAATGATTTCAGATGGTTTTGTTTTTTTTTCAACAATTGAACATGGATATATATGAGTTATTAGATTCATAATTCCAGATATTTATTGAATCCCAATTCTACCACCTAGCATGGTCGGAGTCAAACCCAGGTCCCTGCTGTCTGAATTAACAGTGTTCAGTGGTAAGAGCGCTCGGCCATCGCAGAAAAGCAGTGAAACTTATCTTATCCAATGAAGTCGCTTTCCCCCGATACTGTTCTGTGCCATTTTCCTGAGCTTGACTTCCCTCCCCACCCCCAAATAATATCTGGTCCATATCAGTAAAAGCTGCTACATGAGTATTGATCTCACAACAGTGGTAACCAAATGGATCAACTGTTCTGCAGGTCCCGATGGTGGGGTTGGGGCACGTTCACCCAGCAAAATTGACCCCAGCCAAAAGTCTGATCGGTATCAATGGGAGAGTCTGTTTTAGATTCTGCAATGCCTTAGTGAAATAGGAAATGACTCCGCAAACACACGATGAAAGAGCTGCGCTCCGAAAGCTAGTACATCAATTCAACCTGTAAGACCATAACCTGGTGTTGGGTCATTTTTAACTTTGTACTCCACAGTCCAACACCGGCATCTCCAAATAAATTAAATGGGGGGATGGGATGGAAAGTTCGGTTAGTGATCGTAGGAGGGAAGAAATCTCTGAGAACGGATGCATTTGAATTCTGACATATGAAACACAGAGATGTGAGCGAGCAGAGCTTGAAGGAAAAAAATCACCTTGGAGAAAATCAAAACAACTGATTCCTTTGTGTTTGACAAAGACTGGGACACATAGCGCAACAACTGCCGTGATTCGGATTCGAACCGAGGTTACTGCGGCCACAACGCAGAGTACTAACCACTATACGATCACGGCAACGCACAGACAAACACATGGAACCCAGGCAATAAGTTCAGTCTTATAAGGAATGTTAGGCAGAGCACCAAATGCACAATATCAGTTCTGAGCGAACAGTAGCAGATATGTGGGCACTCAGAATGGTCTGACCGTTTAACAGAGGTATCCCCCCAGTGGCTGTGTTGATTCAATCATTTATGTGTTGAGGGCTGCGATAAATAGATTTCTCCAAAATATCAAAGACGCCGGGGACAGTGCAGCTTTTGTTACCTGCACATCCACCAATATCATTTATTGTATCCCTTGCTCCTGGTGCAGTCTCCTGTACATTGGGAAGACTGGGCGCCTCCTAGCAGAGCGCTTTCGGGAACATCTCTGGGACACCCGCACCAATCAACCACACAGCCCTGTGGCCCAAAATTACAACTCTCCCTCCAACTCTGCCAAATACATGGAGGTCCTGGGCCTCCTTCACCGCCGCTCCCTCACCACCAGACACCTGGAGAAAGAACGCCTCATCTTTAGTCTCGGAACACTTCAACCCCAGGGCATCAATGTGGACTCCAACAGTTTCCTCATTTCCCCTTCCCCACCTCACCCCGTTTCCAAACTTTCAGCTCAGCACTGTCCCCATGACTTGTCCTGACTTGTCCTATCATCTATTCCACCAATCCATTCCACACTCCCCCCGACCTATCACCTTCATCCCCTCCCCCACTTCACTATTGTACTCTATGCTAATTTTTCCCCACCCCCACCCTCCTCTCACTTATCTCTCCACCCTTCAGGCTCTCTGCCTGTATTCGTGATGAAGAGCTTTTGCCCGAAACGTCGATTTTACTGCTCCTCGGATGCTGCCTGAACTGCTGTGCTCTTCCAGCACCACTAATCCAGAATCTGTTTTCCAGCATCTACAGTCATTGTTGTTACCAAGCTTTTGTTGAAATGTATACTTCAATAGCAATGCAGTTTAACATCGGTTACTTCACGAGTTTCCCCACACAAGGCAGTAACCACTGCTGCCACATAGTCCCAGTTCCCAGCCCCAGAATCAGAGGAACTGAGTGGCGCAGTCGCGAATAACCAACTTGAAATCAAGATGTAAATGAGGTCGCAGAGATACTCGATGGCTCAAGTGACTCAACCGGAGAAAGCACGGTGTTTCTATGATGGTTTAGAGGCATAAGCAATTACGAGGTTGGCAGTGTTTCTGGTCAAAGGCGGGGCAGAGGGGAAAATTTGTTCCCGTCTATAATAACAGCAATCGACAGTGCATCTTGCTGAGACAGCAGAGTGCCACAACTGGAGCGTGAGCAGTTAGTTTGAAGTTTAATTTTGCTTCCATATCACCCACTTCCCTGGAAAGAATTCCTTTCACCAGTTTTATTTCCAATTGTTTGATATCTCCCTGCAGTATGCAGCTTTCTTCCTCATGGTTAATTGCATGACTAACTGTTGTATGATTTGCACACTGCTAAATCACGGACACTACAAGTAAATAGGAATCATTGATCTATATGTGAAAACAGTGGAACTAACAGCAGGCATGCTTCGTTTGTTGCAGGCCATACCAGAATTGTAGACAGTGGAGAAGATTATCTAAGTTTCAAAAGGATCTTAATCCAATGAGTCGTTGTACTGAAAAATGTAACATGGAGTTCAATCTGGATAAATGGAAGGTATTGCATTTTGGTACACAACAAGAGTATGGCTTTGCGTATGTTGGAGAGCACGGAAGCTCGGTGTGCAGGTAAATAATTCCTTGTAATTTGCATTACCAACAGACAGGATGGTCCAAAGGCATTTCACCTACTTCCCTTCATTGCTCAGTCCTTTGTGTATAGCAGTTGGGACGTTATGTTGAAGTTTTGCAGGACATTGATGAGGCCTCTTCTGGAATACTATGGCCAGTTCTGGTCGCCCAGTCGTAGGAATGATATTATTCAGCTGGAGTAGGTTCACAAAAGGTATACACGCTTGTTGCCTGTGGAAGGTTTGAGTTATATTGAAAGGCTAGATAGGCTGAGACTATTTTCAGATTCGAGATCGGGGTGTTGGAAAACCACATCAGGTAAGGCAGCATCCCAGGAGTAGGAGAACATATATTTTTTCGCGCAAGTGTCCTTCACCAGGCTCTTCCCCGAATCGTCGATTCTCCTGCTCCTCTTATGCTACCTGATCTGCTTTGCTTTCCCAGCACAACACTCTCGACTCTGATCTCTCATCTGCAGTTCTCACTTTCTCCTTGTTGAGACTGTTTTCACTCGAGGTGAGGAGTTTGAGCGGCGACCTGACAGAAGTTTATGAATTATTGAGAGGCAAGTTTAGATTTAACGATGGCAGCCTTTTCCCAGGAGGGGAATATCAAGACGAGAGGGCATATGTTTAAGATGAAAAGAGAGAGATTTTTTTTTAAAAAAAAGACATGTGCGGCATTTTTTTCGGGACGGTGATTTATGTGTGTAATTAACTTGCTGAGGAAGTGATGGATGAGGGTAGGTTTGCAACATTTAATGGACAATTCATTCCAAACATGAATGGGAAAGTGGGATTTTTCAAATAAATGTATTCATGCCGTGTACGTCAGTTATTTCCCAAAGGGCATTTAAGAGTCAACCACGGTATTATCCATCTGGAGTCTCCTGTGGGACAGAACAGATGATATGGAAGGTTGCTTCCCGAACTGGCATGAGTGAATCAGATGGGATTTTCCACACAACTGATTTAGGTCATCACGATACTCTGCAACTCCAGGTGCTTAGTGAATTCAAACTTCACCATCTGTCATGCCAGGACCTGAACTCTTTGTCCCCAAAATATTACTCTTTTTTTGGATTTACAACACAGTAATAAAACTACAAGGTCATTACAACCACTCAACGGGTAGAGGAGGCGGCAGATGGGACTAGATTGTTTTGGCAGTATGTTCAGCATGGATTGGTTGCACTGACGGGCCTATTTTCATGCTGTATGACTCTATGATTGACGCTATGGAGCAAATAGCTTGTTGGGATTAACAGCCGCATTGACAGCATAATCGAACTCCTGATGGTATATGTCATCCTGCTGGAGTCTCCGGAGCTTGTTTTGCTCAGTGATCCTTTCCCACACACCGGACTGGTGAACCGTCTCGCTCCAGTGTTACTGATTAAATGAGTTTCCATTTCTGTGGTTAATTGAATCCCTTCCAGCAGTTCCCAAATTGCCCTGCTTTCCCTGTGATATCAGTGTCCTTTTTTCTACACAGGGTGAACGATCCTAACAACTTGTGTCCACACAGATACAAATCCTGTTTTCCATGTTGTGAATGTGTTTTCATTCTTTCTCATTCACCCACAGGTGTGAGTATCACTGGTGAGGACAACATTTATTCTTCACCCGTCGTTGGTTGCTGTCTGGCTACACCACACACGCGGGTGGGATCTCAGCCTCGGGTGTCTGTCTGTGGGCAGTCCACACATTCTCTGTGTGGTTGCGATTTTGTTTCTCCCTCTGACCAAAGATGTGCAGGTTACAGGGATCAACAATGGGAAATGCAGGCTTATGGGACAAGGAATACCCTGGGGGTCTGGTGGGATGCGCTTCGGATGTACCGTGTGGACTGGAAGGGCCGATTAGACTGCTTCCCCTCGCGGTGCAGATTCTTGAATTAAGGGTCAGCTCATGTTTTTCTGGTCCTGGAGTCTCTCGTAGGCAGGACTGGGTGAAGATGGTGGAATCCCCTTCATAGGGGACATGAATGAATGGGATTTCAGGAAATTAAAGTCATGATCTCTGTTCCTGAGGTCAGGCTTGTATTTCAAGTTTTATTTGTCGAATGTAAACAACACCGTTTCCGTGTCCCAACCCCCAAGGATAACTAGTTTAAAATATCACCCCAACACCACCTTCTCCAGGTTGAAGTCTTGACTGTGTGGATGAAGCTGATACTGAGCTGATGCGAGCAAATGTAGCTGCCACCGCCAGTGTCGGAAACACAGATCCAAACAGCAAAATCATCTTTTAAACCCACCACTGCAAAGTTAAGGTCTCAACACGCTCCACTTGTGCCACTCAGCTGTCTTAGAAAGATGCACCAGAAATCGTTATGATAGTATAAACGGGGAAAACCATTCCTTTGAGCATAAGCACATTCAACCGAGGAATTTCTTGAGCCCCTATACCATCGCACGCTCACCTATTGCATCACTGTTAACTCTACGCACTGATTCCCATCCCTATTTCCGGTTGGATCTGGGCGGCTGTGCTGATGTTAAGCTAAAATGCTATTGAAGCATACATTTCAACAATATCCTGTGCTGTCCCCCGAGTCTTTGATGTTTTGTCGAAATCGCTCAATCTCATCTTTCAACATTCTCATTCAAGTGATCTCTGCAGCCTCTGAGGACATTGAACTGAAAGATTCAGCTCATTCTCAGTTCCCACAAATCTGTCACTGTTCGTTGAGTACTGATATTGTACATTTGCTGTTCTTCCGAAAATTTCCTCTGCTAGTATACTTATTCCTGCTTGCAAGCATTCTGTTCTGTGGTTACTGTGATCGTGGTTGTCGGTATTTTGCATTGTGACCACAGCAACCTCGATTTGAAACCAAATCACGGCACGAAGTGTTCTCTCCGTTGTCCTTTTTGTGACACATGCTCAGAAATTAATTGTTTTACCTTCAAATTCCGCTCTCTCACATCTCTGCGTGTCATATATCAGGATTGAAACACACCCGTTGTTGGAGATTTCTCTCCTTCCCATGATCATTAAACCTCCTTTCCGTCATCCCCCCATTTCTCTGAGGCAATGCTCAATCTATCACTGTCTTTCACATTCATACTGTTCTGTCTGTGCTGCTGCTGCGGTTACTGTTGTTGGATGAACGTGCCCCAATCCCATCATCGGGGCCTTCAAACAAATCGATCCATTTGGATACCGTGGTTGTGAAATCAATCCCCATGTAGCAGCATTTACTGACTTAAGCCCGAGACAATTGGAGCATCAGGATCATGGAAAATACTCAGGGCAGTTTTGGTGAAAAGACATTTTATTGGAAAAGATCAGCGTTTGTGGTTTTCTGTGTTGGTCTTCTGGTAATTTCAAAGGACTGATAATCCAGAGACTGAGGTAATAGTCTGGGAACTCGGGCTTGAATCCCACCATGCCAGATTGTAAAAATTGGATTCACCAAATATCTGCAATGAAGAATCGAATGGTTACTATCGATCCATTGACAATTGTTGAATAAAAAACCATTTGGTTCACTGATGTCATTTCAGGAAGGAATCTGCTCTCCTTACTTGGTCTGGGCTGCATGTGACTTCAGACTCATAGCAATATGGTTGAGTCTCAATTGCCCTCTGACCAATTCGGAATGGGTAATAAATTCTGCTTAGCCAGAATCGCCCTCATACTAATCCAGAAAATTTAAATAAATGCTCATTAGGCTCAAGCTAGAGTGTTGTGTGCAGTTTTGCAAGTCGCAGGAATGTGATCACACTGAGAAAATTGCAGGAGATATTTACCGGGATACTTTTTGGGCTAAAGAGTTTCAGTTGTGAAGAAAGACAGGACAGAGTGGAGTGTTTGTCGCAGTGTAAAGGAGATGTAGACAAAACATGATTGAGTTCGGGAATGGATAGGGTTGACTGAACGAGTTTCCTATTGATGGAGGGATCGATTAGCAGGGGCCAGAGCTTTAAGAAGAAAGGCAGAATGGTTTGAGAAGATGTGCAAAAGTGCTTTATAGGACAGTGGGTGTTTAGAATTTGGAATACACTGTCTGCATTGTTCAGAATGGCAGAAACCCTGAGAACCTGAATAAACATTCAGATGTGAACTTGTGATGCCATGACATATAAGGCTGTGGGATAAACATTGTAAAATGGGATTCAGTTCATTAGGCAGTTGCTTTTGACAAGTGTCACCACAATTGGTTGAAGGGCCTCCTTTGACACTCTTGTCCTCGGTAGTATAGTGGTTCCTGTCCCCATCTGTCACAGGGCTCAATTCGCCACTGGGGACAGTGTAAATATTTTAAAACTGTCGCTCCATTCCCAAGTGCGGGTATTGATACCGGTCCTTCCATTCTCGATGGGGCATGTCACAGGAAGGACAGTGCTGCCTGAATCAGTGTGGGAAAGGGCTGCAGCTCTCAGGGAGGCAGAGTGTCAGTGAAAGTGCAAACATGTGACTTCTGCAAACTGCATTTTGTTACAGTGTTGGAAAGAAAAAAACATTTGGCAGACTTGTTCCGGATTAAAGTGTTGAATTTGGGTTGATTTGCTTTGATGTGGCTGAGTTACCAGGGTATAAAGCCATTAAAAATGATTCAGGTTTTGCTCACTATAATGGAACATTGGCTCAATAATTCGCAATGCTGTTCGGTCTGAGGGCTATGTTGATTGGTCAAGTTAAATTGCCCTCTCGTATCCAGGGAGTGATTTCATTTAAATTAAGTGAATTACCCATGAATAACGCGGGGACAAGGTCAGAAGTCACAGGACGCCAGGTTATAGTCCAACAGGTCTATTTGACATCATAAGGGGGAGGGTTGCCCCTTCTTCTGGTGAAATATACGGGAATATAGAGGAGAACTAGGTCTTGGTGAGATGCTCTTCAGAGAGTCAACACCGGCTTGATTGATTGAAGTACTCTTTCTGTACTGTAGGATTCTGTGATTCTATCGGAGAGGGTAATGATGGTGTTTACTGGGAGTAAAGCCACTAGAGTCGATGCTGACGGGGTGTACTGAGGATGAGATTTTATTCACTTGTTATCTTCGAAAATTTAGAACAGCTATCCCTGAACCACGAAAGACTTCATTGGGGATTTTTCATGTTATGAAATGTTTGGACAGAGTAAATAGGTGGAAAATTCCCTATTTCAAGTGAGTAAACATCTAGACATCAGACATTCAAACCCTTTGATAAAACCTTTGAAGGACAAAGAAATGATGAGAGCAGAATCGCTGTCACTCCGAGAATCTGTTGTTCAAAATATTTGGAAAGGCACATTTGGTGACATACAAGGAATAAATTTCACAAGAGGGCGACAGCGTGTGTCTCGGTAAAGGTGTAGGGGTGGGGTGTAGTCGGTCGGAAGTTGTGGGGAAACAATGTTTAAGTGGGTTGACTTTAAATGTAAAGACATTTCGTGAACGTGTGCAGCTGAAAAAGACTTGATTCCAAAAACTCTGGATTTTGAAAGATTTCGCATAATATTCTACCTGAAGCACTGTAAATGGAACTGAGTGGATTTTTCTTATTGTGAAGAAGTGACCAGTTGAGATCGACTTCCTGCTTTAATCACATGCATTAAAGCTGTGAGGACCAACACCATGATGTTTGGTCCATTTTATACTCGGTGAAATCTGCCAAAGCAACGAGCAACAAAACTGGTGGGTTTTCTTTTGCATTTTAACACTTTGATGTTCTAAGCAGTATTTTCCTTAAGCTGAAATAAAGTCGGAGCAAGTTTGAATACAACATCAATCGTTCCAATGAGATAAATCTAATTCACTTCCGATTATTACAATGAACACTGTGAGGTTTTAGTAAAATTAAAATGAAATGACCAAAACAGTGTTTCTTGCAATTTAATCCAATTCAGGTTCAGCCATATGAGAAAGGCCATTGAGCCACAACATCGCCTTTATTTCCCTCTCCATGGCTCCTTCTTCACGTGAGAGAGAAAGTGACTGAAGAAATTATGCGTCAAATGTAGGTATGAATATGACGGAAAATTCTTGTTCTCTCTTTCATCCTGACACAGTTCTGATCAGAATGTATCAATGACAGCTATTCATTGTGACGAACATGGCTATTTATTGGAATTTGCTGTTATTAAAAATCTGATGCAAGCAGAAACAAAATGGTGTGGATTTGATTCCGCTCTGCAAATTTCTCATCCTTTACTTTCACCACATGTAACCTGATGAGGTCACATGTCACCCCACTACAAAAGGTGCTGAGAAGACTGAACGATTATGGTGGTGGGTTATTATAACGCTGTGCTCCACATTCACGAATTCGAGTCACCCTCTGGTTGCTAACTTTACGCACCGCTCTAGCAGTTTTTCTTTGCACCTCACACCTCTGGTATACACTGGATCGAGAATGTTGTTCTTGCCCTTCACTGCACGGGAGATTCAGGAATAATCGACACCACATTAAAGTCGAAATGAAGAGTGAGAGCAGTCATTCTATTCAATTGTAGATACAATTGGTGTAATGAGAAGGAACGCATTTTTCTTTCTGCCACACCTTCCATCTTGTCTTTCTATGAATTTGCATCAAAAGAAAGAGAAACAAATAACAAGAGATCGGGAGCACAAGTTTATCCAGTGGGGTTGTTCATGAGTATTTTAACCTAACACTTCACACAATGTTCTGATCAGTATTTCAAATAGTCACTCGGAATTGGAATCGCAGAAGACTTCTCCACTGAAACGAACCTTTCATTCTTTCACAAATTTCTGCACTGTGTTAATCATACAATGATCCATCATCCAGCGTGAGCACCGACTTGCCAACTGTCTAAGGTCTAACAACTTTCTTCAGCATTCACAGCTTCTGTCATTTGTTGTCCCCCACGTCACAGCACATTTTGTCTTCCTGAGTTTATGAATCTTGTTCCTGATCTGTCTCATCTGTTTAATAAACCTTTTCTATCACTTCATCCCATCTCCCCACAATTCTTAAAGTATGAATAAAATAAGGCGTTCGACCAAATGATAAACAAATGGAAGTTTGCCATTCAGCCCATGGAGTCTGCCTCACAATTCAACGAATTCATGATTGATTTAGATTAGAATCTCTACAATATGGAAACAGGCCCTTCGGCCAAACAAGTCCACACCAACCCTGCGAAGAGTAACCCACCCAGACCCATTCCCCTCTGACTAGGGGCAATTTAACACGGCCAATTCACATAACCTGCGTATCTTTGGACTGTGGGAGGAAACCCACGGAAACGCGGGAATGATGTGCAAACTCCACAGTGACAGCTGCCCGAGGCTAGAGTTAAACCTGGGACCGTGGTGCTGTGAGGCAGCAGTGCTAACCATTGAACCACCGTGCCGCCCCAATAATCTGTAACTCCTTTCTGCTCGCTTAACTCGTCAAATTTTCATCATCGTTCTGATTAACTATCTAGCACAGTTTGGAAATACCCATCAGCACAGATGGCACAGATTGTTTGGCCCCTGTGCAAAGAAGTTACTCCTCAATTCTGAATTAAATGGGCAATATGTAATTCTGAGATTTTGTCCTCTGGTGCTCTCCCCGCAGCCTAAGGCAAACCACCCGCCCGTATCTACCCTGTCAAGATTCCACGAATATTGAAGTTTATAAATGGTATTATATGATTATAGAGCTCTCCTCCACCTCCTTTGTTTCGAGGAGAATAATCCCAGCCTAACCAGTCATTTCACGAAGCTCCATTTTATACAGAGTTGGCAATATCCTCGTAAATCTCTGCTGTCCTCTGCAGCGTCCTTACATATAATGAAGGCAGGTGGGGACATTTATGTGAGGAAACGGGTTGAAATATCAGGTGTAGATGGGAATTGGAACTTGAAATCAGAAAGCGATTGTAATCGAATTGATCCACAGAAGGACCAAATACAGCAATGATAACTCTGACAAATGATAATCTAATCATGATCGATTGACATTCAATGGCTTCATTGTAACTGAATTCCTACATGTAATCGTCCTGAGAGCTAGTATTTAGGAGAATTGGAACCTGACCACCTATATATAAAAGAAAATGATGACAAAAACATGTCTGTCGGTCGTTTTTGTTTGATTATTAACTCAACTCTTGCTTCCGTGAAGCCTACATCGTCCGCAACGCACACGATAGATGTTTAACAGAACTCTCTCCATGTGCCTCGGTGGGTGCTGCTGCAATATCACTGAAGGACCAGGACACCCTCCACGACAATACAGTCACTTAACTGTACATTGTAAAACGCCTGAATATTTATTCCCTTAACTGCTGAGGCATAATTGCAGCAGAGTACGCCACCTAGAAGATTCACTGGAGTAAGTCATCCAGGCTTTGTTGACAGCACCTTCAAAGCTCAAAGACTGTACCGACCATAAGGACAAAGTTGAAGATTCACTGAAACGTCACCATTTATGAATTACCCTCCAAGGCACGTACCAGCATGACTTGGAGAGGAAGCAGTGGTAAAATCATTGAGTGGTGAAGCGGTCTTGATGGGCAAAGAGTTATACTGGAGCCCTCCGCCTTTTATATTACAATTTTAAAATATGTTGATTACTGCAATGACCAGACTTGTGCTCATTCCTTTTGGTGTTTCCTAAACTGGCGGTTGCTAAAGATCGAATATCATTCTCAGACTGTGGTCAACAATAGAAAATATCCACAATGCCTCCCGAACAACTGATCTCCCTGTTCAACAATCTTCAGAGATCAGTGAATATCTACTCCAAGATCTCTTTGTTCCTGTTCACCACTCAGAATCCTCACTGTTATTGTTTCAACTCCACAAATTCATTACCACTTACTGGTCTGGATCCAATTCCATTCTCCGTTTTTTCCTTTCCACCTGATTGATACATCCCTGCGTCCCTGGTATTATTCATCACAGCCACCTGCACGACCAATTGTTGCATCGTGTGTAAACTTCTAAACATGACTCCTACAACTAAGTTTGAATTATTGATCTACATCAGGAAACAGTGGTACTCCACTGGAATCAGGCATCCAGTTCATTGCTGGGTGGGATGAACACCTGCAATAACAGCAGAATCGTACTCTTGCTACCATTTGTAATCCTGATGGCAATTCTGCACGTTGGTCTCCTGAATGATTCTTTCTCACATGTGGGAATGGTGAATGAACTGCCCACATTGTGACTGAGGAAGTGAGTTTACATTTCAGCGGGTAATTGAATCCCTACCTACAGACCCCGACCCCATGGAGCTGACTTCATGGAGGCGTGGGTATCCTTGTGTCCATTTAGTTTGGATAATCAGCTGAATTTGAGACCATGCTGAGACGACTCCCAATTTTCTCCGTCATCCATGCATCTTTTTTATGCTTCCTTATTCTCCCCAGGAGTGTGGCCATCATAGTCTGAACAGCAATTGTTATTCATCCTTAACTCTCCTTGAACTGAGTCAGAGGGAATTTAGGGGTGAACCGTACTATTGTGGGTCTGGAGTTATATGTTGGCAGATCTCTTTAAGGAAGGCAGATTTCCCTTTTGAAGGGACATGAATGAATTGGTTTTCGGAAAATTGAAAATTTTTGTCAGTCTTCCTCTGAGCGGGTTTATATTCCAGATTTTATTCATTGAATTTAATTACCAGCAGTTGCAATGCTCCAGTCTCCAAGGGTTGCTAGTCCAAATATCGCCATTACACTTGCAGATGACACATGGATTGGTGGAGTAGCAGAAAGCATAGGGACTGTCAAAGACTGAAGGAGAATATAGGTAGACAGAGAGTTGAGCGGAGAAGTGGCAGATGGAGTTGAATCCAGGCAAATGTGAGGTGATGCATTTTGGGAAGTCTAATTCTAGAGACAAGCATACTGTAAACGGAAGAGCCTTGGGTAAAGTTGATGAGCAGAGAGATCTGGGAGTTCAGGTTCTTTGTACCCTGAAGGTGGCTGCACAGCTGGATCGAGTGGATAAGAAGGCAAATGGCATGCTTGCGTTCACCGGACGGGGCATTGATTGTAAGAGCTGACAGGTCATGCTAAAAAATACAGGATTTTGGTTCAACCGCATTTAGAATGCTGTGTACAGTTCTTGTCACCAAATTACCAAAACGATATGGACGTTTAGGAGAGGGTGCAGAGAAGGTTTATGAGGATGTTGCCTGGTATGGAAGATGCTAACTCAGAAGAGAGGTTGAGTTTTTAACGTTTGTTTTCATTAAAAAAAAAGAGATTGAGGGGGACCTGATCGACGTCTACAGAATCATGAAGGGTATAGTCAGGGTGGATAGAGGTAACTTTTTTCCCAAGGTGAGGGATTCAATACTGAGAGGTCACGCGTTCTAAGTGAAAGGTCAGAAGTTTAAGAGAGATAGACGTTGGAAGCATTTTACACTGAGGGTGGTAGGTGCCTGGAACGTGTTGCCAGAAGAGGTCGTAGAGGCAATCACAGTAGATTCATTTCAGGTGCGTCTGCACAGATGCATGAGTGAGTGGGATGCAGAAGGATACAGATGCTTAGCAATTGGGTGATAGGTTTAGACAGTGGATTTGGATCAGCTCAGCCTTCGACGTCCGAAGGGCCTGTTCCTGGGCTGTAAATTTTCTGTGTTCTTTGTTCTTCTTTGTTCACTAGTCTGCCAATTCATCTCTCCCCCTCTGACTTATTACCTTCTCCGCGGCTCCATCCACCATTCGCTTTCTCATCTACCTTGCATCAAACCCCAACCCCCTCCCATTTATCTCTCAGTCCCCACCCACAAGACTCAGTCCTGATTAAAGACTTCTGCCATAAACGTCGATTCTCCTGCTCCTCGGATGCTGCCTGACCCGCTATACTTTTCCAGCACCGCACTATCGCCATGGCGAAGATAGACAAGCTCTGCTCAGGCTCTTTATCTGGGAGCGGAGAAGGCTGAGTGAAGAAGTGATTAAGGAGCACATTAAGGGGATCGGTATGTGTGATAGGAATGAACTTCTTATGGGAAGAGTTAACAACCAGGGATCTCTGTTAAACGCAAGGGAGAGGGTGTTCAGAGGAGATATAGGAAGGACGTTTTCACTCTGAGAGTATTGTATAATTGGAACTCAGTGTTTGAACGTGTGGTAAAGCTTTGAGTCATGAAAACATTTCAGGAGTATTTAGCCGAATACTTGAGAAGCTAGAGCACACATGGATAAGGACCAGTACTGGAAAATGGGGTGAAGATAAACAGATGCCTGATGAAAGATCCGAACACCGTACAGAAAATACAGAGCATGAAAGCATGGGAAGTGTAAAGGCAAGGAAACTACGTGCAATCTGTTACAAGGGGTCTGCGTCAAAAGGTCACTGGGGCAGGATGGGGCCGCTGTGGCAGGATGGGATAAGAATTGTGGAATGCTCCGACACTAGTTAGCAGAGTCAGACTGAGGCTGAAAGGTTACAATGGCAGGCTGAGATAATAACAACTAGTCAAGTCTGACTCCCTGCTAAATATCATCATGGTTGGTTGGGACAAGTCGTGACAATAAATAGGAAGGGCATGATTTTAAATAATTAATTGATAGTAGAGTCAGCCTGCTTGAGACGCTTGTAGCAGGATATGACATTATGTACATAAGCAGCGGTTAGTTGAGTCAGCTTGGACAGGAAAACATTGTGACAGATGGGGTAGCTGAATATCTAATCATGACAGGTTAGTCTGGGATGGAAGATCATTGTAGCACAGATGGCAGTAGAATACCTAATAGTGACAGTAGAATAATATTAAGTAGAATTAGGTAAAATACATTGTGACAGAAGTAGAACAACAATGGGAACAAACACATTTCGTTTATTGTAAAGCTGGAGTGAGGTAATTCTGACTAACACAGTTGGGCATTCTGATAAGCTAACTAAACATGATTAAAGAAAAGTGATGGAGTTTAATTCAGATTAATGCGAGGTGCTGCATTTTGAGAAAGCACACCTTAGCAGGACTTATACGCTTAATGGTAAAGTCCAGGTTCTTAGCTCCTTGAAAGTGGAGTCGCAGGTGTCAAATCCTAGTCACATACATGGCTGTTGTTCTTAAAGTAATTTCTTCTTTACGTGTGTAGAAGTAACACAATGACTGATCAATTACAATTGGCAGACGTACATAAGGGGGCGTGTGAAATGCTGAAGTTGTGAGATCAGAGCAGTTTGTATTGACATACACCATTCACTGTTCGACTCTGATACTCAGGAATGCGATTTTGAGCGAAATTTGAGCAGGAAAGCTTACCACATGATGTAACACCAGTTTGTGTGGTTACTCTGTTGTTTACCACATTTGTGTGTTTTGCCTCATTGAGGATTTTGAAGTTGTCCCCCTATACAAAAGTTTCATGCTTTTGCACCATTATACAAAAGATGCAGTACAATAACACCCAAGGCTGATTCAGTGTACTTGTACAGATATTGGCACCTGGAAACAGCATGATGCACTCTCCTCGAGTCTGGAAAATAATTTGCTACATTTTTACTCTCATGGCTCTTTTCATTCAATCGACTTCTGTTCTTCACCGAATCCGATTCAGTAGATCTTGTCACTGAGTCATTTATTTGTGTGTGTTCAGATCATGTGAGCAGAATATCACAGTGGAGGGCCCTGGGTCCATAACCCAGAAGCCAGACCATACTCAGGGAACCCTCCTCTGCTCTTGCTCATTTCATGAACACCAGGAAGAAATATCTAAACTCTTCAAAATTTACGAACCGGTTTTTCAGAAGCAAGATAAACAATTCCAGGTTTCTGCTTTTGTTGTCTCACGGACCAATATTGTAAATGCTGAAACCAGTTGAGAATGTCCGCTCACCAACGTCCATTTTCTCCCCAGGATGTGTTAAGATGATGGTCTCAATCGGATTCTTCGAAAAATAATAATCTTTTAATCCATTAATTTCTGGTTTATGGGTCCACCAGTTTCCCCTTGGCCTCTGTGTTAGCGCTGACCACATAAGTTTCCCGCAGTCTTCAGCTTTTTGCAGCATGTACCTTCGAGGATGACATCAAAAGATCTTCACTGTTAATGTGTGATAATCTACCAATGGAGACAGCTCAGTCCGCGGGGATGGGATAAACACCACCACGCCGCTACTGCTACTTAGTTCATGTGACCAATGCCTTTCCACTTGTTCACCGCGCCCGACATCTGCATTGCATATAAATTAACAAATTTATGGTACTCTCTCGGATTGGTAATCAGGGGCGAGATTGTTTGAATTGTTGAAAAAGTAAGATAAACTGAGAGAATACAGGATATTAAATGGGGAACCGAAGGGAAAGAGAGAATAGTGAATGATAGTGTTCTGACAAAATTTAAATATCATTGCTGAAGATTCAGAAAATGCTATCATTCACAAACATAGCACAATGTGGAATGTAACTTTTGGTACAGGCAATGCAAGCAGATTGCAAAATCTTAGTCTGAAAATCTTAGTCTTTCTGCAGCTGTTTTAGTTTTAATGAACGCACACATGTGATTCAGTGCTGTAATGATCTCCTAAACTGTAGAAGGAAATCCTTACCTTCGAGGATAAGGGGGAAAATTCACTGATTCATCCCTGTAATGGCAGGACTGTCCACTGCAAGCATATGAGTACAATTATTCAATGATCCATGGAGTCTCGAATAAGATGTGAAGGGAAAGTCTCCATTCACAAATTAATCATTCAGTAGAACTCAATACAAGGACACATGCAGTGATGGACAAAGTGGGCAAGAACACAGAAATACGATACACAATAGCTACGATAATTACTGTGTGAAAAGTATTGAATTCAGATCTATGGTGGCCTTTGGTAATGATATTTACTGTCCAGAACTAGTCTGCACTGGAATATCTATAGTCTACTATGATGTATTTGAACTTCAGTTACCTTTAGAAATAGCTGAGACTCACTCAGGTCATGGAGATTTAGTGTAATCATATTTAAAAAGCAAAGAGTTCATCGCGTAACTGTGAAATCGGTCACCCTCAGTGTAATCCTTGACCTCGTTCTCCACCAAAGACATGTGAAGAGTTTATAAAGGGCACAAACGCTGCTTCCTGGATAGCAAGATATTAGGAATCCCAGGGACGGGGTTTACTGAGACATAAAATCATCAGCAAGGATATAAATGGTTTCATCGGTATGATAGAGAATGAAGGAGTTTATTCACGAGATGTAGAATTGCTACACCAGAAACATGCAAGCTTAAACGGAAACAAAATAGATTTTCAGATATTGTGAGGTTTGACGTGACTAAATCGGGGAAGCTCCCTCTTTCGAGTGAATCTACCAATTCAGTTAGGGCTTCAAAACCACTAGTGAATGATTAAGGAAAGGTTGGATGAGAGTTTCTTCCATTGAATAAAGTTATTGAAAACCTGGATGACTTTCCGGAAATAAAACGTAGATTTCTGATTTCAGAGTGTTTTTAAAGACGCACAAATTGACATACAAGGAGGGAATTTATCATTGAAAGAAAGGAAAAGTGTGGGTGTGGATTAATTTCGAATTTGTTTTTTTTTTCAATCACAAATGCATTTCACGAACACGCACAGCTGAATAAGATTGAGTTCATGGACTGGAAAGGTGCAGCGTATTATTCAAGGTGAAGCATTGAAAATGGGGCTGATGTCCTAAAATAACTGCAGACAGAAGTTCCATCCAAATGAGTAGCAATTGAATCGTCACTTGGAGACGCAACACCTACTTTAAAGATTAGACCAAATTCACATTATGTCAGGTGTATTTCATGCTTTCTTATCTCCACCAAAAACTTTACTCTCTTTTTTTGTGTTTTTCAACAGCACACCATTTCATCTCAAAGATGCTCAGACTAAAATTGAATACAATATTCAGACGGTCCTATGCGACCAATTTTTTTTTTTGATTATTACAATGACCTTTGCGAGTTTGCAACAAACTGCATAACATGAAACCAGCTCAACATCTATTTTCCCGGAATTTAACGCAGTGCACATGGGGAACGTCACCATCTGCTGAAAAATCGCCTTTGGCTCTTTCTCCACACATGTCTCTTCACGTTTTAAATATTTGCAGTATGTTTTTGATCAAGGAGTCATTATCCAGAAAAGGTCGTTATTCAATCCACAAAAACTGGTAGTTTCCCATAAACATGGCTTTGCTCCATATCACCTTCCATCCGTACCCCTCGACACGACGACAAATTGAAGCTGCTGCATGTGAGGCTCAGACCTAAACCTTCGGCACAGCACAGCACACTATCCTGGCACAGAGATACCATGCACTGGTCATCTGCAGCACTTTGAGCAACACATTAATGCTTACCTCCACATTCCTGGTTGTACCTTAACGGTTGGGAAACCGAGTTTCTCTGATTCCATGGCTGGTAACTGCGATTACGTGATCATCTTCACCAATGGTTTTGACCCCGAGTGAGGCAAGTGGTGAGCTTCTTATTGCAAAGATGGGTAGATTGTTAAAATATACAACTTCAACATTTGCCTTCACTAACCCATGAGCTTTTTATTTTGTTTTTCAAATGTAGAAATCTTAAAATCTTCATCTTAAACACACTCAATGACAGGTCTCCATTGTGTCTCTGGCATCAAATTCCAAAGTGTAAACCCCTCTGAATTCTTCCACCACAGTCTGCTGTTTGGGAAGTGTTCCTGTTGTGCGAAATGCACTTCCCCGTGTGTCAACTGTTGCTCCCAGTATGCGCTATGGCACTGCACTCATTTTCCTTTTTACACTTGCTCACTGTGTTGCTGAGATCATACAGTGACTTGGTGTCGCACGGCCCAGGAAAATTATACAGCTCAAGGTTTTTGCATTGTTGAATTCAATTGTCAGTTTAGCCTTATTTCGGATTTTGAAATTGTCAGTTCTGTACACAAGTTCGTGTCAAAAATATCTGAACGGAAGTAAGGTGTTCCGAATAATGACATCGAGCACTATGCACTCACCCCCAGTCTGGAAAACAATTCCTCACAGACAATTTTACACCTTCTGCTGTCACGGGCTCTTCATCCTGTTGACTTCAAATCGCCACAGAATTTAACAGACCTTGTTATATAGTTATTTCTTCAATTTTGTTCAAATCATTGCGAGCAGAGTATCACAGTGGGAGTGCGCTTCCCCACAACCCAGAGGTCAGTCCATACACTTGGAACTGTACTGCGCTAATTATCATTGCGCCAACACCACGGAGAAATATCTGCTGCGCTGCATAATTTAAGCAACTCAATTCCTCATACGGTCACATACCGCTACGCATGCATGACGATGCGGCGGCGAGGTTAAGGTGGTGGACAACTCACCCATTATGTGCTACACTAGGGGGTTCAAATCCCACTATCATCGACGGTTTTTGTTGTTGCCATTTTTGGATGACCACAACTGACGTTTTGAAATTGGAACTCCAATGGTCAGTTTCTATGCATTACGCCATTATAAAATCTCAAAGAATAATTTGAGCCTTTTGGCTAAACTGCATTGAAATGTGGATTTAATTGGGATAATGAAAAGCTACGCGTTTCTCTTTTCCAAGTCAAGTTGTTGTGAACTTTTATCGTATGAAAGAAATTCAGGAAAATGAAATAATGAGAGATGCGAAGTGCATGTTTATGCAATGCAATTCTTAATGAGTATGTTGTCAGATGAAATCTGGAGCAGGTTGAGTGGAAGTGAATCATCTTGGTGAGAAGAGCACAGTGAGACAGCACAAAATAATGTAGATATTCCAAAAAGGGCAGGGGATATGTGTAGGGGCACAGAGAACTGTCTGCAAATTCACAGTCGAGAATTGCCATTGTGGGTGCCGTGCATGGGCATAGACAGACTTAAACATTGGACTCGCCCTTTACCCTTGGTCGTGCCATTGATGAATGATGGACATAAGATACAGATAAAGGCAAGATGTGGTAAGCAAGGTCCCTCTCGTTATGCACACACTGAATGCATCACATTGAACTATGAACAACTGGAGAAGTCAGCATGTTAACTGCAGGAATGAATCTAACCTGTGGTTCAATAACCGCAGATTAATGCAGCATAAACTTAAAAATGATTTCAAGTGTCTTTATACGCATGTCATTAACAGATGTTTCATCTAATACCTGTGTGGTGGAAAGAAGAAGACACCACATTTCAAGGTGGATGACAACACTAGCAATTTTGTCTTGAAATTGAGATCTATTTGATAATTTCACACAGTGAATAAGTTCAATTTAAATAATACAAATCACATTCCCTCACCTAGAATAAAAGTGTGATTTCATTACAAACATTGTCCTTGCTAAGTAGCAGTTACTCCACATGAAAAATAGGATGCAATTTTTATTGAACATACGTCAATTAGCACCATTATCTTACTTCGGATTGACTGCAGTATGCACATGCTAACTAATGTTTAAGAAAGAAAGTCTTTTGGAAATAACGATTCGGTGGTGATTAAGAATAAGATTAGGTCCTCATGATGTGGATATTCCACCAATGGTTCCAGTAGTAGAAATGGTCAGTGGGCAGTATTTCTACGATGGTGTCGAGGTGTGTGAGTGCCAGAGATAAGAGCTCCCACCTCATCTGGAGCAGCGTCTGCTGACATAGAACAGGGAACTTTGTGACATCGGTCTGGGAGTTCCAAGCACACCTGGACTAGTTTTTATTGACATGAAGCAGAAGGGAGCATTGGGACATCAGACTGGTAGATCCAACATCAACTGGACCGCTTCTATTGACATGGGGGTAGGGAGCATTGGGACACCAGACTAGGAGCTACAAAGTCGCCTAAAGCAGCTTCTATTGACATGGAGCAGCAAGGAGGAATGGAACGTCAGATCGGGATCTCCAACCTAACCTGGGGCAGATTGCATTTACATGGAAGAGGAGGGAATATTGGGACATGAGGCTGGGGAAAGGATATTCAGCTATTTTAATCTGAAGTAGAATAGGTTTCAACACCTCAGATGTTAATTGATTCATGAAGAATCTGTCCCGGGAAAATAATTAATTTTGTAGATATTAAAGACAAGTCCTGCAAATGTTCAACTCAGGAAAATACATTGCGACAGAGAGAAATGGGAATGATGTTTCAAGTCTTTGACTTCTTTTCTGGTCGACTCTACATTGGATAACATCACCGGAATTACTTTTTCACTCCTTTCATGTTATTCAGTTTTCTTCAAATACGGAAAGGTCATTAACATAATATAAAGCTGAAAATTAATGGGAATATAAAATGTTGTGATTAGGCTGCCGTTTACCTCTAATTATGGTGGAAACGCAGCAAAGTCAGTTGCAATTTCCAAGATCAGCAGTGACCTCACTAATTGGCTGATCAGATTGTGAATGGTAGTTTTTTTTAATAACAATTTGAAGTGAATCAACGATGTTTATTTTCTTTGTTCTTTGTTCACCTTGTGAATGTTACTGCTATTGCTCATGTCCTTGTATACACCACAGCTCTGCAGCGTGTAAAATCTCAGCTGTGCAGCCGGCCAGTGGTACAACCATTCGTATAGCTGGCTACTTATCAGTTGGTGTAGCTTCGACTTTTATTTGGCGCAGTCGCATTGTGGAGATTCATCACACATCCAAACTAATCTTTCTTGCTCCACTGAGATGGAGTATATTTGAAATTTTCATCTCTACGAACGAAAATGATTTCACTGTCTTTGATCACTTAAACATTACCAAGCACAATCAGAGTTAAAGATTACACAGCACCAGATTGTATCGAATAGATGTATTTGGAAACACCAGTGTTTCATGCGCTGCTTCTTCATCAGGTGGTTGTCAACTGTGGGACTCTAACCTGGCTTTGTGTGATTAATCAATTTGTCCACCCCAGTCCAACACCAACACCTCCAAGTCATGGGTAACATCGACACCACAAACGGTCGGTTAAAGTCCAGATGATCTTCCAAAAGATCGCGCATGTTGACACACACATCAATTTTCTGCAGAAAGACACACAGCTGATGAAGGATCGGCTCTCCGAAAGCTAGTGCTTCAAAACAAGCCTGCTGGACTATGCCCTGATGTTGTGTTTTTTTTTTACTTTGTCGACTCAACTCAAAAACTGGCAATTCCATATCACAGAGAACATCAGTCATGTCGCAATGCTGTCAGAGAAGGCAATCCTGGAAAAGCCCCACACATTGCTCATAGGTACATTTCGTTTTCAGAAACCAACCCACTCAATAGCTGAGACTCAGCTTTGACAGTTTTTTGAAACTCTTTCAAGTGGAATCACATGAGAATGATGAACTGTCCGACTGTGCAGAGAGAAAAAAGACACTTTTCCATTCTTTCAAGGGCTGGGGTATTGACTAATCTAAGACATTAAACAGATTCCTGGTAGAGCTGCTTTCTCTGCCTCAGTAACAAGAAGTCCTGATTTAAGAAGTCAAGAAGTTAAAAATCGCACAACACCAGGTCATAGTCCAACAGGTTTAATTGGAAGCATTAGCATTTGGAGTGATGCTCCTTCATCAGGTGGTTGTGGACTACACAGTTGGAAGATACAGAATTTATTGCAAAAGGTTACAGTGTGACGTAACTGAAATTTTACATTGAAAAATAACTTGATTGTTTGTTAAATCTTCCATCTGTTCGAATGACTACGTTAGGTTCACTTCTTTCTTATGTAAATCGCAAAACTTTCCTTTCATAGTTACATTCTCAGGTGAACTTTAACAATTAATGTCAACCGAGATAATATGTTGAAGGTGTTAGTCCCTGTGTGCTGTGTCCGTGCCATAATAATTAGACTGACGCTAATCTAAAAAAAACAACACGCTGCAGGCAAGGATGCTTTCAGGCATGATACATTTGTGAAACCGAGCAGAGGCTACAGAAAGGATGAATGGCGAATGCACCTCAATCAACAGGCAGGTATGCCCCTTCGCAGTTGGGGAGCACTTCAGTGGTCCAGGACATTCGACCTCGGACCTTCGGGTGACCATCCTCCAAGGTGGACTTCGGAACAAGCAGCAGCTGCAAGTGCCTGAGCAGTAGCTGAGAGCTAATTTCGGTACCCATGGTAATGGCTCAACCGGGACCTTGGGCTCATGTCAATGGACAGGTGATCCCATTACCCTGTCTACACAAACAGACCCTCCTCCACACACACACACACACACACACACACACACACACACACATACACACTCACACACACACACACACACACACTCACACACACACACACACACACACACACACACTCACACACACACACACACACACACACACACAAATACATACTTTTGTGGGGTGAATTTGTACTTGCGGAGTTACATTGTACTTTGCTCAAAACTGCATGAATCCATGTAAGTCTCTGGTAACTCATTTTTATAAATTAGAATCAGTCTAAACATTATGGAACAGACAGCACCACAGGGGGGCAGACACCAGTTGTTAAACTTCACCTGAGAATGAAACTTTAAAATAAAACAAAAGTTTTGCACTTTATATATGAAAGAAGTGAAGCTCACATAGTCATTCTAACAGATCGGAGACTGAGCAAACAATCAAGGTACAATTTCAGTTACATCACACTGTAAACTTGTGCTATAAATTCTGTGTCTTACAAATGTGTACTCCACAACCACCTGATGAATGAGCAGCGGTCCGAAACCTAGTATTTCCAATTTAGCGTGTTGGAATATAATCTGGTGTTGTGTGATTTTCAAATTTGCACATCCTAGTGCAAAACCTGCATCTCCAAGTCTTTCAATCCGAGGCACTCTGGTCACAGATCCAACCTTTGTGCATTCAACTTATTAAATCCTTGAAAAAACCTGAATGTTTCAGTAATGATCATTTTTGTAGTACTGAGTCTGAGCAGGCAAAGGCAACTGCTTTCAACGTTTATTCCCATTTGAATTCATCTCCGATGTGAAATTCTCACTGACTCTGACAGCACTGATACCTTTGCTGTTTTGTAATGTCAGGAATTCATGTTCAATTTACGACTTTCATAAGGAACAAAAAGTATTTTTTCCCTGACTGGAAATCAACATTGGGAAATAGCAGTGAGAGATCTGAATTTCAACACTTTCGCAACAAGGAAGACAGATGCAATGCTTGCAAATTTTCTTGGTAACTTTGTTTTTGCCTTATTGGTTCAGTTGAAAAATGAGTCATTGAGTTTTTAAGAACATGGCGGGAGGCCTTTCAGCCTATTGCATCATCATCAGTCATCAAACATCCGGCTTGTAAACACAGTTTCCAGCACTTGACTCATCGCCTGGTGTGTTCTAACATTTCAAGTCTTCAGTTAAATTGTTATTCAATTTCTTAAGGGCTTAAGTGGAACAAAAACACCTCTGTGAACTAACAGTTCTGAAAGACAAACTCTTTCTCAGAGCCGTTTGTCAGTTTTCCTCAAGGTGCTGTGGAAAATGTTTCTGCGCTCTCATCTGAATTGGTTTACCCTGTTTCTTTTTCAGCTTTCTTTTTCTTTCTATTAAATGGTTTAGATTCCCGTACAGATACAAGGTGCAGGTTGCGGAAGTCACGTGTTTGTACTTTCACTGACACTCTGTCTCAGCGGGAGCTGCAGACCTTCCCCACGCTGATTCAGATAGCACTGTCCTTCCTGTGACATGTCCCATGGCGAATGGAAGGACAGGCATGAATAACCCGCTCTTCGGAATGTAGCGACAGTTTTAAAATATTTGCGCTGCCCCAGCGAGGAATTGACCTCCTATCTCCCGCATAACATGCGGTGACACTAACAACTATGCGACCTAGGACAACAGTTTCAAAGGAGACCCTTCAGCCCTTTGTATCTTCATTTGTCAAAAACAACTGCTAAACGACTCGAATCGGGTTTAGCCCATAGCCTTTTAGTTATTGGCAGAACATATTCATATCTGAATTATACTTCAGGTTAAAAGGGTCCCTGCCTCTCTGACCCTTACAGACACAGTTTTGCAAATTTCAACACCCGCCGGCCTATAACACCTTTTCACACATCTACTTAAACCTTTCTGTCTTTCTCATTAAATTTCTGGTACCCTGTGATCGATCTATCCGTCGATGGGAAACATTATTTTCAGTCTACCTTATCCACACCCCTCATTATTTTGTAGATCTGAACTATGCCTTCTCACAAATGCCCCTGCACCGCGACAAACAACTCCAGTCTTACCTGTCTCTCTTTCTGACTGAATCTCTTCAGCCCAGACACTATCCGAGTGAATCTCTCCTGCACCTTTCCTCGTGTTATCACATCCCTGGATTTATGTGAATTGCAGACAATTGTCTAGGTAGAGTCGAATGAATCTTTTGTTTACATTCTGCACCAGCATGCGGTGCGTCTCTGCAGCATATATTGCCGAGCGGTCTGGAGTCACATGGAGTTCTGAGCAGTTAAGGACGGCAGATTCCTTCCCTCAAGGCCTTCAGTGAAACAGATGGGATTTTCGGACAACGGATTTGGAGTATTCTTAATTGGAAGTATTTCTTGCATTTATATTCTATCGTCGTCGTGGTGTGGTGAGAATCGAACCCGTCTCCGCAGAACGTGACCTGGCCTTTTGTGTTAACAATCCAGCGATAATACCAGTAGGCTATCGCAGAAAGCCGTCATGGCTGATCTTTTCCAATAGAGTCTCTTATCCCCAATTATTCTCTGTGTCCACTTATTGAGCCTCACTCTCCAATAATCTCTGGTCCATGTCAGTAAAAGCTGCTAAAAGGGAATTGATTGCAAGCCACGATATCCAAACGGATCGAATGATTTGAAGGTGCCAATGAAAAGATTGAGGCATGGACACCCAGTAACAGTGAGTGCAACGGCACAGACTGGACGGTATCAACGTGAAAGTGTATGTTAGATTGTGCAATGCCTCAGTCAAATGGTACGAGGGACAGGAAAGAGTGTTAGGGCGAGTGGGAGGAAGAGACATCTTCCAGAACTTTTGGGTTTAAATGCTGATACATGAAACACTGAAATATCAGAGAAAGAAATTCGATGGAAAACAAATCATCACCTCGGAGAACATTATCATTATTTCTTATCGTATTTCAGCAAGAGGAAAACTTTGAGAGAACTGACCGCTATGAAGTGGATTTGGTACGAAGTCGCGGCAACCACAACACAGAAAACAAAATACTAAATGGTTACAGCACTCCACAGACCACGCTTGTAAACTGCAGCCAGCATGGTAGCAGAGGAAATGTCAGGAAGAATATACAATATCAGGACTTAATGACAGGCATGTGGGAACTCTGAATGGGCTGAGTCTTTAACTTTAACGTCCCCAGAGTCGGTGGAGATTCCATGAATGAGAGTGTTGGAGAATGGTATTTATGAAACTCTCCAAACTCATGGGACAGTACAGGATAGGCTTCAATAGCATTATAGTTTAACATCGGCTACTTCATCTATTTGCCCACACAAGGCAATACCAACTGCTGCACGCAATCACACTTAATTCCAGTTCTCGACTGAAGCAGGCATGAAGATCCAATTGAAAGTTGGGATGGAATGACGGGAGAGTGGCGCGTGTATTTCCAAGGTTGGGACTGCTCCTGGTCAAAAACGTGGTGGAAGGGAATACTTGCCCCCATTTATAATATTATAGAAATAAGCAGTACATGTTGCTGACGCAAGCAACTGGCGTATCTAAAGCGTGTTGAACCTTTAACTTTAGGGTGACAATGTTCGAAATTTCATTTTCCTATTTGGATCAGTGTTCTTGACATTGGCAGAAGCAGCTGCTTATGCTTGCATCAGCTCAGGATCAGTTTCTTCTTCCCAGTAAATATTGCAACCTGGAGAAGGTTGTGTTGTGGTTATATAATAAATGAGTCATCCTTGGGGACTCACACACGGAACTGGTAATGTTAAAGTTCGATGAATAAAACCTGAAATGAAAGCCTGACCTCAGGAACAGAGAACATGCCTTTAATTTCCTGCAACCCCATTCATGCATGACCCTTATGCAGGGGATGCTACCATCTTTACCCAATCCTGCCTACTTGTGATTCCAGGTGCAGAACAACATAGATGACCCTGAATCCGAGATTGCCGACACTGTAGGTAGGCTGGACATTCGACCCATTCCAGTCGACACCATCCCTCTGAAGCACATCCTATCAGACCCACACTCCTTACCTATTCTGTTCCCCTTTATCTCCCATGGCTGATCCCAGTAACCTGCACACCTTCAGACTGTGGGAGGAAACTCACACAATCAAAGAGAGAATGTGCAAACTGCACACAGTCACACGAGACTGGGATCGAATCCATGTCTCTCGTGCAGAGAGGCAGCGGCGAATCAGGATGAACAACAAATGCTGTCCTGACCAGCGACATCCACACCCTATGGGTATATCAGGAAGAATAAAAACACATTCACAAATGGACAACGGGACTCATGTCTGCGTGGGCATGATTTGAGCCAATCGTTCATTCTGGGTAGATACAAGGACACCGATATCACAGAGAAACCAGGGCAATGCGGGATTCAATTACCTGCTGCAGTAGAAACTCATTTACTCAGTCAAACTCAGTCTGTTGAACAGTCCCGTGCGTGGGAAGGGCTCTATGAGCAAGAAAAACTCCAGAGTAACCAGCAAGATTACATATCCCAGAAGGAGATCAATTAAACTGTCAATGCTGCTGTTAATCCCAACCAGCTGCCGGTTTCATAGCGTCAAAGTCATAGACTCACACAGCATGAAAACAGGCCTTTCACTCCTACCAGCTCATACTGTACATAATGCCAAACTAAACGAGTCGCATCTGACGACTCCTGTAATTGCTGAGGGTTAATAATGCCCTTGTAATAATATTACTGCATTGTTAATATGAATGTCCAGATATATTTCTATGGACACGTGTTCAAATCCTGGCATGGCAGATGCTGGAATTTTATTTCAATAAATACCTAGAGTTGAAGAGTCTAATGATGATGTTGAATCAGTTGATGTAGATCTGATTCACTAATGCCTGATAGGGAAAGAAACTGCCATACTTATCTGGTCTGGAAAATGGCTCCAGATCCATAATATCGTGGTTGATCCTGAACTGCCCTCTGGGCAATAAATTATGGACTAGGCATAAATGAATAGCTTTTTTCTAATCCCACGGAAACTTTCCAATGCATTTATCAATCCAAATATCCTGTAAATATTGTAAATGTACTTTCATTTATCACTGCCTCAGGAAGTGAATTGCACACATCAACCATCCTCTGTTAAAAACAGCCTCTCATGTCTTATTTTAAATATCTCTCTTTTCACCTGAAACATTTACCCTGTCGTCTTGAAGTGTCACTGCTTGGAGAAAAGACAGTTAAAGTTAATTCTATTCGAACACTCAATAATTTATAAATTTCTATCAGGTCGCCTTTCAAACTCCAGTTCTCGTGTGAAAATATTCTCAGCCTATCCAGCCTTTCGTTGCAACTCAAACCTTCCCCACTACCAATATGCTGATACACGTCTTCTAAACCTACTCCAGCTGAATAATTTCCTTGCTATTACTGGGCGACAAGAACTGGACTCAGAACTCCAAAAGAGGCCTCACACAATGTCCTATTCCATTCAACATGACGTACCAACTCCTACGCTCAAAGGACTGTGCAACGCAGGCAGGATGACAAATTTTATTAACCATTCTGTCTATATGTGAAGCAAACTAAAAAGAAATATTTAACTGCATCCCTGGCCTCCGTTTTCCACAACATTATGCAACGCCCTAGCACTAATTGTATAAACCCTTCTCTTATTTGATGTAGCAAAACGCAATACCTTCCATTTATGCAGATTGAACTCCATGTAAAATATTTCAGCCCAAAGACGCATTGGATTAAGATCCTTCTGGAAACTTAGATCACCTTCTTTACAGTCTCCAATTCTGGTGTCCTCTCCAAGCTTATGAACCATGGCTTCTATGAGTTCCATTGTTTTCTCATATAGGTCAATGATCTATACTTATTTGTCGTGGCCATTATTTCGCAGTTTGAAAATCAGGTAACAATTAGTCATGTCGTTAACCATGAGGAAGAAAGCCATAGACTGCAGGGAGATTGGAAACAATTGGCAAGAAAATGTGCTGAAAGGAATTCAATCCAGTGAAGTGGGTGATAATGAATTTGGGGAGGAACAATGATAAATGTGTGAATACTGAGTGGTTTAAAGTAATAAAAGAGAAATTGGAGTAGACATTCAACAATTTTTGAAGGTGATTGGACAAGGGATCAAGTGGTCTCGAGGGATTGGAGATACTTTCTGTTCTTGACCGCAGGTGGGAATGTAAGAGCAGGGAAACTTTAGCAACGGCCTATTCAATGGCCTATTCAAGATCAATGAACAGGGTAACCAGTTGGATGGAAGTGCGTACCGCAGGTGCTGGAAATCAGAATCAAGATTGGAGGGGTGCTGAAGAAGCACAGCAGGTCAGGCAGCATCCGAGTTGCAGGGAAATAAATATTTCAGGAAAAAGCCCTTCATCAGGAATAAAGCTGGGAGCCTCGAGGGTGGAGAGATAAACGGAGGATGGGTCTGGGAAGAATTTAGCTGAGAGCGCAAGAGGTGGATGGAGATGGGGTGAAAGGTGATAGGTCAGAGAAGAGGGTGGAGCGGATAGGTACGAAGGAAGACAGACAGGTGGGACAGGTCAGTAGGATGGTGCCAAGTTAGAAAGTTGGAACTCGGATAAGGTGGGCGTGGGGAGATGAGGAAACTGGTGAAGACCAAGTTGATGCCCTGGTGTTGAAAGGTCCCGAGGTGGAAGATCTGGCGTCCAGTGGTGAGGCAATGGCGGTGGAGGACACCTAGGAACTGCATGTCCTTGGGAGAGTCGGTGGGGGGGGGTAGTTAATGTTTTTGGTCATGGGGCATTGGGGTTGAATGTTGCGGGTTCCCTGGAAATGTTCTCTGAAGCGCTCTGCGAGAAGGTGTCTGTTGGCCCCAATGTAGACGAGACCACATCGCGAGCAACAGATGCAATAAATGACACGTGTGGAAGTGCACATTTGATGGATGTGGAAGGCTCATTGGAGCCTTGGAAGGATGTGAGAGGCAAGTTGTGGATACAGGTTTTGCAATTACTGTGGTGGCAGGGGAAGTTGCCACGAGGGGAGGATGGGTCATTGGAGGGTTTGGACTTGACTAGGATAAGGGTGGGGCGGGAAATATATTCCTCGAGGTCAGTGTTGCGGACACTTTTTACAAACCTCCTGATCCCCACAGCTATCTGGATTATACCTCCTCCCACACCACCTCTGGGGAAATATTATCCTCTCTTCCCAATTCCTCCTCCTCATTCGCATCTGCTCCCAAAGGTCCAGCTCCACCACAGAACACACCAGTAGCCTCCTTCTTTAAAGACCGGAATTTCCCCTCCAATGTGGTTGCAGATGCCCTCCAACGCATCTCATCCATGTCCCTTACCTCCACCCATGAACCCCACACCTCCAACCACAACAAGTACAGAACCCCCCTGGTCCTCATCTTCTAGCGCTCCAGCCTCTGCATAAATCACACCATCCACTGACAGTTTCACCACCTCGAAACGGATTCCACCACCAGGGATATGTTCCCCTTCAAACTTTGGGAGAAGATTTGTAGCTCGGGTGTTTGTTGTTGCGGTTCTGTTCGCCGAGCTGGGAATTTGTCTTGCAAACGTTTCGTCCCCTGTCTAGGTGACGTCCTCAGTGCTTGGGATCCTCCTGTGAAGCGCTTCTGTGCTGTTTCCTCCGGCATTTATACTGGCCTGTCTCTGCCGTTCCGGTTGTCAGTTCGAGCTGTCCGCTGTCGTGGCCGGTATATTGGGTCCAGGTCGATGAGTTTGTTGATAGAGTCTGTGGATGAGTTCCATGCCTCTAGGAATTCCCTGGCTGTGTTCTGTTTGGCTTGCCCTATAATGGTAGTGTTGTCCCAGTCGAATTTATGTTGCTTGTCGTCTGTGTGTGTGGCTACTAAGAATAGCTGACCGTGTCGTTCCGTGGCTAGTTGGTGTTCATGTATACGGGTCGTGTGGATAGTCCTTTGGGTTGCGGCATCTCCTCGTTCCATTGTCTCTCCCATTCCTAGACGTGATGGTACAGAGAACACCGAACGGAGAATTCACCACAAAGATTTACAGGAAAGTCACACACACAGACCAAGTCCTAAATTATGAAAGCAACCACCCCAACACACACAAACGAAGTTGCATTCGGACACTATTCAAAAGGGCCACAACACATTGCAGTACACCAGAATTGCAAAAAGTGGAAGAGGAACGCCTATACAAGGTATTCGCCAAAAACGGATACTGTCGCAATTTCATCAACAGATGCCTAAGGGAGAGACAACAGAACGAGGACATGCCGCAACCCAAAGGACTAGCCACACACCGTACATCAGGAGCATTTCTGAACTGACAGCCAGTCTACTGAGACCACTAGGACTCATCACAACACACAAACCAACAGCCACGGTCAGACAACAACTCACCAGAACGAAGGACCCGATACCCAACATGAGCAAAACTAATGTAGTGTACAAAATCCCATGCAAGGACTGCACAAAACAAGACATCAGACAAACAGGAAGACAGTTAACGACCCGTATACATGAACACCAACTAGCCACGAAACGACACGACAAGCTATCCTAAGTCGCCACACACACAGACGACAAGCAACATGAATTCGACTGGGACAACACTACCATTATAGGGCAAGCCAAACAGAGAATAAACAGGGAATTCCGAGAGGCATGGCACTCATCCACAGACTCTATCAACAAACACATCGACCTGGATCCAATATACCGCCACTGCAGCGGACAGCTGGAACTGACAACCGGATTCAGCAGAGAAATGACAATATAAATGCCAGAGGAAACAGCACAGAAGCGCTTCACAGGAGGCTCCCAAGCACCTAGGATGTCTCCTAGACAGAGGACGAAACGTTTGCAAGACAAATTCCCAGCTTGGCGAACAGAACCACAACATATGTTCCCCTCCCCACCCCTATCCACTTTCCACCAAGACCATTCGCTCTGTGACTACCTAGTCAAGGCCACGCCCTCCAATGGCCCACCCTTCCCGCTTGGCAACTTCCCCTGCCACTGCAGCAATTGCAAAACCTGCACCCACATCTACCTCCCACCTCTGTTCAAGGCTCAAATGGAGGCTTCCACATCCATCAAAGTTTCTCCTGCACTTCCACACATGTCAGTTCTTGCATACGTTCCTCCCGGTGTGGTCTTCTCTTAGTTGGAGAGAGGAGATGTGTTCTGACAGAGCACTTCAGCGAATATTTACAGGATACCCGCAAGAATCAACCCCAGTGCCCCAAGGCCAAACAATTCAACTCCCCCTCCACTCTCCCGAGGACATGCAGGTCCTGGCCTCCAGTATCGCCACTGCCTCACGACCCGATGCATGGAGGAAGAAAGCCTCATCATCCACCTGGGGACCCTTCAACCCTATGGCATCAATTTGGACTTCACCCGTTGCCTCATTTGCCCTCCCCCTACCTTACCCCAGTTCCCACCTTCCAGCTCAACACTGTCCGCCTGACTTGCCCCAACTGTGCATCTTCATTCCCACTTATCCACTCCACCTTCTTCTCTGACATATCATGTTCACCCCCCGCCTGCATCCACTTACAGAACTCCCAGCTACCTTCTCCCCAGCCCCACAGCCTTCCCATTTATCTCTCCATCCCATTTGCTCCCAGTCTCATTCCTGATGAAGGGTTTTTACCTGAAACCTCCATTTTTCCTGCTCCTCAAATGCTGCCGGACCTGCTGTGCTTTTCCAACACCACTCTAATCTTGAGGGGAGTCAGTAGTCAGTTGCTTGAGAGGGTTTTCGGATATTTTCTATTGTTGACCACGGGCTGTGGATGACAGCAGAACGTTAGCATCCACCAGTTTAGGGAACAGCTAAATGACTGAGCACAAGTCATGTCACCGCATTAATCAACATTTTTCTTAAAATTGTAAGATAAAAGATGAAAGGCTGAAGTATGCAACTTTGCCCATCAAGACCGTTTCACCAATGAGGTTATCACTGATTCCTTTCCAAGTCAGAGTGCTATGGGCCTTGGAGGGATCTTACAAATGGTGGCATTTAATTGCATCATCCAAACTTGTCCTTGTCGTCAGTACAGCTGTTGTGCTTTGAAGGTTCTGTCAAACATGCCCGAATGACTTACTGCAGTGCATCTTGTAGTTGGTGCACTCTGCTGCAATTGCAGCTTAACGGTGAAGGGAATGAATATTGCAGGTGTTGAAGAGGGTACACTCAAGTGACTGCATTGTCCTGGACGGTGTCCAGGTCCTTAAGTGTGATTGAAGTTACGCCCATCTAGGCAAATGGAGAGAGTTATGTTCCTCGACTTATTTGTGCCTTGCCAACGGTGTAGGATTCACGGAGCAATGAGTTGAGTTTATAATCAAAACAATGTCTCAAGAACATGTTGTTGTTGTCAAAGTGTTTATGTAGCCTGTTTCTATCAGCTTTTTCGCCGAAGTAATAGCTCTGTAAACGATTACACGGGGTAATTTGTTTACAGTAAAGTTATTGAATGTCAATGAGATATGATTACATTCTCATTTGTCAGAGTGATCATTACTCTATTTCGTCCTTGTGTGGACCAATCTGATTCCAGTCGCTGTCTGATTTCAAGATCCAATTCCCGTCTGTGCTTGAAATTTCAACCGTTTCTTCGCATAAATGTCTCCACCTGCCTTAATAATATGTAAGGACGCTAGAGGGGACAGCAGAGATTTACGGACATGTTGGCAACACTGGAGAAAATGTAGCTTCTTGGAATGATTGGTTAGGCTGCGATTATTCTCCTTGAAACAAAGGAGAGGGAGGGGAGGTCTTAATAACATAATAACATTTATAAACGTTCAATATTCATTGACAGTGTAGTTACGGGCTCGTGGCATTAGAGAGCACCAGAGGACATGAACTCAGAATTAGGTATTGCCAATTTAATTCAGAAATGAGGGTTAATTTCTTTGCTCAGGGGCTAATGATTCGGTAGAACTCCTTGCCGAAATTGTTGTTGAGGCTGAGTTGTGTATTTTCAAACTGTGCCAGACAGATATTTCACCAGAAAGGCGATGAAGTTTTGTTGAGGCAATGTTGGAGAATGGAGTTGAGGATTATCAGATCAGCCATTAGTTCGTTGAATGGTGGAGCAGACTCGATGGGCGGAATGGCCGACTTCCAATCCTACATCATTTGGTCTAACGCCTTATTTTATTGATAACCTTAGAATTCTGAGGGGATGGGATGAAGTGATGCAAAAGGTTTTCAAACTGATCAGACAGATCAGGAACTAGGCTCATAAGTTCATGAACAAGAAATGTGCTGTGGCCTGGAGACAACAAATAGCACTGGGCACACTGCAGATGGGTATGTGCAGATGTTGTGATTGCGAAAGAAAATTGGTAGATCTAATATTGTTGCCAACTTGGTGATCATGCTGGATGATGGATCGCGGTATGATTCACACAGCAAAAGGTTGTGAAAGAATGCAAGATTCGTTTCATTGGAAAAGTTTTCTGCGGTTCCAATTCAATTGACTGTTTAAAATACTGATCAGAACTTTGTGTGGAGTATTACATTAAAATTCACAAGCCCACTGGACAAACCATTGCACCCGATCTCTCTTTATTTGTTCCCCTTTCATTTGATGTAAATTCACAGAAAGTCAAGATGGAATGAAAGGAGAATAGAAACGTTTGCCCTCCTTTTCATTATCCCAATGTAACTTACAACAGAACCAACTTTCTCTACTTCGACTTTGATGAGGTATCAATTTATCACAATTCCTCGGTGCAATGAAGGGCAAGAGGAAGATTCTCCATCCAAAGTATCCTAAAGATGTGAGGCACAAAGGGAAACCACAGCTGCTTATGATGGAAGTAACAGCCAGAGTCGGATTCAAATCCACACAAGCACAATGGAAGAACAAACCGTCTCCTCAACCCCTGGGAGACTTCAGCCCATTGCAAAGGGGCTCACATATGACCCCGTCAAGATCACATATGTTGCACCGAGGGGATAAGAAATTCCCTGAGCGGAATCGAATCCACACCATTATGTTTCTGCTTTCAGTGGAATAATAATACCAGCAAAATCCAAGGGATTGACCTCGTCCTTGGAAGGAATACCTTGTCCTTGATTTATTTCGAGTTGGAACTGTCTCAGAATGACCCAGCAAGCATGAAATTCCCGTCTCATTCACACGCACATTTCGTCTTGACGCATAATTTCTTCAGACAGTTTCTCTCTCACGTGAAGAAGTTTATATGGAGAGAGAAGTGAAGGTGATGTTTTAGCTTTATGGTCTTTCTCATATGGCTGAACCTGAAGTGTGAAAAATTCCCGGAAATGCAGTTTTGTTCGTTTCATTTTATTTGTTTTGCGGCAACTTCACTCTGTTCATTCCAATGAGCGGAAGTGAATTGGATTTATATGATTGGAACGCTTAATGTTGTGTTCAATTTTGCTCCGAATTTATTTCAGCTTAAAGAAAATACTGATGAGAAAAACAGAAGGTTAAACTACAAAACAAGATGCCAGTTTTGATGCTCAGTTACTTTGGCAGATTTCAGTGGGTGTCAAATGAACCCAACATCGTGGCGATCGTCCTCCCATCTTTTAGGCATGGGATTAAAGTCGGAAATTGATCTCTAAGAGACTGGTCACTTCCTAATCATTATGGAATAGCTTTCCTTGACAATATACAAAATCTGCTCCGTTCCATTTATAATGCTTCATGTGGAATATTAATGTAAATCTTTCAAAACTCTGAGGTTTTTTTTTGCTGAATCTTACTCAGCTGCATTTGTTTCCAATATTTCTTTGCATCTGAAGTCGTCCGAATTAGACATTGTTTCCTCGCACCTTCTACCCCCTACACACTCCTTTACACTTTTACCTGGCCACAGGCTGTCTCTCTCCTGGTGAAACGCACTGCTTGTGTGTCTCTCAATGTGCCTTTCCAAATATTTTGGAAACGGATTGTCTGAGTGACAGAAATTCTGCTCCCATTATTTCTTTGTCCCACATCGACGGTTTTGAAATCTTGACTTTCAGAAATTTATCAACTTGAAAGAGTGAATTTACCACATATTTACTCTCTCCAAACCTCAAATACTCTGGAAAACTTACATTCGGTTTTCCTTGGTTTACTTTCAAATTTTCCAAAACGCAAATAAATTAAACTCCATCCCCTCTAAACGCCATCAGCATCGTCTTTGATGTCTTAGCAGCCCAGAACACGCTGGCAGTGTCCTCTCTGATAGAATCACAGATTCCCGACAATGCAGAAAGTGCAATTCAGTCAATCGAGTCTGTAGAGAGACTCTGAACAGCATCTCAGCCAGACCTCGATCCCGGCTCTATCCCCGCAGGCCTCTGGCTTGTAATTTCAAATAAACCTGCTGGAATAAAACCTGTCATCGTGTGACTGCTGACCTTATCACTGCGTTACCCATGGCTAATTCACTTAACTTACTGAATTCACTCCCTGGACACATCAGCGCAATGTAACATCGCCAATCAACCTAACCTACAGACTTAACAGCAATGCGAACCACTGAGCAAATGTTCCATCGCATTGAACACTATCTGTATCATGTATAACAGATAGAGGCACTGGCAACTCCGCCTAATGAAAGCAAGCTGCGCCCACCAACCCGAATTCAATGCATCCAAACGCGGTTCTACGCTGTACAACCTCATGAGTTCTGCTGGAAATGTCTCTGCGCTCAGATCTGAATTGGGTTTACTCTGTTTTCTTCCTCAGATTCCTGCTTTAAATAAAGATATCAGTCAGGAACCAACTCTATATAATGGTTTTCATTGCAACACAAACACAATGTGCTGTTGGCTGAAGTTACGTGTTTGCACTGTCACTGACACTCTCTCTCCCCAGGAGCTGCAGACCTTCCCCACGCTGATTCAGACAGCACTGTCCTTCCTGTGACATGTCCCATCGAGAATAGAAGGCCAAGCATTCATAACCTTCACTGGGAACAGAGCGACAGGTTTAAAACCTTTAGATGCCCCCAGCGGCAAATTTAGCCATGTGACATGCGGGGACACTGACCACGATACTGGGGAGGATGACAACATCGAAGGATGCCCTTCAGCCTGTTGTGGACGCACTTGTCAAACACAACTGCTTAACGACCTGAATCAAGTTTTCCATCGTTTAGCCCATAATCTTGCATGTTTTGGCATCGCAATTTAACATCTCAATTTTCTTTAAGGTTGGAATGATTTCTGCCTCTCTGAACCTTTCCACAAATCTACTCAAACCTTTCTGCCTTTTCCCGAAATCTCTTGGCCCCAGTGTTCGATCCCTCTATTAATAACAAAAGCTTCTTTCAGTCTGTCCTATCCATATCCCTCAGTATTTAGTACATCTCAGTCATGTCTTCTGCAATCTCTTCTGCTCGGTGACACACAACCCCAGTCTGTCCAATCTCTCCTCACAACTGAAACTCTTTAGCCCAGACAATATCCCAGTGAATCTCTACTGCAACGTTCCCAGTGCGATCATATCCATGCAGTACTCTGAATTGCAAAACTGCACACAGTAATCTAGCTAGGGCCAAATGAACTTTTCTTCTATTCTGTTACAGTATGAAGGCGTCGCTGGCTCGGCAGGATTGATTGGTATCCCTAATTGCACAGCGGGTAGTTGAAACTCAACCATATTGTAGTGAGTCTGAAGTCACATGGAGGCCCAAGCAGGTAAGAATGGCAGTTTCATTCCTTAAATGACGTCCGATGTTTTTTTTCAACAATTGAACATGGATATATAGGATTTATTAATTTGTAATTCCAGCTATTTATTGAATCCCAATTCTACCACCTAGCATGGTCGGAGTCAAACCCAGGTCCCTGGTGTCTGAATTAATAGTTCAGTGTTCAGTGGTAAGAGCGCTCGGCCATTGCAGAAAAGCAGTGAAACTGATCTTATCCAATTAATTCGCTTTCCCCCGATACTGTCCTGTGCCATTTTCCTGAGCTTGACCCCCACCCCCAAATAATATCTGGTCCATATCAGTAAAAGCTGCTACATGAGTAGTCATCTCACAACAGTGGTAACCAAAGGGATCAAATGGTCTGCAGGTCCCGATGGTGGGGTCGGGGCACGTTCACCCAGCAACAGTGACCCCAGCCACACAGACTGATTGGTATCAATGGGAGAGTCTGTATTAGATTCTGCAATGCCTTAGTGAAATAGGAAATGACTCCGCAAACACATGATGAACGAGCAGCTAGTGCATCAATTAAACCTGTGAGACCATAACCTGGTGTTGGGTGATATTTAACTTTGTACTCCATAGTCCAACACTGGCATCTCCAAATTAATGAAATGGGGGTATGTGATGGAAAGTTCAGTTAGTGATTGTAGGAGTGAAGAAGTCTCTGAGAACGGGTGGACATATGAAACACAGAGATGTGAGCGAGCAGAGCTTGAAGGAAAAGAAAATCACCTTGGAGAAAATCAAAACTTCAAAACAACCGATTCCTTTGTGTTTCACAAAAGCCTGGGACACATAGAACAGCTACTGCTGTGACTCGGATTCGAACCGAGGTTGCTGCGGCCACAACACAGAGTACTAACCACTATACGATCACGGCACCCCACAGACAAATACGCTGAGCTCATGCAATAAGTACAGTATCATAAGGAATGTTAGGCATAGCACCAAATGCACAATATCAGTGCTGAGCGAACAGTGGCAAATGTATGGAAACTCAGAATGGGCTGACCGTTTTACATCGTTGCCCACAGTGGCTGTGGTGATTTCCTCATTAATATGCTGAAGGCTGAGATAAACAGATTTCTCCAAAACACCAAAGACTCTGGGGACAGTGCAGCTTTTATTACCAGCACATCCACCAATATCATTTATTGTATCCGTTGCTCCCGGCACGGTCTCCTGTACATTGGGGAGACTGGACGCCTCCTCGCAGAGCGCTTTAGGGAACATCTCTGGTACAACCGCCCCAATCAACCACACCGACCTGTGGGCCAAAATTTCAACTCTCCTTCCCACTCTGCCGCGGACATGGAGGTCCTGGGCCTCCGTCACCGCCACTCCCCCACCACCAGACGCCTCGAGGAAGAACGGCTCATCTTCCACCTCGGAAGAACACTTCAACCCCAGGCCATCAATGTGGACTTCAACAGTTTCCTCATTTCGCCTTCCCGCACCTCAGCCCAGTTCCAAACGTCCAGCTCAGCACTGTCCCCATAAATTGTCCTGACTTTTCCTACCTGCCTATATGCTTTTACACCTATCCACTCCACCCTCCCCCCGACCTATCACCTTCATCGCATCCCCCACTCAACTATTGTACTCTATGCTATTTTCTCCCCACCCCGACCCTCCTCTCCCTTATCACTCCACCCTTCAGGCCCTCTGCCTATATTCCTGATGAAGAACTTTTGCCTGAAACGTCGATTTTACTGCTCCTCGGATGCTGCCTGAACTGCTGTGCTCTTCCAGCACCACTAATCCAGAATCTGGTTTCCAGCATCTGCAGCCATTGTTTTTACCAAACTTTTGTTGAAATGTATACTTCAATAGCAATGCAGTTTAACATCGGTTACTTCACGAGTTTCCCCACACAAGGCAGTAACCACTGCTGCCACATAGTCCTCGTTCCCAGCCCCAGAATCAGAGGAACTAGGTGGCGCAGTCGCGAAGAACCAACTTGAAATCGGGATGGGAATGAGGTCGCAGAGATACTCGAGGGCTCCAGTGACACAACCGGAGAATGCACGGTATTTCTATGAAGGTTTAGAGGCGCAAGCAATTCCGAGGTTGGGAGTGCTTCTGGACAAAGGCGGGGCAGAACGGAAAATCTGTTCCCGTTTATAGTAACAGCAATCTACAGTGCATCTTGCTAAGACAGCTGGATGCCACATCTGAACCGTGGGCAGCTGGATTGAAATTTAATTTTGCCTCACTATCACCCACTTCCCTGGAATGAATTGCTTTCACCATTTTTATTTCCAATTGTTTGATATCTCCCAGCAGTCTGCGGCTTTCTTCCTCATGGTTAATTGCATGACTAACTGTTGTATGATCTGCACACTGTTATATCACGGCCACGACAAGTAAATAGGAATCATTGATCTACATGTGAAAACAGTGGGACTCACAGCAGGCATGCTTCGTAGGTTTGCAGGCGACACCAGAATTGTAGACAGTGAGGAACATTTTCTAAGTTTCAAAAGAATCTTAATCCAATGAGTTGTTGGACTGAAAAATGTAACATGGAGTTCAATCTGGATAAACGGAAGGTATTACATTTTGGTACAACAACAAGTGTATGGCTTTGCGTATGCTGGAGAACACGGAAGCTAGGGATGCAGGTACATAATTTCTTGTAATTTGCATTACCTACTGACAAGATGGTTCAAAGGCATTTAACAAACTTCCCTTCATTGCTCAGTCCTTTGTGTATAGTAGTTGGGACGTTATGGTGAAGTGTTGCAGGACATTGATGAGGCCTCTTCTGGAATATTCTGTCCAGTTCTGATCGGCCAGATGTTGGAATGATGTTATTCAGCTGAAGCAGGTTCAGAAAAGGTATACACGCATGTTGCCTGTGGAAGGTTTGAGTTATAATGAAAGGCTGGATAGGCTGAGAATATTTTCAGATTCGAGATTGGGGTACTAGAAAACCACATCAGGTAAGGCAGAATCTGAGTAGCAGGAGAATCATTTGTTTTCGTGTAAGTGTCATTCACCAGGATTTTCCCTGAAACGTCGATTCTCCTGCTCCTCAGATGCTGCCTGACTTGCTGTGTTTTCCTCGCACAACACTTTCGACTCTGATCGCGCATCTGCAGTTCTCACGTTCTCCTCGTTGAGACTGTTTTCACTCTAGGTTAGGGGTTTGAACGGCGACCTGACAGAAGTTTATGAATTATTGAGAGGCAAGCTAGATTTAACGATAGCTGCCTTTTCCCAGGAGGGGGATTTAAACGCGAGAGGGCACATGTTTATGATAAAAAGAGAGATTTTTAAAAAGGCATATGAGGCATTTCTTTTAGGGACGGTGCTTTATGTGCCCAATTAACTTGCTGAGGAAGTGATGGATGAGGGTACGTTTGAAACATATAATGGACAATTTATTCCAAACATGAATTGGAAAGTGGGATTTTTAAAATAAATTTATTCATGCCTCGTATGTCAGTTGTTTCCCAGAGGACATTTCAAAGTCAAACACGATATTATCCATCTGGAGTCTCCTGTGGGACAGAGCAGATGAATAGGGCAGGTTCCTTCCCGAACTGGCATGAGTGGATCAGATGGGATTTTCCACACAACTGATTCAGGTCATCAGGAGACTCTTCAATTCCAAGGGCTTATTGAATTCAAACTCCACCATATGTCATGCCAGGACCTGAACACTTTGTCCCCAAAATATTACCTGGGTTTTTGGATTAACACCACAGTAATAAAACTACAAGGGCATTATTACCACTCAGCGGGTACATCAGGAGGCAGATGGGACTAGATTGGTTTGGCAATGTGTTCAGCATGGATTGGTTGTACTGCCGGTCTGTATGCCTTCATGCTGTATTACTCTATGATTGACGCTTTGGAACAAATAGCTGGTTTGGATTAACAGCAGCACTGACAACATAATCGAACACCTGATGGGATATGTAATCCTGCTGGAGGCTCCGGAGTTTGTTTTGCTCAGTGATCCCTTCCCACACACGGGACTGGTGAACGGTCTCTCCTCAGAGTTACTGATTAAATGAGTTTCCTTTTCTGTGGTTAATTGAATCCCTTCCAGCAGTTCCCATATTGTGCTGCTTTCTCTGTGGTATCAGTGTCCTTTTTTCTACCCAGTGTGAACAATCCTTTCAACTTGTGTCCACACAGATACGAATCCTGTTTTACATGTTGTGAATGTGTTTTCATTCTTTCTCATTCACCCACAGAGTGTGAGTATCACTGGTCAGGACAACATTTATTCTTCGTCTCTCGTTAGTTGCTGTCTGGCTACACCACAAACCCGGGCGCGATACCAGCCTCGTGTGTCTGTCCGTGGGCAGTATGCACATTATTGCGTTTTTGCGTTTGCGTTTTTATTTCTCCCTCTGACCAAAGATGTGCCAGTTACAGGGATTAACAATGGGAAATGCAGGCTTATGGGATAGGAAATACCGTGGGGTCTGGTGGGATGCGCTTCGGCTGTACCGTGTGGACTGGAAGGGCCGATTAGACTGCTTCCCCCACACGGTGGAGATTCTTGAATTAAGGGTCATCTCATGTTTTTTCTGGTCCTGGAGTCTCTCGTAGGAAGGACTGGGTGAAGATGGTTGAATCCCCTGCATAAAGGACATGAATGAATGGGATTGCAGGAAATTAAAGTTATTATCTCTGTTTGTGCGGTCAGGCTTGCATTTCAGGTTTTATTCGTCGAACTGAAACATCACCCTTTCGGTGTTCCAGTCGCCAAGGACGAATAGTTTAAAATATCAGCCCAACACCACCTTCTCCAGGTTGAAGTCTTGACTGTGTGGAAGAAACTGATACTGAGCTGATGCGAGCAAATGCAGCTGCCACCGCCAGTGTCGGAAACACAGATCCAAATAGCAAAATCATCTTTTAAACCCACCACTGCAAAGTTCACGGCTCAACACGCTCCAGTTGTGCCACTCAGCAGTCTTAGAAAGATGTACTGTAGATCGCTATGATAGTATGAACGGGGACAATCATTCCCTTGATAAGGAGCACACTCAACTGAGGAATTTCTTGCGCCTCTATACCATCATAGAAGGACCGCGCGCTCACCTATTGCATCACTGGAGACAGAGAGCAACTCCGCACACTCATTTCATCCCCATTTCCAGTTGGATCTGGGCGGCTGTGCCGATGTTAAGCTAAAATGTTATTGAAGCATACATTTCAACAGTATCCTGTACTGACTCCCGAGTCTTTGATGCTTATCGAAATCTATCAATCTCCGTTTTCAACATTCTCATTCAAGGGATCTCCACAGCTTCTGTGGACATCAAACTGAAGGATTCCGCTCATTTTCAGTTCCCACATGTCTGTCACTGTTCGCTGAGTACAGATATTGTACACTTGCTGTTCTTCCGAACATTTCCTCTGCTAGTATACTTATTGCTGCTTGCAAGCATCCTGTTCTGTGGTTACTGTGATCGTGGTTGTCGGTATTTTGCATTGTGACCACAGCAACCTCGATTTGAAACCAAATCACGACTCTAAGTGTTCTCTCCGTTGTCCTTTTTGTGACACATGCTCAGAAATTAATTGTTTTACCTTCAAATTCCGCTCTTTCACATCTCTGCGTTTCATATATCAGGATTCAAACACAGCCGTTGTCGGAGATTTCTCTCCTTCCCATGATCATTAAACCACCTTTCCGTCATCCCCCCATTTCTCTGTGGCAATGCACGATCTATCACTCTCTTTCACATTCATACTGTTCTGTCTGTGCTGCTGCTGCGGTTACTGTTGTTGGGTGAACGTGCCACAACTCCACCATCGGGACCTTTAAAGAAGTCGATCCATTTGGATACCACGGTTGTGAAATCAATCCCCATGAGCAGCTTTTACTGACATAGGACAGAGACAACTGGAGCGTCAGGCTCATGGAAAAGACCAAGGGCAGTTTGGGTGAAAAGACATTTTATTGGAAAAGATCAGCTTTTTTGGCTTTTTGTGTTGGTCTTGTGGTAATTTCATAGGACTGATAATCCAGAGACCGAGGTAACAGTCAGGGTAATCGGGCTTGAATCCCACCATGCCATGATCGTCAAATTTGGATTCAATAAATATCTGCAAGGAAGAATCTAATGACGACTATAGATCCATTGACAATTGTTGAAAAAAAAAATCATCTTCATTGATGTCATTTCGGGATGGAATTTGCTATCTTTCCTTGGTCTATGCTGCATGTGACTTCAGACTCATAGCAATATGGTTGAGTCTTAACTGCCTTCTGGGCAATTTGGAATGGGTAATAAATTCGGCCGAGCCAGAATCGCCGTCATACTAATGCAGAATTTTTAAAACGATGCTCATTAGGCTCAAGCAAGAGTGTTGTGTGCAGTTTTGCAAGTCACATTATAGCAGGGATGTGATCATACTGAGAAAATTGCAGGAGATACTTAATGGGATATTGTTTGGGCTGAAGAGTTTCAGTTAGGAAGAAAGACAGGACAGAGTGGAATGTTTGTCGCGGTGCAAAGGAGATGTAGACAAGACATAATTGAGTTAGGGCATGGACAGGGTTTACTGAACGAGTTTGCCATTGATGGAGGGATCGATCAGCAGTGACCAGAGATTTAAGGAGAAGGGTAGAATGGTTTGAGAAGATGTGTGGAAAATCTTTATCAGCCAGCGGGGGGATTGGAATTTGAAACAGGCTGTCTGCATTGTTCAGAGCGGCAGAAACCCTTATAACCTGAACAAATACTCATATGTGAACTTGTGATGCGAAAACATATTAAGCTGTAGGAGAAGCATTTTGAAATGGGATTCAGATCATTAAGCAGTTGTTTTTGACAAGTGTGGCCACAGTTGGTTGAAGGGCCTCCTTTGACACTCTTGTCCTCGGTAGTATAGTGGCTAGTGTCCCCGCCTTTCACAGGGCTGAATTCTCCACTGGGGAGAGTGTTAATATTTTAAAACTGTCGCCCCGTTCCCAAGTGCGGGTATTGATACCTCTCCTTCCATTCTCGATGGGGCATGTCACAGGAAGGACAGTGCTGCCTGAATCAAGGTGGGGAAGGACTGCAACTCTCAGGGAGGCAGAGTGTCAGTGTAAGTGCAAACACGTGACCTCTGCAAATTGCACCTTGTTACTGTGTTGGAAGGAAAACCTTTGACAGACTTGCTCCGGATTGAAGTGCTTCTTGGAAGCAGGAAGTTGAGGAAGAAACAGCGTAAAAAAATTCAAATATGAGTGCTGAAACATTTCCCGCAGCACGAATCAGAACGTAAAGCACAGAGTAGTATTTCGATATATTGAATTTGGATTGATTTGCTTTGGTGAGGCTGAGTTACTCGGGTATAAACCCATTAAAAATGATACAGGTTTTGCTCACGATGATGGAATCTTGGCTCAGTAATTCGCACTGCTGTTCGGTCTGAGGGTTATGTTGATTGTCCAAGTTAAATTGCCCTCTCGTGTCCAGGGAGTGAATTTATGAAATGTAATTAATTAGGCACGGGTAACGCAGGGACAAGGTCAGAATTCACAGGACGCCAGGTTATATTCCAACAGGTTTATTTGACATCATAAGGGGGAGGGTTGCCCCTTGCTAGGTTTGGGTGAGATGCTCTTCAGAGAGTCGAAACCGGCTCGATTGGCTGAAATGCTCTTTTTGCCCTCTCGGATTCTGTGATTCTATCAGAATTGATAATGCCGGTGTTTACTGGGGTATAAATCCATTAGAGACGACGCTGACGGGGTTTATTGAGGATGAGATATTATTTACTTGTTATCTTCGAAAATTTAGAACAGTTATCCCTGAACCAAGAAAGACTTAATTGGGGTTTATCATGTTATGAAATGTTTGGACAGAGTAAATAGGTGGGAAATTCTCTCTTTTAAGTAAGTAAGCATCTAGACGTCCGGCATTCAAAACCTTAGATAAAACCTTTGAACAACTTAGAAGTGAATCGCTGTCACTCCGAGAATCTGTTGTACAAAATATTTGGAAGGCACATTTGCTAGCATACAAGGAATAAATTTCACAAGGAGAGAGAAGACAGCGTGTGGCTAGGTCAAGGTGTAGGGCTGGGGTGTAGTCGGTCGGATATTGCGGGGAAACAATGTCTAAGTTGGTTGAATTTAAGTGTAAAGAAATTTCGTGAACGTGTGCAGATGAATATGATTCTATTCCAAAAACTCTGGATTTTGAAAGATTTGGCATAATAATGTACCTGAAGCATTGTAAATGGAACTGAGTGGGTTTTTTCTTATTGTGAAAGGATGATATTACATAATGAATAGGAAGTGACCAGTTGCTTGGAGAGCGACTTCCTGCTTTAATCGTGCTTTAATGATGTGAGGACAAACACCATGATGTTTGGTCCATTTAATATTCAATGAAATCTGCCAAAGCAACGAGCAACAAAACATTTGGGTTTTCCTTTGCACTTTAACCCTCTGATTTTCTAAGCAATATTTACCTTAAGCTGAAATAAAGTCGGAGCAAGTTTGAATAGAACATTAATCGTTCCACTGAGATAAATCTAATTCACTTCTGATGATTACAATGAACATTGTGAGGTTGCAGCAAAATTAATATGAAACGTACAAACAGCATTTCTCGTGATTTAATCCAAATCAGGTCCAGCCACATGAGAAAGGCCATTGAACCACAACATTGTCTTTACTTCTCTCTCCATGGCTGCTTCTTCACGTGAGAGAGAAAGTTACTGAAGAAATTATGAGACAAATGTCTGTGTGAATATGACGGAAAATTCTTGTCCTCTGTTTCATTCTGACACAGTTCTGACTCAGAATGTAGCAATGACAGCTATTCATTCTGATGAGCATGGCTATTTATTGCAATTTGCTGTTATTTTAATTCCAGTGAAAGCAGAAACACAATGGTGTGGATTCGATTCCGTTTTGTAAATTTCTCATCCAGGACTTTCGCCTCATGTAACTGTGATGAGGTCACATGTCACCCATCCACAAAATGTGCAGAGGAGGCCGAGAGATTATGGTGTTGGGTTATTATACCGATGTGCTCCACATTCACGGGTTCGAGTCACACTCTGGTTGCTAACTCCACACACCGCTGCTGCAGTTTTTTTTTGCACCTCACACCTCTGGTATACACTGGATCGAGAGTATTTTTCTTGTCCTTCACTGCATGGGAGATTCACGAATAATCAACACGACACTAAAGTCGAAAGGAAGAGTGAGAGCAGTCATTCTATTCAATTGTAGATTAAATTGGTGTAATGAGAAGGAACGCATTTTTCTTCCACGCCACCCCCCATCTCAACCCCCACATTTCATTTTGCCCTTCTATGAATTTACATCAAAAAAGAGAAACAAATAACAATAGATCGGGAACAAAAGTTTATCCAGTGGGCTTGTAAATGAGTATTTTAACCTAACACTTCACAAAATGATCTGATCAGTATTTCAAGCAGTCACTTGCAATTGGAACCGCAAAAAAACTTCTCTAATGAAACGAACCTTACATTATTTCAAAAACGCCTGCTGTGTGTGAACGATCCATCATCCAGTGTGATTACTGACTTGCCAACTGTATAAGGTCTACCAACTTGCTTCAGCAATCACATCTTCTGTCCACAGCCACCTGCGCTGTGGCGCATGTCATTTGTTGCCCACAGGTCAGAGTACATTTTATCTTCCTGCGTTTATGAGCCTTGTTGCTGCTCTGTCTGATCTGTTTAATAAAACTTTTTCTATCACTTCATCCCATCCGCTCACATTGCGGAACTTATAAATAAAATAAGGCGTTCGACCAAATGTGGAAGTATGCCATTCAGCCTATGGAGTCTGCCCCACCATTCAACGAACTCATGGTTGATCTAATAATCTTCAACTACTTTCTGCTCACTTACCTCGACAAAGTTTCAACATCATTCTGATTAAATATCTGGAACAGTTTGAAAATACCCAACAACACAGTCTCAACAGCGGTTGCTGAAAATGCCACAGATTCCTTGGCCCCTGGGCAAAGAAATTACTCCTCATTTCTGAATTAAATGGGCAATATCTCAATCTGAGTTCATGTCGTCTGGTGCTCTCTTCAGAGCATAGGGAAACCACCTGCCTGTATCGACCCTGTCAAGATCCTACGAATATTGAATGTTTATAATTGTTATGATCTGATTATATCTCCCCTCCATCTCTTGTGTTTCAATCCTAGCCTAAACAATCATTCCATGAAGCTCCATGTTATTTTTTAGATTAGATTACTTACAGTGTGGACACAAGTCCACACCGACCCGCCAAAGCATAACCCACCCATACCCCGACATGCACCCTTTTTTTTATAACCTAACACCACGGACAATTTAGCATGGTCAATTCACCTGACCTGCACATCTTTGGACTGTGGGAGGAAACCCACGCAGACACAGGGAGAATGTGCAAACTCCACACAGTCAGTCGCCTGAGTCGGGAATTGAACCCAGGTCTCTGCCGCTGAGAGGCAGCAGTGCTAACCACTGTGCCACCGTGCCGCAGTGTTAGCAACACGTTTGTAAATCTCTGCTGTCCCTTACGTCGTCCTTACATATTATTAAGCCAGGAAGAGAAATTTCAGCGAGGAAATGGGTTGAAATCACAGGCGCGGATGGGAATTGGAACTTGAAATCAGAAAGCGTTTGGAATCGGATTGATCCACAGAATGACCAAATACAGCAATGGCAACTCTGACAAATGAGAATCTAATCATATTCGATAGACATTCAATGACTTCATTGTAACTGAATTCCTCCGTGTAATCGTCCTGGGAGCTATTATTTAGGAGAAATAGAACTTGCACCGCCCATATAAAGAAGTTAACTCCAATAACATGCCCGTCGGTCGTTTTTGTTTGATTATTAACTCAACTCTTGTCTCCGTGAAGCCTACATCGTCCGCAACGCACAATTTAGATGTTTAACAGAACTCTCTCCATTTGGCTAGGTGGGTTCAGCTTCAATACCGCTGAAGGAACAGGACACCCTCCACGAAAATGCATTCACTTAACTGTCCATTTTTCAACACCTCAATATTTATTCCCTTAACTGCTAAGGCACAATTGCAGCAGACTGCACCGCCTAGAAGATTCACTGGAGTAAGTCATCCAGGTTTTGTTGACAGAACCTTCAAAGCTCAAAACTGTACTGACTATAAAGACAAGGTTGAAGATGAACTGAAACTTCACCATGTGCAAATTATCCTCCAAGGCACATACCAGCATGACTAGGAGAGGAATCAGTGGTAAATGAGTGGTGAAGCGGTCTTGATGGGCTACGATTTATACTTCAGCCCTCCCTCTTTTTTCTTCCAATTTTTAAAAATGTTGATTATTGCATTGACCAAACTTGTGCTCATTCCTTTAGCTGTTTCTTAAACTAGCTGTTGCTAAAGGTCGAATATCTTCGACAGTCTGTGGCAACAACAGAAAATATCCAAAAACCCTCACGAACAACTGCTCTCCCTGTACAACAATCTTCAGAGATCTGTGAATGTCCACTCCAAGATCTCTTTGTTACTGTGCACCAATCAGAATCGTCACTGTTATTGTTACAACTCCCCAAATTCATTACCACTTATTCGTCTGGATTCAATTCCATTCGCCATTTTTCCTTCCAACTTGATTCATACATCCCTGCGGTCCCTGACATTATTCATCATAGGCAACTACACGACCAATTGTTGTATCATCTGTAAACTTCTAAATCATGACTCCTACAACGAAGTTTGAATTAATGATCTACATCAGGAAACAGTGGCACTTCACTGGAACCAGGCATCCAAACATGGTTCATGGCTGCCATGTTCCAGTCTCCAAGGGTTGCGAGCCCAAATATCTCCATTATATTTGCAGATAACACGAAGATTGGTGGAGTAGCCAGAAAGTATAGGGGACTGTCAAAGAATGAAGGGGAATATAGATAGACAGAAGAGTTGAGCGTACAAGTGTCAGATGGAGTTCAATCCAAGCAAATGTGAGGTGATGCATTTTGGAAGTCTAATTCTAGAGCCAACTGTACTGTAAACGGAAGAGCTGTGCGTAAAGTTGATATTTAGTGAGATTTGGGAACTCAGATCCTTTGTACCCTGAAGGTGGCTGCACAGATGGATCTTGTGGTCAAGAAGACATATGGCATGTTTGCCTTCACCGGACGGGGCATTGAATATAAGAGCTGGCAGGTCATGTTACAATTGCACAAGATTTTGGTTCAGCCGCGTTTAGAATATTCTGTACAGTTCTGGTCGCCACATTACCAACAGGATGTGGACGTTTAGAAGAGAATGCAGAGAAGGTTTACGAGGGTGTTGCCTGGTATGGAAGATGGTAGCTCTGTAGAGAGGTTTAGTAGGTTACTATTATATTCATTAGGAAAAAACGTGATTGAGGGGTCCTGATTGAGGTCTACGAAATCATGAAGGGTACAGACAGGATGGATTGAGTTAAGCTTTTTCCCAAGGTGAGGGATTCAATAATGAGAGGTCACGCATTCAAGGAGAGTGGTGAAACGTTTAGGGAAGATATACACGGAAAGTATTTCACACAAAGGATGGTAGGTGCTGGAATGCGTTGCCAGCAGAGGTAGTAGAGGCTGACAGGGTACATTCATTTAAAGTGCGTTGGGACAGATGTATGAGTAAGTGAGGAGCAGAGTGATACAGATGCTTAGAAATTGGGCGACAGGTTTAGACAGTTGATTTGGATCGGCTTGGGCTTGGCGGTCCAAAGGGCCAGTTCCTGGGCTGCAAATTTTCTGTGTGCTTTGTTCTTCATTGTTCACTACACTACCAACTCCATGCTACATTGCTCCATCTCAGAGAATGACATTCTCAATTCCGATTATCACAGAGGGAATGAGAATATGACATGTGGCTTTGTCGGAATTTAAGTGATGTACGCTGGATTGGAGTGTTTAGTGGGAGCAAGAGGCCAATGTGGAGACAATGTGATCAAAAACAGCTCTTCGAGTAAAAGTAACAAACGACGCATTGTTAAGGAAAATTTCAGAGAATGCATCCAATTCATCAAGCTCTCATGACCCAAAGCATGCTTCCACTGAGTCAATCTGCAGTGCGGGTTAATGCTGCTGTTGTATCTTAACAATCTAATAAACGGACACAAATATGCCCTTCCTCCCGCCTTTGACCAGAAGCACTCCCAGCTTTGGCATTTCATGCGCCTCTGTGCCGTCATGGAATAACCACGTGCTCACCTTCAAACCAGTCAATCCATTTTAATACCACGGTCGTGAGATTAATTCTCGTGTAGCAGCTTTTACTGATATGGATTGGAGATTGTTGCAATATCAAGCTCAGGAAAAGGAAACAGGGCAGCACTGAGGAAAAGAAACTTTATTCTAAAAGACATATTTCTGTGGATTTCTACATCATTTATTTCACTTGCTCATTCGGCTCTATCTAAACTATTGTGTGCAGTTTTGCAATTCACATTATAGCAGGGATGTGATATCACTGGAAATGATGTTGGAGAGATTTCCCAGGATATTGTCTGAGAAGAATAGTTTCAGTTATGAAGAGCGATTGGATAGATTGGTGTTGTTTATCTAAGAGCAGAAGAGATTGAGAGTACACATGATTGAGATGTGCAAAATAATCAGGGATATGGATGGCATAGACTGAAAAAACGTTTCTCTTAGATGGTGAGATCAATCACGGGGGGGATTAGGGGTGGGGGGCGGGGGAGTGTGGCATGGATTTATGGACAGAGGAGAAAAGATTTGAGTGAATGCACAGACAAATGGTTTGAAAAAATGGAGTGCCAGGCCTCTAGGAATTCTCTGGCATGCCTTTGCCTTTGGATAGATGCGTTGTCTCACTCGAAATGGTATTTTATTATCCGTGTGTAGGGCTATAAGGGAGATAGTGTCGTGTCTTTTTGTGGCTAGCTGGTGTTCGTGTATTCTGGTGACTAACTTTCTTCCTGTTTGTCCTACGTAGTGTTTGTGGAAGTCTTTGCTTGAAATTTTGTAGATGACTTTGGTTTTGCCCATGGGTTGTATTGGGTCTTTTAAGCTGATTAGTTTTTTTTTGTTTGAGTGTTGTAGGGTTTGTGTGCAACTAGGATTCCGAGGGGTCTTAGTCGTCTGGTTGTCATTTCTGTAACTTTGATGTTTGGCAAGGTGGTTAGGGTTTCTGGCTCTGTTGGGTCCGCTTGTTGTGTTTTTTTCTTGAGGAAGCTGTGCACTGTATTATTTGAGTATCAGTTCTTCTTGAATACGTTGTACAGGTGGTTCTCCTCTGTTTTCCGAAGTTCGTCTGTGCTGCTGTGTGTGGTGGCTCGTTGTAATACTGTTCTGATACAGCTTCGCTTGTGTGTGTTGTGATGGTTGCTGGTGTAGTTAAGTATTTGGTCAGTATTTGTCGGTTTTCTGTACACGCAGGTTTGCAGTTCTCAGTTGTCCTTTATTTTGGCTGTGACGTCCAGAAATGCGAGTTTGTTGTTGGTTTCTTCCTACTTGGTGAACTTTATGCCTGTGAGGGTGTTGTTGATTATGTCAAATATCTCTTCTATCTTGTTTTGTTTTGTGATGCCAAAGGTGTCATTTACATAGCGGACCCAGATTTTTGGTTTGACGTTTGTTAGGGCTGTTTATTCTAGTCTTTGCATTACCGTTTCTGCTATGAATCCTGATAGCAGAGATCCAATGGGTGTGCCGTTGGTTTGTTTGTAGACTATGTTGAAAGTGAAGTGGGTGGTGAGGCACAGGTCCACTAGCTCAGCGAGCAAACCTACACCCTAAACCTCAACCTGAGCTACAAACCTTCCCAAATCTTGCTCTTCAGTTGAATGTCTCGGAATACGACGACAACTGTCTTCACCAATGATCACTAATAAAATGCAGCAGTCTTAAAATTAAGTGGAAGCAAACAAGTTTAAAATTAAAAAAAAGTTTATAATGTTGTCGCCCTCCGTTCTAAACTGATTTCAAATAAGCTTGGCTTTCATGGAAGGATAAAACAGATTTGTTTGAAACTGACAGTAGGGCAGTCATGACCTGTAAAAAGAGCAGGAATTAATATTTAATGCATAATCACTGAAGGATCCTTAACGATAAAAGAAATTATGATTCGTTTACTTACAATGTGGAAACGGGCCCTTGGCCCAACAAGTCCACACCGACCCTCCGAAGATCAACCCACCCAGACCCATTCCGCTACATTTACCCCTTCACCTTACACTACGGGCAATTTAGCATAGCCAATGCACCCAGCCTGCACACTTTTGGACTGTGGGAGGAAACCAGAGCATCCGGAGGAAACCAACGCAGAAAGGTGGGTAATGTGCCATCTCCACACAGACAGTTGCCTGAGTTAGGAATTGAACCCGGGCCGCTGGCACTGTGAGGCAACAGTTCTTGCCACCGTGTCACCCATATATGTTGAATTTCCAAAATGCAAATCAGTTTTAAGCAGTCCTGTATCCTGAGCTCCAAGGAACAGAAGGCAAACATTCAATCACACAAATAAAATTTGCATTCAAACTAAATTACATAGGATGAAGGTTTCTACTAGACAAAAGGCTTTCTATCTTTTTGTCTCGCTCTGCACCCACCCACTCCCCAACCGCGCCCCCCCCCCCCCCCCACACACACACCATATCTCATTCTTTAGTACAGGAGGGCCTTGAAAAGGAACAGGAATTAATATTTTACTTCATAACCACTAAATGATCATTAACATTAAAGGAAATCATGTTAAATTCCAAAATGCAAATCACATTCAAAACAGTCCAGCATTTTGACTTTTTCACATAATTTTACTAACGTTCAGAATGGACAATCTGTTCTGCCTATGTAATTACCCATTTTAATTATACTTCGGTTTCATATCAACTGATTTAAAACAAATACTCACGAATCAGACTTTCACAAACCCTAATTAAACGCACAAATATGTTTTAAATTCACATTTGTTTTACAATATCATGATTTTTTTTCAAACTCAACTTAAGTCTTTTTGTATCATTAAGTTTTTCTTATCGGCTATTAACTTATTATTAAGATCCAGGCCTCCTTTTGTCCTATTATAAGCAGATAAATCTTTGTTTATGTATTTTAAATTACCATCAACCACCTGTACTAAACATTCAGGTCAACTGCCCCCGTAATAATCATAAATATTGGTGGCCTCCTGCCTCCCTAATATTCTGAAATATCCCGGTCCAACTGCCTCCCTGATAATTCCAAATATAGTGGGCCATCAGCCTTCCAAATAATTCCAAACATCGCGCTCCAACTGCCTCCCTAATAATTCCAAATATCGGGTGACACAGGCCTCCCTAATTTATCCAAATATCGGGAGCCACAGGCCTCCCTAATAACTCCAGAAATCGGAGGCCAACTGCCTCTCTTTGAATTAACTGCCCGTATTAAATCTGTTGAGGCGACCAGCCTCTGAAAAATGTTGAAGATGCAAAGATCTGACTTTTTAGAACCTGGAAATTAACGAAGTTTAGGAGATCATTTTTTTTTTAAATCTGGGAATAAACGAAGCTGGAGAGATAGAAGTATTTTTTAAAAAGAAACAGAAATAAACAAAGCTCGGGAATTCAGAGCTCAGCAATTTTTGGAAACCACTGTCCATGAGTACAAAAGCACCCCCAACCTCAGTTATTATCTCCCCCTTTGTATGTACATGTAAAATTTCCCGCAGACCCAACCCGTGCTTAGACAGATCCTTTTGGGATAGACTGGAAAATAAACACGTCAGACACCACTTGAATAAGACGAAAACTAAATGCTCTTAAAATACTCACGTCGTGCTGTCATAATTCCTCAGCACTCAACAGTGAAGGACATTTAACTCTTACACCACTTTTCATAACCTGTCCGAGCTGAAATGTGTCATGGCAACAAAATGAAGATTTTCGACCCCTCAAGAGAGGCCTCTTGTTTCGAGATCGGTCAACAGAATTAAATGAATGTGTTCTGTTCAAAAGCAAGGGTCATTAGTTTATTGAATTGAGCTACCTTGACGTAATTCTATCCAGAAACACAGAGGCGAAAGCTTCTGCGTTCAGTGGTGAATTGCGCAATTGCATTCGAAAATTACACATTATGTTTTTTTTTAACAGGTAATACAGCATTAATTACAAGAAAAGATCAGTCACATATAGTAACGTGACATGATTTACAGCAAGTGAATGCAATGGCACTTCCTGGGAAATGGTACTTATTTATGTAAATCATCATGCATTTTTGTGGTTCAAGGTTAGAGCGAATGGTAAAAAAAATGCGTCAGAATTTAGTTTATGAAAACGCTATTGTACTCTTATCCTTGGATTTCAGCTTAATTCTGCAAAATAGCAGTTCACGTTCACAGGGTTCAATCACTACACTCAGTCATTTTCTTGTATCCTTTTAAATTGAAAAGCCATTTGTGTTCCTAAAAATCTACATGAACTTTTCCGTCTAATAATAAGCTAAGATCAAATTTTATATCCTCAAGTCTGCTCTCCCCACGGTCAATGTTACACACACAGCAGGGTTAGTCTGCTCTCCACTGCGGCAGTGACGGAGACACAGTGACATCAGTCTACTCTCTGCTGGGTCACTGACGAGACACAGTAGTTTCAGTCTGCTCTCCCAATATCAGTCATAGCGACACAGAGAGGTCAGTCTGCTGAACCATAGTCAGTGATAGCGTCACGGTGTGTTCAGTCTGGTCTCCCCGTGGTCAGTGATACATAAAAAGTCGGGTCAGTCTGGTCTCTCCGGTTCCTGTGGTTCACAAACAGTGGTTTTAGTCTTCTGCCCACTTGTCAGTTGCAGAAACACGGGTGGGATCAGGTTTCTCTACGGTGGGTCAGTTCGAGAGACCCAGTGGGATCAGTCTCATCTACCCAGTGTCAGTGATACACAAACAATGGTGTCAGTTTGCACTCTGCGGAGTCATTCATACAGACACATTGGGTCAGTCTGCTCACCCTGACTTCTGTAATTCACACAAAGTCCTTTCAGTATGCTGTCCCAGGGCTTAGAGATACGCACACAATGAGCTCTGTCTGCTGTCGCCGGTGTCGGTGATGTGCACACAGTGGGGTCAGTCTACTTCTCTCTGCGATCAGTGACAGAGACACAGTGCTGTTAATCTGCTCTCCCCGGCCTCAAAGACGCAGACACCGTGGGCTCAGTCTGCTCTCCCCGAGTTCAGTAAGACACACACAGTTGGGTCAGACTGCTTTTCCCGGGACGTTGGACACAGTGTGATCTGCCTGTGATACACGCACTGAGGGGTCAATCTCCTCTCCCAGAGTCAATGACACAGACACAAATGGGTCAGTCTACTCTCGCCGGGGTCAATAATAAAGACGCAGAGAGGTCAGACTGCAATCCCTAGAGTTGGTGATGCGCGCATGGTAAGGTCAGCCTGCCTTCCGCAAGATCAGCGATGTACAATCAGCAGGGTCAGTCTGCTCTCTCCTGTGTCAGTGGTACACAAACAGTGGGATCAGTCGTCTCTCCCCGGATTAGTGTTCCACTCAATTTTGGATCTCTTTGTTCTCTCCTCGGTCAGTGACAAAGACCAAGTGGGATCGGGTTCCTCTCCCCTGGGTTATTGACAGACTCACAGTGAGTTCATTCTGCTCTCCTCCATGACATTGTTAGACACGCAGGTGGGACAGTCTGGATTCCCAGTGTCAGTGATACACAAACTCTGGGGTCATTTTGCTATCCCCTGGATCAGTGATGCACACACAGTGAAATCAGTCTGCCCTCACCTGGGTCAGTGACAGAGATACAGTAAGGTCAGTCTGCTCTCTGGTGGTTCAGTTATGGAGACATCTTGGTTGAATTTCTTCTCTAGGATGTCAGTGACAGAGGCAGAGTGAGGTCAGCCTGCTCACCCACGGTCAGCAACAGAGACACAGTGGGGTCAGTCTGCTCTCCCCGGTGCAAGTGACAGAGAGACAGTAGTTTCAGTCTGCTTGAACCGGTTTCAGTGATACACACACAATGGAGTCAGTCTGCTCTGCTCCGTGTCAGTGATAGACAAACTGTGGGGTCAGTCTGCTGTCCCCCGGTCAGTAATTGATACACATGCAATGGCGACAGTTTGGTTACCTCGGTGTCAGTGATACACAAACTCTGGTGTCAGTGGGCTCTCTCCTGGATCCATGATACGCAGTGTTGTCAGTGTTCTCTCCCCGGGATCAGTGTCAGAAACACAGTCTGGTCAGTCTGCTCCCCCCATGGTTGGTACACACACATATTGTGGTCAGTCTGCTCTCTCCGGGGAATGTGATACACACAGTGGAGTCAGTCTGCTCTCTTCTGGGTCAGTGATACACACACAGTTGAGTCAGTCTACCCTCCCCTGGGTCAGTGACAGACACACAATAAGGTCAGTGCTCTCCCTGCTGGTTCAGTTATAGAGAGACAATGGATTGAGATCGTCTTCAGGATGTCAGTGACAGACAGACTGAGGTCAGCCTGCTCACACACGGTCAGTAACAGAGACGCATTGGGATCGGTTTGCTCTCACCTGGGGACAGTGACAGAGATACAGTAGGGTTTGGCTTCTCTAACTGGTTTCAGTAAAACACGCACAATGGAGTCAGTCTGCTTTCCCTGCTTTCTGTGATTCACTCACAGTGGTGTCAGTGTCTTGTCCCTGGGCTTAGTGATATACACACAGTGAGGTCGCTGTGCTGTCACCGTGGTCAGCGATGTGCACACAATGGGGTCAGTCTACTTTCCCTGCGGTCAGTGACTGAGACACAATGGAGTCAATCTGCTCTGCCCGATTTCAGTGACAGAGGCAGTAACCTCGGTTCAATCTGTGCTGTGTCTGTACGAGACACAACAGAGTCAGTCTGCACTGCCCGATGTCAGGGACAGAGACACAATAGGGTCAGTCTGCTCGACTCGATTTCAGTAGTATACCCATAATGGAGTCAGTCAGCTCGACACAGTCCCAGTGATACACACACACACACACACACACACACACACACACACACACACGCACACACAGAATAGGCTCGGTCTTCTATCCCCGGGGTCAGGGATACACAACTGTCAGGTCAGTCTTTTCTCTAAATAGTGCTTCATGCAGACACATTTGATCAGTCTGCTCTCCCCGGTTTCTGTGATTCATGCACAGTGGGGTCAGTCTGCTGTCCCCGGGCACAGAGATATGCAGGAAGTGTGGTCAGTTTGTTGTCGCTGGTGTCAGTGATATACACACAATGGTGTCAATCTACTCTTCCCGCGGTCAGTGACAGGGATGCAGTGGGATTCGTCTGTTCTCCCCGGCCTCAGCGATACAAACACAGCTCTCCCAAGGGTCAGTGAAACACACACAGGAGGATCCGTCTGCAGTCTCAGGGCCTTTGACACACACAAAGAGGCATGAGTCTGATCTCCTCCGAGTCAGTGATACAGACACAGTGGGGTCAGTCTGCTCTCCCCATTGTCAGTTAGACAGACGCAAATGGGTCAGCCTGCTCTCGCGAGGGTAGTGAGACAGAATCATTGGGTCCAGCCTGCTCTTGCGGGGACAGTGATAGACAAATAATTGGGTCACTCTAGTCTCCCGAAATGCAGTGATACATAAACAGTGGGGTCAGTCAGCTCTCCTCAGGGTCAATGATACACAAATAGTGGGATCCGTCTGCTTTTGCCGGGGACAATGCTACAAATAGAATGGTGTCAGTCTGCTTTCACAGGCGTCAGTGGTACACATTACTACTAGACAGTGAAACAGACACATGGGGTTAGTCAGCTCTCCCCAGGTTTGGTGTTAAACACACAGCGAAGTTAATCTGCTCTCCACGGAGCCAGTGTTACACACACAGTGATGTCAGTCTGCTCTCCCGTACATCAGTTTTGGAGACAGAGTGAGGTCAGTCTACTCTCTGCTAAGTCAGTGACGGAGAAACAGTAGTTTCAGTCTGCTCTGCCCGATCTCAGAGACACAGTGAGACTCAGTCTGGTCTCCCCAGGGTCAGCGTTACGCAAACAATGGGGTCAGTCTGCTCTCCCCAGTTTCTGTGATTGACACACAGTGGTGACAGTCTGCTGTCTCCTGTGTCAGTGACAGAAACATAGTGGGATTAGGCTGCTCTCTGCCGGTTCTGTGACATTTAAAGAGTAAGGTCAGTCTGCGCTCTGCTGTGTCAGTTACGGAGATACAGTGGAATCAGTCTGCTCTGCGGGATGTTAGTGATAGACTAACGGGGGAGTCAGTCTGCTCTCCCTGGCGTCAATTATACAGACACAGTCTACTCTCCCCGGTTTCTGTGTTTCAGACAAAGTAGTGTCAGTGTGCTGTCCCGGACTGAGTGATACACACACAGTGGGTTCAGTCTGCTGTCACCCGTGGTCAGAGATGTGCACACAGTGGATGTAGTCTACTCTCCCTGCGATCAGTGACTGAGACACAGTGGGATCAGTTTGTTCTTCCCGATTTCAGTGACAGAGGCACTGAGGTCAGTCTGCTTATGCGTGATCAGTCACAGAGGTGCAGTGGGGGTCACTCTGCTCGACCCGGGGTCAATGACAGTGACACAGTGGGGTCAGTCTTCTCGAACCAGTTTCAGTGATTCATACACAATGGGGTCAGCCTGCTCTCCCCAGTGTCAGTGATATATAAACAGTGGGGTCAGTCTGCTCTGCCTGGAGTTAGTCATACAGACACAGTGCGTCAAACTGCTCTCCCTGAGGTCCGTGATAAAGACACAGCAGTGTCAGGATTCTCTCCCCGAGGTCAGAAAAACAGACACCTTGGGCTCAGATTGCTCTGCCAGATGCCGGTGATACACACAAGAGTGGCTACAGTCTGCTGTCCCCTGTGCCAGTGATACACACATAGTGTTGTTAGTCTGCTCTCCACTGGATCCGGTAGAGAGACACCGTCAGGTCAGTCTACTTACCTGCAGTCAATGACTGGGATACAGTGGGGTCAGTGTGCTTGACTCGGTTTCAGAGATGGGCACTGAAGAATGGCTCATGCCCGAAACGTCGATTCTCCTGCTCGTTGGATGCTGCCTGACCTGCTGCACTTTTCCAGCAACACATTTTCAGCTCTGATCTCCAGCATCTGCAGTCCTCACTTTTTCCTTCAGTGATGGATATACAATGGGGTCATTCTGCCGTCCCCGGTTCAGTGATGCACAAACAGTGCGTTCAGTCTGCTCTCCCCGGTTTCTGTGATTCACACACTGTGTGGTCATTCTGCTGTCGTCGGTATCAGTGACCGACAAACAGTGGGGTCAGTCTGTTCTCCTCATGGACAGTGACAGAGAAACAGTGGGTAAGTCTGCTATCCCCGACCTCAGTGATACACACACAGTGGGCTCAGTCTGTGCTCCCCAGACTCCGTAATACACACGCAATGCATTCAGTCTGCTCTTCATGGGAACAATGTAATACACACAGGAAGGTCCATAAGCTCACCACGGGGTTTGTGATGCATGCATAGATGGTTCAGTCACTTCTCCCCCGAGTAAGTGATACAGACATAGAAGGGTCAGTCTATTATCCCCGGTGTTCATGATAAAGACACAGAAGTGCAAGTCTGCTACACACAGGGTCACTGAGACAGACACAAAGGGATCAGCCTGCTGTCCTCGGGGTTTGCGATACACACATACTGACGTGATTCTGCTCTCCCCAAGACCAGTGATGCACAAACGGTGATATCAGTCTGCTCTCCCGCGGGACAGTGCTGCAAACACAGTGGGGTCAGTGTGTTCCCCCAGGGATCAGTGATAGATACAGTGTGGGTCCGTCTGCTCTCCACCGGCATCAGTGATACACACTCAGTGGAATAGTCTCCTCTCCCCGGTTTAGATATGCAGACACAGTGGGGACAGTCTGCTTTCCCCAGGATGAGTGATACACACAGCTTGGAGTCAGACAGAGACCAAGTGGGATCAGACTCGCCTCTCCTGAGTCAGTGACCTAGATACAGTGGCGTCAGTCTGCTGTACCCGAAGTTAGTGATGCAGACACAGCGGGTTCAGTCTGCTCTCTCAGGGAGTGAGATATATGGACACCGTGGTGTAAGTCTGCTATCCCGAGTAACAGTGATACGCTTACTATGGGGTTAGTCTACTCTTCATGGTTTCTGTGTTTCACACAAAGTGGTGTCAGTGTGCTGTGCCGGGCTTAGTGTGACACACACAGTGGGGTCAGGCTGCTGTCACGGTGGTCAGATATGTGCACACAGTGGGGTCAATCTACTCTCCCCGCAGTCAGTGACCCAGACACAGTGAGGTGAGTTTGCTCTCTGCTGTGTCAGTAACGGAGATGCAGTAGTTTCAGTCTACTCTGCCCGATATCAGTGACAGAGACACAGTGAGGTAAGTCTGCTCACCCGTGGTCAGTGACACAGTCACATGGGGTCAGTCTGCTCTTGCTAGTGTCAGTGATACACCAGCAGTGGGGTCAGTCTACTCTCCTCACTTTCTGTAATTCATACATAGTGGTGTGAGTCTGTCGTCCCCTGTGTCAGAGACAGAAACACAATGGAATCAGTCTGCTCTCCGCTTGGTCAATGACAGAGATACAGTGAGGTAAGTCTGCTCTTCGCGGCATCAGTGATATACAAACAGTGGGATACATTTGGTCTCACCGGGGACAATGCTGAAAGCACAGTGGGATCAGTCTGCTTTCACAGGTGTCAGTGATACACACATAGTGGGGATGTCTAATTTCCCCGTTGTCAGTGCGACTAACACATGGAGTCAGTCAGCTCTCCCCACTGGCAGTCATACACTCACGATGGGGTCAGTCGGCTCTCCCAAGGTTCAGTGTTATATAGACAGCGGGGCCAGTCAGCTTTTCACGGGGTCAATGAAACACACACAGCGGTGTCACTCTGCTCTCCCCTGCCTCAGTGATGGAGGCACCTTTCTGCTGGGTTAGGGACCGGGACACAGTCGTTTCAGTCTGCTCTGCCGGATGTCAGTGACAGAGACGCAGTGAGGTTAGTCTGCTCTCCCCGAGTTCAATGATATACCAGCAGTGGTGTCAGTCTGCTCTCCACGGTTTCTGTGTTTCACACATAGTGGTGTCAGTCTGCTGTCCCCTGGTTCACTGACAGAAACATAGTGGGATCAGTCTGCTCTCCTCGGTGTTTGTGACACACACATACCGAGGTCAGTCTGCTCACCCGCAGGTTGTGACAGAGTGGGGTTAGCCTGCTCGATCTAATTTCACTGAAACACACACTATAATGTCAGTCTGCTCTCCTCAGGCTGAGTGATACACAAACAGTCGGGTCAGTCTGCTCTCCGTTGAGTCATTTATACAGACACATTGGGCTCAGTCTGCTCTCCCCGACTTCTGTGATTCACATACAATGAAGTCCGTCTGCTCTCCCTGGACCTAGAGATTCACACACATTGGTTTCAGGCTGCTGTCGCTGGTGTCTGTGATATACACACAGTGGGGTCAGTCTACTCTCCTCGCAGTCAGTGACAGAGGCACACTGCAGTTAGTCTGTTCTTCCCGCCATCAGTGATGCATACAAAGTGGCTCAGTCTGCTTTCGCAGGCTCCAGTAATACACGCACAGTTCGGTCAGTCTGCACTCCCCGGGAACTGTGTAACACACACAGTGGTGTCATTTGCTCTCCCCACGGTGTGTGATTCACAGAACGGTGGGTCTGCTCTCCCCCGAGTCATTGATAAAGACATAGAGAGGTCAGTTTGCAATCCCCGGTGTCACTGAGACAGACACAATGAGGTCAACCTGTATTCCGCGGATTTGGTAATTCACACATTGTGAGGTCAGTCTGCTGTCCCCAGTATCGGTGATACACAAAAAGTGCAGTCAGTCTGCTCTCCCCTCTGTCAGTGATACACGAACAGTGTGACCAGTCTGCTCTCCCACGGCATAGTGCTACAAATACAGTTGAGTAAGTCTTCTCTCCCAGGGGTCAGTGATAAACACACAGTGGGGTCAATCTGCTCACTCCTGTGTCAGTGATACCCCATAAGCTCTCGTCAAATTAAATGATACAGAGACGTCGGTGTGAGTGTTCTTCCACTGGGTCAGTGACGCAGACAAGGTGGGATCAGTCTGCTCTCACCGGGGTTAGTAATACAGACACAGTGGGATCCATCTGCTTTCCAGAGTATTGGTGATGCACACGGCATGGGGTCAGTCTGATCTCTCATATGTCAGTGAGAATGGGATCGGTCCGTTCTCTCCTTGGTCAGTGACAAAGACACAGTCGGATCAGTCTGCTCTACCCCAGCATATTTAAAGACAGACAATAAGTGCATTCTGCTCTCCCGCGCGTCATTGATGTATACGCAGTGGGGACAGTGTGCTCATTCGTGTGTCTGTGGAACACAAACTCTGAGATTAGTCTGCTCTCCACTGGGTCAGTGATTATACACAGTGTGATCAGTCTACTCTCTGCAGGGTCAGTGACAGATATACAGTGAGGTCAGTCTGCTCCCCCCGCGGTCAATACACATACATATTAGGGTCAGTCTGCTCTCCCCGGTGTAAATGATGCACACAGATTAGGGTCAGTCTACTCAGCCCGGGGTCAGTGATAAACACACAGTGGGGTCAGTATTCTCTTGCCTGGGCTACTGACAAAGAGAGAGTGAGATCATTCTACTCTCTGCTGGATCAGTGACGGAGACACAGCGGAGTCAGTCTGCTCTGCCCAATGTTAGTGACAGAGACAGTGAGGTCATTCTGCTCACACGTGCTCAGTGACAGAGACACAGTGGGGTCGGTCTGTTTGACCGGTTTCAGTGACTCTCAAATAGTGGGTTCAGTCTGCTCTCCCCGGAGTTGGTCATACAGACATGGAAGTGTCAATCTGATCCTCTTGGTTTCTATGATTCACACAGAATGGTGTCATTCTGCCGTCCCCTCGATCACTGACAGAAACACAGTTGGATCAGTCTGCTCTCTCCTGGGTCAGTGACAAAACCACAGTGGGTGCAGTCTGTTCTAGCCGGGGTCAGTGACACACACACGCAGTGTGTGCTGTCTGTTCTGTCCAGTGTCAGTGATGCACGCACAGTGGAGTCAGTCAGCCCTCTGGGTCAGGGACAGAGACACAATAAGGTCAGTCAGCTCTCTGCAGGGTTAGGTACGGAGACACAGTGGAGTTAGTCTGCTCTTCAGAATGTCAGGGACGGAGACAGCGTGAGGTCAGCCTGCTCACACACGGTCAGTGACAGAGACACATTTAGATCATTCTGCTCTCCCCGCAATCAGTGACACACATGCAGTGATTGCAGTTTGTTCTGTTTTATGCCAGGGATACACACACAGTGGAGACAACCTGGTCTGTTGCTGCATCAGTGATAAACACACACTGGAGTCATTCTGCTCTCCCCGGGCTAGATGATATACACACAGTAGGCTCAGTCTGCTCTCCCCTGCGTCAGTGACAGAGACAGTGAGATTAGTCTACACCCTGCTGTGTCTGTGACGGCGACACAGTGGAGTCAATTTGCACTGTCCAATACCTGTGAAAGAGATGTAATGGGGTCAGTCTGCCCGACACAGCGTTACTGGCAGGGACACAGTAGGGTCGGCCTGCTCGACCGAATTCAGTGATACATACACCGTGGTGTCATTTTACTCTCCCCTGGGGTGAGTATTAAACAAACAGTGGGGCCACTCTGCTCTTCCCCGGGTCAGTCGTCCAGATGCAGTGGGGTTAGTGTGATCCCTGTGTGCCTGGGATTCACACACGGTGGTGTCGGTCTGCAATCCCCTGGGTCACGGACACAAACGCAGTAGGATTAGTCTGCTCTCCCCTGGGTCAATTACAAATGTACAGTAGGTCAACTCTGCTCTCGCTTGGATCAGTGACATGCACACACAGAGGGTGCACTCTGCTATCTCCTATGTCAGTGATACATAAACAGTGTGGTCAGCCTGCTCTTCTCCGTATCAGTGACACACAAACAGTGGAGTCATTCTGCCATCCACTGTGTCAGGGACAGAAACACAGTAAGGACAGTCTGCTCTCTGCTGAGCGAGTTACGGAGACATCGTGGTGTCAGTCTGCTCTCCAGGATGTCAGTGACAGAGACAGAGTGAGTTCACACGTTCTGCCGCAGTCAGTGATAGAGACAAAGCGGGGTTAGTGGACTATCCCTGGCCTCAGTGATACACACACAGTATGGCCAGTCTTATCTGCCTGGGTTCAGTAATATACACATAGTGTGGTCAGGTTTTTTTTCTCGAAAGATTAGGTGATACACTCACAGTAGTGTCGGTCTGCTCTTTGTGGGGTCAGTGACACAATCACCAGGGTGTCAGTCTGCTCTCCTCGAGCTTGTGATACAGACACTGAGGGGTCGGTCTGCTCACCACGGGGTCAGTGATGCAGGCACAGTGGGGTCATTTATTCTCCCGGGGATTAGTGATAGACACAGCGTGGGGTCAGCCTGCTCTCTCCTGGGTCAGTGACAGAGACCATGTGAAATAAGTCATGTCTCTCCTGGGTCAGTGTTCTCTGCCTTGAGTCAGTGACAGACACATAGCGGTAAGATTGTTCTACTCTGGGTCAGAGACAACCACACATTGGGATCATTGTGCTCTCCTGGTGGCAGTGATACACAAACCTTGGGGTCTTACTGCACTCCCCGGGGTAGATGATACACACACAGTGGGCTCAGTATCCTCTCCCCTGCGTCAGTGACAGACACACAGTGAGATCAGTCTACACCCTGCTGTGTCAGTGATGGATACACAGTGGTGTCAGTCTTCTCGACTAGGGGTCAGTGACAGAGTCACAGTTGCGTCAGTCTGCTCGACGGGTTTCCGTGATACACACACAGTGGTGTAAGTCTGCTCTACCCGTGGTGAGTGATACACAAGCAGTGGGGTCACTCTGCTCTACCCAGTATCAGTTATGCAGATACAGTGTGATCCTCTCGGAGTCTGTGATTCACACACAATGGTGTCGGTCTTTTATCCCCTAGGAAAATGACAGAAACACTGTTGGATGAATCTTTCTCCCCTGGTCAGTGACAGAGACACAGTATGGTCATTCTGCTCTCCCCCTAGGTCAGTGACACCCACAGATTGGGGTCAGTCTGCTCTCCCTGTGGTCAGTGATGCACATACGGTGGGTGCATTCTGTTCTCTCCTGCGTCAGTGACAGACACACAGTGAGATCACTCAACATCCTGCTGTGTCTGTGACGGAGACACAGTGGAGTCAATTTGCACTGTCCAATACCTGTGACAGAGATGTAATGGGGTCAGTCTGCCCGACACAGCGTTACTGGCAGGGACACAGTAGGGTCGGCCTGCTCGACCGAATTCAGTGATACATACACCGTGGTGTCATTTTACTCTCCCCTGGGGTGAGTACTAAACAAACAGTGGGGCCACTCTGCTCTTCCCCGGGTCAGTCGTCCAGATGCAGTGGGGTCAGTGTGATCCCTGTGTGCCTGGGATTCACACACGGTGGTGTCGGTCTACAATCCCCTGGGTCACGGACACAAACGCAGTAGGATTAGTCTGCTCTCCCCTGGGTCAATTACAAATGTACAGTAGGTCAACTCTGCTCTCGCTTGGATCAGTGACATGCACACACAGAGGGTGCACTCTGCTATCTCCTATGTCAGTGATACATAAACAGTGTGGTCAGCCTGCTCTTCTCCGTATCAGTGACACACAAACAGTGGAGTCATTCTGCCATCCACTGTGTCAGGGACAGAAACACAGTAAGGACAGTCTGCTCTCTGCTGAGCGAGTTACGGAGACATCGTGGTGTCAGTCTGCTCTCCAGAATGTCAGTGACAGAGACAGAGTGAGTTCACACGTTCTGCCGCAGTCAGTGATAGAGACAAAGCGGGGTTAGTGGACTATCCCTGGCCTCAGTGATACACACACAGTATGGCCAGTCTTATCTGCCTGGGTTCAGTAATATACACATAGTGTGGTCAGTTTTTTTTTCTCGAAAGATTAGGTGATACACTCACAGTAGTGTCGGTCTGCTCTTTGTGGGGTCAGTGACACAATCACCAGGGTGTCAGTCTGCTCTCCTCGAGCTTGTGATACAGACACTGAGGGGTCGGTCTGCTCACCACGGGGTCAGTGATGCAGGCACAGTGGGGTCATTTATTCTCCCGGGGATTAGTGATAGACACAGCGTGGGGTCAGCCTGCTCTCTCCTGGGTCAGTGACAGAGACCATGTGAAATAAGTCATGTCTCTCCTGGGTCAGTGTTCTCTGCCTTGAGTCAGTGACAGACACATAGCGGTAAGATTGTTCTACTCTGGGTCAGAGACAACCACACGTTGGGATCATTGTGCTCTCCTGGTGGCAGTGATACACAAACCTTGGGGTCTTACTGCACTCCCCGGGGTAGGTGATACACACACAGTGGGCTCAGTATCCTCTCCCCTGCGTCAGTGACAGACACACAGTGAGATCAGTCTACACCCTGCTGTGTCAGTGATGGATACACAGTGGTGTCAGTCTTCTCGACTAGGGGTCAGTGACAGAGTCACAGTTGCGTCAGTCTGCTCGACGGGTTTCCGTGATACACACACAGTGGTGTAAGTCTGCTCTACCCGTGGTGAGTGATACACAAGCAGTGGGGTCACTCTGCTCTACCCAGTATCAGTTATGCAGATACAGTGTGATCCTCTCGGAGTCTGTGATTCACACACAATGGTGTCGGTCTTTTATCCCCTAGGAAAATGACAGAAACACTGTTGGATGAATCTTTCTCCCCTGGTCAGTGACAGAGACACAGTATGGTCATTCTGCTCTCCCCCTAGGTCAGTGACACCCACAGATTGGGGTCAGTCTGCTCTCCCTGTGGTCAGTGATGCACATACGGTGGGTGCATTCTGTTCTCTCCTGTGTCAGTGATTTACACACAGTGGGGTCATACTGCTCTCCAGGATGTCATTGACAGAGACGTAGTGATGTGAGTCTGCTCACCTGCAGTCAGCGACTGAGCTATATTGAGGTCAGTCTGCTCTCCCCAGTTTAGTGATACAGAAACAGTGAGGTCGATCTGCTCTCCCGGAGTCAGTCATACAGGCAAAGAGGGATCAGTCTGCTCTCCTGGTTTCTGTGCTTTACAAACAGTGGGGTCAGTCTGCTCTCCCTGGGCTTAGAAATACACAATGGGGTCAGTCTGCTGTCGCCAGGGTCAGTGCCAACACACAGTGGTGACAGTCCATTATCACCGTGGTCAGTGACAGATATACTGTGGGTTTAATCTACTCTTACCAGCCTCAATGACACACACACACACACTCATAGTGGGGTAAGTCTTCTATCCAAATGATCAGTGATGCACTTACAATCGGGTAAATCTGGCTCCCCAGGGCCAGTAATACACACACAGTGGGGAAAGACTGCTCTCCCCGGAGTCAGTAATGCACACATCGTGGGGAAAGTCTGATCCTCCTGGAGTCAGTGACATACACACACAGTGGGGTCAATCTGCTCTCCCCAGAAGCCATGATACTCGCACATTGGGATCACTCTGCTCTCCCCGGAGGCAATAATACACGAACAGTGGGGTCAGTCTGCGCATCCCGGGATTAGTGATACACACACAGTGTGTCAGTCTGCCATCCTCGGAGTCAGTGATACACACGGAGTGGGGTCAGGCTGCTCTTCCAGAGTTAGTGATGCAGACACAATTGTCAGTGTGCTCACCCCAGGGCCAGTGTCACAAGCACAGTGCAGTCAGTCTGCTCTCCCTGGGGACAGTGACACAAACAGTGTGTCAGTCTGCTCTCCCCGGGATTAGTGATACACACAGCGTGGTGTCAGTTTGCTCTCTTAAGAAGGGCTTATGTTCGAAACGTCGATTCTCCTTCTCCTTGGATGCTGCCTGACCTGCTGCGCTTTTCCAGCAACACATTTTTAAGCAGTCATCTGATCCTGCCATTATCTGTGATTCACACACAATGATGTCCCTTTGCTTTGCCCTGCGCCATTGATAGAAAAAGCAGCGTCAGTTGGACAGAAACAGTGGGTTCAGTCTGCTCTCCCAGGTTTCTGTGATTTACACACATGTGCTCTGTCTGCTGTCCCCGTGCTGAGTCGTGCACACGCAGTGAGGTCAGTCTACTCACCCCGCGGTCTGTGACAGAGATGAGGTGGCCTTAGTCTGCTCTACCTGGCTACTTTGATGCACACACAGTAGGGACAGTCTGCTCTTTCCGGGGAGAGTATAACACTTAGAGTGGATTCCTTCTGTTCTCACCAGGCTCTGTGATACACGCACAGATGGGTCAGTCTGCTCACCTAGAGTCAGTGATATAGACGCGGTGAGGTCAGTCTGCTCACCCCGACGTTCATTGATACAAAATGCGATCAGTCTGCTCTCCCCAGGGACAGTGCTACAAATACAGTGGGGTCAGTCTGATCTCCCAGCGGTCAGTGATGTACACACAATTAGGTCAGCCTGCTCTCCCCGGTGTCAGTAATACACACACAGTGAGGTCAGTTGCCTCTTCTCTGGGTCAGTGATACACAATCTGTGGACCAATCTGGTCTCCCCGGGGTTAGTGATGCAAACACATTGGCGTCAGTCTGTTCTCCCCGCGGTCAGTGATAGCTACAACGTATGGGTCAGTCTGTTCGCCCCGAGGTCAGTGAGACGGACGCAGTGGGGTCAGTCTGCTCTCCATAGATCAGTGATACACACAGCAGAAGTCAGTCTGCTCTCTTCTCAGTCATTGACAGTGACCAAGTGGGATCAGCCCAGTCTCTCTTCTGTTAGTAACCGAGACACAGTTGGCTCACTCTGCTCTCCCAAGGTCAGTAACAGAAACACTGTGGTTTCAGTCTGCTCTCCCCGGTGTCATTGAGACACACACAGTGTAGACCGTCTACTCATTGCAGTGTCAGTGATGCACAAACCGTGGGGTTGGTCTGCTTTCCCCTCGGTGATTGATACGCAAACAGTGGGATCATTCTGCTATCTCCGAGGACAGTGTTATGAACACAGAGGGGACAGTCTGCTCTCCCCGGGGACAGTGGCACAGACGCACAGTCTGTTCTCCAGGATGTAGGTGACAGAGATATCAGTCAGTTCACCCGTGGTCAGTGATAGAGATGCAGTGGGGTCAGTCTGCTCGACCGGTTTCAATGATACACACACAATGAGGTCAGACTGCTCTCCCTCGTGTCAGTGATACACAAACAGTGGGGTCAGTCTGCTCTCCCAGGAGTCAGTCATACAACACCAGTGCCGTCAGTCTGAACTTCCCGATTTCTGTAATTCACACACAGTTCTCTAAGTCTGATGTTCTCTTGATCAGTGCCAGAAACACAGTGGGATCAGTCTGCTTTCCCCTTGGTCAGTAACAGAAACACAGTGGGGCAAGGTTGCTCTCCATTGGATCAGTGATACACACGCAGTGGGGACAATCTTTTCACTCCAGTGTCATTCTTACACAAACTCTTGCGTCAGTCTGTTCTCCCCAGGATTAGTGATACACACAGCGTAGGGTCAGTCTGCTGTACCCGAAGGCAATGATACACAAACAGTGGGGTCATTCTGCGCTCCCTTGAGTCAGTGATACACACACAGTGGGGTCAGTCGTCTCTCCCCGGGTGTGTGACAGAAACACAATGAGATCAGTTTACTCTCTGCTTGTTCAGTACAAAGACACAATGGAGTGTGTCTGCCCTGCCCAAATTCAGTGACAGAGACATAGTGGATTCAGTCTGCTCCATCCGGGGTCAGTGACAGAGACACACTGATTTCGGTCTGCACGATCGGTTTCAGTGATGCACATACAATGGTGTCTGTCTGCTCTCCCCAGAGTCACTTATCCAGGCACAGTGAGTCCATGTGATTCACCCAGTTTCAGTGATTCAGACACAATGGTTTCAGTCTTCTGGCACCTGGGTCAGTGAGAAAAATGCACTGGGTCAGTTTGCTCTCCCCTGGGTCAGTAACAGAGGCAGAGTTGTGTCAGTCTGCTCTTCCTCTGGTCAGTGATGCACACACTGTGGGTGCACTCTGTTCTCTCCATCTGTGATACACACACAGTTGGATCAGTCTGCGCCCCCTGGGTCAGTGACAGAGATACAGCGAGTTTCGTCAAATTTCTTCTGTGTCAGTTATGGTGATACAGTGCATTCAGCCTGCTCTCCAGGCCTGTTCGTGACAGAGACTCAGTGAGGTCAGTCTGCTCACCTGCAATTAGTGATAGAGACACAGTGGTGTCAGTCTGCTCCATCACGGTTGAACGTCACACACACAGTGGTGTCAGTCTGCTCTCCCCGGAATCAGTGATAAAATCGCAATGGGTCAGACTGCTCCTCCCGGGTCAGTGACATATAAACAGCGTGGTCAGGCTGCTCTCTTGGTTTCTGTGATTCACACACAGTTGTGTCAGTCTGCTATCGCAGGGGTCAGTGATAGACAAACAGTAGGGTCAGTCCATTCTTCCCGTGGTCAGTGACAGAGTCTCATTGCTCTCCCCTGTTTCAATAATAGACATATGGTGCGTTCAATCTCCTCTCCGATGGTTCAGTGATACACTCACATTAGTGTAAGTCTGCTCTCGCCGAGATCACTGATAGACACACAGTGGGCAAATCTGTTCTCTCTGGAGACAGTGATACTCACACAGTGTGTTTTTCTTCTTTTACGGGGTAAATGATGCAGACACAGTGGGGTCAGTCTGCTCTCCCTGGGGTTAGTGACAGACACAATGTGCGGTCAGTCTGCTCTTCCAAGGGTCAGTGATACACACACAGTTTGTCAGTCTGCTCTCCCAAGGTTAGTGATGCAGACAAAGTGGGGTCAGTCTGCTCTCCCTGGGTTCAGCAATGGAGACACATTGTTGTCAGTCTGCTCTCCCCAGTGTGAGTGATATACATACAGAGTGGTCACTCTACTGACACTGGGGTCATAGATGTACACGCAGGGGAGTCCGTCCATTCTCCCCGCAGTCTGTAACAGAGACACAATAGGCTTTGTCTACTATCGCCGGGTTCAGTAACGCACACACAGCGCGGTCATTCTGCTCTCCCCGGGATCAATGATGCACACACACAGATGTGATAGTCTGGTCTCCCGGGGGACAGTGTTAATAACACAGTGCAGTAAGTTCACTCTCACAAGAGTTCTGTGATGCATCCACAGTGGGGTCAGTCCGCACACCCGGGTTCAGTGATACACACAGAGCGTTCAATCGCTCTCCCGGCTCAGTGATGCACACATAGTGGGGTCAGTCTTTTCTCCCGGACTCAGTGATCGACAGAGGGTGAGGTCTGTCTGCTCTCTCCTGGGTCAGGGACTGAGACCAATTGGGATCAGTCCGGTCTCGCCTCTGTAAGTGACAAAAAGACAGTGGGGTCAGTCTGCTCTCTCTGGGGTCATTGGTAGACTCGTAGTAGGTTCAGTCGGCTCTCCCTGGTGTCATTGACACACAAGCAGTGTGGACAGTCTGCTATTCCCGGTGTCAGTGATACACAAACTGTGGGGTCATTTTGCGATCCCCTGGGTCAGTGATACACGCACACCGTCTAGTCAGTCTGCTCTCTGTAGGGTAAATGGGGTCGACACAGTGGGGTCAGTCTGCTCTCCCCGCTGTCAGTGATACACAGACAGGGCGTCATTCTGCTCTCCCCGTGGTCATTGATTCACACACAGTGGACTCAGTTTGCTGTTCCCGCGGTCAGTGATAAACAAACAATGGTATCAGTCTGCTCACCCCTGGGTCAGTGAGAGAGACCCAGTGAGATGAGTCTACTCTCTGCTGCGTCAGTGACAGAGATGCAGTGGGGTCAGTCTGCTCGACCTGTTTCAGTGATACAGACAACGTGGGATCAGTCTGCTCTCCCCGGTTTAAGTGATACACAAACAATGGAGTGAGTCTGCTCTCCCCCGAGTCAGTCATACGGACACAAAGGGGTCAGTCTGATCTTCTCTGTTTCTGTGATTGATACACGGCGGTGCCTGTCTGTGGTCCCCTGGGTAAGTGAGAGACTCACAGTGGAATCATTCTGCTCTCCCTGTAGTCAGTCATGCAGACATAGTGGGTTCAGTCTACATCCCCATTTTCTGTGATTCTCACACAGTGGGGTCAGTCTGTTGTCCCTATTCTTAGACATACGCACACAATGGGGTCAATCTGCTCTACCTGGAGTCAGTTACACAGACAAAGTGGGGCCATTTGATCCTCCCGGTTTCTCTAATTCAGACACAATTGTGTCAGTCATCTGGCCCTTGGGTAAGTAACAGGAACACACTGGTTCATTTTGCTCTCCCCTGGGTCAGTGACAGAGACACAGTGGTGTGAATTTGCTCTCCCCCGGGTCCGTGGCACCAGCACAATGGCGTCAGTCTGCTCTCCACAGGGTCAGTGATGCACACATAATGGGCGCACTTTGTTCTCTCCTGTGTCAGTGATACACACAAAGTGAGTCAGTCTGCTCTCCCAGGGGTCAGTGATACACACACAGATGTAACAGTCTTCTCTCCCCGGGGAAAGTGTAGAAAAAAAAGTGCAGTTAATCGACTCTCACCAGAGATTAGTGACAGATCCACAATAGGGTGAGTCGCTCAATTGGGGTCCGTGATACACGCAGAGTGAGGTCAATCCGCTCTCTCCGAGTCAGTGATGCACACACAGTGGGGATAGTCTGCACTCCCCGGGGTCAAAAATACAGACACAGTGGCGTCAGTCTGCTGTCTCTGGGTAAGGGATACACACAGCGTATGCCACTCTGTTCTCTTCTGGGTTAGTGAAAGAGACCAAGTGGGATCAGCCCGGTCTCTCTTGGGTCAGTTACAGAGACACAGTTGGCTCAGTCTGCTCTCCCCAGTGTCAGTGACCGAAACACAGTGGGTTCAGACTGCTCTGCCCGGGGTCAGTCACACACACACACACACACACACACACACACACACACACACACACACACACACACACACACACACACACACACACACACACACACACAGAGTTGGTTCGTCTGCTCTCCCCGAGTTAGATATGCCGACACTGTCTGCTCTCCAGGATATCAGTGACATTGAGAGAGATGTCAATCTGTTCACCCGTGGTCAGTGATAGAGATGCAGTGGGGTCAGTCTGCCCGACCGTTTTCAGTGATACACAAACAATGGGGTCAGACTGCTCTCCCTCGGATCAGTGATACACCAACAGGTGGGTCAGTCGAATCTTCCCGGTTTCTGTAATTCACAGACAGTTCTGTAAGTCTGATGTTCCCTTGATCAGTGACAGAAACTCAGTGGGATCAGTCTACTCTCCCCTTGGTGAGTGACAGAGACACAGTGGGGCAAGTGACAAACGCACACATTGAGGTCAGTCTGCTCTCCCCGGGGTCAATGATCCATACTCAATGGGTGCAGTCTCTTCGCCCCTGTCAGTGATACACACCTTGTGGGGATGGTGTTCTCTCAAGAGAGTCAGGGATACACACAGATTGGGTTAGTCTGCTCTCCCCGGGGTCATGGTGCAGATGCAATTGGATCAGTGTGCTCTCGACGGAGTCAGTGCTACAGATAGATTGCAGTCAGTCTCTTCTCCCTGGAGTCAGTGACACACACACACAGTGTTGTCATTCTGCTCTGCCCAGTATCAGTGATAGACACACAGGGGATCAGTCTGCTCTCCACGGGGTTAGTGATGCAGATGCAGTGGGGACATTCTGCTCTTCTCGGGATTAGTGACACACACAGCGTGGGTCGCTTTGCACTCTCTCTGGGCAGCGACGGAGACCAAGTCCTGTCTCTACTGTGTCAGTGTCAAATAACACACTGGGGTCAGAGTACGCTCCCCGCGATCAGTGACAGATCTCAATGGGTTCAGAAGGCTCTCCAGGTGTCATTGATACATACATAGCGGGGACAGTCTGTTCATCCTGGTGTCATTCAGATGCAAAATGTGGCCTCAGTGTGCTGTCGACGGAGTCAGTGCTACAGATAGATAGCGGTCAGTCTCTTTTCCCCGGAGTCAGCGACACACACACAGTGTTGTCATTCTGCTCTGCCCAGGATCAGTGATACACACACAGGGGATCAGTCTGCTCTCCACGGAGTTAGTGATGGCAGATGCAGTGGGGTCATTCTGCTCTTCCCGGGATTAGTGATACACACAGAGTGGGTCGGTCTGCACGCTCTCCATGCAGTGACGGAGACCAAGTCCTGTCTCTACTGTCTCAGTGACAAAGACACAGTGGGGATATAGTACACTCCCCGGGATCAGTGACAGATCAAAATAGGTTCAGAAAGCTCTCCTGGTGTCATTGACACACATGTAGCAGGGACAGTCTGTTCATCCCGGTGTCATTCATATGCAAAATATGGCGTCAGTCTGCTGTCCCAGGATTCGTGATACACAGAGCGTAGGGTCAGTCCACTCTACCCGAAGACAGTGATACACAAACAGTGGGGTCATTCTGCTCTCTCCGGGTCAGTGATACACACAGAGTAGTGTCAGTCGGCTCTTTACTGCGTCAGTTACAGAAACGGGGCTGAAAGAAACAGTTCAGTTAGTCCACTCTCACCAGAGGTTAGTCATACATCCACAGTGGGGTCAGTCTGCTCAGCCGGGGTCAGTGACACACACAGTGATATCAATCGCTCTCCCGAGCTCAGCGTTGCATACACAGTGGGGATAGTCTGCTCTCCCCGGAGTCAGTGATAAAGGTACATTGGTGCCAGTCTGCTCTTCCATGACTCAGTGGTACCGACACAGTGGGGTCAGTCTGCTCTCCCTGGAGTCAGTGATGCATACATGTTGGGTCAGTCGGCTCACATTGAGATTAGTGATGCAGACACGATGTGGTCATTATGTTCTCCCGCAGTCAGTGATAGACACAGCGTGAGGTCAGTCCGGTCTCTCCTGGGTCAGTGACAAAAACAAAGTGGGGTCAGTCTGCTGTCCCCAGGGTCAATGACGTAGACAATGGGGCCACTCTGCTCTCCCCAATGCAATCTCACTGGGGTCAGTCTGTTCTTCTCGTGGATTGTACGACAAACAAAGTGCGGACTGGCCGCTCTCCCTTGGGTCAGTGATGGACACACAGTGACGTCAATTCGCTCTCTGTGTCAAAAACAGAGACAGAGAGAGATCAGTATACTCCCTGCGCAATGTCAGTGACAGAGACGTAGTGTGGTCGATCTGCTCTCCCCGGAGTCACTTCTACAGGCACATTTTGTCCATGTTATTCTCACAGTTTCTGAGATTCAGACACGATGGTGTCTGTCTGCTGGCCCCTGTGTCAGTGACAGAAACGTACTGGGTCAGCCTGCTCTCCCCTGGGTCAGTAACAGAGACACAGTGGTGTAAGTCTGCTCTCCCCGGTTAAGTGACAGACACACACACACTCGCACCACACACAAACAAACCCACACCCACACACACACATTGGCAGGTGTACAAACAGTGTGGTCAATCTGCTCTCCAATAGGTGAGTCATACACACACAGTGTGGATAGTCTGCTCTCCCCGAGGTCAGTAACAGAGACACGGTGAGATCAGGTTACTCTCTGCAAGGTCAGTATTGAGACACAATGGAGTCAGTCTGCTCTCCCCGGGTCAGTGATGCACACGCAGTGTGTGCATTTGTTCTCTCCTGTGTCAGTGATACTTGCACAGTGGGGTCGGTCTGCGTCCCCTGGATCAATGACAGAGATAGAGTGAGGTCAATCCATTCTCTGCTGTGTCAGTTACAGCGATTGTGTAGATTCAGCCTGCTCTCCAGGCCTGTCAGTGATAGAGAAACAGTGAGGACAGCCTTCTCTCTGTGATTTAGTCACAGTGGGGTCAGTCTGATGGACCACGGTTGAACGTCACACACACAGTGGTGTCAGTCTGCTCTCCCCGATAGCAGTGATACAATCTCAGTGGATCAGACTGCGATTCCCGGGTCAGTGATACATGAACAGCATGGTCAGTCTGCTCTCCTCGTTTCTGTGATTCACACACAGTCGTGTGAGTCTGCTGTCGCTGGGGTCAGTGATATACACACAGTGAGGTCAGTCCATTCTCCCCGGGATCAGTGACAGAGACGTACTGGGGATAGTTTCGTCTTCCTCGTGTCATGGATACTCACTCAGTGGGATAAGTCTACTCTCCTGGGGTCTTTGATAGACACACAGTCGGTTCAGTCTGCTCTCTCCAGTGTCATTAATACACACACAGTCGGGACAGTCTTCTCATCCCGGTATCAGGAGTGTACAAACTGTGTGGTCAATCTGCTCTCCAATAGGTGAGTCATACACACACAGTGTGCTCAGTCTGTTCTCCTCGAGGTCTGTAACAGAGACACGGTGAGATCAGGTTACTCTCTACAAGGTCAGTATTGAGACACAATGGAGTCAGTCTGCTCTCCCCTGGTCAGTAATACACACACAGTGGGTTCGGTCTGTTCTCCCTGGGATCAGTGACAGACACAGACAGTGATGTCAATCCGCTCTCGCCTGTGTCAGTGACGCATGCATAATTGATAAAGTCTGCTACCTCAGCGATCAGTGATACATACATATTTGTGACATTCTGCTCTGCCCGGCATTAGTGTCTGAGACACAGTGGGATCTGTCTGCTCTCACCGTGTCAGTGATCTAGGCACACTGGTGTCATCCTGTTTTCCCTGTGTCGGTGACACAGACGCAGTGGAATCAGTCTGCTCTCCCTTCGTTCAGTTATAGAGACAGTGTTTTCAGTTTTCTCTCCCCTGGTTCAGTGAAGCAAACGTATGGGGGTAAAACTGCATTCAGCGGAAGAAGTAATACAGAAACAGTGGTGTCAGACTGACACACAAACAATGGGTTCATTCTGCTCTCCCCGGATCAGTGAAACATACACTGTTGGTTCAATCTGCTGTTACTGGAATCAGTGATGCAGATACAGTGGCGTTAGTCTTTTTTCCCCTGGGTCAGGGATTCCGACACACTGGGGTCAGTCTGCTCTTCCTGGGGTGAGTGAGACAGAGACAGTGGGGTCAGTCTGCTCTCCCCGGAGTCAGTGATATACATACAGTGTGGTCAGACTACTCTCCTCAGTGTCGGTAATGATGACACATTGAGGGCGGTCTGCTCTCCCCTTGGTCAGTAATATACACAACGTGGTGCCAGTCCGCTCTTTACAGGGTCAGTGGGACAGACACATTGGTTCAGTGTGCTCCATCCGCTGTCAGTGAGACAGATACAGTGGGTTCAGTCTGCTCACCACGGAGTCAGTTATACAGACACAGTGAGGGCAGTCTGTTCTCCCTATATTCAGTGATAAAGACACAGTGGGGCCAGTCTGCTCTTCACGTTGTCAGTGATACACACATTTTAAGGTCAGTCTGCTCTGCTCGAGGCGAGAAATACGCAAACATTGATGTCAGTCTGCTCTCGCCGTGTCAGTGATAGAGACACTATGTGGTCAGTCTGCAATCTCTGTGATCAGTGAGGCAGACACATTTTGTCAGTTTACTCTCGCTGGGGTCAGTGATACAGTCACAGTGGGTTTAGTCTGCTCTCCCCTGTGCCATTGATATCGACACAGTAACGTCAGTCTTCTCTATCCACGTTCAGTGTCAGCGACACAGTGGTGTTACTCTGCTCTCTACGGTTTAGTCATACACATGCAGTGTGGACGGTCTGTTCTCCACAGGATACGTGAATACACACATACTGTTGGCTAGCGGTCTGCTGTTCCCTGCGTCAGATACACAAAATCAGTGGCGTCAGTCTGCTCTCTCCTGAGGACAGTGATACAATCAAAGTGAGGTCAGTCCGCTCTCCTGGGGACTGTTGTACAGATGCAGTGGGGTCTGTCTGCTCTCCTGGGGTCAGTGGTATAGAAACATTGGCTTCAGTTTGCTCTCCTGGGGTCAGTTACACAGATGCAGTGGGGACTATCTGCTCTCCCTAAGGTCTGTGTCAGAGAGACCCTGGGTTCAGTCTGTTCTCCCCGGAGTCAGTAAGACACACTGTGGGGACAGCCTGCTCTTCCCAAATTCAGTGACAGTCCGGACAGACTACTTTCCTTGGGGTCAGTGATACCGACAGAATGGGGTCAGTCTGCACTCACTGATGTCAGTGAGACAGATACTGTTGGGTCAGTCTGCTCTCCCCAGGGTAAGTGAATCCAAATACTGTGGTGGGTCTGCTGTGCTCGGAGTTAGAAATACTGAAACAGTGGTGTCAGTCTGCTCTCCCCGGAGTTAAAAATCACACAACACGAGGTTATAATCCAACAGGTTTAATTGGAAGCACACTAGCTTGCAGAGCGACGCTCCTTCATCAGGTAATGAAGAAGCGTCGCTCGAAAATCTAGTGTGCTTCCAATTAAACCTGTAGGACTATAAACCTGGTGTTGTGTGATTTTTAACTTTGTACACCCCGGTCCAACACCGGCATCTTCGAATCATGACTGGTCTCCCCGGAGTCAGTGATACAATCACTGTGAGGTCAGTCTGCTCTCCCCTTGGAAAGTGAATAGACACACTTGCGTCAGATTCATCTCCCGGACGCCAGTGAGACAGACACAATGGGTTCAGTCTGCTGTCCCCGTGGTCGGTAATGCAGACACAGCTGGTACAGCCTCCTCCCTCCTGGGTCAATGACAGAGACAAAATTGGACCAGTCTGGTCTATCCTGGGTCATTGACGGAGATACAGTGTGGTCAGACTGCTGCCCCGGAGTCAATTATACAGAAACATTGTAGTGAGTCTGCTCTCCTGGGGTTCAGTTTTACAGCGCATTGATGTCAGTCTACTCAACCAAGGGTTCAGTGAAGCAGACACAGTGGGTTCAGTCTGCTCTCCAGGAGTTAGTGATACAGACGCAGTCCGGTCAGTCTGCTCCCCACGATATCAGTGCGCCCACAGGGTAGATACAGACTGCTACCTCTGTGATCACTGATACACACATTTTGGGATCTGTCTGTTCTCCACGGGCTTAGTGTCAGCGACACAGTACGGTCAGTCTGCTCTCCCCTTGTTCAGTGACAGAGACACAGTGCTTTCAGTTTTTTCTCCGCTGAGTCAGTAACAGAGACACAAATGCGTCAATCTGCTGTTCTCGGAGTCAATGATACAGACACATTGGGGTAAGTCTGCTTTCACTGGAGTCAGTGATACAGAAACGGGGGATCAGCCTGCTCTCTGCTGGGTGAGTACTGCACAAATAAGGGGTTCATTCTGCTCTCCCTGTTTCAGTGATTCTCACACAGTTGGGTCAGTCTGCTCTCCCTGGGGTCAGTGGTACAGACACACTGGTGTAGTCTGGCCCCACCCGGCGTCAGTTATACAGACACAGTGTGGTCAGTCTGCTCTCCCCGGAGTCAGTGCCAGAGGTACAACTGGGGTCAATCTGCTCTCCCCGGAGTCAGTGATACAGTCACAGTGGGTTCAGTCCGCTCTTCCTGTGGTCAGTGATAGAGGCAGAGTGTGGTAAGGAGAAGTCAGATAATTTTCGACCTGTGAGCCTTTTGTCTGCATCGAGGGCGCTGACCGATATGGAAAAGAGTAAAATCAGAGAAATCTTCCTGATCACAATCTCTGGTTTATTATCTACTTTTCTCTGACTCCTTACACACCTTAATTGTCCCCCAAATCTGTCTGACAGTCAGAATGTTGATACCGAGAATAAAAGTGAAGGGCAACATGGGTGCTAAAAAATCTCTCAAAATATTTAAAGCTTATTCACCGAGGTTTATATTAATAACCAGAGCTGATACAACAGTAGGATCGAACATTGTTGTTAATCCTTCCAGGTATATATTCAAAAATTTGGAAATGTTTGTTAAAGAAAAAAAAAATGAAGCACTTTGTTGCTGGAACCTTTATTGCAGATTTACCTGTGCAATATTTAGTTTTCATCTCAGGTAACAAATGGCGACAAATTGATCAAATGAAAAAGCAATGGTGAACCACAAAGAGCAATGAATTGTCAAGTGTCTCTGGCCCAGATAACACAACAAGCAGGATGCCCACGAGACAAGTGTACAATTAGATTAATATGGAAATCGGGAAAGAATTATATGATAAACAATGAACAGTCGACCGAACGGTTCTTGGCCATCAGGTAACGAGTGCGGTATGCAAAAATCTCCATATTTGCCCCGAGCTAAGATTGCCATCACCAATAGACTAACTTTAAATTAAAAGAAAAACGAGATATGAAGTTTAAACCATAATTTCTCTGTGCTGGAGTCGTGGCTGTAAATAATGACACAACAGTCATTATTGTAAATCTTATGTGAAGATGTACAAATCTGAACCACAACAACCAACTCTCCGTAAATAAATAATTTAGACAATTAAAGGACACAAGGAAGAATTTAAGCAGCACAGAAAGATGGTCATGCAAACAATATTTACTTTTGGACGGCAGCAGTCTATTACATCTGCTTGATATGGTACACCGACTGGCTTACATTTCCCATAAAAACACAGCATCCGCACAAAGACACCTAGGATCAGTAAAACAAAGAATAGGAGACACCTAATATGGACATTGATCGCAAAACTTCTGTACTTCGGTTTGGGGTCTCCACAGTTCACTTTGCAATCGGAATTCTATGACCACGCTGTATGGAGTATAGAGCAGGGATCACTCCACAGCACCCAATAATGAATGGACTTCACGATATGGATGGACAAATGATAAAGCATTGAGTCCCTCCCTTCTGCACATAATTCAACATCCCGAAAAAAGGAACCATGAAGGTTTTCAGTAATGAATCCACACACCATGTCCACGGTTGACTCCACACCTCAATCAGAAAAACTTCAACATTTGATACGACTCCCCTTAGTTGGGTAAGATGGTACAACATAGCCCTTACGCAAATAAACTGTAAATCCATGCAACATTGGTCATTGTAACCGTTCTGAAGAAGTATCCAGAAGGACACTTCGATACCCTGGGTGCTCGAATGCTGTTGTGCCTTTTCCAGCTCCACATTTCATCAACTATGTTTTTTTCCAGCATCAACAGCACTCCATCGTCTCCTAATTCCTAATTTGTATTAGGTCCCCCAGTTGGAGGGAGTGGCCTGTGCAAGATCCACCAACAAAGTCCCTTTACTTCAAGGAATGGGAAACACGCGGTGTCACCAAGACGTGAGTTGTCACAAAACCCATCTGACTAATAGCAGTATTTAAACTACCACAGAGAGAGAGAGTAGTCTGGCTAAACACTTTCTAGACCACCCAGGGCGGGTACTTAGTCAAACGACATTAAAGTGGCCTCAGTGTAAACGCATTCTATCAAGTTTAGACAAACGGACATTGCAGCACGTTACTGAGGAACTCCAAAACTGTGAATAAAACTATTCACTTTAAACTCATTAAGTGAGATTACACTTGGCGAACATCAGGATATTCGAGAAGAAAGTGAGGACTGCAGATGCTGGAGATCAAAGCAGAAAATGTGTTGCTGGAAAAGCGCAGCAGGTCAGGCAGCATCCAAGGAACAGGAGAAACGACGTTTTGGTCATAAGCTCTTCTTCAGAAATCAGGAATCCTGAAGAAGGGCATATGCCCGAAACGTTGATTCTAGAACATAGAACATAGAAACATAGAACATAGAAAAATACAGCGCAGTACAGGCCCTTCGGCCCTCGATGCTGCGCCGACCGAAGCCTACCTAACCGACACTAGCCCAATAACCTCCATATGCTTGTCCAATGCCCGCTTAAATGACCATAAAGAGGGAGAGTCCACCACTGCTACGGGCAGGGCATTCCATGAACTCACAACCCGCTGAGTAAAAAATCTACCCCTACCATCTGTCCTATATCTACCACCCCTTAATTTAAAGCTGTGTCCCCTAGTAACAGCTGACTCCATACACAGAAACAGGTTCGCACTGTCAACCCTATCTAAACCCCTAATCATCTTGTACACCTCTGTCAAATCTCCCCTAAACCTTCTTTTCTCCCATGAGAAAAGTCCCAAGTGCCTCAGCCTTTCCTCATACGATCTCCCTACCATGCCAGGCAACATCCTGGTAAACCTCCTCTGCACTCGTTCCAATGCCTCCACATCCTTTCCATAATATGGCGACCAAAACTGCACACAATACTCCAGATGAGGCCGCACTAGAGTCTTATACAACTGCAACATGACCTCAGGACTCCGGAACTCAATTCCTCTACCAATAAAGCCCAGTACACCATATGCCTTCTTCACAGCACTATTTACCTGGGTGGCAACATTCAAAGATCTATGTACATGGACACCAAGATCCCTCTGCTCATCCACACTACCAAGTAGTCTACCATTAGCCCAGTAATCCATCTTCTTGTTATTCCTACCAAAGTGAATGACTTCATACTTAGCTACATTGAATTCCAATTGCCACCTTACTGCCCAGCTCCGCAACTTATCTATATCGCGCTGTAACCTGCCACATCCTTCTTCGCTGTCCACAACTCCACCAACTTTCGTGTCATCCGCAAACTTGCTCACCCAGCCTTCAAGCCCCTCCTCCAGGTCATTTATTAAAATGACAAACAGCAATGGTCCCAAAACAGATTCTTGAGGAACACCGCTAGTACCTGCGCGCCAAGATGAACCTATACCATCAACTACGACCCTCTGTCTCCTTCCAGCCAGCCAATTCCTAATCCAAACCTCTAATGCACCCTCAATGCCATACCTCCGTAGTTTTTGCATTAGCCTGCTATGGGGTACATTATCGAACGCCTTGCTAAAATCCATATACACCACCTCTTCTGCTTTATTCTCGTCCACGTCCTTGGTCACCTTCTCAAAGAATTCAATAAGGTTTTTGAGGCACGACCTGCCCTTCACAAAACCATGCTGACTATCCTTGATCACATTATTCCTATCCAGATGTTCATAAATCCTATCGCTTACAATTCTCTAAGACTTTGCCCACAACAGAAGTGAGACTCACTGGCCTATAGTTACTCGGGCTATCCCTGCTCCCCTTCTTGAACAAGGGGACCACATTCGCTATCCTCCCGTCTTCTGGCACTATTCCCGTAGACATCGACGACATAAAAATCAAGGCCAATGGCTCCGCTCTCACCTCCCTAGCTTCCCAGAGGATCCTAGGATAAATGCCATCAGGCCCAGGGGACTTATCTATTTTCATCCTTTCCAGTATTCCCCAGACCTCTTCCCTACGTACCTCAAGGCCATCCATTCTAATCACTTGTGACTCAATATTCACATCAGCAACAGTGTCCTGTTCCTGAGTGAATACTGATAAAAATTATTGATTTAGTGTCTCACCAATCTCCTCCGCCTCCACACACAACTTCCCACTACTATCCTTGACTGGACCGATACCTACCCTAGTCATCCTTTTATTCCTGACATACCTATAGAAAGCCTTTGGTTTTTCCTTAATCCTACCAACTAAGGACTTTTCATGTCCCCTTATCGCTGCTCTGAGCTCTCTCTTTAGATCGTTCCTGGCTACCTTAAAACTCTCAATCGCCCCAACTGAACCTTCACACCTCATCTTTACATAGTCCGCCCTCTTCCCTTTTACAATTCCTTATTAAACCACGGCTCCCTCACAAGACCCTTCACTCCCTGCCTGACTGGTACATACTTATCAAGGACACCCATTAGCTGTTCCTTGAACAATCTCCACATATCATTTGTGTTCTTCCCTTATCGCCTATTTTTCCAATCCACGCATCCTAAGTCATGCTTCACCGCATCATAATTTCCCTGCCCCCAGCTATAACTGTTGCCCTGCAGTGCACACTTATCCCTCTCCATCACTAGAGTAAAAGTCACCGAGTTGTGGTCACTGCCCCCGAAGTGCTCACCTACCTCCAAGTCTAACACCTGGCCTGGTTCATTACCTAGAACCAAATCCAGTATAGCCTCACCTCTTGTTAGCCTGTCTACATATTGTGTCAGGAAACCCTCCTGCACACATTGGACAAACACCGACCCATCTAACGAACTCGAGCTATAGCTTTCCCAGTCAATATCTGGGAAGTTAAAATCCCCCATAACAACCACCCTGCTACTTTCACTCTTCTCCTGAATCATCTTCTCAATACTTTCCTCTACTTGTCTCGGACTATTAGGAGGCCTGTAGAAAACTCCTAACAGGGTGACCTCACCTTTCCTACTTCTAACCTCCGCCCTAACTACCTCAGAAGGCAAGTCTTCCTCCATCACCCTTTCTACTGCTGTAATACTATCCTTGACAAGCAATGACACACCTCCCCTCTTTTACCCCCATCTCTGACCCTACTAAAACATTTAAACCCTGGAACCTGCAACAGCCATTCCTGTCCCTTCTCTACCCACGTCTCTGCAATGGCCACAACATCGATGTCCCAGGTCCCAACCCATACTGCAAGCCCACCTACCTTATTTCTTATACTTCTGGCATTGAAGTATACACACTTCAAGCCACCTTCCTGTTTAAAAGCACCCTCCTTCGAGATCGATGACATGTTCCTAATCTCCCGACACTCAAGGTCCTGTACCCTAAAGCTACAGTCCAGGATCCCATGCTCCTGCAGAGTTAGCTTAAACCCTCCCAAAGAGCACTAGCAAACCTCCCCTCAAGGATACCGGTGCCCCTCAGGTTCAGGTGTAGACCATCCTGTTTGTAGAGGTCCCACCTTCCCCAGAAAGAACCCCAGTTGTCCAGAAACCGGCATCCCTCCCTCCTGCACCATCCCTGTAGCCACGCATTTAACTCTTCTCTCCCTATTCCTCGACTCTCTATCACGTGGCACAGGTAACAAACCAGACAACGACTCTTTTCGTTCTAGCTCTGAGCTTCCAACCTAGCTCCCTGAAAGCCTGTCGAACATCCTCACCCCTCTTCCTACTTATTACGTTGGTGCCAACGTGGACCACGATCTGGGGCTGCTCCCCCTCCCCCTTGAGGACCCGGAAAACACGATCAGAGACATCACGTACCCTTGCACCTGGGAGGCAACATACCAATCGTGAGTCTCTGTCGGCCCCGCAAAACCGCCTATCTGTGCACCTCACTATTGAGTCCCCAATAACTATCGCTCTACCTTTCTCCACCATTCCCTTCTGAGCAACAGGGACAGGCTCCGTGCCAGAGGTCTTTACCTCGTTGCTTACCCCTGGTAAGTCATCCCCCCACAAGTATCCAAAACGGTATACTTGTTCTTGAGGGGAATGGCCGCAGGGGGTCCCTGCACTGGCTGCTTCCTCCCACTCCCCCTCACTGTCACCAATCTCTCTATAACCTTTGGAGTAACTACTTCACTAAAGCTCTGATCTATGACCACCTCTGCCTCCCGAAAGATCCGCAGTTCATCCAACCTCAGCTCCAGTTCCCTAACACGGTCTTGGAGGAGCTGGAGATGGGTACACTTCTTACAAGTGTAATCAGGAGGGACGTTAATGGCTTCCTTCCCTCACCTCATACATGTTGCAAGAGGAACATTGCACTGCCTTCGCTGCCATCCCTCTAAAAGAGAAACTTTAAAAACTAGATCTCAAGAAACAAACAAGCAAAGTGCAGCACTTACCTGCTTGTCACAATGGGTCTTATTATTAGGTTAGAGGAGGAGGGCGGGTGGGAGGCTCTACCCCTGTAGTGCCTCGGGTTTCTCGCCTGCGCGCTTTTATAAGAAAAAATCCTCCCCAGTTAAGCTAGCGCGACACCAGCTTCCGGGTCCGCTAGGCGTGTAAAAAAAGCTTTAAATTTTAGCTATTAAAAAAAACAATAACTGGACTATACCGTGACTTACAAAAAACACCATCAGACAGCCGTTACCTGCTCCGCTGAGAGAGTGACGCCTAAGGCTTGGAGCTGCGCGCTTTTATAAGAAAAAATCCTCCCCAGGGAAGCTAGCGTGACACCAGCTTCCCTGTCCGCTAGGCGCTTAAAAAAAAACTTTAAATTTTAGCCGTTAAAAAAACAATAACTCAACTATACCGTGACTTACAAAAAACACCATCAGACAGCCGTTACATGCTCCGCTGAGAGAGTTACCTGCTCCGCTGAGATTCTCCTGTTCCTTTGTGCTGCCTGACCTGCTGCGGTTTTCCAGCAACACACTTTCAGCTCAGAACGTCAGGATTTGCCTAGCTGAATGGAAACTTGATAAATATCACTTGTCATCAGTAATAGAGATGGTTCAACGCAGAAGTGCATGCATGTTAAATTGTTACAAGACTTACCATTAACACCAACGACAAGAATACTCTCGTAGACGTTATCGAACCTTTCCCTGAGAAGCTGCATTTTGCTGTTTGTGACACAATGTTTCCATTCATGCTTTTGTCAATATGTAGGAATTGGAGAATTCTCACGGAGTTAGAGCTGGCACAATTCCAGAGACTTCATTTTAATCACTGGGAAACAGTGATTCCATCTTCAGTTTTTTATACCATTTTAGAACATAGAACATAGGACATAGAAGAATACAGCGCAGTACAGGCCCTTCAGCCCTCGATGTTGTGCCGATCAAAGCCCACCTAACCTACACTAACCCACTATCCTCCATATACCTATCCAATGCCCGCTTAAATACCCATAAAGAGGGAGAGTCCACTACTGCTACTGGCAGGGCATTCCATGAACTTACGACTCGCTGAGTGAAGAACCTACCCCTAACATCAGTCCTATATCTACCCCCCCTTAATTTAAAGCTATTCCCCCTTGTAATAGCTGACTCCATACGTGGAAAAAGGTTCTCACTGTCAACCCTATCTAACCCCCTAATCATCTTGTACACCTCTATCAAATCACCCCTAAACCTTCTTTTCTCCAATGAAAACAACCCCAAGTGCCTCAGCCTTTCCTCATAGGATTTTCCTACCATACCAGGCAACATCCTGGTAAACTTCCTCTGCACCCGTTCCAGTGCCTCCACATCCTTCCTATAGTATGGCGACCAAAACTGCACACAATATTCCAGATGCGGCCGCACCAGAGTCTTATACAACTGCAGCATGACCTCAGGACTCCGGAACTCAAATCCTCTACCAATAAAAGCCAGTACACCATATGCCTTCTTCACTGCACTATTTACCTGGGTGGCAACTTTCAGAGATCTGTGTACATGGACACCAAGATCCCTCTGCTCTTCCACACTACCAAGTAGTCTACCATTAGCCCAGTAATCCATCTTTTTATTACTATTACCACAGTGAATCACTTCACACTTAGCTACATTGAACTCCATTTGCCACCTTTCTGCCCAGCTCTGCAGCTTCTCTATATCCCGCTGTAACCTGCCATATCCTTCCTCACTGTCTACAACTCCTCCGACTTTCGTATCATCCGCAAACTTGCTCACCCAACCTTCTAACCCTTCCTCCAGGTCATTTATAAAAATGACAAACAGCAATGGTCCCAAAACAGATCCTTGCAGAACACCGCTAGTGACGGCACTCCAAGATGAACCTTTGCCATCAACTACTACCCTCTGTCTTCTTCCAGAGAGCCAATTCCTAATCCAAACCTCCAACTCACCCTCTATGCCATATCTCTGTATTTTCTGCAGTAGCCTACCATGGGGGACCTTATCAAACGCCTTACTAAAATCCATATATACCACATCTACCGCTTTCCCCTCATCTACCTCCTTAGTCACCTTCTCAAAGAATTCAATAAGGTTTGTGAGGCACGACCTGCCCTTCACAAAACCATGCTGACTATCCTTGATCACATCATTCTTATCCAGATGTGCATAAATCCTATCCCTTACAATTCTCTCTAAGACTTTGCCCACAACAGAAGTGAGTCTCACTGGCCTGTAGTTACTAGGATTATCCCTACTCCCCTTCTTGAACAAGGGAACCACGTTTGCTAGCCTCCAGTCCTCTGGCACTACTCCTGTCGACAAAGAGGACACAAAAATCAAGGCCAATGGCTCTGCAATCTCCTCCCTTGCTTCCCAGAGAAATATTGGATAAATGCCATCAGGCCCAGGGGACATATCTATTTTCACCCTTGCCAGAATTTCCAACACCTCTTCTCTACATATCTCAAAGCCATCCATTCTACTTATTCGTGCCTCAGTATTCATATCGACAACAATGTCCTGTTCCTGAGTGAATACTGACGGAAAGTATTCACTCAGTGCCTCCCCAATTTGAACACAGATTTTACGACATTGGTTCATTTTAATGATGTGAGATTATTGAGATAAATGGCACTGTTTATATGTACTAAATACTCGCAAGGTTTGTGAAGGTTTGTAGCTCAGGTTGAGGTTTAGGGTGTAGGTTTTCTGTCTGAGCTGTAGGTTCGATATCCAGATGGTTCATTACCTCGCTAGGTAACATCATCAGTGGCGACATCCAAGTGAAGCGAAGCTGTTGTCTCCAGCTTTCTGTTTATATCTTTCTCCTGGATGGGGTTCCTGGCGTTTGTGGGGATATCATTTCCTGTTCGTTTTCTGAGGGGTTGATAGATGGCATCTAGATCTATGTGCTTGTTTATGACGTTGTGGTTGGAGTGGCAGGCCTCTAGGAATTCTCTGGCATGTCTTTGCTTAGCCTATCCCAGGATAGATGTGTTGACCCAGGCGAAATTGGGTTTTTTTTTCCCATCCGTGTGTAGGGCTATGAGGGAGAGAGGGTCGTGTCTTTTTGAGGCTAGCTGGTGTTCATATATCCTGGTGGCTAACTTTCTTCCTGTTTGTCCTACGTAGTGTTTCTGGCAGTCCTTGCGTGGAATTTTATAGTTGACGTTGGTTTTGTCCATGCGTTGAACTGGGTGTTAGAAGTTTGTTAGTTTTTGTTTGAGAATGTTGTACGGTTTGTGTGCTCTTTGAATTCCGAGGGGTCTCAGTAGTCTGGCTGTCATGTCTGAAACTTCTTTGATATATGGTAAGGTGGTTAGGATTTCTGGCTGTGTTTTGTCTGTTTGTGGTGGTTTGTTCTTGAGTACATCTGGATATCAAACCTACAGCACAGCAAGCAAACCTACACCCTACACTAAATACTAAATTAATCTGATCCTATTAGGCCTCAACGTTAGTTCCAGTTTGCCTTCAAACAAAACGACTTATTATTTCACTCGCTACCAGTCCCATCAATATCTAAATACTTCTTGACATTCTAAACAGTAATGAGCTTCATTTCACTGAGGCTGTTCAGTATTTCAGTAACTAATATTGTAGAGCTTATCGAAACCCTTTCGATTGGATGCTATTATCCCACAGCTGTCCTTGTTATTTCAGTCATGCAACTGATTTGGGAAATTCCATCTGTGAAAGAGTACTCCAGTACTTCACATGTTTCGCCCAAAATCATAAAATGATGGCATCATACAGGACAGAGGTGGCCTTTCGTTGCTTCGAAATGGTATCTCTAAAGTTACACTGAAGCTACACGGGCCGAGAAAATATGTAACCTTTCCCTTCAACACTGAGATGACGTGAGACCAGACACAGAATTTCCCTGTTTGGGTGAATGACAAGGCTGGTCTGTGTAGGTAATGCTGGATGACTGGAGAAATTAAGGTTTTGGTCAAGAAAAAGAAGGAAACGTATGTCAGGTATATACAGCAGAGATCAAGTGCATCCCTTGCCGAGTATAAAGGCAGAAGGAGTCTGCTTAAGAGGAAAATCAGCATGACGAAAAGGGGAAATGTAATAGCGTTGGCCAGGAGGGTTTAGAGGAATCCAAAATGATTTTATAAACACTTTCAGAACAGAAATAGTAACTGGGAGAGAATACGAACACTCAAAGATCAGTTCAGCAGCCCATGTGTGCATATATGGGAGATAGTAAACTTATATTTTCCATCAGTTTTTAAAATACATAAGAATATAGAAATATATGGCCAAGTCTTAAAAGAAGACAAGTCCATCTAACAGATGTGGAGGTGCTGGATATCTTAAAACGCAGAAACGTTGGTAAAACCCAAGGACCCAATCAGATGTCCACTAGAAGTCAGTGGGTATCCAACTAGTGATTTCTGGGTGCCTTGCTGAGATATTTGCATCATCTAAATCACAGGTGAGGTATCGGAAGGCTGGACGTTGGCTGACGTGCTGCCTATATTGAAGAAAGCTGGTAAGGACAAGCCAAGAAACTGTAGAGCTTGACATCAATTGCGAGCAAGTTGTTGGAAATAATACTGTGAAACAGGATTTACATGTATTTGGAAAGGCAATGACTCATTAGGGATACTTATCATGGCTTTGTGAGTGGGAAAGCGTGTCTTACTACCTTGGTGTAGTTTTTTGTAGAAGTAACGAAGAGGATTAATGACGGCAGAGCGGTGAACATGATCGTAAATGACAGCAGTACGAAGTTCGACAAGGTTGAAGGGATCCGGCCCGGAACGTGGATTCTCCTGCTCCTCGGATGTTGCCTGCCCTGCAGTGCTTTACCAGCAACACAGTATCGAGTGTGATCTCCTGCATCTGCAAGCTTCAATTCTTCCTAATCTTTTTGGTGTCCACTACACCTCCAATTTTTGTTTCACCTGCAAACTTACGAACAGTGCTTCCAATATTCACATCCAAATCATTTATATAAATTTCGATTAACAGTGGGCACAGCACCAATCCTTCTGGCACACCAGTGGTCACAATACACCAATCTGAAAACGAGTCTTCACCAACATCCCCTTTTTACGACCTTTGAGCCAGTTCGGCTTAAAATGGAAAGCTTGCCTTAGATTGCACGTAATTTAACGTTGTTTACAGTTCAACTTTGCAGAACCTTGTTAGCGTTGCTTAGAAATGAAACGCTAGAGTGCAAATTCAAAATTCCTTTCAAGCAAAGTCACAGGTAGACAGGTTAGACAAGAAGGCGTTAGTATAACTTCATTCATTGGTCAATGCATAGAGTTGAGGAGTTGGAAGTTCATGTAGCGTCAGTACAGGACATTGTCTGAGACACTTTTGGAATATTGGGTGCATGTCTGGTCTCTCTGCTACCGGAAGTATGTTTTGAAATTCTAAAGGTTTTAGAAAATATTTACAGGAAGTTGCCAAGCATAGACGTTTTGAGCTATAGGGAGAGTCTGAATTGGCTGGGGCTGTGTTCCCTGGAGCATCGGATGTTGAGGTGTGTTATTATATAGGTTTATAAATCAGGATGGGCATGGATAGGAGAAATGGACAAGATCTTTCACAGAAATGGGGGAAATCCAGAATTGGAGGACATCCATTTCGAGTGAGAAGGGAAATATTTCAAAGGGAACTGAGGGGCAACCGTTTCAAACAGTCTATGGAATGAGCTGCCAGAGGAAGTGGTGCAGGCTTGTACAATTACAACATTTACAAGACACATGAATGTGTTTATGAATAGGAAAGGTTTAGAGGGATTTGTACCAATTGCTGGCAATTTGAAATTGATTAATTTCGGATATCTCATCGGCATTGATAAGTTGGAGGAAGGTGGTATTTCTGTTCTGTTTATCTCTATGACTCTGTGAGTCTAACTCCCCTACACACATTCGATATTCTTGAATGTTTTGACCTTTCAGTGCTCATCCAAATAGTTTGTCAAGGTCTGGAAGAGGTCTACCTCAATTACCCTCCAGGGCAGTGCAGTGCAGGCCATTCGCATCCTCTGGGTGGCATGTTCCTTCTGAAGCGCTAACCTTTCAGATTAATTTAGTTCCACCCTATTATTTGTCCTCCAACTCAGGAGAAAGAAAAGCCTTCTATTCAGCCTGTACATGCCGCTAGTTGTCTGATATATCCCAATCTCTGCTCCAATGAAAGCAGCCTGAGCACATCCAGCCCCTCTCTTCGCAATGAAATGGCTCCGGATCAAGCAACATTCTGATCAATCTCTGTTGCACTTCATCCAATGCAATCACATCCTTCCCATGGTGGAGTAATCAGAACTGAATGCATTATTCCAATTGCGTCCTATCCAAAACTCTGTAGATCTCCAACAGGACCAAACCTCTCCCCAGATCTGAAGTCCCCTGCTTAAATGGGATTGTGTGTGTCTTTTATGCGTTCTTAGCTGCCCAAAGAACCAGTCCCGCTGTCTTCAGAGATCTGTTCACATGCGTGTCAAGTGCTTTCTCTTCCTTTGAGCTTCCTCATGTTCTACCATTCACTGAGTACTACCTTGTCATGGAACTTCTGCCAGAGAACATTACATCTCGCTCATCAGTGCGAAATTTCATCCATCAACGATCTTCCCATATGCTCAAGCTGTCTATTTCTACTTTTACCAGAATGATTTTGTACTCTCTGTCAATGACCCAATCCATATCTATGTCATCTGAAAGCATCATTCCTAAGCCTTGTCTTGCCCCACCCCTCGTCACAACACACACAGGGACAGACACACAGACAGATGCACACACACACACACACACACACACACACACAGACACACACTCACACAATGGCTCATTTGAAGATATAGATCCCAGCCTCGAGATCTGTCAAAGAATCAACGGATGGCGGTCTGTAAAAAGCAAGGTTATCATTTTAATAAAGTAAGGCAGCCTGACAGAACTCTGTCTAGCAACATAGACGTTAAAGCTTCTGTGGTCCATGTTGAAATTGCACAAGCAGACTTAAATAATAAGCGTTTTGTATGTGTTTTGTTTTGAAAGACAATACAGACTTATTTACACGTAAAGTCCAATCAACTCTAATAACGTGACATGATTGACGGCAGGTTAATCCAACAATATTTCCTGGCAAATGGTTCTTGTTTTATGGAGATCATCAAGTTTGAGAGGTCAATTAATGTTTACGGTTTATTTAATGAAAACTCCATTGTGTGCCTTATCTTCTTTTTCAACTAATTCAGCAAAGCAACAGTGCAGGTTCACAAAGTCAAATCATAATATGCAGCCATTTTATTGTATTATTTTAAATTGAGAAGCCATTTTGTTATGTAAATAAAAACCTACATATATTTGTTGCTTCTGACAACAGCAGCATTCAAAATTTGAATCCTCATCTCCCCCTTTTGGGCATTCTGTGACTGTGCCATAAATGAGAAGGCATGGAACAAACTAATCCAACTCTCTGGCAGCCAAAGACTTCTCTACCTCCTCTTCGTCCGAAGAGGGAATAGGGCAGTCGATGGTGTTTCCTCCTCTTCATCTAAGTAGAGAAGTAGTATTTTCTGGCTGGAATCAATGCTGTCATTCGTAGCTAATGTCTGAGTAATAATATAAAAACAATAGCAAGACCAACAAAATTACCAAGTAAAATAGAAGCAGCAAACATAGCCATATTGCTTATCCAGTTGTACCGTGAGCCAAAACCGCAGTATCCCCATCCTGCATTTTCATTCATTTGACCGGCAAAGGTCAAATGTTATCTATATGCCTAGTAATGTTTTGGATGAGGTCAGTGACGCCCAAGATACATTTAACTTTGACTACTTCTCAAATCCATCTTCGTTTGCAAGCATGTAATGGCGGGCATATGGGTTTTGTTGGGTAAATAGGCGCAATTCTGATAGCATGTCCTGAATTTCTAATAAGGTAGCAGTTGTCTTATTACCCAAAAAGCTGAGGCCACACAAGAGTTATTACGATTTTGATAATTAAATGGAAGATCCTCCTCCAGAAAAAAAAACACGAAGAGTTGCATATCCCAAAGAGTGAGTTTAATGTTTTTAAAATAAGGGTGTAACAGACCACTTCATCCCAAATAAATATTCCGCTGTGACTATGAAAAAAATCACAAATTATTTGCAAAAGATATTGTTACCCTCTCTTCTCTTTTGAGACATGACGTGTTTGAATGGGGAAAAGGCTTACAAGTGTTACACACAGCACAACTGGAATCAAATTGGTACAAAACATATTGACAGTGTAAAGACCATTTAGCCTTGTTCTGTAAATAAACTGTCAACTCTTTTCAATGTAGTTGGCCACTACAATGTTCATTCTTGTTAGCATTCTGTCTCTCGGCACACAAGGACATCTTCCTGGCATATTGGTAAACAGTCTATGTTTGCTCGGGATCGCACAGGTCAACTTTCCCTTCTTGTGCACCAGTGTTGGCAATGGCACTTCCGCACAGCAGCGCAAGTTCGATCTTTATCATCTCCCCACTTGCACAAGTGTATACAAAATAATCATAATCTATTAAAACAGACAGCAGCAAAGATGGAGCACAAACTTGTCCACTATGTGTCATTCACATTCTGGATTGAGCATCGAGGGAGTACCTATTAGAGGCCACAGATTGTGCTATTCAGCAGGGACATCGCCTATGATTTGTGTACCTTACCTCGATCTGATACACTGTCCTTATACTGGAGCTAACCCGGTTTTGCTGGGAATCCAATGGGACCAGAAGTGTGGGGTGCAAGGCTGCCTGCTTGGCTGCTGCATCTATTGGCCCACTACTTAAGAAGCAGTATCGGTTTCCTCGGCATGAACGGTGCATCATGATAATTGCCAGATTGATCGGACAAAACAGCATTACTGTAACGCTGCCCCCTTGGGGGTTAAAAATCTTCAATGTTCCCACAAGGCTCCAAAATCGTGAGTCCTCCTAAAGCACAATGAATTGTCAGTGTATATTTGTAGATTTTCCTTTGCCAGGAAGAAAGCATATAGTTTCCCCTCGTCTGCTCCAAGGTAACATTAAAGACACATCACTCCACAGTGGACTTATTTCAACAGTTAAAGCAAGGAACAAGCATTTATACCTGGGGGTTATGCTGTCTTGTTGCCAGGCCCATTGGTAAAATGCTAGGCCCTGCCTATCCGCATTATTAGGATCATCTCGGGAAAGGGTTATCCAGCAGTGATTGTCGGGTTGGGCCCATGAGAAATATTCCGCCCCCAGTGGATACCCTGGTTCCATTCAACCCTATCAGGGCTGGAATACGGTATTTGGGATCGCGAGGGCTCTGGTAACTTGCATCGTGGTTCAGTCGGTTCAGGCCAATACCAAACCACCGTTCACCTCAGTTGCAACTGCAAATTCCAGGACTCGTTCGCACTGTTCATCTGGATCATGCAAGTGACTCCAGACAGCAGATATTGCAAAAACATCGGGTTAAACAAAGGTAATTGAGCGTCATGATTTTTGTTCCGTTGTATGTCATTTCCGTCAGACAGATAGGCACATCTTTCAGTATTGTCATTCATATTCAGGTTTCCCTCAGAATCTCAATGCATTTACATTCGTATCACTCTTGGATATATTTAGCAAACTGGACCGGTATGCTCTTGTTGTCAGAGGCATGCTTCATTAACATATCACTAATTTCCAGATGGGACCAAAAATAAAAATGTGCAGGCCACTCATCCCCATGATATTAGCTATGAGGTTTGCATGCTTCAATTTCAAAAGAAGGAAAGGTTTGTAACAAGTGGATAGTTTAAATTAAGGATTTGGACAATCAGGAGATTTTGCAGGCTCAGTCGGTATCTAGGAGCAAAATCCCCATCGTCTAAAAGTGTCGGTGTGCCAGACATAGGCTCGGGATACCTAGTAGAACTTTAGTTATTTTACAGTATTCTTGCTTTAACTCTTGATATTTCCCTCAACCTTAGTGTCATTACACGTTTTGACATGTCCCTTTAATTATTCATGTGCCCATTCACAGTCCCCTCTCAGGTTTTGGGAGTTCCATCCGCTATACTTATGTTTATCCCCCAATCACATGCAGAATTTCTTCAACTGGCCAGTAGGGTAGCTTTCCATTCTTTAATTCGCAAAATTTAATGCAGCCATGCTTCAAATTAGGCAATGAGACAGGTCACTGACAATATATAAAGGAGTAAAACTAAGTGATCCTGACAATTAATATTGATTTTGTGATTCGGGCTATTACAATTGACTATTAAAAATAATAAAATAAATAATCATTATCTGCAAGTCAAGTGACAAAGAAATTTTAAAAATTATCAAAATAAATTGGAAATTCATTTATTCAGTAAAATGTGTACAGTTTCCAACTCTGAAATACAGTATAATTACCCGGTTCTAGTCCCTTAATTTAAGTTTAAAATTTGGTTCAGTCAGTGGTCCTGATCAGTCATTGAGCATTCCCAATGTCGTTAAATGACTACAACTGCCTGAAAAGGTGTCGTTTACTCAGATGATAAAAAAAACTTGCAATGCATGAATAATAGCCGAATCCAAAGACACGATTTCAACCATAAGATATTAATTTTGTTACATGATTAATCAAAACCTAATGTTCAACTTGAAGCTTCAATTGTTATTGAGGGATTTGACTCCCTCGATAAGGCTTTGACTGGCAGAACATATTCACCAACGAAACACAGCAGTCTTAAAATTAAGTGGAAAAAACGAGTCTGAAACATTAAAAAAGGTTATAATGTTGTCTTCCTTCGTATCAAACTGATTTGAAATTGAATAAGGTTGGCTTTTATGAAATGTAAAATAAATTAGTTAGAAACTGACAGTAGGACAGTCATGAACAGTAAAACGAACGGAAGTTAATATTTCATTTCATGATCACTGATTGATCCTTAATCTTAAAGAAGATCATGTTAAACTTTCAAAAAGGAAATCAGATTCAAAACAGTCCTGGCTCTCGAGCTACAGGCAACAAAGCACAAGCGTTCAATCACAACAAACAAATGTGCATTCAAACCGAATCACAAAAGGTTAAACTTTCCACAAGCTGTGTCGCTCTCTCACTCATTCCCCCCCCACCTCCCCTCCCCATTCATTCGCTGTCTCACACACACCATGTCTCAGGTTTTTTTAAGCTTGGGAGTTTAGCCTCAAAAATCCTGGCTGTGGCACATCGTTGCTTAACCAAGTGTGCAAAATTGTACCACTGGCCAGCGTATTTCTTTACACAACAGTGTCTACCCTCCATAATTCATAAACAAAGAACAAACCCGAAAACAAATAGAAAAAATAGGAAAAGCAGCAAAGCAAGACAGTTCAAGATTAACAGATACGATAAGTACCAATGTGTAGCCATGTAACGAACCACTGACTCGGGATAATGGATTAATTTCTGAAAAAAAAAAATTCCTCTGCCTCTTGCTTGTTGTGTAGGATGACTGTTATCAAAAGGATTACCGCAAGTGTCATTGGAGTTCTGAGGGTAATTCTCAGGAATACGTCTTTGGTTCCACTTTGTGTCCCACTTGGAAAATTAGATGTCCAATGGAGGGGACTGCCGCAAGTAAGGCAGTTTTAAGTAGGGCAGTCACGAGCCCAGTGATATATACTTTTACAACTAAAACAGGCCGGGCCCGGATCCCTCGGGGTGTCCCTCTGTCATACCCAGGACTGCAGCCGAAATGGGTGCAGGGCCAATGCTCTGATGCACGGGTAGTTTTTGAGGTGCGTCTGCTTGGACGACAAATTCTGACTTGATACGGATTGGTGGTCTGTCTGCTTTCTGCTGATTCCACAAGGCCTTAAAGAACAATGGAGTTTATTAAGGTTGGCTTCACATCAGTCGCAATTGTTTTGACTGCTGTGACCGCAGATGACGGCAGGGAGTCTAATAGCATAGAGTTGTACTGAGAATTAATAGGATTTAAATTCCAAGCCCGATGGTCGGAATAGGGCTCATAACAGTCTCAAAAAAGTTCATAGAAGTCTTCAGCAGTCTCCTTATTTTGGGGTGAAGTTCAAGGACACGAGTAAAGTCAATGGGATTTGCTGGTATGGCAGATGTAGCAGCAAGGATATCGTCTTGTTGTTTTTTGATCCTGTGCAACCTCATTAGAGAGGGACATACAATTATTGTGATCAATACTTTCAGTGAAACGGTCATATTCAGTGACAGTGAGGACATGTTGAAGAAGAGCCCAAAGATCCTGAGTATGGCCATCATAAACGTTAATTGTGGTCTTTCAAAAAATCACCGAACAGCTCAGGAATCTTCTAGCGGTGTGGTGCATTACTGAGGATGGATAAAATTTCATGTGGTTTCCAGAGACAGTAAAGTGGCGTTTTGACCAGGAGTGTCAGTCTGTGGGTTCGGTAGTTCTCTCATGCAGAAGATTTCGAATGTATGCGCTTCGTCTATGGAGTTCTCGGATGAGGAATTTGCAGAGGTTTCGAATTGCTGCACGAGTTATTTATGAGAGGATCTATGCTGTTTCAATTTTCGCTGACATGGTCAGTGAACTGGAGAGGGAATGGGGGAACAGGAGTTTGCTTACCAGCCAATAGTGACTACTCCTTTAGTTTATGTTGGCGTTTTGCTCGAGCACCTTCATTTCTGAGAACCTCAATAGATTTGACGGCACTATCAGCAGTCAGTTCAATTCCCAATTTAGTGGCATAATCCAGCCATGAGCGCAAAACAGCATCATCATGAGTTTTATAACAGCATTGTCTCCACAGCTTAATTAGTTCTTTCGTTCTCGAGCACATGTTCTTTTGACAAATCATTTGCTCGGGTGATTTGATCAATTGAACATTTTAGGGTTATTTAGTGGCCACTGCTCATCAACCAAAGCTTTATTTTTCATGGCAGAAATTTTCCGAAAGGCTTTGGAGTTTTCTGGAAACTTCTCACCTATTTTCACTAACGGAGAAGACGGATTTTGCATCTTATTTATGTGATTATCCATCTCAAACAAACTTCCTTATCTAATTTAACAATTTAAGTGCCAATTTAAACAATGCGAATCCAACTGAATCGGATTTTCTCAGCTCTGAGTTTCACGACACTGTCTCTCTTTGTTTTCGAAATCCGTCTCTCAAGTCTGTCCTTAGATGCCACTCTCTGCCACGTTCCGTCCGTGCGGAACAACGAGTCACCGCACCACATTCAGATATGGATCCCACGTGGGACTCCTCGGCTTCAAGATCGTCAGGAATCAACAGAGTGAGGTCTGTACAAAGTAAGTTTATCAGTTTAATGAAGTAATAAACCCTGACCAATTTTGTCCAGCATCATAGACGTTATAACTTCTGTGCTCCGTGGCGAAATTGCGCAATCACAATAAAATCATACGTATTTCATTATGTTTTCTTTTGAAAGACAGTGCAGCCTTAGTTACAAGAAAAGACCAATAAACTGTAATAAGGTGACACGATTGAAAGCAGGTTAATTCAACAATATTTCCTGGAAATTAGTTCTTATTTTATGTAGATCATCATGTCATGCTAGCAGTTCAAGGTTAGTTTGAGTTGTCAATTAATGTTCATGATTTGTTTTGTAAAACTCCATTGTTTGCCTTATCTTCTATTTCAGCCAAGTCAGCAAAGCAGCAGTACAGGTTCAGAAAGTCAAATCATAACTTGCAGCCATTTTGTTGTGTTAATAAAAACAACTAAATATATTTGTTTCTTCTGGCAACAGCCAGGATTCAAACTTTGATTCTTCACCCTGACTTCTCAGTTCCCCTCCGTGAAATTTCTGTTCGTATTTCTTGAGTTAGATTGGCCACGAGTATGCATTATAAATTCAACGTCTCTCATTTATCTGGACTATATATCCTAGGATCGTGCTTCCTGCAAATACTCTGTTCCATTCTCCAAAATCGTCCTTCTGCATCGCTTTTGTTCAAAGGACACCAGCTTCGATAAGGGAGAATACAGAATGTCCACCTTCCTCCTCACCTGAGCATTCGAAAACTCCGCAGGGCTTTCAGCCTGGTACAACCTATCTCCTGTACTTCGCTTTTCTCCCGTTGTCTTCACTCCCGCAAAAGTGATAGGTAGCAGTTGTCCTTACCTACCATCCCACCAGCAACCACATTCAGAGGATCATAGCTACCATCTCCAGCGAGATGCCAACACCAGGCAACTATTCTGCTCCATTTCCTTGTCAACCTTCCGCAGGGAACGTTCCCTCTACGAAACCCTCATCCATTCTTCTTTTATTCCCAAACCCCATTCCCCAACAGCCTCAAAGCACTCACTGAAAGTGTACCACCTGCCCATTTACCTCCTTACTCCTCAGTATCCAAAAGTCCAAAAGTGCCTTAAAGTTAAAATTAACAGGACTTCACATAATCTAGTCTACTGCATTTGCTGCTCACAATGCATTCTCTTCGCCAGTGGGGAAACGAAGCATATACTGGGTGACCCCTTCGCTGAACATCTACATTCTGTTCGCAAAAAAAGACCCTGTGCTTCCAGCTGCCTACCACTGCAACATTCTTCGGTGTTCCCAGGTCAACATCGCTGTCTCAGGTTGGCAAGATTGTGTCTGCACAGGCTGAAAGAATATTGCCACATTTTCCAGTTGTCGACCCTGCAGCCTTCCAGACTCAATATCGGATTCAATAACGTTTGGGCCTGAGCTCTACCATATCCTTATCCCAATCCCCAGACACCAGGCTTCGTTGTCGCATAGTCCGCTATTACACAATAACCCTACAATCTCCATTGACGGTTACACACCATCCCAGCCAGATTGCTATCCACGCTTTTGTCTCCCACTGTTCTCCTCTGTACTTTGCTTCTATTCCTACCTTTGATTTCCTCATAACACCCAACTCTTCGCCTTCCCTTCTAGAATTAGAATTAGAATATAATTTATTGTCACATGTACTCGAGACCAAAAGTGCAGGAGTACAGTGAAAAGTTTTACAATATCGACTCTTATGGTTATGAGTTGGAGTTTCCAGTGTTGAACTGGAGTAGACCAAGGTAACACTCATGCAACACCAGGTTATAGTGCAACAGGTTAATTTGGAAGCAATAGCTTAAGGAGCGCCGCTCCTTCATCAGCTGATTTTGGAGGATAAGATCATGCTCACACTGTCACAGAGATCTGAAACATTAAACCATTTTTCGATTCAATGTTTCAACGTTTCAAATTGTGTATGCTGGTTGCTGGTTTTGATATGCAAATTCCAGAACTTTTGTTCACTTACATTCTCAAGATAGTTGAGTTTTTCTTACAACAGGTGAGAAGACTGTTGGTGTCTCAATTATTAGACAGATTGGCAAGTTCTCCGCGTCGTTTTACAAGGATTCAGGCAGTTTCTCAGCAAAATAAAATGCAGTTCTGGAAAAAAAACTCATTACCTTATACGTATGTGCGTCCAGAAACGACTGAGTGATTGCAATGCGAGCATGAACGTATGGGTGTGAGTGAACATGATAATATGCGTCTGTGTATGTATGTGCAAGCTCAGTTAAGTGTGTGCGTGAGTGTGACGGGGTATATGTCTCTTAGTGTGCGTGCGTGAGTGTGAGTGCGCGAATATCTGTGTGCGCGTTTGAGAAACCTGTTTATGAGATAAAGTCTGCATAGGTGCATGCATATGTAGAAGTATGGGTGCACATATGTATGTGTATGAGAGAGAGAGAGAGTTCATCGTGCAGTGGTCGTGTGATATGAACCCAAGGTCTCGGTTGAGGCCATTGCCATGTGCGTGGAACATTGCTATCAGGTTCTACTCAGCTACTCTGTGTTATTTCATGTACTGAAGTCTGCCTTGGAGATGATCACCCGAAGGTTCAAGGTTGAATGTCCTGGACTGTTGAAGTATTTCCTGACTGGAAGGTACACTCTTGCCTGCTGATTATTACACAGTGTCCATTCATCCATTCCTGTTGCAAGTACACGACCTTGCCAACGCACCGTGTATATCAATCTCTGAAATTTGCCACCCAAATTTATAGCACAGTAAAGAAGGAACATGGTGTGTTCGTTTCAACTGGGAGACGGATTGAGTTTCAGAGTCATGACGTTATGCTTTAGCTGTACAAAACTCCGGTGTGGCCACACTTGAAGTATTGCATACAGTTCGAGTCATCACATTATAGGAAGGATGTGGAAGCTTTGGAGAGGGTTCAGATGAGATTTACGAAGACGTTGCATGGTTTGGCGGAAAAGTCTTACGAGAAAAGTCTGACAGACTTGAGGCTGTTTTCGTTGGACAGCAGAAGGTTGATAGCTCACTTAATGGGGCATATAAGACACTCAGAGGGTTTGATAGGGTGGACAGTGAGAACCTTCTCCCTTGGATTGTAATGGCCAGCACGAGGTGATATAGCTTTGAGTGTAATAGACACAGGACAGATGTGTGAGGTTTTTACTTCGTAAGTAATAGGGGCATAGTTCCCACTGCCTGCAACAATTGTAGACACGACAAATTTAATGGCTTTTAAATGGTCATTGGATAAACATGGAGGAAAATAGAACAGTGAAGGTTTTATGGACTTCAGATTTGTTCCACAAAACATTGAGAGCCAAAAGGCCCATCTGCGCTATGATGTTCTTTGTTCCATGCTGTATGATCTCATACTCCACAATCACTGTGGAGCCGTGCTCTGGAAAGCTCGTGCTTCTAAACCAACCTGCTGGACTATATCTGGTGTTGTGTGCCTCTTATGACGCCATTTTAGGAGAAATACAAGTGCAACACTTTGGTGCAAAGAGAGGAATAAAAATTCGTTGAATTACATTCAGAAATAAAACAAAGGTAAAAGGGTAGCCATTGCTGTGATGTAACCAAATTACAAATAAACAAGACATTCCAGGAGCTGAGCACTGGGGTGGCCGCACGTGATATGACTGCCTGCACCAGACCCCCGTCACACTACGATACCTACTCCGCTCCAAGCCTCCACTCTGCTCCATATCGGCTTTCACCTCGTTCAAGATAATTTATCTCCAGGACTGCTTCCCCTCACTGGCCTCAGCCCTGGGAGTTTCACCTCCATGGCCTCTGCACTGAGACTGTTTCCACTCACTGGCCTCCATACTGGGATTGCTTCCACTCACTTGTTTCCACACTGGGACTTTCTCACCACAGTGGACTCCACACTGGGACTGCTTCACTTCTCTAGTTTCCACACTGGGACTGTTTAACCACACTAGCCTCCACATTGGGAGTGAATCCCGTCACTGCCTCCGTTCTGGGACGCTTCCAATCACTTTTCTCCGCACTCAGACTATTTCACCTCACTGGTCTCCACACTGGGATGTTTCGCTCATGGACCTCTGCAGCGGGACTGCCTACCCACACTGGTTTCTGCACTCGGACTATTTCAGCAGTAGCCTCCGCACTGGGACTGCTTTCCCTCACTTGTTTCTGCACTGGCACAGTTTCGTCTCATTGGCCTCCATACTGGCACTGCTTCCCTTCACTGGCCTCTGCATTTTCACTTTTTTCACCTCAGTGGTCTGTGCTCTGGGACTCGATTCACAAAACTAGCTTTCAAGCTGGAATTACTTCCCCTCACTTGAGTCCACGCACAGGCCTTTGATTCCCCTCGCTGGCCTCTGCACTCGAACGCGATTCTCCTCACTGGCCGCTGCACTGGCAATCTGTTCTCCTCACTGTCCTTTGCATTGCGAGTCGATTCTTCTCGCTGCTCTACACATTGGGAATTTATTTTCCTCATTGGCCTCTGCACAGCATATCGATTGTGCGCAAAATGGGATTTGATTCTCCCGATAATTATTAAAGGGTTGGACACTCTGGAGGAAGGAAATATGTTTCCGCTGATGGGTGAGTCCCGAACCAGAGAACACAGCTTAAAAATAAGGGGTTGGCCATTTAGGACAGAGATGAGGAGAAACTTCTTCATCCAGAGAGTGGTGGGTGTTTGGAATGCTCTGCCCCAGAAGGCAGTGGAGGCCCAGTCTCTGGATTCATTAAAGAAATTATTAGATAAAGCTCTCAAGGATAGTGGAATCAAGGGTTGCGGAGATAAGGCAGGAAAAGGATACTGATTAAGGATGATCAGCCATGAACATAATGAATGGTGGTGCAGGCTCCAAGGGCAGAATTGCCTACTCTTGCACCTATTGTGTATTGTCTATTGCCTGACCTTCTCACTAAGATTGCTTCCCCTCACTGGTCTCCACATTGGTATTTTTCTTCCTCAGTGGCCTTTTCACTGGGACTACTTCCTCTCACTAGTTTCCACACTGGGACTGTTTCAGCTCAGTAGACTCCGCAATGGGACTGCATCGTCTCATGGGCCTTCACTCCCGGACTGCTTAGCCTCACTGGTCTCCACACTGGGATAAATTTTCCTCACTGGCCTTCGCACTGAGATTGCTTTTCATCACTGTCTTCCGCACTGGGACTGTTACCCCTCAGTGGCCTGCGGTCTTGGACTTTTTCCCTCAATGGTCTGTGGACTGGGACTCGATTGCCCTCACTGGCCTATAAACTTCGATTCTATTCTCCTCACGGGCCTCCGCACTGAGCCTCGACTCGCCTCACTGATCTTCACACTGGGAGTCAATTCTCCTCACTGGCCTCCACACTGAGACTCGTCTACCTTCACTGACCTCTGCACTCGGATTCGATTCTCCTCACTGGCTTCTAAACTGTAAATCGATTTCCTTCATTGACCTCATCCCTGGAACACGATTCTCCTCACTGGGCTCTGCAAGGAAAATCGATTCCCCTCACTGACATCCGCATCGGGACTCGATTCACTTCACTGGTCTTCACACTGGGTCTCCATTCCCATCATTAAGCTCTGCACTGCGAATTGATTCCCCTCACTGGCCTTTGCACTTGTACACGATTCCCCTCACTGAGCTCTGCAATGGGACTCGATTAAACATCGCTGGCCACTCTACACTTAATTTCGATTCTCCTCACTGGTCTCTGCACTAGAACGCGATTCTACACACTGAGCTCTGATATGGGATTCGATTCCTTCACTGGTCGATGCAGTGCGACTCGATACCCCTCATTGACCTCCTCACAAGGCTTTGATATCCATCAACTGTCCTCTGCACTGTGACTGTTTAGTCGCACTGGTACTCGATGGCCGCACTGGCCTCCAAACTGGAACTGCTTTCCCTCACTGGCTTACTCACTGGGACTGCTTCCCCGAAATAACGTCCAAACTGGGAGTGTTGCCCTTCACTGGCCCCTGCACTAGAGCAGTTGCTCTCAGTGGCATCCACACTGAGACAGCGTCCGCTCACTTGCCTCTGCACTGGTACTACTTACCCTTACTGGCCTCTGCACTGTATCTTGATACCCCTTGCTGTTCTCTGCACTGGTCATCGATTCTCCTCACTGGCCTCGGCACTGTGTATGGCTTACCCTCACTGGCCTCTGCACTGGGACTCGATTCGTCTCACTGGCCAATACTTTGTGATTCGCTTCTCCTCACTGGCCTGTGCACTGGTCCTCAGTTCCTCTCACTGGCCTCCATAATGGGACTCCATTTTCCTCAGTGGCCAACACACAGTGAGTCGGTTCCCGCATTGGGTAACAATTCCCCTCATTGGCCTCAGCATTGGTACTCGATCCCTCTGACAGGCCTTCATACTGGGTATCGATTTGACTCCCTGAAATCTGCACTGGCAATGGATTCCTCTGACTGCATCCATACAGTGATTTCATTCCCCATAATGGCCTCTGAGATCGGACTCGATCCCTCTCACTCTCCTTCACACTGGGTATTGATTCTCCTCACTGGCCTCCGTACTGTTACTCCATTCCCCTCACTGGTCTATGCACTGGGACTCCAATCTTCTCAATTGTTTTCAGACTGAGTATCTATTCCCCTCACTGGCCTCTGCACTGGGATTCAATTCCTCTGACTGTCCATCATACAGATTATTGATTCACTTCTTTCGCCTCTGTACTGGGATTTGAAGCCCCCTCAGTGGTCTTCACACTGGGTATCGATTCACCTCATTGGTTTCTGCTCTCGACTCACTTTGTCTCCCTGGCTCTGCACTGGGATGCCATTCCCATCACTAGCTTCCGGGCAAGAACTCGTTTCCACTCACTGGCTTTTGCACTGGGTCTCAATTATCCTCGCTGGCCTCAGCTCCCATTTGCCTACGTCTCAGCTCATCTATTTACACCGAGCTACATCAACCTGGGACGCACATCTCCCAGGGATGGAACACATAAAGAGTCGTTTATGTATTTTTAGAAGTGCTGGATGGAGGTATTTGCAATTGAAAACCGCAGGCAAATCGTGTTGTCCTGACGGCCTTTGTCTGCTCCTACTTTGCATTTTACTGTCTCTGAATGAGAGGCACTTCTATTTTCAAACTGATAAATTTTCTGCAGTTGTGATTTTTCCTATTGCTCAGTGTTTTTCAGGGAATCAAACCCAGGTCACCGGTTTGGATTGCAGCTGTAGTCGCAATGACTGCCCCACCTCTCTACATGGGAACACATCATAATCACCAAACACACTTTATAAAGACTTTGATACTGGCAAACTAAACAGTGTTGGTGTTGATGAACCGAAGGTGATATAATGAAGCAATAATCTATTGGAAGAGTTGGGTTTTAAGGAGCACCTTAAATAGATCGTCTTTCAACATGGGAAAAGAGAGAGTGTGGGCAGCACGCTGGCACAATGGTTAGCACTGCTGCCTCACAGCGCCAGAGACCTGGGTTCAATTCCCACCTCAGGCGACTCTCTGTGTGGAGATTGACATTCTCCGCGTGTCTGCGTGAGTTTCCACCGGGTTCCACCCACAATCCAAAGAAAAAGTGCAGATTTGGTGATTTGGCTGTGCTAAATTGCCCGTAGTGTTAGGTGAAAAGGTAAATGGAGGGGAATGGGTCTGGTTGGGTTACGCTTCAGCGGCTCGGTGTGGATTGTTGGTCAGAAGGGCCTATTTCCACACTGTACATAATCTAATCTAATCTAGTCCAGAGGTACCCATGGTTGTGCATGAATTCCCGCGCCAACACATCAGCTAGTCCAGGGAAAGGAACAAATAAAGAAAAGGAATGATATCAGCGAATGGAAAGGAGAAGAAGTAAACTATTGACGAAAATAAATTTCCAATCAGACGACACAGAATGTTTAGAGGATATTATTTACTCTTTATAAGAATGTTTTTGTAAAACATTGTCAAATGTGTGCATCAAGGAATTAAGTGAGCAAAATTAGCTAGCATCCTGTAGTTGCGCTTCACACTCTGGCTTGCAGGGAACGATGATCCTTTACTGCAAGTCAGTTACTCTGCATCTGCTCCACTCTCTGAGAACTTATTGCTTGTGCATAACGTAATTTTTGTGCTTAACCTTATACCTTTAGATTTGTACTGCTGCTGCTCATTGCTATCAGCACGTTACTCTCACTTGCTTCTCCAGTCTTTTTAATTTTGCTTCTCAGGTAGAGTCATTAGAAAAGGAGTTTTGTCGTGTTGCTACTCCACCTTCTCCTTTCGTTCCATTCCTCATCTGGAATCCTCATTCCATTATCAGTATACGAAAAGTTGTCTCTGACTTACTTGGATGTATTCATCAATTGTATTAGTTTTATAAATATATATGAAACGGTATGTTTTAACTGGTCTCTGAATTTTTTCTGCGTCACCACATAAATAACTGCATTTGTGCAGCAACTTAGGCTCCGCAGCATAAGTGCGACTTGTCGAAAGAGAAGAAAAGCATCCTTATCCAAGGAATATCCAGCATTAAAGAAACACAAAAGAGGCAACAACCATAGAAGTAAGAAGCTGGCAGACATGGTCAAGAGTAAAGTAACAGAATACCTCCTGTTTTCTATCTCTTGGTCATTGTCTATGTTCCTCAGTTTTGTACGCTCCTTAATGGCCTCGAAGATAAGTCTGGCAGTCAGAATGTTAATAAAAAGAATAAAAGTGAATGGAAACATTGGCGTTAAAAAAGCTTCAAAATATTGAAAACTTGCCCACCTAGGGTCAGAATAATAACTGGCCCTCAGATCGCAGTGCCACGCCACATTGTTGATAATCATCCCGGGCTTAAATCGAAAATAGTTGGGGATGTTCTTTAAAGCAAAAAAAATGCAGATTATTGCTAGAACTCTCATTGCAGTTTTTTTTGTGCAATAATTAGTTTTCAGCTGATGAAAACAAATGGCGACAAATCGATCAAAAGAACAAGCAACAGTGAACCAGACAGAACAATCTACTGTCCATTGGCTCAGGGCACTGAAAGCACTACAAGCAGGAGTGAGGTTCAGGAAACATGGCGGATAGTAATAACTTCGAAATATACCAAGTACAACATCAAAAAGAATGTACAGGAGATCGGACGCTGCCATAGCCACGAGATAGAGAGTGCTGCATGTCGATAGACCACATTTTCCATGAGCTAGAATTAGAATCACCATGAGAACAACTGCCAGGGTGAAATGGAAAACAAAAAGAGACTTTAAGTTACGGATAAAACATTGCCCGTGACTGAATATGGCTATCAGTAATTGTAGGAGGATAATTGTTTCATGGTCTCCAAGTTTTCTTTCTGCAATGAATGATTTCATTCACTTTGAAGTTTACTCTGACAGGCTGGAGTTTCCAACAAGACCACAGCATCCACATAAAGACACTCCTCACAGACTGTCTTCTGGTAAATGGAGATTCTTCTCTCAGATTCAGAGCCATTTGAAACTACATAACCCCAAACAGTTTTCCAGCAACATTCATGGAGAATTGAACGACAGCTGAGCATCAGACGCTTATACATGCAATCTTTGTTGATAGCCAAAGACACGATAACAATCTCAAACGAATGCCAATGGGAGGATTTTCACAAAGACAAGGAATAATGGTCTTTTGTTACTGTTGCCATTTGTTACTGTTTCAAAGGATAACCATAACAAAATGCAAAGTGAGAAACATACTGTTGGACAAAGCAATGTGATCCTCTGTGGGAGAACTGCTGCCATAACACTTTGTACCCGAGTATTGTGCATTTTTCCACAAATGACACAACTCACACTTTTTTTTAGGGAAACGAAAAATTCAACAATACTAATCATAGTTGGAACGCTGTGCTCAACACTCCACTGCGTAATCTGTCTTCATAAATATCTTGTCCTCACACGTTCGGAATCTCAGAAAAAAACACACTGGAATGTCAAAGCTATCGTGCTCCCCTCACTTATCACTCCATAACTACTTGCTCAACTCAAACATTGCCCACGTTATATTTCGGTTCCCATTTGTAGCAAGCTGCCTGTGTTATATCCACGAACAAAATGCCTTCTTATTAAACAAAGGGAAACACCGGGTGTCACAAAGATGTGACTTCAGAAAACCCATCTGCACCATAGCACGCTTCACACGACCACAGAGCAAGCACGAGAGAGCGTGCACCAGAGTTAGAGAGAGAGAGATTTTTTTTGACCGGCCAAGGCCGGAGCTAAGCTCAACTTCATTGCGTGCTCATCAAAATGGATCAAAGTTAACACATTTTCGAGAAAAAGAATCCTATACAGTGAATCAGACATTGCTGCAAATTATTTGATTTTAATCAGAAAAAGTGAACACTGTCTCATGCCATCGGTATTTTCCTTGCAATTTTGAAACAAATATATCATTTGTAGGTAGAAATAAGAATAATTTACTGCGTAAGCTCAATCAAGTTAAATTGTTACAACTCTTACCAGGAACACCAATAGCAACAACGGCGGTCACATACACTTTGTGGACCATTACCAGTGGAATATACATTTTGTTGTCTGTTGAACAAACTATCCGTTTCTGTGTCTGTCAATCACATGGAAATGGAGCTGACACAGTTCGGGAGAGGTAATTTTATATTGTGCGGTGTCTCCACTGGGAAACAGCGATTGCAACTTCAATTTATTTTTATCATTTTGTGCAAACAGATTAAGACAACAGATGTATTTTAATTATGTATGTCATTGACATTTAAGTCTTCATTTGAATACCCCAAGGACTGGAATAATGTGATCATATTGAATCTCCATTGTTAATTGCAACTTGTCCTCAAACAACGATATTACTATTCTTTCACAGACATGGTCAGTCCCGTCAATGTCTAAATATTTTTTCGATATTCTTTTCAATGATGCCGTTCATGTTGCTGAGGTTATTTAGTCATTCAATACCCGAATGTTACAGAGCTCATTGACACCTGTTCTCGTTCGCCCCGTTATACCACTGCGTTCCTTTATACAACTCATTTATTTAGTTCTATGAATGAGCACTCTTATACAGATCCTGAAGTTGATAGTAAATGCAACAACACCTGGAACTTACAGTGGGCATTATTTTATCAAAGCAAATACAAAGCAAATCCAAACCTTAAATTTGACGTCCTAAAATGAAGACATCACAGAGGATAGAAGAGACCTTTCTCTCCTTCCAGTTTGTAACGACAAAATTACACAAAAGCTCCACGAGTCTGTTTCCACAGCCGTTAGTCCATCGTCTTGAAGGTGAGGACAGTTCAAGAGCTCATGCAACTACTTTTAAAAGGTTTTTGATATTTCCAACTTAATTAGCCTCCCAGACAACTCAGAGCAGTCGTCAACTTCTAGGCGTCCCTCTCCTCCAAACTTCCGGCCATTCATATGAAAATTAAGCCTCCATTTTTTCGCTCATTGACTAAGGGAAACTACGGCTTTTTTGCAAGTTTTGTGAAGGTATGTAGCACAGGTTGAGGTTTAGGTTTTGTCGGTTTGCTCGCTGAACTGTAGCATTAATCTGCAGACGTTTCCTTACCTGGCTAGGTAACATCATCACTGGCGACCTCCAAGTGAAGCGAAGCTGTTGTCTCCTGCTTTCTATTTATATCTTTCTACTGGATGGAGTTCTTGGGGTTTATGGTGATGTCATTTCCTGCTCGTTGGCTGAGGGGTTTATAGATGGTATCTAGATCTATGCGTTTGTTTATGGCGTTGTGGTTGGCGTGCCAGGCCTCTAGGAATTCTCTGGCATGTCTTTGCCTAGCCTGTCCCTGTGCAGTTATGTTGTCCAAGTCGAAATAGTGAATCGAGACGCCTGCAAACTTGCTCACCAGACCACACAGCACTCTTCCAGATCATTTATCTGTACCGTAAACAATAGTGGTCCCAGCACCAATCCCTGTGGAACACCACAGGTCGCTATTCTCCATTTTGAGAATCTCCATTCAACTCCTACTCTCTATCTCCAGTTGCTTAAACAGTTCCATATCCACCTAATTAGAACTCCTTGCACACCATTTGACTTCACGTGTTTCCATTAGTTTACCGTGGGGAACCTGACCAAACGTCTTTCTAAAGTCCCTGCAGCGCTTCCAGCATCGATCAATTTGTTCACTTTCTCAAAGAACTCTGTTAAGTTTGTAAGGCACGATCTCACCCGCAAAGAAACATGTTTCCTACTACTGATAAACCTATGATTTTCCAAATATAACGAGATTTTATCCGTCAGCACTTTATCCAGTCGCTTTCTCACCACTGACGTCAGGCTCACTGATCTGACGTCACCTGGAATACCACAATTAATCTTGTTGTACACGGGAACAATATCACCAACATTCCAGTCCCCCAGTACTTGACCTGTGTTTAAGGATGCTACAAAAATATGACAGTGCCCCAGGTGTTTCCCTTCTCACCTTCCTCAGACACCCAGGACAGATCCCACCGGGTCCTGGGGCTTTCTCCACCTTAATATCATTTAGATTTCCAATACATCTTCCTTATTATGTCAACATGATCCTGAGTTAACAAACTTCTATCTCTAATCTCAACATTCATCATACCTCCCCTCAGTGAATGCTGATACAAAGTAATCATTGATGACATCAATTATTTTCTCAGGTTCAAAACACAATCGTCCTTCATATCTTTTAGTGGACCATCCTTTTCTCTAGTTAACCTCCTGCTTCTTATATAAGAATAAAGGGTCATGGCATTCTCCTTAATTCTGTTCGCTAAAGGTATTTTATTACCACTTTTAGTCCACTTGATTCACGTTAAAGACTAGTCCGATATCTCCCGCTATTCCCCAAAGTCCGATTCTGTTCTGAGATGCCTGGGCCTTATGCACGCTTCATTTTTCCTCTTGGCTATTCGCACGCATTGTCCTGTAATCCACGGTTCATGAAGCTTGCCTTTCCTATCCACTGTTTTCGAAAGGACAAGCCTATTCTGCACTATCTTCAATCTATCTTTGAAAGACTCCCACAAATCAAATGCGCAATTCCCACCAAGTGGGTGTGTCCAATCGATATTTCACAGCTCTTGGCTAATGTTGATATAATTGGCCTTGCCTAGTTTAGTACTCTTACCTTGGGACCACTCTCATCTTTGCCTACGAATATTCTAAAACTTAGAGAATTGTGGTCACTATTCCCAAAGAAATACCCCATGTCTCATTCCACAACACCAGATCCAATATGGGCCCTTCCCTCTCCGGAGCATTTACATACTGTTGTAGAAAAAAATCTTCTTACATATGCCTTACAAATTCTGCCTCATCCAGACCTCTGACAATACGTTTATCGCAGTTAATAATGGGAAAATGAAAATCTGCCATCACTAACACACTGTTGCATCAGTGTCTTTCAATAATCCGTTTACCTATGTGTTCTTCTACCTCACGCTCACTGTCGGGAGGCCTGTAATACAAATGCAAGAACGTAACTGCATCCTCCCTGTTTCTCAGCTCCACCCATTATGCCTCACTGTCCAAGCCCTCCAAAGTGTCCTCCTTTAGCAGAGTCGTGGTTTCATCCCTGACCAGAAATACACTTCCTCGTCCCTTTTACTTCCAGTCGATGTGAAGACCATTTGAGCTGGGAAATCCTGTTAAAGCTGGACATGAATTTGTTTATTTTACACGTGGAGCATTGTGTGCAGTTCTGGTCACTGCAGCTCAGGGAGGATGTTATTGTCCTGGAAGGATTCAAAAGTAGATTGGACAACATGTTGCTGGCCTGGTGCAATGTAGCTGTAAAGAGTATGCTGTAAAACTTCGAGTTGCTTTCCTTAGAGCAGAGATCGGGGTACATAACACTTTGAGGGTCGTGGACGGGGTAAATTGAAAGCAGTAGTTCAAAGTTTGGGAGAAGATTTGTAGCTCGGGTGCTCGTTGTTGTGGTTTTGTTCGCCGAGCTAAGAATTTGTCTTGCAGACGTTTCGTCCCCTGTCTCGGGGACAGCCTCAGTGCTTGGGAGCCTCCTGTGAAGCGCTTCTGTGATGTTTCCTCTGCATTTATAGTGGCCTCTCTCTGCTGCTTCCGGTTGTCAGTTCCAGCTGTCCGCTGTACTGGCTTGTATATTGGGTCCAGTTCGATGTGTTTGTTGATATAGTCTGTGGATGAGTGCCATGCCTCTAGAAATTCATTGGCTGGTCTCTGTTTCGCTTGTCCTATAATGGTAGTATTGTCCCAGTCGAATTCATGTTACTTGTCATCTGCGTGTGTGGCTACTCAGCTGAGCTGGTCGTGTCGTTTCGTGGCTAGTTGGTGTTCATGGATACGGATTGTTAGCTGTCTTCCTGTTTGTCCTATGTAGTGTTTTGTGCAGTCCTTGCATGGGATTTTGTACACTAAATTGGTTTTGCTCATGCTGGGTATCGGGTCCTTCGTTCTGGTGAGTTGTTGTCTGAGAGTGGCTGTTGGTTTGTGTGCTGTTATGAATCCTAGTGATCGCAGGAGTCTGGCTGTCAGTTCGGAAATGTTCTTGATGTATTGTAGTGTGGCTAGTCCTTTGGGTTGCGGCATGTCCTCGTTCCGTTGTCTTTCCGTTCGGCATCTGTTCATGAAATTGCTCATGTTTCCATTTTTGCGAATACCTTGTATAGGTGTTCCTCTTCCTCTTTTTGCAGTTCTGGTGTGCTGCAGTGTGTTGTGGCCCTTTTGAATAGTGTCCTGATGCAACTTCGTTTGTGTTTGTTGGGGTGGTTGCTTTCATAGTTCAGGACTTGGTCTGTGTGTGTGGCTTTCCTGTATAGATTTGTAGTGAATTGTCCGTTCGGTTTTCTCTGTACCATCACGTCTAGGAATGGGAGTTGGTTATCCTTTTCTTCCTCTCTCGTGAATCGGATTCCTGTGAATGTGGCATTGATGAGCCGGTGTGTTTTCTCTATTTCTGTGGTTTTAATGATTACAAAGGTGTCAACCACAGATCTGACCCAGAGTTGGGGTAAATTTGCGGTAAGGCTGTTTGTTCTAACCTTTACATTACTGCTTCTGCTATGAGTCCAGAGATGGGTGAGCCCGTGGGTGTGCCGTTGATTTGTTCGTATATATGGTTGTTGAATGTGAAGTGTGTTGTGAGGCACAAGTCCAGTAGTTTAAGTATGTCGTCTTTGTTGATAGGTTCAACGTCCTGTTGTCTGTTCTGTGTGTCCAGCAGGTTGGCTATTGTTTCTCTGGCGAGGGCTTTGTCGATAGAGGTGAACAGAAACTTTACATCGAATGAGACCATTGTTTCTTCTTTGTCTATGTGCATATTTCTGAGGACGTCCAAGAATTCCTGTGTTGATTGTATAGATTGTCTGGATCCGCTGATCAGGTGTTTCAGTTTCTGCTTTAGTTCTTCAGCCAGTTTGTGTGATGGTGTCCCTGGTAGTGATACGAAGGGTCTGATTGGGATGTCTGGTTTGTGCACTGTAGGTAGTCCATAGAATCTGGGGGTGCTGTTGCTTTCAGGTTTTATTCTTTGTAGGTCAGACCTGGTTATCTGTCCGATATTTTCCAGATTCCTCAGTGTGCTGTTTATCCTATTGGTGAGCTGTGGGATGGGGTCAAAATCCCTCTTTTGGTAGGTGTTGGTATCTGCAAGTAGTTGTGCTTTTTGGATGTTCTCTGCTTTGTCCAGGATGACCGTCATTCTGCCTGTGTCTGCTGGTAATATGATTATATTCTTATCGTTTCTTAGTGATTTTAGTGTTTCTCCCTCCTTGTTGTTGAGGTTATGTGTTTGTATTTTTCTTGTTATCAGAGGTACGATACTTTGTCTCACTGTTTGTTGTGACTCTTCTGTCAGTCCATTGTTCCTGAGTGTGCATTCTAGTGCTGCTAGGAATACTGCTGTCTTGGCGTCCCTGTGGTTGTAGTTGAGTCCCTTGGCCATTATAGTTCTTTCCTTCTTTCCGTGTCTGTGAGCTGTCTGTGGGAGAGGTGTTTAACCCAGGTGTGTGTTGTGGTGTCCTCTTTGTTGTGTGTTAGTTCAGACATTTTTTCAGGGCGTTGAACTTATCAACAAAGACGGCATACTTAAACTACTGGACTTGTGCCTCACAACACACTTCACATTTAACAACCATATATACGAACAAATCAACGGAACACCCACGGGCTCACCCATCTCCGGACTCATAGCAGAAGCGGTAATGCAAAGGTTAGAACAAACAGCCTTACCGCAAATTCTACCCAAACTCTGGGTCAGATCTGTTGATGACACCTTTGTAATCATTAAAACCACAGAAATAGAGAAAACACACCGGCTCATCAATTCCACACTCACAGGAATCCGATTCACGAGAGAGGAAGGAAAGGATAACCAACTCCCATTCCTGGACGTGATGGTACAGAGAACCCCGAATGGAGAATTCACCACAAATCTATACAGGAAAGCCACACACACAGACCAAGTCCTGAACTATGAAAGCAACCACCCCAACACACACAAACGAAGTTGCATCAAGACAATATTCAAAAGTGCCACAACACACTGCAGCCCACCAGAACAGCAAAAAGAGGAAGAGGAACACCTATACAAGGTATTCACCAAAAATGGAAACCCGCGCAAATTCATCAACAGATGCCTAGGGGAAAGACAACGGAACGAGGACATGCCGCAACCCAAAGGACTAGTCACACGACCATACATCAGGAACATTTCCGAACTGACAGCCAGACTACTGCGACCACTAGGACTCATAACAGCACACAAACCAACAGCAACTCTCAGACAACAACTCACCAGAACGAAGGACCCGATACCCAGCATGAGCAAAACCAATTTAGTGTACAAAATCCCATACAAGGACTGCACAAAACACGACAAAGGACAAATAGGAAGGCAGCTGACGATCCGTATCCATGAACCCCAACTCGACACGAAACGACAGGACCAGCTATCCTTGGTAGCGACACGCAGATTACAAGTAACATGAATTCGACTGGGACAACGCTACCAATATAGCGCAAGACAAACAGAGAACAGCCAGGGAATTCCTAGCGGCATGGCACTCATCCATAGACTCTATCAACAAACACTTCGACCTGGAACAATTTAACGGCCTCTACAGCCGACAGCTGGAACTGACAACTGGAAGCAGCAGAGACAGGCCACTAAAAATGCTGGAGGAAACATCACAGAAGCGCTTCACAGGAGGCTCCCAATCACTGAGGATGTCATCTCGACAGGGGTCGAAATGCTTGCAACACAGATTCCCAGCTGAAATCAGTAGTTCCCAGGGTATCGGTTTGGTATTTGCACTGTAGGTTTGATATCCAGACGTTTCATTACCTCGCTAGGGAACATCATCAGTGGCGACCTCCAAGTGAAGTGAAGCTGTAGTCTCTGCTTTCTATTTATATCTTTCTCCTGGATGGTTTTCTTGGGGTTTGTGATGATGTCATTTCCTGTTCGTTTTCTTAGGGGTTGATAGACGGCATCTAGATCTACGTGTTTGTTTATGGCGTTGTGGATGGAGTGCCAGGCCTCTAGGAATTCGCTGGCATCTCTTTGCTTAGTCTGAACCAGGATAGATGTGTTGTCCCAGTCGAAATGATGTTTTTTTTTCATCCGTGTGTGGGGCTACGAGGGAGAGAGGCTTCACACACTGCAGCACCGACGAACTTCGGAAAACAGAGGAGAACCACCGGCACAACATTTTCAAGAAGAACGGATACACAAATAATTCAGTGTGCAGATTCCTCAAGAACCACCCACGGCAAGCAGACCAAACACAGCCAGAAACCCTAACCACCTTGCCATACTTCAACGAAGTGTCAGAAATGACAGCCAGACTACTAAGACCTCTTGGAATCCTAGTAGCACACAAACCGTACAACACTCTCAAACAAAAACTAACAAACTTAAAAGACCCAGTACAACCCATGGACAAAACCAACGTCATCTACAAAATTCCTCGCAAAGACTGCCACAAACACTACGTAGACAAACAGGAAGAAAGTTAGCCACCAGGATACAGAAACATCAGCTAACCACGAAAAGACACGATTCTCTCTCGTAGCCCTCTACACGGATGAAAAAAGTACAATTTCTTCTGGGACGACACATCTATCCTTGGACAGGCTAAGCAAAGACATGCCAGAGAATTCCTAGAGGCCTGGCACTCCAACCACAGCGCCATAAACAAACGCATAGATCGAGATGCCATCTATAAACCCCTCAGAAAACGAACAGGAAATGACTTCACCACATACCCCAGGGAACCCCATCCAGGAGAAAGGTATAAATAGAAAGCAGAGATAACAGCTTCGCTTCACTTGGAGTTCGCTACTGATGATGTTACCTAGCGAGGTAATGAAAACTCTGCATATCAAACCTACAAAGCTCAGCGAGCAAACCTACAACCTGGGAACTACTGAATTCACTTTACCCTGTTCATGTCCCTCAAAGTCTTATGTACACCGATCTCTGCTCTAAGGAAAGCAACTCGAAATTGTCCAGCATACTCTTTACAGCTACATTGCACCAGGCGAGCAACATGTTGCCCAATCTACTTTTGACTCCTTCCAGGACAATAGCACACTCCCTGAGCTGCAGTGACCAGAACTGCACACAATGCTCCAGGTGTAGCCTAAACAAATTCCTGTCCAGCTTTAACAGGATTTCCCAGCTCAAATGGTCTTCACCTCGACTGGAAGTATAAGCGGGCAAGGAGGTGTATTTCTGCTCAGGGATGAAACCACGGCTGTGCTAAAGGAGGACACTATTGTTGGCTGAGACTGTGAGGCATTATGGGTGGAGCTGAGAAACAAGGAGGATGCAGTTACGTTCTTTCATTTGTATTACAGGCCTCCCGACAGTGAGCGTGAGGTAGAAGAACACATAGGTAAACGGATAATTGAAAGACATTGACGCAACAGTGTGCTAGTGATGGCAGATTTTGATTTTCCCATTATTCACTGGGATACACTTATTGACAATTCGTGCGAATAGCCAAGAGGAAAAATGAAGCGTGCATAAGGCCCAGGCATCTCAGAACAGAATCGGACTTTTGGGAATAGCGGGAGAGTCGGACTAGTCTTAAATGTGAATCAAGTGGGCGAAAAGTGGTAATGAAGTAACTTTAGCGAAAAGAATTAAGGAGAACGCCATGACGCTTAATTCTTACATAAGAGGCAAGAGGGTAACTAGAGAAAAGGTTTGTCCACTAAAGGATATGAAGGACGATTGTGTGCCGAAGCTGAGAAAATGATTGATGTCATCAATGATTACTTTGTATCAGCATACACTGAGTGGAAGTACGTGATGAATGTTGAGATTAGAGATAGAAGTTTGTTAACTCCAGATCATGTTGATATAAGAAGGAAGGGGTGTTGTGTAGCTAAATGATATTAAGGTGGAGAAATCACGAGGACCTTGTGGGACCTATCCCGGGTTTCTGAGGAAGGCGTGAAGCGAAACATTTGGGGCCCTGTCAGATATTTTTGTAGCATCCTTAAACACAGGTCAAGTACTTGGGGGACTGGACGGTTGCTGATATTGTTCCCGTGTACAAGGATTATAATTGTGGTATTCCAGGTGATGACATATCAGCGAGCCTGCCGTCAGTGGTGAGAAAGCTGCTGGAGGAAGTGCAGACGGATAAAATCTCGTTATATTTGGAAAACAATAGGTTTATCAGTTATAGGAAACATATTTCTTTGCGAGTGAGATCGTGCCTTACAAACTTAACAGGGTTCTTTGAGGAAGTGAACAAGTTGATCGATGCAGGAAGCGCTGTACATATCTTAAGCATGGACTTTAGAAAGACGTTTGATCAGGTTCCCCATGGTAAACTAATGGAAACACGTGAAGTCAAATGGTGTGCAAGGAGTTCTAATTAGGTGGATATGAAACTGTTTAAGCAACAGGAGACAGAGAGTAGGAGTTGAATGGAGATTCTCGAAATGGAGAATAGCGCCCTTTGGTGTTACACAGGGATCGGTGCCGGGGCCACTGTTGTTTATGGTCCAGTCAAATGATCTGGAAGAGGGCTTTGTGGTCTGATGAGTAAGTTTGCAGTGTCACGAAAATTGGTGGAGTAGCAGAAAGCATAGGGGAGTGTCAAAGACACAGGAGAATACAGATAGACTGCAGAGTTGGCAGAGTAGTGGCAGATGGATTTTAATCCAGACAAATGTGAGGTAATGCATTTTCGGAAGTCTATTTCGAGCGCGAACTATACTGTAAACCGAAGAGCGTTGGGAAAAAAATGATGTGTTGGGAGATCTGAATGTTCATGTATATTGTACCCTGAAGGTTGCTGCATAGTTGGTAAGAGTGGTCAAGAAGACATATGGTATGCTTGCCTTCATCGGACGGGGTATTGAGGATACGAGATGGTAGGCTATCTTATAATTGCGCAAAACATGTTGGATAATGTCTACTGATCCGGTCGCCATATTCACAAAAAGACATGAATGCTTTGGAGACGGTGCAGAGAAGGGTTACAAGGTTGTTGCCTGGTATGGACATTGCTAGCCATGAAGAAAGGTTGAGTTGGTTAGGATTATTTCCATTATAAAACAGGAGATTAAGGGGGGCGGGGGGCGGGTATTTCCTGATTGAGGTCTACAATGTCATGACGAGTATCGACAGGGTAGATAGAGATAAGCTATTTTTCCCAACGGTGAGGGATTCAATAATGGCAGATCATGCGTTCAAGTTGAGAGGAGAAAGTTTAAGGGATATACACGTAGAAATTACTTTACCACAGAGGGTACTATGTGCCTGGAGTGTGTTGCCAGCAGAAGTAGTAGAGGCGGACATGGTAGATTATTTTCAGCTGCGTCTGGACAGATGCATGAGTAGGTGGGGAGCAGAGAGATGCAGGTGCTAAGGAATTCAGCGACAGATTTCGACAGTGGATTTGGATTGGCTCATTGCCAAACAACAAGTCAATATTTATTTCATCCGGAAACTTACATATTATTGACAACATACCACCTGCTAAGATGTGCACTCTTCCAATTCATTTACGAATTTCACAAACAAGATTAGATTAGATTAGATTACTTACAGTGTGGAAACAGGCCCTTCGGCCCAACAAGTCCACACCGCCCCGCCGAAGCGTAACCCACCCATACCCCTACCCCTACATCTACATCTACATCTACCCCTTACCTAACACTACGGGCAATTTTAGCAATGGCCAATTCACCTGACCTGCACATCTTTTGGACTGTGGGAGGAAACCGGAGCACCCGGAGGAAACCCACGCAGACACGGGGAGAACGTGCAAACTCCACACAGTCAGTCGCCTGAGGCGGGATTTGAACCCGGGTCTCTGGCGCTGTGAGGCAGCAGTGCTAACCACTGTGCCACCGTGGTTGACTTACCACTAAAGGATGACTTACCACTAATATGTATGGTCAACCACTGGACACCAGCATTCAATAATGGAAACAGCATTCTGTCAACATTTTTCTCTTTGGCAAACTGAACCAAGTTGCGACATTACTCTGGATGCCAAGTGCTTTTACCTTAGTTATCAATCTGCTGTATATGGGTCACGTCTAAGGCTTTGCTCAAATCCATACACCAACATAAATCTATTACACACAATGGCAGCCCTTGTCACCACCTCGTAAACCTCACCAGATTTGTGAGAAAACTCCTCCCTCTGACAAAACCGCGTTGATTATCCATGATCACACCCCAGCTCTCAAATGAAGATTAATTGTCTTCTTTCAAATATTCGGCAAGAGTTTCCCATCACTGATGTCAAACTCAGTGGTCGGCAATTTGTAATCCGTCTTGACCACATTACTTGGAAAGTGAAAACGCATTAGCTGTCCTCCAGTCCGCTGACATCTCCCCCGTATCGAGAAAGGAATTGAAGGTTTTGGTTAGAATCCCTGAACATGTTTCCTTCCTGTCCTTGGCTACAACTCCTCTCGACCTCAGGACTTGTCATAGTAAACTCACCAATCCTGTATTACCTGCTCATATCAAATATAAGTTAATTAACACGAGAGTGAGAGTAAGGGTTTTGTTTTGTTCTCTCCATATTTCCCTCCCAACATATTTTGCATTTTTGCTGAGGTATGGTAAAATGTGTTCCCTGGACATTATTGTCAAATTTCAGTTTTCTGAATAAACGTTCAGACGAATTGAAAGATAGCGTTCTTAATAGATCCCTTGTAATGACTAAGAATGGCTCATTTATCTCTCTCTTTCCCCTCTCTCACTTCATCCCCCCCACCCACCCAAAACCACCACCCCCCACCCCCAGCACTCTCACACACGCACACAATCATATGTAATTTATCATTCTGCCTTTCCAAATAATACTTTCCTTCGCGCGAGAAAGCAATTTCATCAGCTAATACTTGGTTCCTTCAAGCATCTGACTGTGAATACACACAAATCCATCACAATCAGAATTAATCTGGAAGGCCTGTCAATTGTTCATCTTCCATTCACTTTAATGTAGTTCATTACGTCCACTATGTTTGTCTGCATTCGCATTTTATTGTGCTCAAATATAGACAAAGTAATATTTACCTAAATGATAATACGAAGACGAAAGCCTTTGTCGGGAATGAAACAAAAAATGTCAAGTTGGCTCCAAAATCAGCCGGGAAGCTGACGAACATCTCTCATATTCAGATTCTCCTTAAGCACTCTCATGGACCTGGGTCAAATCCGGTAATGACAGAACTTGTCAATTACATAAATATTTGGAATTATAACTCCAATGTTGACCACCAAACCATTGTCAATTGTTGTCATGGAACAAACACCAAATTCAAATTTGGCTAATCAGTTTAACTTATGTCCCAGATACTAAAATAAAATCAAACTTGAAATGTACTGTTTGGAATGACATTAAACCAATGAACTGATGCAATCTTTGGAGTAGAAAACCAGCAATTTTGAACAGTTAGCGGGAGAACAGCAAACAGCAGCCAAGCACACTTCAACAACATGTCAGCTGGATAACTGTCGGAAAGATACCTGTCGACAACACGTTTGTGCAGCAGAACATCGAAGACGACCGATAGGAATCTGCAGAGAAAGCACAACATCCGTAGACAAGAAATGATTTTGAAATTGTTGTGCCATTAATTTTTGAGGGTAATTATCAGACCACTTTTAAAGTTGGAGGGGAAAGATGGATTGAAGATAAATGAGTTGTTTATAGATGTGGTGTTAATAGTGTCTGTTGCACTTAAAGAATTAAATTGTGAATTGTTACTTTAAATACTGACCTCTGGGATAGTTCTTTGCCTCGGAAAATTTAACAGATTCCGACGAGTGGTGAGCTTCTCTGTGTGTCGAGTTTAAATTAGCAAGGGATTTACACTGTGGCACAACAATTTGGGGTCTCTGGACCGTGATTGGAACAGGTTTCGACAGATACAATCTGAGATTTGAGCAGCTATGAATAAATTCATGGAATGAAAAATGCTCAGTAGAGTAAGACGCTCAGCGGTTAGTGTCGTATATCTATAAATACAACGTTGGCGAGATAATGTGATAATTTTCGGTTAGTTGTATTTGGTCAAATTAGAAGTGAGAGAAATGGCACATTCAAATCGCTAAAGAGGTTTTGGGGTTTGAAGATGATTCCGAAATTTCCCAAGACCTTTGAGAAAGAAGAAAACTCTGTTCTTAGAATGAGCAAAGATGCAAGAATTGGGGTTAACCAAGAACAAAGGTGGAGCTGAAATTTAAAGGGAATTATTCAAACACTTAGGTGTGTGAGAAACCGGCTCGAGCAGCAGAGTGATAATAAACTCAAATTGCAGTTCAGTAAAATGCAGTTAGAAGACAAACAAAGAGAGAGAGGTAAACGAGAGAGGGAGAATGTTCTTATATGAGCAAGTAGAAAGAGAAAAAAGAGACAGGGAAAGGCAGAGAGAAGAAACGAAGAGAAAGGAGTAAGAAGCCACTTCGATGAGCAAACAGAGAGAATTTGAACTGGAGAAGTTGCCACTTAGTCAGCAAAGTCAAGTTAACGGGATGGAGATGGAAAGAGAAGGTAGTTATGTATACAAATATTTCAAAACTATGCAATATTTTGATGAGAAAAATATTGAAACCTTTTTTTATTTGATTTGAAAAAATGGCAACGCTGATATTGTGGTCGGTGGGTAATGCTGCTTCAGACAAATTCGATGGGCAAAACTCGTGAGGTATTTGTCGAACCGTCAAATTAGAGGTCGATAGATTATAAAGAGGTCAAACAAGCTATTTTAAGTGCGTATGAATTAGTACCAGAAACATATACATAGCGGTTGAGAAACATAAAGAAGGAAGCAGGTCCGCCATATGTTGAGATCAAAAGAATTAAACAAAGTCATTTTGACAGACTCGTGTGGGCCATAAACTTAGATAAGTCCTATGAGGCTCTAAGAAAGATTATTCTGCTGGTGGAAGTTAAAAACTCAATTCCAGAGACATTAAGAATTCAAGGGAATGAACAGAAAGGTCAGGAAGTGAAAATGGCAGCTAAATGAGCAGAAGAATACATGTTGGTGCAGAATACAAACCCCCGGTCAGAATTTGGTGCACTGAGGGGTAGATTTTGGGAATATGGACGACTGTACACTTCGATACAAAGAGTAGATAATTATTTACCACTAGTTTAAAAAAGTAAACTCCAGAGGGTGAAAAGGAGGTGAAAGCCTCAGGTGTTTTCATTCTAGTGGACTATTACACAGAAAATGACAGTGCTGGTAGTTTCAGAAGGACATTAGGAAGAGGTGTTTGTAATGTGGGCATCTGGAACACGTACAATTACAGTGCTGGTCGTTAAGGAAAGACACTGTTGAAAACGATATTGTAGAAGAAAGTTAACCAGTGGAATTAGAGAAAGTAATAAAGCAAACCACATGAAAATCTGATGCGCTGCAAGGGAGTGCACAGCAAAGACAGAGGCTGAGTATGGAGTTATTCCGTGATCTCTAAAAAGAATTCTCCTCTGTGGGTAAAGTTAACACAGAAATGTGGCTAACTTTTGCCATATATGTCATACATGTCAAATGGTAAATACGCCAAGCCGTCATTAATCCAGCACCTTTGTTGCCAATTCCTGCATTTGAAGAAACTTTCACGTGGTTATGTAGGTCCCCTCCTGGGAACGAAAAAAGATAAATAACTGGAGAAACGGGTATAAGTTATTTTCCCGCAAAGTGAGGAATCAAATGTAGATGTTGCGATTTTGATGTCCTTAAAATATAGAAGAACATGAACAAGTCATTGAGGAGTGGGATAGGTTAGCATACGCTCTGTGTCAGGAGCAAAGAACAACGTTGAAATGCTTGTTACTGCAGTATGAGGACATATGGAAGAATCAGATGGGGAGATCTAATAGTCTTGCATATGATGTAGAAGCAGGAAATACAGTTTCGATAAAGCCGCACCCCTATTGGCTTAATAATTTCAAGGCCAGACAGATCGAGAAAATTTGACAAGCCAGTTACACAACAAAGTGCTGCTTACGGTGTGGTTTTTGCCAGGTGCCTTTTCAGGAATGGCGAAAGAAAACTCTACGTTTTTCACAGCCAAATGGGCCATATCAATTGAAAATGATGCCGTATGGAATTAAGAATGCCCCTGGCACATTCCGAAGACTCATGAACAGAATTGTGGCTGGATTAACAAACTGCAGTCTATTTGAACAACTCAGTCATCTTTCGTGAGTTCTAGAAAGATCCCATAGTACAGTTCGCAGAGGTCCTTGAACGACTATGAGAGGCAAAACTGATAATAAACTTATACAAAACTGAATTGCGAAGGTAGATCTGATGTTCTTGGGACAATAGATTTGTCATGGAATGTTGGCCCCGAAGAAGGCAATGACACACCAGTTTTAGTTACGACAAACTTTTCAAAATCTTTTAAAGTTGCCATTGATGCTAATGACATAGTGTTGGAGCTGCACTGCTACCGGATGGTGATGATAGGATTGACCTGGCACTTGCTTACTTTGCGAAAAAAAGCTCAACATCCACCAGAGAACATACCCCACGATCGAATAAGATTTATTGGGGTTTTGTTTTTACATAACAATATTTTAATACATATGTCATTAAACCACGTACCGGAGACGATTGTGCACATGGATCACAGAGAAAATGCCCCACGATTGAATAAGTTCTATTGGGGTTTTTTACAGACCTTACAATATTTTAATACATATGTCATTACGATGTGCCAGAGACGATTGTGTACACGGATCACAATCCTCTTACATTCTTGGAACGGTTATAATAAAAGAATGTGTGAATATTTCATTGGAGCCTTATAGAACACAGAACACAGAACGATACAGCACAGAAAAGGCCCTTCAGCCCACGATGTTGTGCCGAACATTTGTCCTAGCTTCAGCACCCATCCATGAACCTATCCAATTGCCGCTTTAAGGTCGCCAATGATTCTGACTCTGCCACTCCCACAGGCACCACATTCCATGCACCCACCACTCTCTGGGTAAAGATCCTACCCCTTACACCCGCCTATACCTTCCACCCTTCACCTTAAATTTATGTCCCCTTGCAACACTATGTTGTAACCAGGGAAAACGTTTCTGACTGTCTACTCTATCTATTCCTCTGATCATCTTATACATCACTATCAAGTCACCCCTCATCCTTCGCCGTTCCAGTGTGACAAGGCCTAGCACTCTCAAACTATCCTCGTACGACCTATTCTCCATTCCAGACACCATCCTAGTAAATCTTCTCTCTACCCTCTCCAAAGCTTCCACATCTTTCCTAAAGTGAGGCGACCAGAACTGCACACAGTACTCCAAATGTGGCCTAACCAAGGTCCTGTACAGCTGCAACATCACTTCACGACTCTTGAATTCAATCTCTCTGCTAAAGAACGCCATTACACCATAGACCTTCTTACAAGCTCTATCCACCTGAGTGGCAACTTTCAAAGTTCTATGAACATAGACCCCAAGATCCTTCTGTTCCTCCACCTTACTAAGAACCCTTCCGTTACCCCTGTATTCCGCATTCTTATTTGTCCTTCCAAATTGTACAACCTCACACATGACAGGGTTGAACTCCATCTGCCACTCCTCAACCCAACTCTGCATCATATCTAAGTCTCTTTGCAGCTGACAACAGCCCTCCTCACAATCCACAACTCCACCAATCTTCATATCATCTGCAGATTTACTGACCCACCCTTCGGCTCCCTCTTCCAAGTCATTAATAAAAATTACAAACAGCAGAGGAACCAGAACTGATCCCTGCAGAACTCCACTTGCAACTCGGCTCCACGCTGAATATTTACCATCTACCACCACTCTCTGACTTCGACCGGTTAGACAGTTTTCTATCCAACTGGCCAAATTTCCCTCTGACTTTCCGCATAATCTTACCTTGGGGAACCTTATCAAATGCCTTACTAAAATCCATGTACACTACATCCACTGCTCTAGCCTCATGCACATGCTTGGTCACCTCCGCAAAGTGTTCAATAATACTTGTAAGGCAAGACCTACCCATCGCAAAATCTGTGCTGGCTGTCCTTAATCAAGCAGTGGCTTTCCAGATACTCATAAATGCTTTCCCTCAGTACCATTTCCATAAATCCTATCCCTCAGTACCCTTTTCATTACTTTGCCTACCACCGAAATAAGACTAACTGGCCTGTAATTCCCGGGGATATTACTATTCCCTTTTTCGAGTTTGGGAAGGAAGAAGTCACAGGTGGACCAGCTGGAAATGAGGAAGGGGGGCAAGTTGGAAGCGAAATCAATAAACTTTTCGAATTGGGCACAAGAGAGAGAAGCAGGGGCGATAATATCATCTATGTATTGGAGAAAGCATTGTGGATGGGGGCTGGCATAGAAGTTGAACAAGGAATGTCCTACGTACCCAATGAAAAGACAGGTGCTCACGTGCTTATACATACTCCCCCACCCCCAGCCAGAGGAAAGCGAGAGTAATTCATAACAGAAGTTATAGAGGGTGAGCTCGGGTTCACCAGGTGGAAGAGTGTGATGGTTATTGGGCGCAGTTCAGGCCTTTACTCCAGGAAGAAGAGGAGAGTCCTGAGACCATCCTGGTGGGGGATGGATGTGTGAAGGGATAGTACGTCCACGGGAAAAAGAAGGCTGCTGGATATTGCGTGTCAGCGGCATCACGGATGTACGTGGACAGGGACTGGACAAGGGATAAAAGACAGAGTCATTACAAGAAACGCTGAGTTATCTGTGGCAGGCTCAGGTTGAAGCAATTGATCTTTTTTTGTAGTTCTCTTTGCGGATTTTCGGACGTAGAAGCGAGTTGTGCGATCGGAGGACCATCACCTTGGAAGCTGTTGGGTGGGATCACTAGACAAAGGAGGACAGTTATCGTAGTAGATGCTGTGGCCTGGTGGTCCATGGGTTGGCCATGGTCTGGGGAATATCAGAAATGGTATTTTAGAGCTAAAGCTCAACCTCTGCAATGTGGAGGTCAATATACCAGCCTACAGCAGCACCACCCTTACCAGCAACTTCATAAGACAGCCAGGTTTGTGTCTATCCGCATGGTGTGCATTAAGTTTGCAAGGAATTGGGTTGGAATAGGTGAAGGGGTTGCAGAGAAATTGAGGCACGCAATGTTCTCAATTAACAATTCGAGTGCTTTAAAAGGGCAGGAGGAGGGCCTCAGATGACGGGAAAGTGCTGGAGCTGGGCGAAGGTGGCTGTGTGATGGGAAAGGGACTCTTGCCCAAACAATTGGGCATGGAGGCTAAGACAGTGCAAGAAAAGTTCAATGCCATGTCGCAGCCTGAATTCATTAATGTGGGATCGCATAGATAAGCAAAGCTGAGACGTTTGCTGAGTACAGATATGTTTCCTCCTCAATCTCGCTTCTCCAAAACCAAGCTTTTCCCTGTCACTAAAATCTCCTCTGCCATTCTTCTTCCTCCTTAGTACTGTTTTTTTTTTAAAATCCTACGTCTCTTGCACTACTCCTTCTGCTTCTACATATTCTTCCGCTGACGATCTCCCTTCACGTTATTCTGCTACCACCCTCACTTAGAGTTCCACAAATTCCTCAGTTACTCCCACTTGCTGTGGCCATCCCTTTCGTTTTTGCGTTCCAACTGGAATGATGGGAGCTGCTGGTTTCTCCGTTGTTATTGATTATCAATGAATGAGAGACTGAGATGGTCAATATCTAATAAGAACAGAAAATAGCGTGTGTCTGTCACTGCCTGATTCACCAGCTACGGGATGTTTATTTTTCCCCATGGTACCGTGTGGAACTTCTTTCTGTATCTGTGTCATAGTGGTTAACCAAACCACCTCACCACCAATCGGACAAATATCTCCTGAGAATCAGAAGTCCATGTTGCAGTTTCTTGTGACAACGTTGTGAAGGTAGTGAGCACATTCTTCAAACAAGCCGTGTTCTGTCCTTTTGTACTTTATTATTTCAACTGATGTTCTAATGTCATTTGAGGTGAGTTCAGATTGACCTCTATTACCATCAAGACAGCATTTGACTCTTGTGGTAACAAGGACCATTGCGAAATTGTGATCAATGGGAATCAGAGGAAATTCTGTGTTGTTAATTTCCTCACTGAACAATGGGAAAGCCAATCCTTGCAAGACGTCTTCCATGTAAATGCTATTCTCACTGGGGCCTAATATATTATTCTTTCACAATAATTTGCTGCAAATCATTTGCTGTGACATTTCTGCCTACCTCTCCAGATAACCTGTCACACCCCTCAACCACGTTCTGACCCTGCTATATGAATGATGTTGTGAAACTTGAAAGGGCTCAGAAGAGACATAAAGAGATGATGTCAGGAAAGCAGCAGTTTGATATGCATCGGGAAACCGAGTAGACTGGCATTTGCTCCTTGTTGCACCGGAGGCTGAGGGGAGTCGTTATAAAAGTTGATAAAAATCATGATTTGGAGATGCTCGTGTTGGACTGGGGCGTAAAAAATTAAAAATCGCACAACACCAGGTTATATACCAACAGATTTAATTGGAACCTCTAGTTTTTGGAGCGGCACACCTTAATCAGGTGGTTGAAGGAGCGGCACTCCGAAAGCTGGTGCCTCCAATTAAATGCATTCGACTATAACCTGGTGTTGCGTAATTTATCACTTCATAAAATCATGAGAGGCAGCAAAGTTGGAGAATATCAATAAGCACGCAGAATTGGAGTCTCGTAATGCCAGTAGTAACACATACAATCACATTGTGAGGGAGCAGAGTGGAGTGGGAGCTGGAGGATTACGTGTCCCTTGGAGTAACAGCAACAACTTTCTGATGCTGGGAACTGACTGCAGTGAGTTTGTTGGAATCGCAGAAAAAGCTGCCAGTTTATTGGCTTATACTACAGCGCTATGAGCGACCGTCTGTAAATTGCTATCAGTTAGCAAATCTTCTTTTTTTGCAATTCTGAAAGTAGTGTTGAACTCAGAAATAAAAGGAAAAAGTGCAAGTGTAAGGCAATTTAGCAATTTCAGTAAGCCACAGTTTCATAAGGGACTAAACTCTCATGTTATTTACTTGATGTTAACTTAATACTACATAAATAATGAAGTAAGACGACGTACGTTGCAGGTCAAGACATGGATGCATATGTTTGTCAAGTGCAAAATGTGTTCTATTACATTGGTTAGACATAGCCTGCTGGTAGACAAACAACGGACCTTTGAAGTGAGATAGCGACTGGAGATTCAGTGGGTCATATATGGTTCTGAGAGATAGGTGAACAGCGCACAGATGAAGAGGATCTCCTACAGGCGCAACGGCCTGGAAGAATGAAAGGAATGTGTGCCTCTTCAATCGAAAGGAAACAGTCAGGGAATACGGCGATAGATTGATGTATCTCGAACAATTCAGTTGTCCAGTTTCGAAGCTGATGGAAGTGTTGGTTGCTTAGGGAAGTACAGTCAGAACCATGTTTACAGCACCATGCACAGTCCGACTGTTCAGGAGGGGAAGGAGAAGAAGGAGGAGCAATAATCAGAGGGGTTTCAGTCAGTTGAAGAATCTGTCAGCGTTTCCGTGACAGTGAATGTCATTTCAGTATGGTTGAGTCAAGAATGTCATAAGGTCTGCAGGAGGTTCGTCTGGGGGCCAGTGAGCAATCAAGGTTCATGTCCATGTTAGGAAGAATGATATGGGTAGGAAAGGTGAAGTGGTATGATAATCATAATTTCGGAAGCTAGGTGGATGGTTAGCAAGCAAGACCGGAACTGTAGAAATAGCTGGAATAATCCCAGTATCGTACACAAATGGGAATAATACTTGGGGGTTTTGGCAGATGAGACAGTGACTGGAACGATAATGCAGCAGGAACGGCTTCAGAGACTTCAGGCAATGGGTCTGGTTCTGGTGAAGGTAGCAACTGTACAAGCTCGTTGAGGTAACATGTGACAAAGCTGGAACTCATAAAAATTAGAACATAGAACAATACAACACAGAACAGGCCCTTCGGCCCCCTTGTGCCGACCATTGATCCTCATGTAATGTAAACATAATGTATGAACCCACAAACTTCTGTGAGGATATGCATGTCCAGCAGTCTCCTAAATATCCCCAATGACCGCGCTTCCACAACTGCTGCTGTCAACGCATTCCATGTTCTCACAACTCTCTGCGTCAAGAACCCGCCTCTGACATCCCGACTATACTTTCCGCCAAACAGCTTAAAACTATGACCCCTCATGTTAACAATTTCTACCCTGGGAAAAAGTCTCTGGCTATCAACTCTATCTATGCCTGTCATTATCTTGTACACCTCAATTAAGTCCCCTTTCTTACTTCGTTTTTCCAATAAAAAAAGTCCGAGATCAGTCAATCTTTCTTCGTACGATAAGCCCTCCATTCCAGCCAGCACACCGGTAAACCTCCTCTGAACCTTTTCCAAATCATCCACAGCTTTCCTATCATAGGGCGACCGGAACTAGCCACAGTATTCCAAGTGTAGTCTAACCAAAGATTTATAGAGCTGCAACAAGATCTCACGGCTCTTAAACTCAATCCCCCTGTTAATGAAAGCCAAAACACCATATGCTTTCTTAACAACCTTGTCCACTTGGGTGGCAGTTTTCAGGGATCGATGTACCTGCACACCAAGTTCCCGCTGTTCCTCCGCACTGCCAAGAATCCTGTCTTTAATCCTGTTCTCAACTTTCAATTGCGACCTTCTAAAATTCATCACTTGGCATTTATCCAGGTTGACTCCATCTGCCACCTCTCTGCCCATCTCGACATCCTCTCATTGTCACTCTGCAGCCTACAACAATCCTCTGTGCTGTCAACGACACCTCCAACATTTGTGTTGTCTGCAAACTGGCTAACCCTTCCTTCAATCTCCTCATCTAAGTCATTAATAAAAATTACAAAGAATAGAGGCCCAAGAACACAGCCCTGTGGAAAACCAATCACCACTGACTTCCAGGCAGTATTCTTTCCTTCCACTGCCACTCGCTGTCTTCTGTCGAACAATCAATTCTGTATCCACATTGTTAATTTTCCCTGTATCCCATTCTTCCTGACCTGAACGAGCCTACCATGGGGAACCTTATCAAATGCCTTGCTGAAGTCTATATACACCACATCCACCGCTCGACCCTTATGAAATTGTCTGGTAACAGCCTCGAAGCACTCAATCAGCTTATTAAGACATGATATGCCCCTCACAAAGTCACGCAGACTGCATTTAATCAAGCCATGCTCTTCCAGATTGGGATAAATCCTATCCGTCAGAATCCTTTCCAACACCTTGCAGATGACAGACGTGAGAATGACTGGTCTGTAATTGCTGGGGATTTCACTATTTCCTTTCTTGAAGAGAGGAATTACATTTGCCTCCCTCCAATCCTCTGGTACAACTCTGTTCGTGAGCGAGGATGCAAAGATCTTCGCAAGCGGCGAAGCAATCACATTTCTTGCTTCCCAAAGCAGCCGAGAACAAATCTGGTCTGGCCCTGGCGAATTGTGAATCTTAATGTTTGTCAAAATTTTGAGCATATCGGCTTCCTCAATCTCTATCCGTTAGAGCATGCTTTCCTGCTTCTCAATGGTTTCATTCACTACAAGGTGCTTTTCTTTTTAAAGGCAGAAGCAAAAATCTCATTTAGGGCTTCCCCTACCTCCTCAGATTCTATACACAAGTTCCCTATGCTATCCCTGATCGGCCCTACTCTTTCTTTGATCAGTCTCTTATTCCTCAAACACTTGTAAAATGCCTTTGGATTCTCCTTAGTCCTTCCTGCCAAGCCTTTTTTGTGCCCCCTTCGTGGCTCTCCGCAGACTGTTTTTGAGCTCCTTCCTCGCCTGATTGTAATCCTCTCGAGCTGAGCAAGACTCTTGCTTCCTCCACCTTACGTAAGATGCCTTCTTTGTTTTGATGAGAAGCTCCTCAGCTCTCGTTATCGAAGGTTACTTTATCTTACCACTTTTTGCCTGTCTCAGAGTAAAACATTTAGGCATCACTCGCAGCAACTGTTCCTTAAACCGTCTCCACATGTTTATAGTGCCCTTTCCATTGAGCAATTGCTCCCAGTCCAATCTTCCCAACTCTCGTCTGACAGCATCATAATGTCCTTTTCGCTAATTAATTATCCTCCCATTGTGCCTGCATCTCTCCTTCTCCATAGCTATGTAGAATGTGAGGCCGTTGTGGTCTCTATCACCAAATTGCTCTCCCACCGCCAGATATGACACTTTCCCTGGCTCATCGCCGATACCAAATTCAAAATGGCCCCTCCCCTCGTCGGCCTGACAATGTACTGAGTTAGGAAACCTTCCTGAACACACTTTCTGTGGCTGTGATATTCTCTCTGCTTAGCAGTGCTACACCCCCTCATCTTTTGTCCCGCCGCCCTATTCTTTTTAAATGTTATAAACCCTGGAACATCCAGCGACCATTCCTGCCCCTGAGAAACTTACGTCTCTGTTATGGCCAAAACATCATAGCACCAGGTACAGACCCATGCTCTAAGCACATTCCTCATTCTCCTTGCATGAAAGCAAGCACACTTTAACCAATCCCTTAGTTCTTTCCCAGGAAATTTCTTGTGGGGTATTTGGCAGGAATTGAAAATAACTTGTCGTGTTTGTGGGATCCAAAAAGGAACGGTATAGGTGACGACCAGGACGGACAAAATATTTGGGAGCTGGTACTAATTTACACCAACAACTTTAACAGTGCAAGATTCAATAAGCAAACTCTAAACCTGAGGAACTCTGCATAGATACACCTACTTGCATTTTGGCGAGTTGCAGATGCAAATTCCTTTGTGGAAATCTAATGTCCTGATAAACGGGAGCTGGCTCAAGGAATGAGAGGACAGGGTGTTAATTTTTGCTCGTTTTAAAGTATCCTGAAAGTATGGAAGGGAAGGAAAAGGATCAAGTGTAGACGTATGGGTTTAGATAAGCGTTAGTTGAGCAGTCCAAGACAAAGAAGATATATAAAGAATGAATTTGACTGGAATAAAAAGTGGACATAGAAAATTGTGATGTGCAGCATTTAGACCACCAACCATCGGAAATGTTGAAGAGAATAAGTATGCAGGGACATTTGAAAACGATGACAATACGACAGAGTGGTTATCTTGAGAAACTTAAATCTTCCAGATGCTGCTTACTGGTTGTGGAGAGTCATCAGGGCGAGTATACCTGGATTGCATGGAGGAGAGCCCACTGCACGTGGACGTGTCCAGCCCAGGAGATCATGTAGTGCTGGACATTATCCTTGGGAATGTGGTTGGCGGGGTTGGATATAGTGTGCATAGGGGAAAATCTGGGACACATTGATCATTTTTGTTGTAAAGTTCAGAATGATAGTCGAGAAAGATATTCAATAATTGAGAGAAAGAGTAATTGGTTAAGGGCGAGAAGGCTTAAATGGCGCAAGAATGAAGTTGGGAAGTTTGACGGGAACACCATGTTGGTCAGAAAAATAGAAATAAAGAACAACAATGGGCTCCTTTAAAAGACGAAAAAGTTTGCATTCAGTAGGGAAATGGTCCCTTAAATAGGAAAGGCAGGAAAAAAAAACCTCTAAGTTCTCTGGATGAAAAAGATCACCAATAGAATCGATATCAGACAGAGAATTGAATTGGTAAACAAATCGAACGCTGAACGTTCGGAGGAGAGATCGTAGAGCTGGGGAATTAATGGAAATTTGGGAGTCAACTTGAAGGTGTCCCCGAATCGTCTGCTGGCACCTCACAGTGAGAGTGTTATCAGAAGACGTAAAGCTTGTTCAAGACAGTAAGAGGATCTTTACATGGAAAAATGTTCTCTGCAGTTAATTAGGATACATTTGGATCTATTGTTAATGCATGTTCAGTGGAAACATTCAAGAGGTGATTGTAAATTTATTGTGACTAAACGTAATGAGTAAGGGAATGGGGGAAGCAGGAGATCCTTACTCAGTAATACGTGCTGTTGAAAAGCTAGTGTAAAGATGATAGGACACATGACATCCTTCTGTGCCATCGGACTTCTGTGTGGTTTGATGTAACGTTGTGAGAGCTCTCCAACTCCAAACAAATCTCGTCTTTGTAACCTAGTCGATCCTGTTAGATATACTCTGATGTGTGCAAAATCCATCAGCCAGTGCGGCCCAACTGTAACTCATACCTGTCATTATAAAGTTTTCTTCCATGGAATCTTCTACAACCCCCATAATCCTCCCTGTCGATAACATACTTCTCCATTCTTTAGAACTCTCCCCTCCTCTGTAATAAATCCGACATATAGAAACCTAATCTTTGTTATCCCCTTCAGTCCATACAACAGTCAATAACGACCTTCCTCCTGCCCCGACAGATCACAATATCTGTAAAAATCTCTCCAGTCACTGCAGTGTTCATTATTTCTGCAACTTTCTCCAGCATCTACAACTCTGCCCATCTCTTTTTGTTTCCGTCTGAACAAATTTCCCTGTGGCGTAACCTACTCCAATGCCTAAACAGCCTGTGTAACATCCTACATTCCCTGCAGCACGCCCAATTCTGAAACCACTTTCTGCCCCGACCCAGCTCATTATCTCTGCATGACACGAAGCACACGATCGCTGAGAGCCGGCTCCTACCGTGAACAAAGCCGTTGTCGTCCCTCCTTATTTTTGCCAGTTCGGATTCCCTGATTGGATCAGGTTAAAATCCCAGTGAGGGAACAAGTATTAATGAGATTAGGCTGACTGACCCCCTCGTTCGAATTACTGCAGAAACCTCTACCTTTTTCCAAGCAAAGTAACATCCTTTTCAGTAGAACTTTCTCTTATCAATCTCCTGCAGGACCAACACAAGCTTTAGATCTTTTTTCCTGAAACTGTCGATCTTCCCGCCCCCACCCAAAAGGTCTCTAACTAACATCTAACCGCTTCCAAAAACGCAATCCGCCGTATGTCTGTGACATTGTACAAAAGGTGGAAGAGGCTTTTGAAGCAGTGAGCTTCACAGGGCATGGAGAACGATACAGAAGTAGGAATGTTGGAAGAAACTTGTATTTTTACAGTGGAGGGAACGGTAAAAGAACATGAAGGGTGATGCAGAGACTGCAATTTTTAGGCGCAGTGGACAAAACATTTATTTCTGGTGCAGACAGAGAAAGCCAGATCATGAGATAAACTGGCAACGTAACATTTTCATCTGATTTTGCGGAGACTTTCTCTCAACAAGGCTCTTGTAGAAATAAAATTGATCTTGTTGGTCCAGCTCTATTTTTACTTCAACCAAACATAAAACTGTCATTGTTTTTGTAATCTCCTTCAGCCGCCAGAACACTCCATATCCGTGGAATATTCCCAATCCTTAATAGGACTTCCTATCTCTGCAACCTCCTCTGGACCTCATACCCATACTGGTGTTTTGCACTTGCTGCAATCCTGAACGTATTCCTCACCTTTCAATAAGGCAAATGAAATGGTAGCTTTAAATAAAATGAACCAGATCAGATGCAGCTGTCATTCTGGAGATGTGGCTGCATGTTGGACGGCATGGTGCAGGAGAGACACGTTATTGTCCTTCAGAATCGAGAATGGAGAGAATTACACGGGGATCTGTCATCTTGGTCTGAGGTTGATCCCTGGGTCACTGAGGTGTCAGCTTTCTAGGTGAATTTCCAACAATGTAGGAAGGACGTCATTGTCCATCCCTGCTCCACCAGGCAAGTGCCAGCACCTGCACTTTGTGAACATACAGTCACCTTATCTCTGTTACTGCACCCACCTCCCTCCAAGGCTCTTATTCTCTCGCTGTCACTGAATATAACACCTTCTCTCTCTAACTTTTCCTCTGTCCCTTTCCCTACTCTCCCTGTTGTCTGTGCTGCCTCCTCACTAACTGCGGGAATCTCGGCCACATTTCACTCAGCTGTACCAGCACTAACACATGTCCCAACCACTTCAATTTCCAGTAATAACTCTTGGTAATTTATTCATTTCAGGAAGAACCATTCCACAATCGGGCAGAAACAGCCAAGAAAGATAAGGGTCTCCCAAACATTCAGCTTCTCACTCCGAACAGTGGAAGGATTCTGTCCCTAACAACTACCAGAGTCTGACTGACCGTGTTCTGGAACTTGGACATGGTCAGTCAGACTGTCGTAGTTGTTAGTTGTTAGGAATCTGAGACTCACCTTGACTCAGTGTGCTGGATAGCTTGACTGACAGTGGGGAATGATATTAAAATTCCTGGTTTTGTGTCGGTGCTCACGACATAACAGTCGTGTGAGCCTGTTTGGTCAGGCTCAGGGTAAACATTGCTCAAGGCAGGTTTTGGTAAAGATATGTATCTGTGGGAATTCAAGTCAGCTCAAAGTGTGTGTGTATAAACACAGAGTGAGCAACCCATAGCTGATGTCCATGAGCTGTTTTTGTGTCCATGAGTCTAGTGTCCTTGCAGCAGCATTGAAATGGGACGTGTTAGTGTTTGCTGAGCTGCCTCATTGAAGTACAGAAGCGTCATGGAAATGGGTGTCCGATGTGCTTTGTTTGCATAGATAGTCTAACGTGTGAGATCTGCCATAATTGGTGGGTGCGGAGTAAACGCAGCTTCTGTCTGTGCAGCGTTCTCCGAGACATTGGTGTCAAAGAGAGAAGTTCGCAGGAATGAGGAGTGAGATGGAGTTACGAGTTAGCAGCTCTGACTTTCATGCTGAATTCTCCCTGTTGAGTTTCCCCAAAATGGAATGGAGGACACGCAGCTGCACATTGATGAGGAAGATTTACATTAATTTGGCTGTTGATAATCCATAAATATTCAGTCAGTAATTGGCCACTATCTTTCTGAAAATGTGTCTTAAAGAAGGCCCTTCGATCCACCAAGCCTGCACTGGCACATGTTAAAATTCTATACAATTACATTTTCTGCTTTCTCATGTATTTCTGAGACCAGGAGGATTGCAGATACTGAAGATAAGCTCCAGGCATTAATTCCCCCCTATGGCATCTAGTGGACATACTCTTTCCCTGGCTACCTTTTAACCCTGAGAAACTGGTTGGGATTTTCCTTCATCGTGTTTGCCAAAGCTACATCATGTTGACTTTTCGCCCTCCTACAGCCTTGTTGATGTTTTCCAATTTTCAGTGTTTTTCCAAGGCCTTAAACTCTCTTCCGTTTCCAACCTCTTCGATGTACTTCCTTTTCCCTTTTTGACAAAGCTCACAATTTGTCTAATCATCAGAGGTTTCGAAAGCTTTCCATCTTACCACACAAGATGGCCAGATATGATATTCTTAAATTCAGTAACATGAAGAAGGGTCTGGCGGGCTACTCATACAAATCCACACAGATTGATGATTATAACTTAATTTGGTGGGGTCCCTTTAAGCTTGAAGTGAAATACAAGTTCATATATAAAACGTTTACATCGACATGTGGATGCCATTCTTTGCTTTTCAAATGTCCCTTACTTATTTAGTTCTCTATATTGAAGATAAATTTGTTAAAGATCACTTTATATTTCTTGCCAGCACAAATGCGCACACATTGTTTGCTTTCCAATTTATTTTTGAATTTAAGTCTTATAAATTTCACAGTCCTGTTTTCTGTAGTATTGATTTCCCACTGTCCGATGTAACCTCCCCTGTTGTGTTGAAGACATCCAGGGAGCTGTGGGCGTTGCAGCCTGACCCTATTTACATTGCGAGAAAACATTTTCTCGGAATAACTTCAACCGTCCCTCGGAATACCTGCTCCATCTCTGATTCTGCTTTTTCTTCTTGTTACTTTTTTCCACTTGAAAGAAAACTGATCTCAGTTTAATAAAGTTTGATTTGTTCATACTAAGACTCCAGATCTTAATCGAGCTTTGTGCTATAATTACTTGTCCTTGAATCAAATCAATTATGATTATTACGATTCCCTAAAAACTGCTCTGTAACTTCCACTCCGCAATGGTAATGCATGCCATGATGCTGTGTAATTAGTGCCATGGTACTCACTCTAGCTGCTGACTGTCGGTGGTGGTGGGAGGCGGGGGAGAGATTGCGGATGCAATCTATTCAAGTGGACAGCTTAGTTTGTAATCGTGTCAGACTGTCTGAGTATTTTTGGAGCTGGACTCATTGAAGCAAGTGTCGGTTATTCCATCATATTCATAACTTGAACCTCGGAGATAATTGACAGGCTTTGGCAAGACAGGAGAAAAGTTATCATCTGCAAGATTGCTAGATTCGGATCTGATGTTCTTATGAAAGAAGCTATATGGTCTTGCTTAACCTGCGCATGTTAGTATCAATGGATCCAGGACGTATACTCTCTATAAATGTTAAATAGCAATATTGAGATGATTTATGATGGTCATTGTCTAACATTTGTGTGGCACGAATACTTCTTGTCACTTGTCAGCCCAAACCTGGCTGTTGTGCAAGTCTTGCTGCATTTGGTCTGATTTTGTGATCTGAGGGGTTGTGTACAATAAAATCAACAGTAATGTTTATTACATCTGACTGTGTGAAGGACTGAACCTGCAGATAGCTGGTTTACCAAAGTACCTGCTGCCTTTTGTTCTTCTCGTTGACAGGGAGTTGAGATAGTGCTGTCGAATAAGCCTCGGTGCAGCGAATCTTATAGATAGTACACATTGCTAATACTCAGCATCAGTGGTGGAGGGGATGGATGGTGGTGGAAGTTACATCAATTAAATGGGCTCGTTTGTCTAGGATATTCATGGGATGTAATCCATTAAAGCATTGGGGAGTTAGCATGTGAATTTCTCACCACATAATTTTCAGCTGCTGACCTGCTCTTGAAGATAAAGTTGTTTAATTGACTAGTCCAGGGCAATTTCTGAACAATGATAGCATCCAGGATACTGAGAAACACCCAGTTGGGGACTCACTGTAGTAGTGCTATTGCAATTTTAACAAAAAGATGTTTTGATTCTTTATTGAATTATTGACTTATATATATGTGGAGTGATCGTTATTTGCCATTTATTAGACAATACATGGATGTTTTCAAGATATTGTTGCATTTGAACATTGCCTGGTTCAGGACTGGTATATTCAGATAACATTCTCACGTCTGAACTTATGATTGAAAGAGCGTCATTGCAGTAGTTGGAAATGGTTGAACATCGGGCACTGCATTTCATGAGGAGTGGCGGGAGAGCTGTTCCAGAGTTCGAGGTATTGACACAGACAATAAGCATTATCTTGATGTTGGAAATTCCAGCCAGGACATAATCTGCACCAGATTCCTGTTTACTATACGTTTAATTGTATTCCTTTAGTCACACACTGTTGAATGGTCCCTTAATGCTTCGAGTAAAACACTCACTGTTCCTTTGGAATTCCAATCTCTGAAGTAAGCTTGCAAAGGGATGAGGAACTGAGTGACCCTCACGGGACCCAAAGTGAACATCACTGAGCAGGGTATTGCTGGTTGATCACACTTTGCTGACACTCTCCTATACATTTAATTAGAAGCGCATCGAAGGGTCAGTTACTGGCTGCACTGCAAGCTGCCCTGCGTTTTGTTCACAGAACACAGTTGGACAATTTATCATATTGTTGGTGGATGTCAGCATTCTTGCTGGAATGGAACAGCTTGGCTAAAGATGTGAAAATCTGTGGAGTTAAATCACAGTTTCCAGTGTCTCCAGCCATTTCTTTATACCGTATGAAGTGAATAGAACTGTTTGAAGATTGGGCTCTGTGATGTGGGGGTCCGTTAAAGGACAGGAAAATAGATTCTCGACTCAGCTCTTCTGGCTAAAGATTTTTACAAATGCATCAACTTTATTATTCCTTCATGTGCGACGCTCCTCAATAACTGGAGATTTCATTGTTGGAGATCAGCCTCCTCCTCCAATGGTCTCTTTCACTGTTCACTCTCTATTATGTCTACTTGTTTCAGTACTACAGAGTTAGATCTGGACCATTGATTGGGGGATCACTGAGCTCTGTCGATCACTTGCTGTTTATGCTATTTAGCATGCAAGTCAGCGTGTTTTGCAGCTAAGAGTTTCTCCAGGTTGCCCCTTTTTTCTCTCTCTGGCTGGTGCTGTTCCCAACATGTACTTCTGCACCCTTCATTGACCCAGGGTGTATCCCTTGTTTGATCGTTATTGTAGATTGTGAGGTATGTAGGACCGTGAAGTTGCTGACTGTTTGAGTTGAACAGTGTACGATTCTGCTGCCGCCGCTGACCGACTGCACCTCATGGACTTCTCGACGACAGTGCTTCAATCTGTTTAAAGTCTGTCCCATTCAGCACACAGCTTGCTATGCAATATTGTGGGAGGGTCTACAAATGTGACAATGCCCCCACCTCCCACAAGAACTGTGCAGCGGCTGGTCTAAATATATATTAAATAGAGAGGTGTATCAACAGCAGGCGGATTGGTGGTGATGAGATCAATTATATGTATCCCATTTATTGATTTCCTCATAACCTACTGCAGAGCTGACTCGCAGCCACAGAATCCAGCATCAATACTGAACACGATATTACTACAAACCAAGGAGTATCCCTGCTCTGCCTGGGTGTATGCTGTCAGTGGACCAGAACCAAGCAGAGAGGTTGGCGATGCTACCCTAAACACAGTCCTGTTCGCAGATTCCTGCTTTGCAGACAATGCCTGATTGTTACCTTATTTGGTTTTGGGAAATAAACGGCAGGACACTTTTATGTTTTGTACAAAGAGTAATGAATACCACTTTATTTCTCAAATAGTTTTAAAATAAACGAAATGTCATTCTTTTCCAGTTGAAATTAATTGAAGTGAACATTAATTAACTTACAACAGTGTTCACATATCCATTACACACTTTAGTGACTGATGTAAACAGCTAATTCATGTTCAAATCAGTAAACACAACATCTTGCAGTCAGCAATGAAGTTGAAAATAGCACGGAAAACATTTGAATACAGACACAGTTCTAGGGGGCCTCACGTCAATCTCGGAAACACTCGCCAACAACACAATCTGTCCAGAGAGTTTCCAAACAGAGCTGAACATTTATTCACACAATCTCTCACATCAGAACAGTGACAGACATCGCTAAATAGCAGGAAAATGCGTGGCCAATGAATCAGCACCGGGTTTGGCGCTGGTCCGAAACTGACCACAAGCATGTTTTGCAAGTTTTTTTCTCCTCTCATGTGCGTCCGAAACTCTAATTATGCACATTGGACCCAACCCTGAATGAAGATGTTATAAAGTTGATGGACTCCTGAAACACATGAATTCCTCATAAATCGCACGCAGTGTGTGTCAGCTCCACAACGTCAGTCTCCAAACAGAATTGAGCAGCTACGTTGATGGCCAGCATCAACCCAGCCCAATGTCAATGTATGCAACTTGAGCTGGAAATTTTGCGTAAATATTTTCAGCATTGTCCTAACCATTAATAGCATAGTCTCTTTACTGAATATCCAACTGGCTTCGATAATATCCACATTTGTATTCTCCAATAAGCACAAAAGCCACCCATTTATTCGGTTCAATTTTATGACATTGTTATGACGAAAAAAGTGCACAAATCACAGTAAGGAGCATTGAAGTGACACGTCTTGTTACCATTCCCAAGAGCAAATCATTATGAAGTGCAAAGACATTGAAAATATACAGTTATGTTCTCTTGTATCAACAATGTGTGCTAAATTTCACACACAGTCATTTTAACGGCAACAATATGACTGTGTGACTAAACATTCTACAATCACGTGTGAGTACATTTTCAATTGCTTCTGATCATCTCACACGTCAATAATGTGGTATGTGACTTTCAGTGCCTGTATGATGATCGGTGTGTCGGTCACACTTCTGAAAGACTGGCAAGTTGCTTCAAGCAACCTATCCCTTCAGATCTTCACAACAAGCAAGGTACTGACTGGACCAACTAGCCCTCGCTCACAAGAAACAAAACTCAATGTCCAGCATTGGGCATGCTTGGACAATATTTTTCATTCACATTCATTCATGAAATGTGTTTGGGCCAGTATTTACTGCCCAACCCGTGTTGTCCTTGAGAAGGTCGAGGCGAGCTGTCACACTGAACCACTGCAGTACAGATGCTGTCGATTGACTAACAATTCCATTTGGGATGGAACTTGAAACAGTGACACTGTCGAAGTGAATGTGCCCTAAACTTCGATTCTCCTACTCTTTAGATGGTGCAGAGTTCTGCTGTGATTTTCCAGCATCACACCTACGACTCTGATCTCCAGCATCTGCACTCCTCAATTTCTCCTCAACTTTGAAGGAACAGAAATATATTTCCAAGTCAGGATAGCGAGGGCTTGGAACGAAAAGTGAACGTGTATTTGCTGCCCTTGTACTTCTTGATGGTCGTTGTTTCAGAGATACTTTATCAGGACACACGGTAAATTTCTGCGGAGCACCGTGTAAACAGCGGGCATTGCTGCAATTGAGCGTCAGTGGATGAGATGAGAACCTGCACTCAGCCAGGCAATTGGGATGTGTTTCATCGCAAACGCATTCAAAGTTGACATGCTTTCAGAAATCATGAAGAGAGTTATTTCTGCAGCATTCCGAGCCCATGACGTATTCATGTAGCCTATTAAATTATATGGGCTCACATTTGTGGCAGTGGAAAAGCACAGCTGGTCAGGCAGCATCCGAAGCGTTGAAGAGTCAATGTTTTCGCGTTAGCCCTTCACAGGAATGGTGAACGCATTTATATGGTCTGTCCAGTTCTGGTTAACGGTAATCCACGGGATATTAGTAGTTGACGGTTCAGTGATAGTGATAGCACTGAATATTAATGGATACGCCTCAATTCTGTATTGTTAGAGGTGACCGTTTCCTGGCATGTGCGGAATGCACATGTTACTTCTCACTTTTAAGCACACGCCTGCATATTTCATAATACTTGCTCCGTTTGAAAAAGGATTGTTTCACTATCTGATTAATCACGAATGGTGTTGAATGTTATCCACGCATTGACAAACAACCCCAGTTGTGAATTCACAGTGGAGGGATGGACATTTATGAAGCAGCTAAGAATTGATGGGTCTCGGAGAGAAAACACTCTTATAACTCACTTATCGTGTCCCTCCCTCTAAGCTAGGAAGCTTGCTTCAAGTTCCTCCTGCTGCAGAGATGTGTCAAAACATGTCTGAACAGATTAATATTAAACTATGTATCCTAAGGAGCTGAGTGAGGAATTGTTTAGCTAAATCATTTTGAACGGTTAGTTTGTTATGCAGATTAATGTCAATAGTGTGGGTTCAATTCCTGCACTGACTGAGATGACTGTAAAGACTGTCCTACTTGAGGCATGATGACTGTCCAGTTAAAATACCACCAGTTGTCGCTGTATAACTCGTGAACAACCCTATCATGCGGTAGATGTATGGTGCTTAACCTTTCCTTTTCTGATCTACAGGCTTCCCCAGAACACGTCCCCTGGGGAACTACTGCAGAACTCTCTTGGAGCTGAGCTGGCTGCATTCACCGACTCCAACCATCTTCTTTAGTGCCAAGTAAATCTTCAACCAATGCAGAGGATTTCATCATTGAGCTTCAGTGAGCAGGTTGGCGCTGAGGATTCGTTACTTGATGCCACTGCATTTGACATCTTTTTCATCACTTGATTATTGGTAGAATCAGATTAATGGGACCGTCATTTATTGTCTGACATTTTGTCTCCCTGGACACGCCATATATTTTTCCACACAGTCTGGTAGATACCAGTGTTGTAACCCAGCACGACAGTTTGAATGGAATGTTTTGAGGGTCCAGAGCCTTTGCATTAGCCAAGCACCCCTGCTGCTTGCAGATATCCTAAAAATCAGTCGCACTAGCTGAAGACTGCCATCTGGAGAATAAAATCAATCATCATATTGACATTTCTGTCTGAACTGTGCTGTGAATGTGTCAACCTTATCTTTTCTTTTGCAGTGGTGGGCATTTCCATCATTCACGAAGTTGGAACTTGTTGACCCTCCACCTCCAGTGAGTTGATTGATTTTCCACCTCCACTCTCTCAGACTGCATATGATAGGATTCCAGTGTTCACTTGCAGCTTACTCTGTTTGGTGAGAAAGTGATCCAGTTTAGTAACATCACCTCATCTTCAGGTGTATCTGGTACTTCTCTTGCCATGCTCTCCTGTTTTCTTCATTGAAAAATGGTTGATCCACTGTGTTGGTGGTCAGTGTAAAGTGGTGCACATGCTAGGCAGTGACAGTAAAAATTCTGCTGGAGTACAATACTTCTGATGTTGGTAATTACCAAAGTTACCCCACCCACCCCAGGGCGCTCAGTTACGAAATCTATTCGAAATCTGTCACGTTTAGCACGGTGATAGTCTCTCCCTCTCTCTCTCTCTCTCTCTCTCTATCTATCTCTCTCTCTCACTCACTCACACACACACACACACACACACACACACAGACACATTTCAAAACCAATGTGGTCATTGATCAATGTGGCTGCAGCTGGTTGATTGGTGTTGATGGGGTCAAGTAAATTTCTCCCTCTGGCTCGTTTCCTCACCACCCAGTGCAGACCAAATCTTGCAGATCTGTCCTTTCGCACCCGACCATCAGGATCTGTAATGCTGCTGCAGGCCCCCTCTTATTGGTAGTTTTGAAATGTCCCAACCAGTATACATTCTATGGCTTTTCCAAACACTCAGTGTTGCTTGCAAGTGTTGGAAAATGCGGAGGAACTTTGATCCATCAGCTAAGGAATGGAAAGCAGCAGGAGTTTCCCATGTGAATGTTTGATCTGACACCGTGAGGCTGAGGTAGGGGAGTCAGTAGGAGGTTTCCATGACAGTGTTTGATCTGACACCATGCAGTTCCGTTGTATCACATTGTCGCTTGAACAGTGTGCAGGACAGCCCACTCTATTCTAGCACGAATCCACAGAGGTTACGAAGGTGGACATTGCAGATTCTACAGGGCTTTTGATTTTTGTTACTGTTAAACGAATGTCCTCCCCTGTTTTGTATCTTGTGATTGAACCCTACAATACCTCGCTGCTTCATTTCTTCCAGTGCCTTGTCTATTTCACTGATTTTTGCAACATGTTCTCTGTTAAGGAATTGCACATTTTTTTCTTGCAACGATCATGGTGAGACCACATTGAGAGAACTGTCGGCTGAATGACATGAAATCAGTCCGGAGAAGATTCACTCATCTTATTCCTCTGATGAGCGTGATTTCTTAGGTGAAAATCTTGTACAGAGTATGCTTGGATCGACTAGAGATTTTGCAAATGGAGCGTGATCCTGTTTCGACCAATAATATACTGAGGTGTCTTTTCAAGTTGTTTGCTGAAAGCATATTTCAATTTGTGCGAGGGATTTCCAGAAGTGGATGGACTGCAAAACTGGAGAATATCGCAGTTGTAAGATGGAGATTGTTATAAAACTCGCAAAATGTAATTCCTTTGTGGAATTGTCTTCCCAGAAATCGATGCAAGTTAAGACAGTGAATGTTCCTAAAATTAGATTCCCTACAGTGTGGAAAATTGTCACCTCGGCCCAGCAACTCAACACTGACCCTCCGAAGTGCAACCCACTCAGGCACATTTCCCTCTGACTGCTATAAATAACATTATGCGGAATTTAGCATGGCAAATTCACCTGACTTGCACATCTTTGTACTGTGGGAGGAAACCGGAGCACCTGGAGGAACCCCACACAGAGACGGGGAGAATGTGCAAACTCAACACAGACTGTCACCCGAGGCTGATATCGCACCTGGGATCCTGCTGCTGTGAGGCAGCTGTGCTAACTACTGAGACACTGTGCTGCCGCAAAGGCAGAGCCAGACAGTTTATTGTCCACAATTGATGTATTAACGTGATAAGGCGCAGGAGGAATGTATGCAGGAGGCCAGAATCATATCATTCATTGTCTTATCGCATGGCGGAGTTGGTTGAGATTATCGATTCTCTTACTCCTGATCTTAATTTCTACGCTTCTATTGTCTTTAGATACTGACAAATGATGAAAGCATTCTCATGTCTATAAAGGCTCTATCTTTCAGAATCACGAGCACAACTTCCAAATGTGATGTTTGAACAGCACTGGGAAAAATCTCGTGAATGTTTCATGATGGTACAGTAAGATCAGACACTTAGGACAAAGTGGAAGTCTCATTCAAACTGCTTTTGTAATGAGACTGGGTGGAACAGATGTCTTTTAGTGTGCAGATACCTTTCATTTGTTATCGTAAGGTAAATTACGTTGGCAACACTGTTAGAAATGATGTCTAATTTCCATTCAAAATATGGTGGTGAACGTCAGTCATCATCGTGTCGCAGAGAGACTAATCGATACGTTTCAAAGAGCAGTACAGGAGTTTAAGCAAGTGACAATGAAGAGACAATAATATAACTTCAAGTCAGGATGCTGTGTGACCTTGAGGATTGTACTCCCCAACATGAGATGCTCATAGTGATGGAAATATTGAGAGTACATATTCTATTTTGAAAACATTAAGGTCGTGCAGGCATTCAGCGTGCAATCCTGCCCCTCAGCCCAACGAAAATATCCCAGCCCAAAACCAACAAACTATATTAATGCCATTTACCTCGAGATCTAGAGACTGCGCTGCCCTGGGATTTCATGTGGTTAATCAGCTGCTTCTCAAATGCTGTATTATCTTCAAGTAACTGTGAGCGTGGTTGTCAGTTGGTCTTTTAATTTATGAATGAAATGCTTTCTGCAAATACATCACACAACTTCAGAGACAGTGACAAGTTCATAAGATGAATCAAAATACCTGCATTGTTCAATAATTACTAGAAAATTCGGTTTTCTGTTTAATTAATGCGTGGTTTTAACAGAGCGATACCAGCATTAATTGCCCTTGAGAAGTTCAAGTCCAGTTGGTGTTGAAAATCTACAGTGCTGTTGGAACAGTGTCCCACAATGCATTTGCGTGTCGGTGTTGCAATGAGTCAATATGACTGGTGATCGATGGAGAGTTAAACAAGCCGCCTGATTTCTCTTCGAGTACCGTTGTGGCACCAGTAAGGTACCAGAGGGTCTTCCTTTACACTCCCTGCGTTGCGCAATATTGATAATGGATGGAATTTGTGAAGTATTAGGAGGTGAGTGACTTACACAGAATTGTCAGCATCTGAAATGCTGTTTTAAACTGGCTGATCCAGTTAAATTTCTGGCCAATAGTTACTCACAGGATATTTGTGTTTGGATATTGATTGTACTATTGGCAGCAAGAGAAAGCGTTTGGATTCTCTTCTGTTTGAGAAATTTACTACCTGGTCAAAGTAAAGATCTATTGCTGTTTGCCGCTCATTAGCTAAACCTAACCGGTGTCCACGTACTGCAGAAAATTGACACAGGCTGCTGCAGTACCTGAGGATTATGAAATCGTGCTGAAGATTGTGTTCGGGTTCAACTGGAACACTGATGTTTTCCTCCCCTCTCCATGTGACCTGCCTCAACTACAAATATTTTATTTGTAATCACACTTTCAATTCACAGAAACATGGAAATACATCAAGGAAACAGGTAGAAAAATCATTGGGCGTTGGAGGTTGTGGTGGGATTTGGGTGGTGAATGCTGTGATGAAAACAGCCGGGAAAACTTGCCGTTTGTCAAAGCGAATATCTGGGACAGAATTTATTATGCTTCAGATGAAAAAAAAACTTACAGCTGGAAAATTATTATAATGTTGTATAAACTGTCTCTATAACATTGATGTAATTAACATAATGATGGCAAACATCTGGAATTTTTGTGCTGATACTGGGCAACAGTTGCAATGAGTAAGGGAAATATCCTTTATGTTCCCAGAGATAGCTGGACTGCCCTAGATTGTGTAGGTGCTGATGCTCCATGAAAGGATGCTCGTTTGTACCATCGCCACGTACTGAGTATGGCAAAGGACCAAACCAGAAAATCAATTGGTTATTTGTTCAGAATGTTTAAGAATGCTTATGGCTGCCATCACATAGAATCATACAATAAAAAGGAGGCCTATTGAGTCTGCACCTACAAGTGCATTTCCAAATTCTTTTTCAAAGTTTGTGTGGTTACCTGCCTCGTATCACCACCGACAAAGAGCATTCTAGAGACAGACCATTTTCTCAACTCGAAACAGATTGCACAAATCCTCTCAAACGCTTGGCTTTCATATTACTACTATGTTCCTGTGTTCCTAAACACTTCGACGAAGGGAAACAACGGCTGTTCGTTCATCTTGTCCCTACACCTTTCGATCTTGTACACCTCCTCAACCATCCCTTTTGCAAAGAAAAACAAGCAAATTTAACACGTCTTCATAGTTTGAGTACTTTCTTGTCTTGTTATTTCTCACGTATATCACGTATATTAATCAGTGATAAATTTTATTGGTCATTGATCTGGCTATCTGAATAATGTGTTTATATAGTCCTGTAACCGAACACTTTCCTCCCCTCTGTGAACTACCAAGCTAATCTATGTGTCGTCCACAACTTCATCAACAATTCCACTGCTCTACATTTTTCACATTCTCAATTTATGAATATCACAAGCAAACCATGATTTATTTCCTGTTCTCGAGATGTTATTCACGGAAGGACAATTAGAAATTTCACTCTCTTGCTGTTCTTAATTCAGTGAATTTTCAGTGATGCAATTTGTATCTTTTGTGAGGGAGCTACAAATATCATTTTCAACACAGAGCTGAATTCACCTTTTACACTCTGCCTCCATACATGCTATATTCCTAAAACTTGGAAATAATTTCGGATGGGCTAGGGTTTGGCACCCTGTACTGCAACAATTGTAGTTTATGTGATACTGGGATAGTTTGTTTTTCGTAACATTCCCTGCAATAGTAAAAGATGATTTGTTTTTTCATGCTCAGGTTGGACACGGGTTCATTTACTGTTCGTTTGAAAGAGCGATTGTGATAAGGATAAAAATTCAATTCATTTCTACATTATGATCAAACCGCTGGAGATCAAATGATATTCTCGTGTCTACCTTGAATTGGAAGTAAATGATTAGAAGAAACGCCCACTGTTATCGATACTGTACAAAATAGTTTCAAAATGTTGAGACACCGCACGAGGGAAGAAAATCATGTTGTCTGCACAAAATGGAGATACAGAAATACAGAGTGAATGTACAACCTGAACAAGAATCAAGTAGTAGAAGAGCGCACAACAAATCGTTACTTAATTTTCTCTGGAAACCAGATCCCGATTTTCCTGAACAGGTAACATTCAGTAACAAAAAGTGGAAGGTTACGAGGGATGGTGAATACCCGACAGGATGTGTGGTTGATAGAGCAGATGGAGTTACAGGAAATGGGTGGGGCGGCAGATTCCAGAGGCTCATGGGCATCTATAAGTTGCTGGATATTGTCGGCCTCGATGCCTGAAAGGATAAGGAACATTTTCCACTTTCCACGGTGAGGGAGCTGGAGAATGAAACAGGATTGCGGAGTGGTATCGCCTTGTGCCAATGGGACGTGATGTTGGGCAGAGAAAATGTTGAAATCAGTGACTTCGAAATCACATGATCAGTATTCAGAAAGTCACTATGATTAAAAGAAATCGGAATCGGAATCTAATTGTAACGTTTTGATTTCTCCGCGGTGACAGTCAAAGAGCAAGATCTTGCTTTACTGAGACATTAGACCTAACTGTGAAAACATAATACATCTTTAACAGGACAAAGCTATCCATGATTTTGGATGGCACAGGCAAGGACAGAGATTATTTTTTTCATCACCAGTAGCTCCGGGGAAGGTGACAGGGAGCTGCTTTCTTGAACCACCTCTGTTTAAGTAGTGCATATACACACACAGAAAGAAGGGCATATCAACTCAAAAACAGAGATGGTGGGGATGAGTTACTCTTCTTCACTCTTCAAATCCTAAGCATGGAGGTACAGACATGAAACCGCTAGAAATGGAGTTCCTTAATTGGGAACCAGCGACACTGAAGGAACACCGAGATATTTGCAAATCCGTAAGGTGAGTTTTTGGAGGGGGACTTGCCTTGGCAGTTTTCCCGTGTGTTTGCTGCCACTGTCCTTATAAATAGAATACAACAATCACTGGACTGATTTAGGCAGGATCCGGGTTTGTGTTCTGTATCTAACCAATAACGTGTTTTCATTCGGATGATATGAAATGTCTTCATTTCCTGACTGGGAATTGCATCCATGTCTGGCGCATTCAAACTCGGTGTACTTCGCAGGGACCGCCACTGATACTGACAATAGCGCTTGCGAGCTGACTTGTACTCACTGTCTTTCCTGTTCTTCATACCATAAACACCTTTGGCAGCAATATTTCTCTCTCGAAATATCCAAGTATCGCTAATCTCGTCTGATTCTACATCCCAGGCTCGACATGATCAGAGGTCTCTCGCTGAGTTTGTGCAGGGTCTTCCTTGGAAGACACCATGACACCTTTTCACTGGAGTGGATCATGAAATCGTTTCGTGACTGTGAATAAAACGATGGCAACTTCCAGCAGAGAAGGAGGTGACCCTGAAACAGGCTGCTGAGGTCAGATGTGTCTCCTTTGCCATGGAAAGGCACTGCTTCACAAAGTGGAAGCTTCGAAGTGAAGCAGAGACGGTGATTATCTTCGCTGCTTGTTCACCTTCTTAATTTGTTTTCCGTAAAAGTCCATTACATTATATATTGACAAGTTGCCAAGCGAGCGCCTGACATTTGAGCCAGCGGCGTACAGAATAACGTGTCTGACTTCGCATCAGAAAATTATCGGTTCAAGTCCTACCAGGCTCGAGAACAATGCCCATCTTTATCTGTGGTCCATGTTGACGCTCCCCTGTGAGGTGTTGTCTGGATAACTTCTTTGAGATTTCGAACTTAAAACTTGCGTTTGTTTCATTCGCCACTTTAAATTCCAGCTCACCACAACGTACACCTCTGTCGGTCTCGGGTATCTGCCTGTGTGTTCCCTCTGTGGGAAAAATGAGGATGAATTCATCGAAGGGGTTGCAATACGTTGTGACAATATCAATCTTCAGTCCCATTGTAATGTGATTTACGAACACAGGATAACCTCATTGACATTTGCCCTGATAACATCAGAACACGCAAGACATTGGGCCAAAGCTGGAAACTGGGACTACAATAGATAGCTCTCTGATGAGCCACAGTGCACAATGTGCAGAATGGCCTTTGTCCACTCTGAAAATCTTCGTAGACAAGTTGAATATAATCTGCAAAGGAAATGTTCAGAAACTAAAAACCCAAATACGACAGGATCTATCGCCTTGTCTTGTTATTTACTTGTTAGGATGCGGCACACTCACCACCGGGGCCCGGATCCTGTTCCCAGTCATGGAGTAGTTGTTTTGTTCTGCAGATATTTCAGCGTACGAGTAATTCGGACCGATTTTGCGATGCTGGCGTGTCATTGGTTTTGTCCGAAACATTATTAATATTAAGATAAAACAAACAGCTGCAGTTGCAGTAAATCTGCGCCAAAAACGAAAATTGGTAGATAAACTCAGCAAGCCTGGCAACATCTATGGAGAGAAGCAGAGTTAATATTTAAGTTCTACACAGAAAGATTAGTTATACATTTTTCGAGTCGAATCACAACTCTACCCGCTCCATGTACTCCAATAACTCTCAGAGAGCCATCTATTCTCGTCCCAGTTTCCAACTTTGGCCCAAAGTCTTGTGTGTTCTGATGCTTTCACGGTATTTAAGGAGTAAAAGAATGACGAGAGTAAGACTAGGTCCAATCAAGAATAGTAATGGGAAGTTGTGTGTGGAGTTTGAGGAGATAGGGGAAGCACTCAATGAATATTTTTCAACAGATTTCACTCTAGAAAACGACAATGTTGTCGAGGAGAATACTGAGATACAGGCGACTAGACTCGGTGGGATTGAGGTTCACAAGGAAGAGATATTAGAAATGTTAAAATAGGTAAGTCCCCTGGGCCGAATGGGATTTATCCAAGGATCCTCTGGGAAGCCAGGGAGGAGATTGCCGAGCCTTTGGCATTGATCTTTAAATCGTCATTGTTGATAGTAATGGTGCCAGAAGACTGAAGGATAACAGATGTGGTTCCCGAGTTCAAGAAGGGGAGTAGAGACAATCCTGGTAATAATAGACCAGTGAGCCTTACTTCAGTTGTTGGTAAAGTGTAGGAAAAGCTTATAAGAGATAGGATTTATAATCATCTAGGAAAAGAACAATTTGATTAGGGATAGTCAGTACGGTTTTGTGAAGGGTAGGACGTGCTGCACAAACTTTATTGAGTTATTTAAGAAGGTGATCAAACAGGTAGATGAGGCTAAATCGGCTGATATGGTGTTTATGGATTTCAGCATGTCGTTCGAAAAGGTTCCCCACAGTAGGCTATTGTACAAAACGCGGAATAATTGGATTGTGGGAGATACAGCAGTTTGGATCAGTAATTGGCTTGCTGAAAGAAGACAGAGGGTGGTGGTTGATAGAAAATGCTCATCCTGGAGTCCAGTTACCAGTCGTGTACCTCAAGGGTCAGTGTTGGGGCCACTGCTGTTCGTCATTTTTATAAACGACCTGGATGAAGGCGTAGAAGGGTGGGTTAGTAAATTTGCAGACGTCACTAAGGCCGCTGGTGTTGTGGATAGTGACGAAGGATGTTGTAGGTTACAGAAAGACATAGATAAGGTGCAGAGCTGGGCTGAGAAGTGAAAAATGGAGTTGAATGCAGACAAGTGTGAGGTGATTCACTTTCGTCAGAGTAACTGGAATACAGAGTACTGGGCAAATGGTCAGATTCTTGGTAGTGTCGATGAGCAGAGCGATCTCGGTATCCAGGTACACAGACCCTTGAAAGTTGTCACCAACGTTGATAGAGTTATTCATAATGCATACAGTGTTTTAACTTTTGTTAACAGAGGGATAGTGTTCCAGAACCATGAGGTTATGCCACAGCTGTACAAAAGACTGGTGTGGTCTCAGTTGGAGTATTGTGTACAGTTCTGATCACTCTAATATAAGAAGAATGCAGAAGCTTTGGAAAGGGTGCAGGGGAGATTTATTAGAATGTTGCCTGGTATGGAGGGAAGGTCTTACGAGGAAAGGCTGAGGGACTTGAGGCGGGTTTCGAGAGAGAGAACAAAGTTGACATGTGACGTAATACAGACATGTAAGGAAATCAGAGGTTTCGACATGGAGAGCCTTTTTCCAAGTATGGTGGGGGTGAGCACGAGGGAGCATGGCTTTAACTTGAGGGGTGATATAGAGAGGACAGATGATAGACGTTTTTCCTTACTCAGACAGTAGTAAGGGTATGGAATGCTTTGCCTGCAACGGCAGTCGACTCACCAACTTTCAGTACATTTAAATCGTCATTGGACAAGCATGGAATAGTAGGTTCGATGGGCTTCAGATTAGTATGAGTTGTCGTAGCAAAATCAATGGCCGAATGGCCTGTACTGCGCTGTAATGTTCTATGTTCCATGTTCAAAGTTTGACATTGTCACAACGTAATGCAATCCGTTTAGAAAACTAATCCTCATTTTCGCGCACAGAGGGAGACACACAGGCAGTTACCCCGAGGGTGAGAGGTCTCCGTTGTGTGGAGCAGGAATTTAAAATGGACAATAGAAAAATGCAGGTTTTAAGTTCGAAAACGCTAAGGACTGATTCCTACAGCACCTCACAGGGGAGCATCAACATGGACCACAGGTAAAGCCAGACGTTGCTCTCAACCCAGGCAGGATTCCAGCCAACAATCTTCTCATCCGAAGTCAGATGCGTTTTTATTTACGCCACTGGCTAAGTGACATGCTCTTCCTTGGCAGCTTGTCAATATGTAATGCAATGGACTTTCATGGAATCAAAATTAAAAAGGTGAACAAGCAGCGAAGATAATAAACGTCACTGCTTCACTTCGAAGCTTCCACTTTGTGAAGCATTGCCCTTCACTGGCAAAGGAGACACATTTAAGCCCATGAGACCATTAGACATAGGAGTGCAAGTAAGGCCATTCGGCCCATCGAGTCCACTCCGCCATTCAATCATGGCTGATTGGCATTTCAACTCCACTTACCTGCATTCTCCCCATCGCTTTTAATTCCTTGAGACATCAAGATTTTAAACATTACTGCCTTGTAGACATTTAGCTTCCCAGCATCCACTGCACTCTGTGGCAATGAATTCCACAAGCCGAACACTCTCTGGCTGGAGGAATGTCTCCGCATTTCTGTTCTGAATTTATCCCCTTTAATTCTAAGGCAGTGTCCACGGGTCTTAGTCTCCTCACCGAACGGAAACAATTTCCTAGCGTCCACCCTCTCCAAGCCATGTATTATCATGTAAGTTTCTATTAGATCTCCCCTTAATCTTCTAAACTCCAATGAATACAATCCCAGGATCCTCAGCCGTTCCTCATATGTTAGACCTACCATTCAAGGGATCTTCCGTGTGAATCTCCGCTGGACACGGTCAAGCGCCAGTATGTCATTCCTGAAGTGTGGGGATCAAAATTTGACACAGTACTCCAAATGGGGCCTAACTAGAGCTTGATAAAGTCTCAGTAGCACAACGGTGCTTTTATATTCCAACCCTCTTGAGATAATTGACAACATTGCACGTTCGCTTTCTTAATCACGGACTCAACCTGCATTTTTACCTTTAGAGAATCCTCAACTAGCACTCCCAGATCCCTCTGTACTTTGGCTTTACGAATTTTCTCATCGTTTAGAATTTAATCCATTCTTGTATTCTTTCTTCCAAAGTGTAAGACATCGCATTTGCTTGCATTGAATTCCAAAAGCCATTTCCTGGAACACTCTTCCAAACTGTCTAGATACTTCTGCAACCTCCCCACTTCCTCAGTACTACCTGCCTGTCCACCTAACTTTGTCTCATCAGCAAACCTAAATAGAATGCCCCCAGTCCCTTCATCCAGATCATTAGTATCTAATGTGAACAGCTCCAGCCCCTACACCGCTTGTGACCGACTGCCAATCAGAAAAAGAACCTTTTATCCCAACTCTCTGCCTTCTGTCAGACAACCCTCAATCCATGCCAGTAGCTCTCCTCGAATACCATGGGCCCTCACCTTGCTCAGCAGCCTCCCGTGTGGCACCTTATCAAAGGCCTTTTAGAAGTCTAGGTAGACCACATCCACTGGGTTTCTACGGTCTAACCTACTTGTCACCTCTTCAAAGAACTCCAACAGGTTTGTCAGGCACGACCTCTCCTGACTAAATCCATGTTGACTTGTTCTAATTCGAACCTGCTCGTCCAAGAATTTAGAAATTCATCCTTAATGATGGATTCCAGAATTGTACAAACAACCGAGGTTAGGCTAATTGGCCTATAATTTTCCATCTTTTGTCTTGATCCTTTCTTGAGCAAGGGGGTTACAACAGCAATCTTCCAATCATCCGGGACTTTCCCCTACTCCAGGAACTTTTGAAAGATCTCAATCAACGCCTCCACTAATTCCTCAGCCTCCTCCCTCAGAACTCAAGGATGTCGCACATCGGGGCCAGCAGGTTTAACAATTTTAATACCTTTTAGCTTTTCTAGCACTTTATCTTGTGTAATGTCAATCATAATCAACTCAGCCCCCTGACTCCCTTTAATTGTTGGGATATTACTCATGTCTTCAACTGTGAAGACTGATGCAAAGTAATTTTTAAGTTCTCCTGCTATTTCCTTAGTTCCCATCACGACGCTTCCAGCATCAGTTTGAAGTGGCCCAATGTCTACTTTTGCCTGTCGTTTGTTTCTTATGTATTGAAAGAAACTTTTACTATCATTTCAAATATTACTGGCTAGCCTACCTTCATATTTGATCCTCTCCTTCCTTATTTCTCTCTTTGTTATCCTCTCTTTTTTTTTGTAGCCTTCCCAATCTTCTGATTTCCCAGTGCTCTTGACCACTTTATGGGATCTCTCTTTTTCTTTGATAGATTTCCTGACTTCCTTTGTCAGCCATGTGGCTGTCTAATCGCTCCCTGGATCATCTTTCTCTTCTTGGGGATGAACCTCTGTACAGTGTCCTCAATTTACCCACAAATTCCTGCCATTTTTGCTCTACTGTCTTCCCTGCTAGGAACTGTTTCCAGTCTATTTTGGACAGTTCCTCTCTCATGCTCTCATAATTACCTTTATTTAACTGTAACAACATTAGATCCTATTTTGCCTTCTCTCTTTCAAACTGCAGACTGAACTCTACCATATTATGATCGCTGTTTCCTAATTGTTCCCTTCCTTAAAGATCTTTTACAAAGTCTGGTTCATTACATAGCACTAGGTACAGAATAGCCTGCTCCCTTGTGGACTCCATGACAAGCTGTTCCAAAAAGCCATCCTGTAAGCATTCCATGAATTCCCTTTCCTCAGCTGTTTGCTTCAGGGTCGCCCCTTTCTCTGCTGGAAGTTTCCATCATTTTATACACAGTCACAACGCTATTTCATGACCCACTACAGTGAAAATATATCATGGTGTCTTCCAAGCTAGACTCTGCACAAACTCAGCGATAGACCTCTGGTCATTTCTAGCTGGGGATGTAAAATTAGAGGAGATGAGGTACAACTTTTATTTGCGCCACCCCTTCACTGCATACAAGCGCCTCAAAACGAGCCGCTGTTTGCATCAGCTTGATTTGTACCTTCCTGCAGTGCATTTGCTAAATAACATCAGATTATCACAGCTTGATTTCCTCACTTTGAAACCTAAGGCGAACTGTTTGGAAACGTGCCGAGAGATATGGTGCTGCCAATGGTGGCCATGATGCAAAGAACAGGAACGAGAGTGTGTACAAGTCAGGTCGCAAGGGCTATTGTCAGCATCACTAGGGGTTCCTCCGTAAGCGTTCGAGTATGCACCACTCAGACAAGGATGCAAGTCTCAATCATGAAATGAAGACTTATCTCATTTCATCTGAATGAAAACACGTTCCTCGTCAGACACAGAACATCCATTCGGATCCTGCCTGAATCAGTCCAGTCATTGTTGCATTTTAATTAGAAGGACAATGGCAGCACATACAAGGGAAAACGACCAAGACAAGCCCCCCTGCAATCAAATCACCTTTCTGAGTTGCAAATATCTCGGTGTTCCTTCAGTGTCGCTGGTTCTCAATCCAGGATCTCCATCGCCAGCGGTGACATGTCTGGTCCTCCCAGCGAAGGAGTTTAAGAGTTAGATTAGATTACTTACAGTGTGAAAACAGGCCCTTCGGCTCAACAAGCCCACACCGCCCCGCCGAAGTGCAACCCACCCATACCCCTACATTTACCCCTTACCTAACGCTACGGGCAACTTAGCAGGGCCAATTTACCTGACCTGCACATCTTTGTGATGTGGGAGGAAACCCACGCAGACACGGGGAGAATGTGCAAACTCCACACAGTCAGTCACCTGAGGTGGGAATTGAACCGAAATCTCTGGCGCTGTGAGGCAGCTGTGCTAACCACTGTGCCACCGTGCCGCCCAGGAGTTAATAAAAGTAACTCACCCCCTCCACCTCTTGGGTAATTTGGATGGGCAAAGAATATTATCACATTGAAAGAAATCTTTGTTCCAGAAATATAATCCTAAGTGCAGGTACTAATTCAGTAACTGCAAGCGGTCTGGAATTAATTAAGATGTGGTGCAGGGTAGTGAAATAAATGTCAAAGGCATTAATGACTGGGAGACATGAGGCAGGATGTGAGTGTGGAACTAGTGATGCAAAGCTCTGTCCAAGTGGTATTGGGTTATCCTTTACAGCCTACTGTTTGCTATGACTCACACACCACAGCTCGTCAATTCATCACAGTGAGGCTGCACCACTTGGTTTGAGGATCCCCGTGTGTGTATTAACACAGTTAATGGGTCCAGAGAGGACGAACACATCCTCTTTATTCTGTCAGTTCAAACAGGTGAAAAAAATCAGTTGGTAGATGATGCAAGAGGAGTTTGTCTTTTTCTGTGTCTTTTCAGTGGAGAATGCTCAGCCGTGAAATGTTTGTCTTTTAGCAAAAGTGGAGTTTGATTGCTATTCATACTGAGCAATATTGATACAGCAAATATACTTTCAAATTCCTGTAGTCAACTGGTGAATGAACTGCACATACGGACGAGAAATTTCGCTTTTAGCCTGGCCTTGTTGTTTAGTTTATTATAGCAGCTCCCATCAGTGGTGTCTGCTCATTGTATTGAAAGCTCCTTATTTCAACTTCAGACAAGTGTAAATTTGCTGATCAAGGAACACAGCGTTCTGCTTGAGATCCAGACTTTTCTGATTTGGAATTCCCGCTTCTTTTTCCTGGTTTAGTTCCAGCAGTGAATCTTGTTCGTTCTAAGTATTATTTCAATCAGGAAATTCTTCACGCTGTTAAACAAGCACTTCTGCTTCTCCTCCTCCTATTCTCCTCTCTTCATTCCCAGCTTGTTGAAAGAAAAGAGGTGAATCACGAGGCACAGCAGAATTACCACACCGCCTTGTGGCCTAACATTTCAACGACCCCTCCCACTCTACCGAAGAGATGGAGGTCCAGGGCCTCCTTCACCGCCGCTCCATTACCACCAGATGCCTGGAGGAAGAACGCCTCATCTTTGCCTTGGAGCATTTCAACCCCTGGGCATCAATGTGGACTTCAACAGTTTCCTCATTTCCCCTTCCCCCACCTCACCCTCGTTCCAAACTTCCAGCTCAACACAGTCCCCATGACTTGTCCTATCTACCTATCTTCTTTTCCACCTATCCACTCCACCCTCCCCCCGCCCCCGATCTATTACCATCGTCCCCTCCCCCAATCATCTATTGTACTCTATGCTCGTTTCTCCCCACCCCCACCCTCCTCTAGCTTATCTCTCCACGCTTCAGGCTCTCTGCCTTTATGCATGATGAAAGGCTGTTGCCCGAAACTTCGATTTTACTGATCTTCGGATGCTGCATGAACTGCTGTGCTCTTCCTGCATCACTAATCCAGATATCTGGTTTCCAGTATCTGCAGTCATTGCTTTTACAAGGCAGAATTACCGATGAATGTTGTGATAATGGCACAAACACCACGAGATGATCACCCCAATTTTCTGCTGTCGCCATTCATATGTTTTACACCAACAGTAATTACACCCTTGTTGTCCTGTAGCTGCCATATAATTCCTTTTTTTTTCTGTTGGATAGGAATTCAACTTTAACTTCAAAAGAGTCATTATATCTTGAGGAAAAATAGTCTCCTTGCCTCAGGTCGAAGTGACAGATGCATTATTGGGAGAATGTGAGCCTACTTCGACCGACTCCATGCAGGGGCCATAAAGTTCCACTCGCAAACTGTCTCTGAAAGGCAGGCTTTTTAATAACAAATATGGGAAATGAGGGATATGCAAAGACAGAGAGTCGGCGAATGTGAAAGGGGCTCAGGAGGATACAGAGAAAAAAACTGAGACACATATTGAGGAAGACCTGAAAGAAACAATTCTGCATTCAACACTACTGCATACTGACAGAAAGGAAAACAATAAGGTAACTATTAAAGTCTTTCACCAGCTCAGGGAAATTGACGCAGCAATACAGTTGATTCAATCCTTTTAAATTAGTAACTTCGACGGTCGTTACCTCGAGAGATATTTTGATAAATATCCTGATTCTACAGGTAAAATTTATTGTTTTCCTAACATAATTATCATGACGTATATAAGAAAGCTGATTGTCGCCATCTAGAAATTTCTGTTTCTCCCCACAGATGTTGCTAGGCGTACTGAGTTTCTATATCAATTCTCATATTTAGTTCAGATTTCCAAAAACCTGCATCTTTTAGAATTCTGTTAAAGTGAATATCGTTTGGCACAAAACCAATCCCCTCCAAGCTTCGGAAAAGCGGTCAGAAATACTGGTACCACGATATATTTCCATAACAAATAATTCGATGTCCCGACCGAGAATGGTAAAAATGCTGCTGTGGTTTGAGCTCCAAATCCTAACGACTAGATTACACGGGATGAAGACAGCCGCTCTTGTACTTATTCTCAGAGAAATGGCTTTTGCCTTTTCATTTCTGATCAGTTTCACTGCAGATTGGTTTTAACTCGTATCATTGTTTTGCAGATTGGAAAAGCACATTCGGCCCATGGTGCAGTGGCGTTATAAAGACATTCATCTATTCTATTCGCAGTTAACAACTTTGGTCCATAACCTTATGTGTTTTGTTTGTTGCGGTGCAAATGTCAATAAGATGCTCGCTTTGATTTTTAAATGACACAACAATGGGACTGAAGATTGACATGGTCACACAGTGTTATAATCCCCATGAGGAAGGCATCTCGTTTACACCCACCAAGGGAGATAAACGGATACATACCTCGAGAGTGTCACAGTTTTCATGTTTGGACAAGCTCCTTGAGCTTCACATCCGTTCTCTGCCCCTACACACAAGTTCATCCACCAGATGGTAGCTTTTGGTGAAACTCAAGCCAGTTCTCCTGATAATGAGTGACGTTGCGGTGAGCTGGAGTCTAAAATGGACGAAAGACGCAAATGCAACTTTAAATTCGAAAACCCAACTGCTTCAGTTCCTGACAGAGAACAGGTAATGAGGACGATCTGGGACGCTGCATTCTCGGGATGTTGAATTCGAACCTACAATCCCTTAATCCGACGTCAGACGCTTCACCCAATAATTACATGCCCCACAGACCAGGCGCTGCTCTGGCAGCTTGTAATGTCATGTAAACTTGCACATCGGGAAAACCGCATTCACAAGGTAAACAATAAGCGAACATTATTATTGGCACCGCTTCATTTGGAAAGTCCCACTTTATGAAACATTGCCTTTCACTGTACTTTCGAATTTGGAGTCTTTTACAGTCCAGAACCTGAACAAATTCAAAGAAAAAACTCTGGTCATTTCGAGCCCAGCATCTAGAATGAGACGAGTTAAACGACGTCTTTATTGCTGTCGGCACATCAGCGCAGCTTAGAACGAGCTCCTATGAGCATCTGCTTCTTCTTGCCTTCCTGCAGTATATCAGCTGAACAACATCAGATTATCATAACTTTGCCTTCTTCACATTGAAACCCAGGGCGATATTATGAACTGTTTGGAAACTTGGAGAGGAGAACATTGCTAAAGAAGATGATCATGAACGTGAAGGTCATGCACAAGAGTTTGTACAGGTCAGGACCCAAAGGCTCCTGTCAGTATCAATGGTGATTCCTGCTGAGGAGACTGAGTTTTCATCACCCAGACCTGGATATAATTCCCAGTCAGGAAATGAAGATTTAATTCTCTTCTTGTGAATTATCCGAATGAAAACTAATTTCTGCTTACATACAGAACACACACACGAATCCTACCGGAACAATCCAGTGATTGTTTGCGTCAACCGAGAAGAACATTAGCAGCAGATACACGTGAAAGCGATCATCTCAAATCCCCCTCCAAGGATCTCGCCTTTCTGAGTTGAAAATATCGCGCTGCTCCTTCAATGTCGCCGGGACTAAATCCTTCACTCATGTTATCATGGCTGTATCTCGGTACTGAGGACATCCAGGGTGCTGCAGTGTAACTCTCCATCTCAATCTCTGGGGTAATTAGGAATGGACGGTGCATGCTATCCAATGGAGTGATGAGTGCATCCGAGTAATCGGTCTCTAAAAGCCACAGTTTTTAAAGGAACACCCAAGCGCTCGGGAATAAGTTGGAAAGTGGAACGGGGAGGGGAAAAAGTGAAACCCAATGATGACTGGGAGGCATGACACCGCAAGTGAGTGAGGAGCTGGTGGTGCAAGGCTCAGTGTCGATGTCAGTACTGACTGCCCATTGTTCACACTGACTCACTCACTGCTCCTTGTCAATTGAACACAATGAGCCCATTCCACTTGGTGTGATGTTCCTTCCGCGCAGATTAACGCAGTTGATGTGCCCCGAGAGGATGGACGCATCATCGTTATGTTGCCAGCTTAAACAGGCGAAGGCATCAGTTTAAAAAAAAACAATAAGTGATTGTTTCTTATTGCGCATTTTCAGTGGGGAATATCCAGCTATGCACTGTTCTGCAAAAGCGGAGTTTGATTTAAAGTTTCACTGAGGAATTGTGTAACAGAAAAAATAGTGTCTGAGTTACTGTGATCGAATAGTTAAGTAAATGCACATATGGAATTGAAATGCCGACTTTGGACAATCGCTGTGCCTAAGTTAGTTGGAGTTCCTGTCAATAAATAGGCGATTATGGATTCATATCCCGTCATTACAACCTGCGTTAGTCTTTCATAAAGAACAGAGTAACCTACTTCACCCATGGTTCTGGTCGTGTTGGGACTCAAACCAATAATTGGATCGAGACTAAAGTTTAAGCTCAGTGCCTTCAATCGCTCGACGACGCTGCCATACAAAAACCCACAAACACGTTTTTCGTGACTCGTGGTTCATTATCGCCTTAACTCAGGCGCTTTCTCCCACACACATTCAATGACGAACTTGGCGTAAATTCGATAATATTTATGGAGACCTTGCAAGGTTTGTACAGCCTGGATTGTCGTGTGACGCTGATTAGGCTGTGAGAAGTTACCCTTGAGCTTCAGGACAGAGACATTGGCATTGCAGGACTGTACATAATCATGAGGAAGACTGATAGAGTAAATAGTCATTAAATATTTCTTCACAAAACAGGCGAGTTGAAAACTAGAATGCACAGGTTTAAGTTGAGAGCGGTAAGTTTTATAAAAGATCTGAAATACACTTGCTTTTCACACAGAAACCTTTGCGTGTTAGGCATGAATTGCAAGATTTAGTGGTGGAGTCTGGTGGTTTAGTGGTGCACACACAACATTTGAAAGGCTTCTGGGCTGGCGTATAGACAGGAAGGGTGAAGATAGAGTAAGGCCAAATTTTGGCAAATGGGGGAGATGAATTTCGATTATCTGGTCAGCAGGGACGAGTTGGATCAGAGGGTCTGTTTACGTGGTTGCCCCTCTGAGACGCTGCAGTGGAGAACAGAAGTTTGAACTGGTTCTTGGCAGAAATCCAGGGAGCTTATCACTCGCTCAGCGAGTTGGAGTAGTTTTCTGGAAGATAGTTGGTTCAAAACCACCCACAAATGAAGGCTTTCCGGACTTGACCGACGAATGACCATTCTTCTTGACACATTCCCAAGTTTCCCATGAAAGAATTTGCCTGCGGAAAATACCTCACAAATCATGTTACCCCCTCAGCTCTCCAGCGAATCCAAAGACTGGCAACTCTTAATGTGGTGCACAAGCAGAACTGACAAGGAGAACCTACTTTCAGACACACCAAAGCATGAATGCTGTCTGTGAGGCATTGCGAATCATCTGGGTCAGGAACTGGTCACACAAATGAAAGCGAGGCAATTCGAAATGGTGCTTTCAACGTACTGGTTTCTTCGTGTACCACCACATCCCAGAAAGTGCTCAAGTAAAATAAAACAGAACAGACTAACAATGACCCATGAAAAGTGAGGATTAATAATTACAGTCTCGATTAGATTTGGTTAACAATGGGCTGGTGTCTGCCCCAGATTGAGATGGCCGATCACCAGCCTCCCTCCTCAGCAAAGAAATGAAGGAAACGAAGTTCCATATCTTGATTGCCCTACTTTTCGCCACCGCAATAAAAGACGGTGATCGGATTCAATGTATGATTTGGTTTCACAACAGCTGGTAAATAGCTATCGCCTTCACTTTCAGAGAAATCGGTGAACAACACAAATTGCCTGGAATGTGAAAACCAGCCTGCTAGGGTCCTGTATTAGGCTGGGGGCCTTTCGAGCTGGAGACCAACCTAATATCCACGGGAGCAGGGGAAGACAGCGTGGACACTGACACGTTGGTTGCTTTGTTTTTTGCCATGTCACAGCGTGGTTTAGAAGAAATTACTGCGGTTTATTCTGTCAATCTACAACACAACTCATTTCACCAAGCGTTGCCAGCCTAATCCGTTAGAACAAGTGGCAGTACAGGGATTCGAACCAAACCTTCTAGAGACATGGAACCTGACACCAGTTAACACACAGGCAAAATCCGGAAAGCCAAGTATCTGTACCTGATGGTAACCTGCAGCATACTCACAGAAACTGCACCGATTCTGCAGAATAAGCGGAAGAAAGAAATTCCTCCATCTGTAAAAACTGATTTCGCACTGGAATCTGAGCATGGATGAACACATAGCGACGTTATTCAAAATGCGGTGTAAAAAAGAGTTGAAACTTTCCTTGTCTTTCTCCTTAACCGTGCATTTTCCTGCACAGCCACAATCAACTGCCATCTGGCTGTCAGCTGAGTTGGAAGTCTATGTGAAATTCGAAGAGATGCAACTCACATATTGTTAGTAAATCAAACAATTCTTACTTAAAGATGTACGAAAGTCAGTTTCTGCACATATTCATGGAAGGTCGAAGGTGACCTGCGATGTCAAAGAGCCGCTCGCTGTACGTGATTGCTCATTGTTCGAGGTGTGAAAAGGTCTCCCTCTTCAGTCACATTGACGTCTTTTGTTGATGACTGAATCAGACAGAGGGTGTTTCACCAGAGCTGCACTTGACTTACATTCCTCTCCCTCCCTCTTCATATTTTCCAGCAACTCCGTGATATCAAGAAACAAAATGGATACAAGAAAACAAAATGGATACAAAGTCATTCGGGAGCCTGTCCGTCATTTCCTCAATTTCATTTTCAATATGGCTTAGGATTCTGACCACTCGGTAATATTAGTGACTGTATGACAGCATGAGTCAAGCAGTTCAACTGAGTATGTAAATCTTTTCACTCCTGTTGCTGACTGAATGAGCTGTAACCGTGCCTTGTGCTTAGAAACTCGAATATGTTATCTGCTCCAAAACATGACTGAGGATTACTGGTTTTGATTCACACAGGTTGAGAAACGACATATCGCGTCCAAATGAGGCTCTTCAGTGCCTACTTTGCGATACTTACAAGGACATACATCAGGAATTCAGTCCTCGCTGTGACAGGAGCAAATGAATGCTCTCCTTGTCACTGCCCCATCAAACATTATCTGGATGACTGTCACCCGTAACGAAGGAACAACAATGGTTCTGCTCAGCTCTGAGCAGGGCCACTTTCGACACAAACTGATGCTTCTACTCTTCAGAAAGCATCAGAGCCCGCCGACCATAATCTTAAAATCGTGATCATCTGTGCTGGAAACGTGCATACATATTCTGAACAAGGAAGAATAAGTGTCAAATAAATTTGTTCCCACTTTCAACCGGAAAGGGCCGAACCGGAGGAAGGAGTTTCTCTGAGCTGTGTCACAGGGCTGGGCAGAAAGTCGCTGATTGAAGCTGCAGAGGCCACTTTCTGTTGGCAGCGAGGACTTGAAGAGATTGTGGTCGTATCCTGTTGCGTAGAAACGTCTCACTACCTGCTGACTCGGGGTGAATCGTGAATGAGTTCTCGTGGTTACAGTGCTGGTACAAGGTCGGTTTCAATGCTTGTACTGAAATATTTAAGGCTCTGTGCTCAGGCTGAGCTCGAACTACCGAACTTTGCGCTGACTATTTGAGACATAGAAACTGGCACCAAAAGTGGCCCTGCATATATGCGAAAGCAGAGTGGTTTTGAGGAGGCTTTGGACAGCAGGGGCTATCACTGTTTTCAGTCAGTCGCTAACTTTCCCGCTTTTATCGCCGAAGATATCAGAAGCTGCAAACGCAACAATGAACACTTGCTGGACTCGTGTTGACCTTTCATATTCATTAGATTGCAGTACTCCAATCACAATCTTCGTAGGGGACAGATTCGTACCCACGACGGGCTAAAGACGGGAAGCTGAAAAACCCAGTGCTTGAGACCACTCGGCCGCCCTACCACGCAAAAGCGCACGCCCGAATATGTCATGACTAGTGTTTCAGCATCACTTCACGACAGGAACTCACATCTCGCGCATTCAGTAACGAACGTGATGCAACTTAGAAAATATTTACAAGGGTTTGCAAGGTTTGCACTGTTCGGACAATAGCACGAAGCCGAATAGGCTTCCACAGGTTTTTTTTCTGGAGCAATCCCTTTCAGCATTATATAAAATCATGAGGAAAATGGACAGAGTAAATAATCGGGCATTCTTTTTCATGAGGCATGCGAGTTCAAAGCTAGATAGCATAGGTTTTATGTGAGAACAGTAAAATTTGGGACACTTATTTTGCAACACAGACATTTTTGTATGTGCAAAATGAATTGCCACATTTCGTATTAACTGGCAAGGGTTCGGAGAGATGAGGGACAAATTTTGGCAATTTTGGTTCTATTAATTTCGGTTATCTCTTCAGCAGGGGCAAGATGGATATCAGGGTCTGTTTCCGTGCTCGGCAACTCTGAGACGCTCCAGCAGCTGACACCAGCTTGAGTCGACCATTTTCTGAAACACACGATTTTTGGTGTTCAGTTAGCGCATTTGGCTATTTTCCCTGGAGGGTGGATGAGTTGAACCGCCCCAGAGATGAAGGTCTTTCCGGACTTTTGCGACTAATGACCATTCTACTTGACACATTCCCAAGTTCGCCATCAAAGATTTTGGCTGAAGAAGAATATCTCAAACTGTGTCACCCATTCAGCTCTCCAGTGCATCGAAAAACTGACAACTCTTAAAGTGGAATAGAAGCAAAACAGAAAAAGCAGATCCATTGCCAGACTTTGAGGCATTGCAATTCGTCTATGTCATGTATTTCTCACACAAACGGCAGCGGGGCAATCCCAAACTATGCTTCCAAACATACTGGAGCTTTAATGCAATGTCAATTCACAGAAAGTAGTCAAGAAACATACAACGAAACAGAAGAGCAATAAACCATGCAAAGTGATGATTACCCATGAAATTCTGGATTAAATTAGGTCAAAAATGCGCTGGTACTTTCATCTGATTGAGCGGACCAATCACAAGCCTTCCTCACGAGGACAGTAGCAAAGGAAATGAGAGAAATATAATAACGTTTCACATCGAGTTTGCCCACCTTTTCGCCACAAAAACAAAAAATCGGCGAGCAGATTCAATGCACGATCTTGTTTCACATCAGCAATAAAATAACGATCTCCAGTCGCTTTCGCAGAAAACGGCGAACAACCCAAACTGTCTGGAATATGAATACCCAGCACAGGTTGCTTGGTCCCATATAATACTGCTGCACAGACTTGTATATGAAAATATATCTTTCAAAGAGTGTGTTTGTGGCTCTCCATATGACAATGGCAGCTGTTGCCCTCGCTCCCACTGCCGTTCTTGGTCGTGTCAGGCTTGTTACCCCGTATGGAATGTGTTAGGGATGCCCTGAGTACCTGGGCGGAAAGGGTAGCTAGCCTTTAGTAGCATGGGAGGCTGATCAAAAAACAGTAGTACGAGTTAAAAGCGGCAGACAACAGGGATGATAGACACTGGAGCTACATACACTTGTCGACAGCCGCGGTATGCATCTCACCTCCCCATGTCAAGTAAATTTGTTCAAACCGGAGGGTTCTCAGGGAATTAACAGTTCAACCGATTTACAGCTCCTGTTACATTCGAAATGGAAGGTAGCGAGATAGTTCTGACAATAACAGTGTCTGAAGAGACGCCAATTAACTTGTTATGCGGGGATGCTTTACTACATTTAGAGGTAAGATTGGAATGCACACAGTAGGACTTGTTTATAGAAAAGGCCAATGCACAGTTAGTGATGGAAGTAGTTATACATGTTAATGTTTATTGGAAAGGGGATGTAGTAAGTGATATTCAAGACATTGAGGGGATGTATGAAGCAGAAGTGTTGACGATATTGACTAAAGCAAGACCACCCATGTCTGAGCTGCACTGTTTAGTGATATTAGACCTGTCTGAGGATGAGGTGTTAGAGAGGCAGTGGCAACAGGAAGTCACTGCTCTGCAACAATTGAGAAGTGAAGTAATAGTATGAGGGGAGCAGAGAGTGATCCTGCAATTGGAGGGAAATGCGTTCCTGGAAAAGTGGTATAGCGGACCAGGTGCCGCACCACATGCAACCTTACGTGTAAATAAAGGATATAAATCTAATGACTTAGGATCTATCGCCAGGCATGTATAAACAGTTAGGGAAAGGCATATGCTCACGACAGCGGTTTGGGAAACTGGGGATGGCAGGTATATTAAAATCCTAGTACGCTGCACCTTAACAGGGAATCCGAAGGAAATCAAGGTAACACCCCAGCGGAGCATGCCAATGACAGTGGAGGTAGATGATCAATATGGTAATCAGCATTTGGATGCATTACCAGCCACATTGTGGTTGCAGCATGATACAGATCTGGGAGAGTGAAATTATTTAGCCCATTGGATATAAGGTTGAAACCAGGAGCTGGGAGAGTAGTGAAATTTCTGACTAATGAAGTTATTCAAAGGTTTGGTTTACTGTCAGAAATTAGTTCAGACACTGGGTTTGCCTTCATTCAGAAAGTCGTTAAGTTGGTGTTGCAGGTTTTGAGAATCAAACAGAGGTTTTGGTGTGTGTATCATCCCCAGTCATTGGGTATGTTGCAAAGGATTAATGGGACATTGAAAGCCAATTAAACAAGATCTGCACAATCACCATCCTTACCTGAGTTGGTGCACTGGCGCTAATGAGTTATCGCAAGCAGACAAATCGCATGACCAATCTAACATCGCATGAGATGCTCACAGGTAGACCGATGCCAGTACCCAGGTGGAGAGGCCCATACAAAGGGCCTAGCTTGGAGTGGTTAAGCTTAGAACTTAAGAAATATATGCAGCAGCTAACTATGATACATGAGGTCTACCCACCTGCAGGAAACATAAAGGGAACCGCCACATCTCAACGAGGAGGGACCCATTATATCCGGGGAATGGGTGTATGTGCAGGTTTTTTGAAGACGCCGGAATGAGCCGAGGAGAGAGGGACCTTTCGTCATGATTAAGGCATGAACTACTACCATCCAAGTGGAAGGACAACACATATGGTATCACCTTAATCTTTGCACGAAAGCTCTCCCACCAGCACATACTAACTCTAACACTGAGGTAAGTGGAGGTGAGGCCGAGGAATTTGAAGACAGGCAGGGCACACAGGCGGCTAGTACCTCTCAGCAGGGTTTCAAATAAGGTGCAGGTAAAGTTCTTGGGGATACTGATGTGGAGCATATTTCCTCTGGCAGCGGGGATGTGGAAGACATGGGTGATGTCCATTATACCCCCGCTCTGATGCAGGCCTGCATACTCATGCTTGGACACCATTAATTTGGCAGCCTGAACTGGTAATACCAGGGTCGCACAGGCTGGGAGACAAAAACGTAAGAGAAATGCAGACCTCGCTGCCCTGACATGGGTATGCGCCCGTGATATTCAATGGTAGCAGTGGGAAACTAACCGGCTGGAATGATGGCTAGACAGGACTGTTCCTTGTATACTAAGGTAACCACTCATACTATGTTACGCCAATGCACTATAACTCGACATGGCATTTGTAGCACTCTCGCTGAACTCTTAATCTGGATGATTCATCGATTTACAGGCAATTCTATTTTCTATTTTGGTACCTGCTACTTCAAACCTCTACGTTCTATCAGCAGGATGACGTGGGCAGGCAGCAACTCCAACGGTGGCTTGTCTATTGTACCCCATGGTCCATCGGTAAGATTAATTACACACTCCCCGTGGCTGCTTTCAGGATACGGGAAGGGTTGAGTTTTGAATGCTTTAAGTGAAATGGCTGCACACCAGTCGGCTATTTTAAGGGCCATTGCGAGAATGCGATTGAACTCGAGGGGGACAGCACATTTGAGGCGGATTTGAATTCTCAGCGCGTCCCACTGGCAGATACTTGGTGGCTGTATGTTAAGAAAGTAGGGTTGCGCCTGACGCTGCCGACTGATTGGAGTGGCAGCTGTGCCCGTGTAATGCTCCTGCATGAGGCAGTGATATCACTACATACGCAGCTGGGTGCTACGTCAATTCAGTTTTCCACCGAAATAAGCGATGGTACGTTCCTGATCTACCAGTTTGGATTGAGAGCATAGGACCGCCAAGAGGTATTCTTAATGAGTTTAAGGCCCGCAATCAAATAGTGGCTGGGAAGCTCTCATCCCAGTGGTAGGAGTTAGCAAGAATGCTGAATGGATTATTGACATTTGTTACAACCAGCAGAGATTTATAAATTATACTGACGATGCACCTGTGGCCTTGGGAGAACAATTGGTGCAACTACCAAAACGACAGGCCTTAGATTGGATACTGGCAGAAAAAGGTGAAGGTTGTGTGATGTGTGGGGAAAATTGCTGCACATTTATACGTAACAACACGAGCCCTTGGCGATCTTTAACTACAGCAATGGAAAAGCTAAAGAATCTAAGACAGCAGGTAAAAGGCAATGCGGTGTTTGTTTATCAGGCTTTTGATTGGCGGAATGATATATTAGGGTCTTGAGGAGCATGATTTGTCAAGATTGGTCTTATTGTAGGTGCGGTTTTGTTTGTTGTTGCCTTTGTCTTTTGTTATGCTTTACCTTTCATTAAGTCCATTTTATTTCACGTCACTACACGGCAACATGTCTTCATTTCAGCTACACAACGAAGTGCTTACTCCTCGGATGGAACCCCACTACTCTGCTATTATGATCTGGAAACTGCCACTGTGCAAGAAATATTTCCATGTGGGACCGACGACGACACTTCTCAAGAATACACGAGTCCTATATTGTGAGGGATTTGGGTCACTTTTTCCTGTTCTGGTTATTGGAGGAGAGGTTTTTGGCCCAAGGGACCCCAGGAATGGAGGAAAAACCCTTTACTTCTAAGAATCCGAAAATTATTTCTCTCGTGTTGGGACCTATATTGTTTGTATTGGGCACAAGAGAGGCTGAGCTTATTGTCTTCGTTCTCTGGGTGAGACCAGTAGGTCTCAAAGGGGGGAATATGGAAAATAAAGAAAATGAAAGCATGGGAAGGGTTAAAGCATGAAGACCGCTGGGAATTTCTGATCTGTGGAAGGCAGAATGGGATAAACATAGTGGATCTCTCTCACACCAATTGGCAGAGTAAGGTTAATACTGAAAGGTCACTATGGCGAGATGAGATAACACAAGTAATAAAGCAAGTTTCTCCGTAAGTGTTATTGTGACATTATTGGCACCATAAATGTTTGGGACATGACATTAAAATATCTGCTTAGTAGTTAGTTGAGTCTGCTTGAGACAGGAGACTGTTGTATTAGATGGATTAGCTAAAGATCTATCATGACAGGTTAGTCTGCAATGGAAGATCACTGTAGCAGACGTGATAGAAAATGGCTAACCATGACATTGGGAAAATATTAATTAGGGTCTGGTATAAAAGTTCATTGTAGCACAGTTAGCAATAAATATCTAATCGTGACATTAGAACTCGCTGCGTCTCCTGGTGATTCTCCATATTTTCTCCGCAACATAATCTGCGTTTTAACTGCAATAACGTGTGTTGGAAATCCGGGTCCACCAGTCCTGAATTTTTGTTTTTGTTTTGTATTATGTTTTTCTCATATTATGCACAATTGCAGCACAGAAAAGTATCAATTAATATTGGAAGATGACATACAGAGGCTTGTGAAATACCGGTATTTTAGTGACATTTAGGCAATGGTTAGACATTATTTTGATTCAGGAGATCGGGATGTAAAATGAGTTTGGTTGCAGATGAGGAGCAGTGAGGAAAGAAGTCACCAGAAGATGCAGTTTACAAGCACAATGTGAACTAAAACGTACAAGAAATAAATATTGCATGTGAGTGATTAAAAGATGGCAATAATCATGGGCGATATTAATTTCCCCTCTCCGACTCACGATTTAATTATAAAGGAAATTTGGAGAACAATAATCAATAAATCATATATGTCCCATAGAACAATGCGAGCCATATCTTCGTCATAGATTAGTTCGCAGGCGACTTAGTCTCAATCTTTTCTTTGAAATCATCTCTTTCATTGTGAACGACAAGAAAGACCAATTATTGTGTCAGAAACAAAAACGTGTCACGAAACTTTGTTTGTTTCATGTGCAAGAACATTCAATCCAACAGCTGCCTTGATCAGCTCTGCTGGACATGTTGATAAAGAAACCTGTCAAATTGCCAAGTATGATTTTCCTTTCAATGAATAATTTTGACTCAGTTTGCAATATTCTTTTCCTAACTTTTTGATTTTCTTCGTACACAATGGTGTCTGTCATCTTCCAAATCACAGCAAAACTATGGAAAACAGATGGAAGCAATTTAGCCTATCACGTCGTCGACAGTTTTCAATAAGATCACGGCTGATTTGAGTAATCCCCAACTTCCCTTTTCAGTTTCATTTCCGTCGCCCTTTATTCCGAACTAACTAAATATCTGTCTATCTCAGCCTTGAATATACCCAGCTTTGACAGACTTCCGTTTTTTAAAAATTTCCACAGATTTACTACTTTCTGAAAGAGAGAATATCCTCGTCATCAGAGTCTTAAATATTTGACAACTTCTGCTGATCGAAAGCCCTCTTGTCCCACGTTGTCCCAAGTGTACATCAGAGCAGAATAAACCCTCAGAAAAGGTCTGCACTATCCAGTGCCAGTGGTGTGTATTTGAAACATTTTCAGATTTTGACCTCTAAATAAGCAAATCGACCTGATTTGCACATTGGATTTGCCAATGGTGAATCTTTTCAAGAGAACTTCATTGGTCGTAATTAAGCTAGTTGTGAATCCACTGCTGTGTTTATTAATCTCTCAGCACATGTAAATGGTCTTTTCCCATCCAATGTATCACTCGTCAATGTGTGTGTAATTCAAATTGATCGCCCAGCATCCTCCTCCGTTCTGAACCAAGAGAGGATGACAGCGAACACTGGAGTCATGCTGCGGACAGGAAAAGCCAAATATTCCTACTTGAGCTTGGCATTCTCCATTCTATTAAGTATATTAAGCAACGCTTCCATTCATGTAGTCATGGCCAATTGTTTAACGCCATGGATTAAACATCGGTTGCAGCGTCGAATCCTGCTGACTACATTTTGATTGACTCCCTGCAGGACTAATTCAAGACACCCATCTCAACAAACCAAGACAATCATTTGATTAGACTTCAGAAACTCGAGTTCTTAATCAGTAACGCACTATGTTTAAAAACGTTATTTCTGTTTCTCTTCCCACAGATGTTTCTAGACCCATCGAGCTTCTGCAGTATTCTTTGAATGTCCAGAAAAGAAGTGCTGCTTTTCATGAGATTCCTTTAATCTCAGTCCTCTGTTCACTGACTCCGTTCAGTGCCAACACTTTCACCTGCTCGTGAAATTGCCTAGCCCCAACGCTGCCCCTCCCATCATTATAAACTGCAGCAGGAAATTGCCAGTTAACCATCTTTGCTACAAAGCGAAACTCACCAGCCTCTGAACCTCTTCACAAAACGGGACTTCTCATCCCAGGTCATGGTGCAAGACAGAGCATTGTGAAAAGATTGGGAAAATATTGTCATTTGGCGTTGGAAAAATGTTCAGGAGAAAAACCACATAACCCAGTCTCCAATTTTGTAAATCTTCAGAAACAGAACATAGAACATAGAACATAGAACATTACAGCGCAGTGCAGGCTCTTTGGCCCTCGATGTTGCGCCGTCCTGTCATATTAATCTGAAGCCCATCCCACCTACACTATTCCATGTCCGTCCATATGCTTGTCCAATGACGACTTAAATGCACTTAAACTTGGCGAATCTACTACCGTTGCAGGCAAGGCATTCCATACCCTTACTACTCTCTGAGTAAAGAAACTACCTCTGACATTTGTCTTATACCTATCTTCCCTCACTTTAAAGTTGTGTCCCCTCGTGTTTGCCGTTCCATAGTTGGAAAACGGCTCTCCCTATCCACGCTATCTAACCCTCTGATTATCATGTATGTCTCCATTCAATCACCACTCAACTTTCTTCTCACAAACGAGAACAGCCTCAAGGCCCTCAGCCGTGCCTCGTAAGACATTCCTTCCGTACCAGGTAACATCCTAGTAAATCTCCTCTGCTCATTTTCCAAAGCTTCCACATCCTTCTTATAATGCGGTGACCAACACTGTAAACAATACTCCAAGTGTGGCGGTCCCAGAGCTTTGTACATCTGGAGCATAACCTGGTTCCAGAACTCAATCCCTCTTTTAATAAAGGCCAAAATGCTTTATGCCTTCTTAACAATCCTGTCAATCTGTGTGACAACTTTCAGGGATCTGTGTACATGGACAACTTGATCTCTCTGCTCATTTGCACTCCCAAGAATCTTACCATTAGCCCAGTACTTTGCATTCCGATGACTCCATCCAAAATGTATCACCTCACTCTTGTCCACATTAAACTCCATATGCCCACCTCAGCCCAGCTCTGCATCCTATCTATGTCTCTCTGCAACCTTCCACATCCTTCATCATTATCCATAACTCCACCGACCATAGTGTTGCCCGAAAATTTACTAACCTACCCTACGAAAGCACTCATTCAGTTCATTTGTAAAAATTACGAACAGCAGTGGACTTAACACCGACCCTTTATGCATGCCGCTCGTAACTGGACACCAAGATAAACATGTTCCATTAAATACAACCCTTTTTTGTACTACAACTACAACACTTTGGTAAATGGAGTCAGAGGAGAATGAAGAAGGGTGAACTGTCGGACTGAGCAGAACCAGTCAAAACACCTTCCTCTTCTTTCAGAGGTTGGGAAATTGAATCTGATGTTCTCAGGACATGAACTGATTGGAGATGTTGAAAGAATTCGCGCTTCTGTACATGAGGAATGCAAACCTCATCTGGACACAGAGACAATGTAAATGCTCGGGACCACACAAGATACTGAGACGCTCGAAGGGAGATGGTCCTGTTTGGAGAAGAGCTGATTCCCAGTGATATGGATGTGTCTGTAGTGAGTGGGATCAGACTATTCCCATGACTCCACAATGAATGTTCCAGTGTTTATTTTGGAAAAATACAACTGATAGAGCACGGTTGTCGTGCTGGGAAGGGCAGAATCAAGTTGGAGGTCAGTCACAGACTGCTTTCGAGGATCGTCCAAGGCGTTAGGTTAGAAGTTTCAGAGCATTCGACTGTTAAGTGAAAGGTTACTGGTTCAAGAGTCCCAAGGCGACAGTGATTGACGTTCTTACTGCATCTGTTTTCTGTGCTGTACAGTTTCATGTTTTATTGATTCTGGGATCTGACGCAAAAACAGAAACTGCTGTTGAAACTAATCAGTTTGGCAGTACTTGTGGGAGAACACTGAGTTCTGATGAAGTTTTCAAATATTATCTCTGATTCTCTCTGCATGGATGCTCTAAGATTTGCTGTGTTTCTCCTGTTATTTCTCTTCTCGATTTTAAATGAATATCGATTCCTCTCTCAGGATGATACAACCAGATCCACCATGCACTAAAATTAAAGAATAATACCTCAGGAACTCACTCTACCGCAAACCCAAGGATAACCACACGATGCTGCACTTCTCCAGTCTCCAGCCTAAATGTATTAAAGTAGCCATACCCTAAAGACAGGCGCTGCACCTGCACAGGTCGCGCCCAGATGAGGAGTAATGCGACAGACAATCAAAGATTTTGAAGGATACCCTCATGTTGATGGTATACACGTTGAACTGATTGATCCCCAGTTCCGATGTGCTATAGTGAGGGGGGCAGGAGTTTCGCAGGTCCAGTGGCATCTGCAGAGAAAAATAAGAGTTAATGTTTTAGGTCTGTTGACCCTACCTCTGGTGCTTTTCTTGTGGAGGGGTTTTCCAGCGGCTTCTGCTTCTGTTCCATGTTATTCCAGTCCTCTGATTTGTCTCCAGTGCGACCTTATTTTAATATTTTGTAATTATCTTTGTGCCTCATTTACTTGAATTAGAGTTCGTCCCTTCGGTTGATATTCAGTCATTGACACTTTACTTACACTGTCTAACATTCTTGTTCACCTGCAGAGGCTTAGTCTTCGATAAATCACTCACAATTTGTCTGATCTTTTGATCTGTCTGTCCTTAATCTCTCAGCCCATAAATTCTGTGTTCTGTGTTATTCCCTCTCACTTCACCTGACGAAGGGCCTTTGTTGCAAAATCTTATTATTTCAAATAAACCTGGTCGACACTAAACTGGTGTGATTTCTATATCCACCTCAGTCCAAAACCGCAACCTCCATAGCTGGTACACGGGAATACCACCACAGGCAAGTATACATCCACACTGTGATCGAACTCATTTACTCGTGGAGCCGCATGTAATTTTGAACTTGTGATTGTTCGTGATGAAAGCTCAAGTTTCAAGCGTCTTTTGCAATGTATAAACTTTTTTATGTCGTTCAATTTCATAGAAACACTTACCTCAAGAGATGATACATGTTTCAAATATTTGGATGAGGTGTTTAAATGTCATTTATTTTGAACCCAGTGAGCTAATGGAAGAATAAAAGTGCTTAGCACTCTTGCCTTACAGTGCCAGGGACACAGCTCAATTCTAGCCTGTGGTGACTGTCTTTGTGGTGCTTGCATTCCTCCCATGTGTGCGTGAGTTTAAAATATGTGTAGTTTCGGTGGATTGTCCAATAGAAAATACCCAATGTGCCCAGGTCTGTGTAGTTTAGGTTATTTAGTTATGAGAAGCTGTAAGAGGATAGAGGAGGAAGTGGGTCTTGTTGGGGTAATCTTCAACGGTTCGTTGTGGACCTGGTGGACCGAATGGTCGACTTCCACACAATAGGGATCGCACTCCCCCACAGGAACTGCGCTTTGAAATCTGCACTTAAACAGTTTAATTCTGTGCATTCAGTGCTCACGCTTCAGAAATCACAGGTTTTTACCATTAAGATCAAATCTTTTGTTTCTTCATCTATGCTATACACAGTCGAATTAGTCTTATTTATCTATCTTTAACGCGTAGACTTGCAAACTTATTGGAATGGTAATTTCTCAGGTTCAGGTTCATTTTGAATATGGATAAGTAGATGACAACCACACTTACCATCATCACAAGTGTACGTGAAAAGCATTGATCACCAACTCTGAGCTGTGCTGCTCCCTGGGAGAGGGTGAGGTGCAGTGATGGCCTGTTCGCTGACATCATCACCTTGTCTCCGAAAGGCTTCTGTGGAGTAGCACTGATATTGAAGGGAAGGTGGAAGACAAGAGCTGATTGTGGGAGGGGAAACGTCTTGAGGTGGTTTCAACAGTATCGGAGAGACTTTCCAAAATTCAAACAAGCAAAGACATTGAATAATATCTCGGGGGATGGCTTCGTATTCGAGAAAGGTGTAACTAAGCATATATAACATGGTCTAAATCAAGATAGATACCTAATTTCTAGAAGAAGAAATGGTATGAGGAACATATTTGATTGAGGACTTGCTGCTGCAGCCTTTCTGTACTGCAGCATAGTCAGCTACTAAGAAAGGGTGCCAAAAGAGCTTTCCTTCAACTGATCACCTTCAGCCATGTGCTGGAGGATGTCGACACTACTTCTGTCTCTGTGAATAAAACACTACTTTTTGCTGTAAAATGGCTATGGTGACGTGTTCATCTTTTTTTTAAGGCTTATTCAGAAGAAAGGCTCCACGCGAGTTTGAAGAAAGGTGCAGTAGCTCAGTGATTAGCACTACTGCCTTACAGCACAAAGGGCCTGGATTCGATTCCAGCCTCAAACGACCGTTTGGAGTTCGCACATTCTCCCTGTGTCTGCATGGGTTTCTTTGGGTTTCTCTAGTTTCCTCCTACAGTCAAAAGATACGCAGGTTAGATGAATTGGACGAGCTGATGAAGGGCTTTTGCCTGAAACGTCGGTTTTACTGCTCCCCGGATGCTGCCTGAATTGCTGTGCTTTTCCAGCACCACGAATCCAGAATCTGGTTTCCAGCATCTGCAGTCACTGTTTTTACCATGTATGTAGTGCTCCAGAATCTGTCAGTCAGGAGCAGTGTAGGGGAATGGGTGTGGGTGGAATACTCTTTAGAGTTTGCATGTGAAATTCTTCGTCCTAATGACCTGTTTCCACACTGTAGGGATTATACTTCCAAACAGAGTAAGGCATGGTATATAACTCAGCAGATTACTTGTAAAATGACGAATGTTGGATTCACGCTGATTATCGATGACAAGGTTTGCTGGCAACTGTTCATCTCAATTGGAACTGTACGCCAATACAAATTTCATTGAAACAGAATTATTGCTAGAAAATACATACTGTGAAAATTCATCACCAAATTCTGCATTTCTGTTCATGGCAAATTGCTGAGTCAACTTATGGCAAATGTCTTATTACATGGATCTGCTGCAAGAAAACAGGGATGCATATTTCCAAAGTGCTCCTCCTAGCTCTGCAACTCAAGTGTTGCATTTTTTTGTGAAGTTTTTCCCACCTCCCAGTGACTGTTGGCCTCCTAACATCTGAGTTTGATAAAGTTTAGTTAAACAGTTCGTTAAACTATTTGGCTGCTTTGAAGTGGGGGAGAGGGGAGAGAAACGCTGTGATCCACTGGAACGGTGATGACCTGACTTAAGAACTACCTATCCAATTGAGGATGGTTAGTAGATTGGAAGAGAACATACAGATAATTGTATTCCCATTCATTTACTTCCTTTGTCTTCAGGAAGATAGTAGTTTTGGAGTTAGAGGATGTCTAAAGGAAATTATTAACGACACAAAAAGCTGTTTCTGTTTTCATTTCAGGTATTAAATGCCCGCGGCATTGTTCTTTTTCATTAATGTTTCATAATGGCGCTGTCCAACATCTTGAGGTATGTTGGCGATACATTTGTCCAGTCAAGCGGGGAGAATTCCATCACACTCTTTAAGTCTGACTTCTTGGTATTAGAGAAGCTTTTGGAGCCATGAAGTCCATTACTGATAGCAGTATACTTGCCATCTGACCTGCTCTTGTAGCCACATTCTTTACTTAGTGAGGCCAGTTCAGTTTGGGATTAATAGTAACTCCCAGGCTGTTGATCATGAAGACTCAGTAATGGCAACTCCATTGAATTTCCAGAGGTGTTGATAAGGTTATTTTACTCAGTATGTGTTAAATTAATTTAACTTGTCGGTCCAGGCCTTTACATTTCCAGAATTCTGCTGCATTGTGAAATGGAATGCTTCAGGAGTTGAGGAGGTAAGAATGCTGCTGGATATTGGGCAATTATTAGCGAATAGAAACTTGAGGAATTCCTGCAGTGTGGTCCTGGAGTTTAGATGACTGACCTGCAGCAACCAAACCAGTTTCTGTGCGTCTGGAGTCGCATGTACCTTGGAGAAAATAATAAAAGCTTTCATTCCGTAAGAGGCATTAACGAATCGGAAAGGATTTTCTATGATAATTGATAATTGGTTAATAGGCATTAGACATAGAACTTCAACTTAGAAATCATGGCATCTTTCATTGCAGGGTTTGAATCAGGTCTCTGATAACAATTCTGGAATATCTTCACGTGAGCTGATTATGACGTACTGATGAGCAATGATTCTCCAAAACTGGGATTGAACTTGTTATTATATTTTGCTTCTTCATTTCTCGGAAATTTGAAAAAGAACCAACAAATCTGAGTAATGCTGCAGTCTCAACCTCCACAAGCTGCTTCCACACAGTACAAGGCCAAATCTCTGGTGATGCATCAGCTCAGATTTTCAAGCAAGAAGCTTGTCAGTTGCCTGAACGGAGAAATAACCTCGTACCGAAAACTGCTTCAAACAATTCAACATGTGGAGAAGGTGATCTTCACCATCCTGGTCTTCATTGGCATTTCTGGTATGGCATTATGACAATTGCTCTTGTTTTAATCTGCTGCTGGTCAGCTCTCTGGTTTTGAACAATGAAGTCTCCATTTCACTGACTGGTTACCATATTCAGACACAGGAAGAGCGATAGCAGTTTACTGAGCAGTATTCTCCTTAGAATTCTCCACTGATAGAGACTCCCAACATCACTACAAATGCAGCACTTCCTGATCTCAGTGTTCTGCCATTTGTTCCGGTTTCATACCGCTTGTAGGTATGAGAAGAGATCAGGCAAGTCAGTTGCAAATAATGGTCAAAAGACGTGAAACATTAACTCTTCTTGCTCTCCCTAAGATGCTGTAAGACGTGCTGTGCAATTTCTGTTTTTGGTATACAAACGAAGCGTTAAGTGGTGACCTGAGAGAAGTAATGCAAAATATTAAAAGGAAGAGGTAAACTATTTCAATTGGTTGTGGATTCTACAATAAGGACGTAGAGTTTGGAAATGAGGTTCAGAGGATTCAGGACAGATGTTAGGAAGCACTTCTACACACAATATTTTGGACAGGTTTGGAACTCTCTTCCACAAACGGCAGTAGATGCTGGGCAGTTTGGTCAATTCATATAAGGTAGTTATTTTTTGTTAAGTAAAGAATTGAAGGACATGCATCCATTATGATTCGTAAAACTTGATCTAACAATCATCTCTTCTGGAAATTCTCATCCTTACAGTCTGTGGTCAGGAGATTCAAATCATGATAAATTGCTCTCTTGACCATTGCACGTCAAGATATTTGCCATGTCTAGCTGTGTTGATTACAGTAGAAATATCACTCAGCAGGCAAACACTCAGACGTTGTCCTTGCATGATCTGTTATACTTCACTTGTGTCAGACACGTGGACTCAAGTTAGAATCCTGACAGTGTAGAAACACGTTCTTCAGCCCAATAGCCCATACTAACCCTCCGAAGAGTAACCCACCCAGAACTATTCCCCGACTCGAACACTCTACATTTTCACTGACAAATGCACCTAACTTGCATATCCCTGAACACTACGGACAATTTAGCATGGTCAATTCATCTAAGGTGCACATTTTTGGTCTATGGGAGGAAACTGGAACACCCAGAGGAAACCCACAGAAAGCCAGGGGTTGTGCAATCTCCATGAAGAGATTTGCCTGAGGCTGCAATCGAACCCAGATCCCTCGAGGGCCGCAGAACTAACAACTAAGCCACCATGCCACCCTAGTCCTTTTTGAAATCTTACCCAGGTTCTGACGAACTGATTCCTTTTTCTGTTGTGGCTCTGATCAAAATTTGCTTCAGTGCTAAGAGTAGGAATGATTTGCTCCAAGGAGAATGGGGGTGGGGGGGTGGGGGGGGGGGGGGTGAGGGTTATTTGATTTATTGACAGTTCAATATATTCCTATGATTGACTTAAAAATCACACAACAACAGGTTATAGCCCAATAAGTTTAATTGGAAGCAGACTAGCTTTCGTAGCATCGCTCCTTCATCAGGTGACAGTGGAGGGCCCAATCTTACACACAGAATTCATAGAAAAAAATTAAAGTATACATTATATATTCAAAAATGTATATATTGAATTTATACATTGAAAAATGCAGTCACATGATGAAGGAGCGATGCTCCGAAAGATCGCTTGCTTCCAATTAAACCTGTTGTGCAATTTCCTGATGTTGTGTGATTTTTAACTTTGTACACCCCAGTCCCACACTTTCATCTCCAAATCATGATTCCTATGACTGGGTTGGTAACAAGTTTTCATCCTGGCAGTGTTGGAATATAGAAGTTAAAAATCTACAACAGTCTTCCAATATTTACTTTGCAACCAAACATATCACAGAGTCTCTTCTACTCTCCTTGGAAGGGCCATGTGTTCAGTGTCTATCCAAACTCGATCATGTCTAATCTGAAGGGATTGGGTTGAGGGATAATCTGAGGTGACTATGACATTCTTTAAATTAAAACTCATTCACCTCTAATCTCTTCCACTCACACAATGTGTTGATTTTTTGTGGTAACGTGTTATTTTTGATGTCTGGTATAGGAAAGGCGAAGCTCTGATTAGTAATTCACTGCTTCTTCTCCCATTTGTCTCCAAGTTAATTTGCTGGTGAATGTAATCCTTTCCCTGGGAAAAAGGTTGTGTTTCTCCCTTGCACTACCCGTTACGTAATGGTTATGGCATCTGCCGATCTTATGGTTATTGCCATGAGGTTGTATAGAGTCATAGAGTTGTAGAGATGTACAGCATGGAAACAAACTATTCGGTCCGACCCGCCCACGCCGACCAGATATCCCTACCCAATCTAGCCCCACCTGCCAGCACCTGACCCTGATCCCTCCAAACTGTTCCTATTCATATACGCATCCAAATGCCTATTAAAAGTTGTAATTTTGCCAGCGTCCAACACTTCCTCTAGCAGCTCATTCCATACCAGTACCACCCTCTGCGTGAAAAAGTTGCCCCGTAGGTCTTTTTTATATCTTTCCCCTCTCACCCGAAAAATAAGCCCTCTCGTTCTGGACTTCCCAACCCCAGAGAAAAGACTATCCAAGTCCCTCAATTTTGTAAAAAATGTATAAGGTCACCCCTCAGCCTCCTAAGCTCCAGGGAAAACAGCCGCAGCCTCTTCAGCCTCTCCCTATACCTCAAGTCCTCTAACCCAGGCAACATCCTGGCAAATCCTTTCTGAACCCTTTCAAATTTCGCAACAACTTTCTGATAGAAAGGAGACCAAAACTGCAAGCAAAAGTCCAACAGTGGTCGCAGTAATGTGCCGTAGATCCGCAACATAACCTTCCAACACCTGTACTTAATACGCTGACCAAAGAAGGAAAGCATACCGAATGCCTTCTTCACTATCCTATCTACCTTGGACTCTACTTTCAAGGAGCTATGAACCTGCACTCCAAGGTCTCTTTGTTCAGCAACACTACATAAGATCTGACCAATTAGTGTATAAGTATTGCTAAGATTTACTTTCCCAAAATGCAGCACCTTGCATTTGTCTGAAATAAACTCCATCTGCCACTTCTCAGCCCATTGTCCCATTTAGTCCAGATACTGTTCAATCTGAAGTAACCCTCTTCACAGTCCACCGGACCTCCAATTTTGATGTCATCTGCAAACTTACAAACTGTATCTCTTATGCTCGCATCCAAATCATTTATATGAATGACATCGGGTAGAGTACCCAGCACTGATCCTTGTGGGACGCCACTGGTCACAGGCCTCCAGTCTGAAAAAGAATCCTCCACCATCACCATCTGTCTTCTGCATTTGCCCAGTTGTGTATCCAAATGGCTAGTTCTCCCTGAATTCCTTGAGATCTAACCTTGCTAATCGGTCTCTCATCGGGAACCTTGTCGAACACCTGATTGAAGTACACATAGATCACATCTGCTGCTCTGCCCTAATCAATCCTCTTTGAGCTTTTTGAAGAAGTAACAAGCAAGTTTGTGAGACATGATTTCCCACGCACAAAGCTATGTTGACTATTCCTAATCAGTCCTTGCTTTTCCAACTACATGTACAACCTGTACCTCAGGATTCCCTCCAAACAACCTATCCATCACTGGTGTCAGGCTCACTGGTCTATAATTCGCTGGCTTGTCTTTACCGCCCTTCTTATGCAGTGGTCCCTCGTTTGCCAAACTCCACTCTTCCAGCACCTTAAATGTGGCTATCGATGATACAAATATGTCAGCAAGAGTCCCAGCAATCACTTCTCTGACTTCCCACAGAGTTCTCGCGTATACCTGATCAGGTCTTGGGGATTTATCCACTTTTACCCATTTCAATGCATCCAGCACTTCCTCCTCATTAATCTGGACATTTTGCAAGATGTCACCATCTATTTCCTTACACTCTATATCTTCCACATCCTTTTCCACAGTAAGTACTGATGCAAATTATTCATTTGTTATCTCCCCCATTTTCTGTGGCTCCACACAAATGCCGCCTTGCTGATATTTGAGATGCCCTATTCGCTCCTTATTTACCCTTTTGTCCTTAATATATTTGTAAATACCCTTTGGATTCTCTTTAATTCTGTTTGCCAAACCTATCTCGTGTCCCCTTTTTGCCCTGCTGATCTCCCTCTTAAGTATGCTCCTATTTCCTTTATATTCTTCTTAGGATTCACTCGATCTGTCCTGTCTATAACTGACATATGCTTCCTTCTTTCTCTTTACCAAATCCTCAATTTCTTTAGTCACCAGGCATTCCCCATGCCTATCATTCTTTCCTTTCACACGGACAGGAATATAGTATAGAAATTTCCCTATTATTATTTCATGCTGTCTTTCCTGGACATCACTCCTGTGTGTCACGTTATTGGTATCTTGACACGCACAGCCAGGGACTTCTTTGTCTGGTTCATCCTCACGGTCTCCTTTCCCGATTTGTGGCCATTTGTTGTCAGAAGCTGACAACACAAGATTGCACACAGAAAACTGCGACGGTGGTTGTTGCAACAATCTGCATCCCGCTCTGTCTGAAAATTATCCCTTTCTATTTTTAATTTGAACATCTGACGATAGTCAAGAATGTGCAATTCAGCTGTTAAACGATGTCAAGCAAATACACTGAGAGTTGGTTAGTGACAACGGACCGCGGCTAGAACCCTTTCCGCAGTGGAGAGAGCGTCAAATGCTCACTACTAGATTACAAGTGAAGGCAGATTAATTTCTCCTTGTCTTCGTGTTGTCAACGAGCAGGAAGATACCATTCGGCCCATCGTGCATTGCGGCTCATCCGACATTCACGTATTGTCATCCCTGTTTTGAGTTTCAGCCCACGACTATGTGTACTGACGTTTCCAGAGCAAATGTCAATGCAGTTCTCACTGTGAACTGAAAAGATCCAACAATTTGACTGAGGTTTGACCTGGTGACATTGTGTTGTCACCCCCCCCCCCCCCACCCCCAGGAAGTCATCCTCATTTTTACCCACAGAGGGAGACACACAAAAACAATCCCGAATGGAACAGATGTCTCAGCACTACACCAGCTCTTTGTGCTTAACTTCTGCCCTCCGCACCACACAAATTCTGACAAAAGGCATCTTCAGGTAGAACTCCAGCCAGTTTGACAGACAATGGGAAATGGAAGAGTGAGCCGGTATTCAAATTAGACAATAGGCCCAAATGCAAGTTTTCAATTCGAAAACATATTGATACAAACTTTTCAGATCCTCAGAACCAGTCAAAACAGGACCTGCCATACACCTGTCTGACATTGAGTTGCAATAGAACCAGACGCAACAATCAATTACAAAAACACAGTAATGCCATCCCTGTAGCTCCAGAGAACCTAAGAAAACAACAACTGACAATGTGCAATTGGATCGAAGTAGCACAGTATATTCGAGACCAGTAGGACATAAACTTACAAATTTCTGATCCAAAGTTAGATGTTTTTTCTATTGCGTCACTGGTCAAATGCAAACGCACATTCTCGACAGCTTTGGATCTGTAATGTAAACGTGGACATCGGGGAAAACGGCATTCGTAAGGTGATCAACCAGCAAAGACAATCCACTTTGTGTCACAGGGTCTTTCGGAGGCAACGCAAACACATATATCCTCAGGTGCCTGTTTCCGTGTCGCCTGCTCTTCTGCTAGACGTCACCAGCGTTATATTCACAGTCCCTATGCTAATTTAAGACGCATTCGTGTGAAATCTTCTTTCATACTTATATTCAGATTCCCTTCCAGTCAAGTTTGTTAACAAATTCATCGAGAAATCTCTGGTCATTTCCAGCCTGGAATTTATAATCAAACGATTTGAACGAATGCTTGATTGCTGCCGTCTCATCACCGCAGATCAACGCCTCAAAACGAGCCGCTGTTAGTACCAACTGTTCTGTCCCGGCCCGCAGTACTTCTGTTGAGTAACATCAGGTGAACACAGCTGTGCTTTCTTCACATGGAAACCAGGGCGACAATGAATTGTTTGGAAACTTATCGAGAGAAATGTTGCTGCTGAAGATAATGATGACGTGAGAGCATGTAGAAGGTTTTGGACAAATCAGGTCACAAGTTTTACTGTCAGCATCAATCGAGTCCCTGCTTCGGAGTGAGAATTTGCATTTTTCAGGCAGGGATACAATTCCCAGTCCGGAAATGAATATTTGTTTCTCTTCTTGTGAGTTATCTGAATGAAAACTAACTCCTGCTTCCGCATAGAACAATGACCCGGATACTTCCAGCATCAACCCTATGATTGTTTGCATCGATCTCGAAGGACAAGAACACCAGATACAGGAGAAAACTGTAACCGCAATTCACCCATCAGGGATCTCGCCTTTCCGAGTTGGAAGTATCTCGCTGTTCCTGCAGTGTTGTTGGGTCGAGATCCTGGAACTCCCTCGCTCACAGCATCATGGGTGCACCTCTGTTGAGTTCTTACAGGGTTCTGTCAAGTAGTTCATCTCATTCACTTGAAGTAATTAAGGATGGGCAGTGATTCCTATCCCATTGAGTGATGCCCATATGCGAGAAAGGAGTTTCGAACACCTACAGGTTCTACGTGGACGCCGACAAGCGATTGGGAGAAGCGAGAAGTGGAGGAGGGCGATTGAAACAATTTCAACGGCAATGATGACTGGAAGGCGTGGTGAAGTGAGAGAGGGGCTGGTGGTACAAGGCTCATTGTTGAAACTAATGGGCCAGCCTATACTGCCCACTGTTTACAACGACTCACACAATACTGCTGATCAACTCACCACAATGATACTGTTCTTGGTGTGATATTCCCTCTGTGCATATTAACGTAGTTGATCGGCCATGAGAGGATGAACGCATCTCCTTTATACTGTCATTTTGAACAGATGAACGTATCAGTTTGAAACCAATGCAAGAAGAGATTGCCTTTTTCTGTGCATTTTCAGTGTAGAATGTCCAGCTGTGAATTTTTTTCTTTATCAGCGGAGGTCAGTTCAAATTCTCAAAGATAAACTTTATCAAATGTCCAAGTTACTGTGATTGAATAGTTAATTAAATACACATATGGATTTGACCAGCAATGTCTCCACTGTCACTGTGCATGAATTAGTTAAAGCGCCTGTTGTGGCGTCAAATCCTGGCTTTGCATGTCCTGTACATTGAAAGTTCCTCGCTTTAAGTTCTTGAAAATTCCATATTTTGGATCCACCATACCGAAAGAGACGGTTCAGCATGCTTCTTGTGTTTGAGCTCAGCCCATGTTTATTCCGTGTTACAATTTCCTGCCGCCTGCTGTGGCCCCATTAGTCAATGCTCGACCCTGCAAGATCAACGGAAACATTCTTTACTATGTTCCACAAGGACTTCAACGTCTCACCTACTTTTATTCTCCTTCCTTCGCTGCCACATCTTTGGTAAATACGAGGTGGGGTCGGAGACATTGCAGATATCCCCACAATATTGTGGTAATGGCATATACACCGCAAGATGATATCCCTATTTTCTGCTGTCACCATTCATTGATTTTACCCAAACAGCAAAGGCTCCATTGAAATATTATAATTGGGGTGAAATCGTTTTTTGCTTGGTGGATTATGAATTCTATTAAGAATTGTAAACGCTCATGATAGACTGCAGAAGTGTCACAATACCTCAGGCCTAACTGACAGAGACTACACACGGAAAATGTGAGTAAAGTCGGACACACTATAGCCAGGGGTACAGAAAGCCCATTAGCAGGTCTACTCTCAAATCATCTCTGAATATCAGACTTTTCAAACAGCAGAAATGGAAAATGACGGATATTAATAAATAAAGAGTGGGAGATTGTGGAACAGAGTGAGGTGGATACACACAGAAAATGATAGACAAATAGAGAGGCATATTGAGATAGAGGCTGAAAACAAAGATTCGCCATTCAACATTGGTGCTCACTGACAGAAAGGAGAAGGAAAAAAGAACGATTGAAGGCTAACCGTTCGCCAGCTCAGGGCAACAGAATCAGCATTATGATTGAAAAAGTCAGTTGACATTTCTGAAAGTTGGCGTTTGTCGGCTAAAGAAATATTCCGATAAATATGCTGATTTGATAAATAAAACTGACAATTACCCTAGCATTAAAACAATATAATGCATAACTCGCCTGGTTCTATCGATCTGAAACATTAACTCGGTTTATCACCACAGAATCGGCCAAGCCTGCTGAGTTTCTGTCAATTCCTGTTTCTGATTCGGTTTTCCAGTATTCGCAGTTACTTTGTTTAAAGTTAATCTGAATCATGTTTGTGACAAATCTCGATCAATTGCCAACTCCATACTTCATCCCCTGCATCGAAAAGGCTGTTCCCACGATTAATGATCAGAGGAAAACTCCATTTGGTGAAACAGTGACAAAAGTGAACTTTCAGCAATAGATGACAAGAGAAAGGAAAGATATGCTGATGTGTCTTCTTAATGATGCCGTTTTTTGCCTTTTCATCTGTGATAGTTTAAGCTGCAGATCAGTTTCTACTTTCTTCCAATTATTACAGCGTGTAAAATGCCTTTCAGCCCATCTGCAGTGCGATTCCTTGGAAGCCCACGTATTTGACTCCCAGTTAATGCAAGGGGCCCATAACCTTGCCTTTCTGATGTTACCAGGGCGAATCTCAATGGGTTTCTCCCTGTGATCTTAAGTGCCACAACAATGGAACTGAAGTTTGATATGGACACATTATGTTGTAACTTCCCTGCGGAACTCATCCTCGTATTCACCCACAGAGGGAGACACACAAGAGGTCTCAGGATTAGTCACGTGCCATATGCTTCACATTCGCCAGTTTCTCCGACCAGCTCACCACAGATGGTCATAGATGTCTGCAGCACAGAAAGCGTCCTTCAGCACATGAAGTCTGCACCAGTGGGCGGCACGGTGGCACAGTGGTTAGCACTACTGCCTCACAGCGCCAGAGACCCGGGTTCAACTCCCGCCTCAGGCGACTGACTGTGTGGAGTCTGCACGTTCTCCCCGTGTCTGCGTGGGTTTCCTCCGGGTGCTCTGGTTTCTTCCCACAGTCCAAAGATGTGCAGGTCAGGTGAATTGGCCATGCTAAATTGCCCGTAGTGTTAGGTAAAGGGTAGATGTAGGGGTATGGGTATGGGTGGGTTGCGCTTCGGCGGGTCGGTGTGGACTAATTGGGCCGAAGGGCCTGTTCCACACTGCAAGTAATCTAATCTAATCCAGTCGAAGACGGGACCTGACAGTTCTTGTCGCATTTTCCAACAGTTGCACCCAGACATGCAGTGGGTTGAAGATTCCAACGATTCCCAAAATGTCTGAAATGTCTTGTTTTTCCTTCTCATGTTATTTGAATAAGAAAGAAAAAGACAGTGTGCATTCTCCCTTTTTATTTGTTGACATTCCTCATTTGCAATCAGTAGGATTCTAGGCTGTGAGGGGAAAGCCAAATTAAATGTCAAATGCAGTAACCACCTATCCACAGCTACAGAACCACACTGACCTCTTCATTTTCCAGTTCTCTCTCCCTGTCGACCTGAGGAAGGGTCAATCATCATCGTCTTTGTTTGAATCCAATCACTTCACAGTTTTCAAAAGCGTGAAATTTCCGAGCATGGTGGGTTTGGTTGTGTAATCCTGATGGATGGAATGGACATTCAGTCAAAACCAAGAACATAAATTGCGGGAGAAACTAGGCAGACCTGGCAGCATCTTTGCCGAGAGAATCAGAGACAATATTTCAAAACCTCATCAGAACTCGGTAATCTTCCACAGGCACTGCCAAACCGGCTACATTTAACAGTTTAATGTTTTTGTTTCAGATTGGGAGAATCCACAGTTGTTTACATTAACCATTAAAGCAAAGTAGAAACTTATAGAACATTAACGTGCAGTACAGGTCCTTCGGCCTTCGATGTTGCGCCGCCCCGTCATACTAATCTGAAGCCCATCCCGCCTACACTATTCCATGTACATACATATGCCTGCCCAATAACGACTTAAATGCACTTACAATTGGCGAATCTACAACCGTTGCAGGCAAAGCATTCCATACCCTTACTACTCTGAGTAAAGAAACTACCTCTGACATCTGTCTTATACCTATCTCCCCTCACTTTAAAGTTGTGTACCTTCGTGTTTGCCGTTCCCATACTTGGAAAAAGGCTCTCCCTGTCCACCCTATCTCACGTTCTCATTATCTTGTATGACTCTATTCAGTCACCTCTCAATCTTTTTCTCTCTAACGAGAACAGCCTCAAAACCCTCGACCTTTCTTCGTAAGACATTCCTTCCTTACCAGGCAATATCCTAGTAAATCTTACCTGCACCCTTTCCAAAGCTTCCACATCCTTCTTATCATGCGGTGACCAGAACTGTACACAATACTCCACGTGTGGCCGTATCAGAGCTTCATACATCTGCAGCATAACCTACTGATTCCGGAACTCAATCCCTTCATTAATAAAGGCCAAAACAGTGTCTTACTTCTTAACAACCCTGTCAATCTGTGTGACAACTTTCAGGGATCTGTATACATGGACAACGAGATCTCTCTGCTCATCTGCACTCCCAACAATCTTACCATTAGCCCAGTACTTTGCATTCCGATTACTCCGTCCAAAGTGTATCACCGCACAATTGTCCACATTAAACTCCCTTTTCCACTTCTCAGCCCAGCTCTGCATCCTATCTATGTCTCTCTGCAACCTACTACATTCTTCGACACTATCCACAACTCCACCGACCTTACTGTCGTCCGCAAATTTACTAACCCACCATTCTAAGCTCTCATCCAGTTTATTTATTTAAAAAATGACGAACAGCAGCGGACCCATCACCGACACTTGCCATATTCCACTTGTAACTGGACACCAAGGTGAACATGTTCCATCAACTATAACCTTCTGTTTTCTTTTAGAAAGCTAATTACTGATCCAAACTGCTACATCTCCGACAATCCCTTTCCTCCGTATTTTGTATGACAGCCTACTGTTATCATACAGTTATCAAAGGGACCCTTTTCGAACGCCTTGCTGAAATCCATATACATCACATCAACTGGTTTACTCTCATCTAGCTGTTTGGTCACTTTGTCAAAACGGCCAATAAGATTCGGGAGCCACGACCTACCCTTCACAAAACCGTGCTGACTGTCCCTGATCAGATTTTTCTTTTCTACATGGTTAAAAATCCTATCTCGTATAACTTTTGCAACACTTTACCAACAACTAAAGTGAGACTCACTGGTTGGTAATTACCAGGGTTGTCTCTACTACCCTTTTTGAACAAGGGAAACATTTGCTATCCTCACGTCCACAAGCACTATTCCTGTAAAAAATGACGACTTGAAGATCAGTGCCAAAGGCTTGGCAATCTCTTCGCTTGCTTCCCAGTGGATCCTAGGAGAGACCCCATCCGGCCCAGGGGACTTGTCTACTTTCACACTCTGCAGTATTTCTAATACCTCTTCGTTGTGAACCTCAATCTCTTCTAGTCCAAATGCAAGTATCTCTGTATCTTTCTCGCAAACATTTTCTTTTTTATCGTGAACACTGTCGAAAAATATTTCTTTAGTGCATCCCCTATCTCCTCTGACTCCACACAAAACTTCCCATTAAAATCCTTGATTGGCCCTAATTTAAACCTCGTTATTCTTTTATTCCTGACGTACCTATGGGAAGCCTTAGGTTTAACCCTGCTCCTATCCACCTCCAACTTCTCATGTCTCCTCCTGGCTCTTTTGAACACTCTTTTTAGGATTTTGCTGTCTTCCTTGTAACACTCAAGCGCCCTAACTGAGTTTTCACATTTTGTCCCACCGTAAGCTTTCTTCTTCTTCTGGGCAAGGGATTCCACTTCCTCAGCAAACCATGGCTCACACGTTCTATATCTTTCTCCCTGCCTGACAGGTACATACTTATCAAGGACACATAGGAGCTTATCCTTCAATACTCTGCACATTTTTAATGAGCTTATCCCCTGCAGTTTCCTTCCCCATTCTACGCTCTTTAATCGTTCCTAATTGCATCGTAATTTCCCTTCCCCCAGCTATAACTCTTGCTCAGTGGAGTACACATACCCCTTTCCATCACTAAAGTAAATCTGACAGAATAGTGATCGCAATCACGTTAATATACACTGTTCTACTTCCCCTTCCCAGAAGTCCTTTGCTCGTTCCTCCCTCGCTGGTTCCTCCCTAAAGAACCTAAAGGTAAGAAGTTTAAATATTCTTACCGCCCTTCCCGACATTCACCTCGCAACAACGTTACCTCCTCCCGCCTGTCGCTGCTCCGAAGTGAACCATTGGACTGAAGGCAAGCAGTTTAAATATACTTACCGGCCTTACCGACAATCATCTCGGACCAACGTCACTTCCTCCCGGCTCCCGACTCGCACTGCTCCGAACTTCTTTGTTGTTCATCACACGAAAGTTTTCCGTTTGGATAGCATTTTCTTGACGCCATTAGAAACACGAAACTGTGCAGCGCAGGAAACAGATGCAGTAAGAATATCAATCGCTGTCGCCCTGGAGGCTCTTGAACCAGTAGCATTTCAGTTAACAGTCGAATGCGCTGAAACGTCCAACCTAATATCTTGGACAATCCTCGAAAGCAGGCCGTGACTGACTTCCAAATTCAGTCTGCCCTTGCCAGAACGACGACTGTCCTTCTTCAGTTTTACTTTTCCAAACTAAAGACTGAACCATTCATAATGGGGACATGGTATCTGTCTGATCCAGGATTAGTGGTACTGGAAGAGCACAGCAGTTCAGGCAGCATCCAACAAGCAGCGAAATCGACGTTTCGAGCAAAAGCCCTTCAAGCCTTTATTCCTGATGAAGGGCTTTTGCCCGAACCGTCGACTTCGCTGCTCGTTGGATGCTGCCTGAACTGCTGTGCTCTTCCAGCACCACTAACCAGTATTTGGTTTTCAGCATCTGCAGTCATTGTTTTTACCTATCTGTCTGATCCAACTCACTACAGATACTCTCATGTCACTGGAAACCAGCTCTCCTCCAAGAGGGACAATCTCCCTTCGAGCGTCTCAGTGATTGTGTGTTCCAGAGATTTTCATTATCCCAGAGTCCAGATGAAGTTTCTATTCCTCATGTACAAGAGCGAGAATTCTTTCAATGCCTCAGGTAAGTTCCTGTCCCAAGAACATCAGAGTCAATGTCCCGTCCTTTGCTTGGTCCGACAGTTCACCTTTGTTCATTCTCCTCTGATTCCATTTCCCAGAGTTTCTCAAGATTGGCAAAGCTGGAGACTGGTTATGTGGTTTGCCTCTTTAACATTTTTCCAACTGCCAATTTACAACATTTTTATAGTATCTCTTCACAACCTTCTACCTTTCACCATGTCCAGCGATAACTCCCGTTTTGTGGAGAGATGCCCGAGGCTGGTGAGTTTCAATTTCCTGCGGCTGTTGATAATGATGGGAGAGGGAGCGGTAGGGATAGGCACTTTGACGAGCAGGAGGAAGTGTTGCCATTGACCAGAGTCAGTGACCAGAGCACTGCGATTAAAGGAACCTAAAGAAAAACAGAACTTCTGCTCACGACGTTCAAAGAATACTGCAGACACCCAATTTGTATCGCAGTGCATCTGGAAAGAGAAACCGAGGTAATGTTTTAAGTACAGTACATTTCTGGTGAAGAACTCGAGTATTCCATGTGTCATAAAATTGCTGGTCTCGTTTGTGAGATAGGTTTTCTGAACTTTCGGCTAAAATTCGAATTGTAGGAAGTCATTTACAACGTAGTCAGTAGGATTCGAGCCTGCACGTGGAAACCCCAATAGACTTCGGTTTCATCACCTTAACCTCTCGGCCATGGCTACACACGCAGCTAGCTTGTTTGGCATATTGTATGGAATGAATTATTAATACCTGTAACACCAGTATTTGGTTTGTCCTGTCTGCAGCATGACCCCAGTATTCGCTGTCACCCTCTCTTGGTTCAGAAAGGAGAAGGATGTTCAGAGGTCAATTCGAATTGCATACATATTGATGAATGTTAAACTGGATGACTAGGATCCATTTTCACGTGTACAGAGGTTAGTAAACACAGAAGGAGATTGAGAAAGAAAAATGTCATTGTATTTGTCAAACACGTTGACTGCCAGCTGAATTGCAGCTACTCAAATGTTGCTGAAAAGATTCACAATTGGCAAATCTAATATGTAAGTCCGGTTCTTTTTTTTTTAACTAGATCAAAATATGATAATTGTGCAAATACACACAGTTGGCACTGGACAGTGCAGAGCTATCTTCATTAGTTTAATAAGCTCTGAGTTACTCCTGGGAAAATGTGGGAACGGAGGGCTTTCTCACAGCGGAAGTGTTCAAACATGTAAGGCTCTGATGAGGACGATACTCTCCTTTTCGAGGGTAGCAAATCTGTGGAATGCTTTACAACAGTGGGCTGCGAAGGCTGGGTATATTCAAGCCTGAGACAGACAGACATTAAGAGCCACGGAGATAAGGCTGAAAAGGGGAGTTGAGGATGACCCAAATCAGCCGTGATCTCATTGAAAGCTGTCTCCAACTTGATGGGCTAAATGATTCCATCTCCTCTCATATATTTGCTGTCACTTGCAAGATGATAGACAACATTGCAAAAGAAGAAAAGCACAAAGTTAGGAAATGATGATTGCAGTCAAATTGAGTCAAAATTATTTATTGAAAGGAAAGTCATATTTGGTGATTTGCCAGATCTCTGCGAACATGACCAGCTGATCAAGGGAGCTATTGATCTGAGTGTATTTGGACATGAAACACACAAATGTTAGTGACATATTAATTGTTTTTTCTGTCGAAGCAAATGTTTTTTTCTGATGCTCACAACGAAAGAGATGGTTCACAATAAAAGAAAGAGATTAAGTCACATGAAAAGTAGTCGATGACCAAGGTATAGCGCCCGTTGTTCGATGGGACTGATATGATTTATTAATTATTTTTCTCCAAACTTTCTTTACTTATCAAACGGGAGTGGAAGAGCGGAAATGAAAATCGCCCAGAAGTCTTGCCATCTTCTATCACTCGCATGCAGTAATATTTTACTTGTACGGTTTAATTTGCACTGCGGTTACTGTAAGTGGGCTTGTAAACTATACCTCCTGGTGACCTCTTCCCTCACTGTTCCTCATCTCTACACAAATACATTTTACATCCTTACCTCCTGTATCAAAATAATCTCTAAGCATTGCATACATGTTACCAAAACCTGGGCATTTCGCACACGCCTGTGTGTGTCATCTTCCAATATTAATTGATACCTTACTGTGTTGCAATTGCACATAATAAGAGAATAACAAAATAGAGGCAGGTGGACCTGGGTTTCAAACGCACAAAATTGCAGCTAAATCGCAGATTACTGCCCACAATACGATCACGGATGCACGCACTGAACCGTCAGGAAGCACAGAATAAGTACAGTACTGGTTGGCATGTCAGGAACACCATCGGAAACGCAACAGACATATTTCTCTTGACGACTATTTTGGATGTATTTCTCAATGAGCAACCTAATTTTACATGTATTCCATCAGGAGTTACCTCACACCAGGAAATAACTCGTGCTGAAGACGGTCATATAATCCAAGTTTTAAGCCCCGAAATCAGAGAGACTCTCAGTTTCCTGCATACACCTACAAGGAACAGCTGTCCTTGGCAATTACCGCGTAACTGAACTGTATGAATGCAGATCGCTGGTTGTCTGCCTGCTTCTCCTGTATAGTTTTCTGTGCAGTCCCTGCGTGCAACCTTGTCAACTATGTTTGTCCTGCACATGATGTGCATTGGGTCTGGTCAGTTTTCTCTGAGCGAGGCTGTCGGTTTAATTATTGTCATAATACCGAGTGAACGGAGGAAACTGGATGTCAGTTCCAGTAATTTACTTAAATAAATAGAAGCATGCTTTTAAAATTGCCACGTGGCATATCCTCATTGCGAAGTTCGTGTGCCAGGTATCTGCGAATCAAATTGCGGGACTATCCATTTTTGGCAAAGAATTTGTGTGGCAGTCACTAGTTACCACGACCAACTGTCCCCATTAGCAATACATACAAGTTGCAAAGACTACAAATTCAATGAGAAGAGCACAAGGTTAGTACGACAGGGCAAACAGAAGGCAGCCAGAAAATTTCTGGAAGCGGGGCACTCATCCACGGATTCCATCAAAAAACAGATTGATCCTGACCCAATCTGCAACCCCAAGAATGGGAAGGAGAGGGAATGAAACAAAATCAATTCCAAATTCCACAGGACAGCGGCGCTTCACAACAAGCTCTGTTGTCCTGAAGATGTCACCCAGAATGGTGAGATAAAGGCTGCCAACCATCTTCGCTTTTTCCGCCAAATATTTTAAAAAAACCTCCACGACACACAAGAGCTCCTCATCTTTCTGCTCAAAACACTCTGGTTATTCGCAGCAGAGAATTGTACACTGAACACCCGCGTGCCAGGTGGAGATATCAATCCCTACACTACCAATGTAGTGATAGCGAGGCCAACAGCTGACATTGTCATATGGACATCCACAAACACTGTCTTTGAAAGGTACCCTTTCATATGAAAGTCTGTGCAGCAGTAGATTCCGGAAACAAAGCACTCTATGCTGGCAGTTCATATTCCAGACAACTTGCGTTGTTCACCGTTTACTCTGAAAGTGAATGGAGACAGTTAGTTCACCATTATTTGGAAAGCAGATCCTGTTTATTGATGCTGTGGCGAAAAGGTGGGAAATCGCGATGTGAAAGTTGTTATATTTCTCTCAATTACTTCATTACTGTCCTGGTGAGGGTGAAAGGTGTTTGGCTCTCTCGATCAGATGGAGGCACCAGCGCATTGTTGACCTAATTTAATCAAGGATATAATTGGTAATCTTCACTTTTAATGGTTCATTGTTGTTCTGTTTTGTTTGATGATACCTGAGCACTTTCTGGGACTTGGCAATACACAAAATCTACACTAAATGTTTGGAATTGCCTCGCTGCGATTTGTGTGAGCAGTTCATGGCAGAGACAACCCACAGTGCCTCATGGACAGCATTTAAGTTTTGGAATATCTGATCATGCTCCTGCCTTTTTAGTTTTTCTTTTCCACGGTAAGAGCTGTCAGTTTTTGGATTCGGTGGAGAGATGAATGGGTAATATGGCATTTGAGGTATTTCTCTTCAGCCAAATTCTTTGACTGCGACCTTGCGGAACATGTCAAGAAGAATGGTCATTCGCAGCAAAAGTCCAGAAAACCTTCATCTCTGGATCGGTTGGGCCCATCCACCTTCCAAACAAAATAGCCAAACGCGCTGACTGAGTAACAAACAGCATGCGTTTTTTTTGCAAATGGTGTATTCAGACCGTTGTCGGCTGCTGGAGCATCTCAGAGTTGTCCAGCACGGCAACCGGTCTTGCTATCCAACTTGCCCTTGTTGAACAGATAAACGAAATTTATTGAAACATTTTTGCCAATAGTTGTGCCTTATCTCTCCGACGTCTTCCTGTCTATACACCCATTCAAATGCCTTTGAAACGTTGTGAGTGCACCATTCAAACAAATCAAAATAAAGAGGGAGATTATTAAATATGGGGGTAAGCTCGCCAGTAATGTAAAAGAAGACTGTAACAGTTTCTTTCGATAAATAAAGTACAAAAGAGCGGCGAAAGTGAACAATGGACTGCTGGGAAATGATACTGGAGAGATAGCAGTAGGGAATGTGATAATGGTCAGGGAACTGAATAAGTACCTTGCATCAGCTTTCACGGTGGAAGACACGAGTAATTCCTAAAACATTCAAGAGATTGAGGGGCCAGAGCTGAGTTTGACGGCCACGACTAATGAGAACATGCCAGAAAAAAATTGAATAACATGAAGGTGGTTAAATAACCTTGACCAGATGGACCACATCCCTGTGTTATAAGGGAGATAGCTGAAGAGGGAGTGGAGGCGGTCGTGTTTATCTTTCAGGAACCAGTAAAGTAAGGATCTGGAAACACACTCACGTGACAGCCCTTTTTAACAAGGGAGTAAGGAAAAACACAAAATCTCTACAATGAATAGCTTAACCTCGATCATAGGTAAGATCCTCGAATCCATTGTGAAGGATGAGATTTCCGAATACTTGGAAGTATTTGGTAAAACATTGCAAAGTCACGACTGTTTCAGCAAGGGAAGTTCATGCGTGATAAACCTGTTGGAATTCTTTGAAGTGGAAATAAGCAGGCTTGACCAAGCACAGCAATGATAGTAGTTATGCACCTGGATCTCAAGAAGACCTTTGACAAGGTGTCAAACAGGAAATGTCTGAGTACGATCACAGAGACATGAGGGAGGAGCTGGGTATAATTGACTGGAAGAAGGGCCGAGCAGGAAAGGCAGTGCAACAGCAATGACAGGAGACTTTTGGATTTTTGTTAGAGGCGAGGTCGTGGCATTGTTAGAAGCTTGGCTGTCTGGCAAAAAGCAGAGAGTAGGGATGAAATGGTCGTTATCATGATGGCAGCCGATGACAAGTGGTGTTCCACAAGGCTGAGTGTTGGAATGGTAACTTTTTACTCGTTACGCTAACAATCTAGATGAGAGAATCGAAAGCATTCTGGCTACGTTTGCAGATGATGAAAATATAGGCAAATGGACAGGTCATGTTGAGGAGGCGGAGAGGCTGAAGAAGGATTTCAACATGTAAAGAAATTGAGAAATGAATTCCAGTGTTGGAAAGTGTGAAGTCGTGAATTTTGGAACAAAGAAGAGAGGCATGGTCTATTTTCTAAATTGGGAGAAAGTTCAGAAATCTGAAGTGCAAAGGGACTTGGGAGTTCTAGTGCAGGGTTCTCTCAAGGTAAGCTTGTAGGTTGAGGCAGTAGTTAGGAGGGCAATAACATGTATTATTGATGACATTTATTACGAGAGGAATTGATTATAAAACCGGTTGCATACGGCTCTGGTGACACCACATTTGGATTATTGTGCGTAATTTTGAGCCCGTATCTCAAGAAGAATGGATTGGCCCTGGAGTGTGTTCACAGGATCTTCACGAGAATGGTGGTAGGAATGAAAAGCTTATCGTATGAGCCATGTTTGAGGATTCTGGGTCTATATTCAATAAAGTTTAGAAGAATGAAAGGAATTGTAATGGAAGCATGCAAAATACTGAATGACCTGGATAGAGTAGATGTTGACAGATGTTTGCATTGGACGAGGACCCGAGAGCACAGCCTTAAATGAAAGGGAACACCCTTCAGAACAGTAATAAGGAGAAATGCCTTTAACCAGAGAATGGACAATTTTTGAAATTTATTGCCACAGAAGGCAGTGGGGCCAGGTCAGTGATAATATTTGAGAAGGAGGTAGATAAGTATTGGTTATCCAAGGAATCAATGGTTACAAAAGGAAGGTCGGAGAATGGGTCAGGGAAAACTGTCAGCGATGATTGAACGGTGGTGCAGACTCGATAGGCTAACTGGCTAATGTCTGCTCCTATGTCTTATCGACTTATGGTTTAAACCTCAAGGAGGCACCTTGCATCTCTGAGAAGATCGATTCATGTCCTCCATGAATGTCAGTAGCTAGAGGGAACAGTTAACTGTTTTAGAATGAAGGTATTGTGGCTGCTGTCAGGGTGGTGGATAATATGATATTCAGTGCAGGATCACACACCCACTGCACTGTATTAATATGGAGAGAGTTTATTCAAAACCTGGACGTCTCTGTCTCTGGCAATCACCGTGGAGAGTGCGGGTTGCGGTGGGAGGGCGTGACGTCCTCCCAGGCACTTAAACTATACAGCATCATGCATCTTGAGTGAAAGAATAGTCATGGAAACTACGACCTTCTCATTATCTGTTTAGAATATAAAGAGTGATTGTCGATCCCACTCAGTTTTCATGCAATCACCTCGTATTCTATCACAGCGCTCCCGATCAACTTTCACTCACTACTAGTGGTGCTATCATCACAGAGATTAATCTGGTGGAACCCCTGTTCATTCTCCTGAGGTAAGGAGCTCACACCTTATGAAGGAGAGAAAATCTGCCCACAATGCCCCAAATAGTGCCTCAACAACACTCTCAGGTTTGATCGCAATAATTCCTTTCCCTCACTTAGCTGGCTCCGTTTCTTTTGTTTGAAATAGGAAACTATTAATTTACGATGCAATGTCACTGATTAAAAATTTAAAACATCCTTACATCTGTAGGTCAGCAACAATAAAGCCAGCACAGGAGGTGCTTATCGAGATGGACATCACTGTCAGCGAGAGACTAAATCACAAAGAATCCGTCTAAAACACTGAATGGCCACCGAACTGAATGGAAATCAGCTGCAGGAATTTAGGAGAGAGGCAGAGGAAGGGAGGTATCTTTCCTTTTGATCTGCCCTCACGGGATGTGTGCAGACCTGATCAGGCCAGCATCTTATGCCTTACTTGAACTGAGTGTTCAGTTGCTCCACAGGACAGTAAAGAGTAAAACACAGTGCTGTGGGTTTTCAGTTACACAGAGACTTGACCAGGGAAGGATGACCCACTGCTTTCTCTCATGGACATGAGGCAAGCCGATATCAAGAGATTATTATTCTGTGGCTCTAGATTATGAGCCAATGGTGTGACCAACATACACTGTCTTCCCATCTTTCAGATTTTATGCAGAGAACAAGTTAAACATTTCAAGTGCAATTACTTTACAATGGATTCGTGGTAAGAAGGGTCTTGAAACAGTTGTATCCGGAATTAACAAATGCACAAATTATGGTTTATTCAGGGGTTGCACTGAGGCTGAAGAGGAGCCTGGACGTCATAATGGTGGTACTCGATTGGACTGGTGAGTGCGGAGGGTATGGAGATGTTAACTGTGCAGGAGAAAATGAATCAAGGAATTTGAGAACAGTCTGTTTCATCCTCACAGATCGGTGAGCAATTTGTATTGAGTATTTGCTAGTAATAATTTCTAAGGAATGGAATCATTGATTGGAAATGAAAAAGTTGATTAGCACCCTTCCAAAATTTACATATCATGATCATCAATTCAGTTCAGACCGTTTCACTAGACAGCTCGAGTGACTTACCAGAAACACCAACTATAGCAAGGATAGGATAGTAACCAGTTTGAATATACATCATTACATCTTCAATCAGCGATGCTAAAGATATCCAGGGCTGAGAAAGCCAGGAAAGACCAGCAGATAAACTTCTCTCCATTCTTTCAAAATTTCAATCGAATTGTTGTGGTTCTGTTCGCCGAGGTGGGAATTTGTGTTGGAGACGTTTCGTCCCCTGTCGAGGTGACATCCTCAGTGCTTGGGAGCCTCCTGTGAAGCGCTTCTGTGATCTTTCCTCCGGCATTTATAGTGATTTTTATCTGCCGCTTCCAGTTGCCAGTCCCAGCTGTCCGTTGTAGTGGCTGGTGTATTGTGTCCAGGTCGATGTGTTTATTGATTGAATCTGTGGATGAGTGCCATGCCTCTAGGAATTCCCTCGCTGTTCTCTGTTTGGCTTGTCCTATAATAGTAGTGTTGTCCCAGTCGAACAGTGACAGCCAGACTACTGCGACCACTAGGACTCATAACAGCACACAAACCAACAGCCAGTCTCAGACAACAACTCACCAGGACAAAGGACCCGATACCCAGCATGAGCAAAACCAATGTAGTGTACAAAATCCCTTGCAAGGGCTGCACAAAACACTACATAGGACAAACAGAAAGACAACTAACAATCCGCATCCATGAACACCAACTAGCCACGAAACTACACGACCAGCTATCCTTAGTACGAATACACGCAGATGACAAGTAACATGAATTCGACTCGGACAACACTCCTATTATAGGACAAGCAAAACAGAGAACAGCTAGGGAATTCCTAGAGGCATGGCACTCATCCACAAATTCAATCAATAAGCTCATCGACCTGGGCCCAATATACCGGCCAATGCAACGAATAGCTGGAACTGACAACCGGAAGCGGCAGAGACAAACCACTACAAATGCCGGAGGAAAGATCACAGAAGCGCTTCACAGGAGGCTCCCAAGCACTGAGGATGTCACCTAGACAGGGGACGAAACGTCAGCAACACAAATTCGCAGCTCAATGAACAGAACCACAACAACGAGCACCCGAGCTACAAATCTTCCCACAAAGTTTGAATTTCAGTCTAATGTTCACAGATTCTGATCCAGTGTTGGAACAGTCCAGTCTAATGCTATCAGTTTCTGATCTCTCCTCACCCTCTCTCTGAAGCAGCGGATCCATGTTACTGGTGTGGGTGATGCTCACGCTCATACGATGGGACAAAACACTGAAAGCATTCCTTATTCATAGAAGCGAGAGGTATAGGAGTCATGGAGACTGACATAATCACAATTGCTGAATAAACAGCTCAGTTAATCCCTTTCAATTCAATACTATTTCATTAAAATTCTAAATAACTTTGAACATTAGTACATTCTGGGTGTGATATGTGAGTGTGACTGAAGGAAGGACTGTTGAAGATGGAAGATTGTTTGCGTGTAATCATTCAGTCTGCCTTGGGTATGGAAATGATGCCAGAGGTTTAACAGAACATAAACATACTTCTCTGCTCTTACATGGAGAAACACATCTTGTAACTCCAGATCAGTCATTGCAATATTCAGATTGTTATTCCAGAATCAGAGAGGGCTGGTGTGGGTCATGTTGTTGATGTTATCGATCTTAAGAAACTGTGACGGTGTATCACTTACTGGACTTCATTTACATTGCGATTATGACATTGGGGAAAAGAAAGAAGGGGGAGAGGATTCGGGGGCATGGCTGTTCAGTCTGAGTGGAGGAACAATGATGTTCCCCAATTACTAGGATTGGAACTCATAACTCATCATAACTGATATAAAGAACAGATTCAAGGATACATCTACAATGAGGCATTAACAGAGACAATATTAATGAAATGCATTTATGCAATACAAAATACTGGGAATCAATGATTTTCTATACAGACCGAAATATGCACACTACAAAGGGATTGGTTGTTAAAATGCACTCCTGATATGGAGCTATATAAATTGAAATGTGGATTACAAAACTATGGATGTGGTGTGAAATATTTATCAATAATTATTTGATCCACAGCTGAGATCCTGATTTCCCCTCTGTCAGTGTCATGGAAAATTAACAAAATTAACATTTTCTGTGAAACCTGAAAGAGAATGCTCTGCTAAATTTCAAACTTTTCTGAACTTTGTTAATAGTTTGCTGAATTCTGCAGTCGAGGTGACGGCTTGTCTTTACTGAACTTTGTAAACATTCAACCTGGTCTGCCGAGCAGTCGAATTCAGCAGAACAGAAAAACAGAGACAGTTATTTCCACGGCAAAGGAATGAGAAGATAAGAACTCGAATGTTTCCCAGCCCTTATCCTTGAGCGTGTGACAAGAGTAGTTTACAGGAATATATGAATGTTGTTCAGGGTCCTTACACAAAGCGTTTTTTTTGCCAAGTGTATTGGTTCCCTGCAGCGATTATAAATAAAGCTTTTTCTTTGCTCTTGATAGCTCCTGAGTTCAGTCAGTTTAATTTCCATGGCAGTAAACGTGGGGGCTCGTCCAGTATCCCGCGTTTAGGTAAGATTCTGAAGATTCCTAGGAGGCGCAGGTGGCAGCGCCTTGACGGTCCTTCACATCATCTTGAGTACTGAAGTGTCCCCTTTGCGTGAGAGGGTTGGGAATCTGTGGATTGCGCCAGAGCTGGGAGTTTGAATCGAATAGTGTTGGGGTAAGAGCGGTCGCTTTAATATTTCTATGTAGAGACTCATTCTAAGAGAATAAATTAATCAGTAAGAGGGTTCAGTAAACTCTCGCATGGTATTCAAGCAAAACTCAAGGGGAAGGATTGCCGTCTCTAGAGTCGTTAAGAGACAACAGACTAAGGGTGGTGTTAGACTTGGAACCAACACAGGTTGAGATGACTCGCCAAAGACATACCGGGTACGTGGTTTCTTGGTTTACAAAAAAAAAGACATTGTGGCGGACGCGCCCAATGCGAGAGGAGACCTCCAGAGGTAAAGGCAAATGGAAAAGATAACGGTACTGCGAGAGAGCTGACACTTTTCCAGTAAAAATTGAAATGGACTTCAGCAAGACCAAACAAAAAGAGGGTTAACAGAGGACTTGGAATGGCCAACCAACAATACAGTATATGTTAAATAATTACGGCCCAGAGTCTGTAAAGCAGTTAGAATTGTGCATCAAGGAATGTGGTTTTAATAAAAGGCAATTGGAAATACTTTGGTCACGGTTGGAGGAGAGAGAGTAGGAGAAACGGAAGGGGAAAATAGAACCTTGGAATTGGAGTATTTATAATATGTGCAAGGCTGAGGCTGATATCAGCGAAAGGAAATCTCAAGTAAAAGGCATATCAAATACGCTACAAACACTAGAGCAAATGCAGACGTATGCAGAAAACAACCTAACGAAGCTGAACAGTGCCTTAAGTCTGTTTCAGATCCTGACATTGATGGCTACCCTCCGAGACCAATAGCCCTCCAAGATCTGCCTGGTGAAGATCCCAAGTTAGCGACCGCCGCCTCAGGGTCTGATGGCATGTCATAACCCCAACCAACTGAAGGAAGAAGGCCAAAAGAAGATGCCCACTCCACGACAGGAAGGCATCCAGAGTCTGTCCGCGATCTCCCCATGACGGTTGATGAGTCAGGCGGTGAGAGCATTGGCGTATGATCATCTTACCAGGTAGTTCTGCAAACACCAATGGTTGATGTTGCAGGTCCAGAAGCGTGCCCAGTGTGGGTCCACCGACCATGGACCATTAAAGAATTCGGCCGTGCCTCTGGACAGTTGCCTGATCCACGTAAGATTGGAGGGAATAAGTTCACCAAAGAAGTGACGAAGTTCTGTATAGGGTTCCGTCCCACATTGCATGCGATGAGACGCCTCTTGGGACGAAAGCTTTGTGCTGATGTCACCAAAATCAAGTATAACTGGCCAGCCGTAAATGTCCATGCCACATCAACCGACCCACAAGCGGAAAAAATGGAGACATTAATGGTTTTGTTGCAACGCAGCCAATTGCCTGTAGGGAGACATTGCCAGTGCAAATGGACATGACCAAAACTGCAATGTGTAAACAAGGAGAAGGTGAGACAGTGTCCCAGTACCTTACGCGCCTCACTGAAGTCAATAGCATCCATAGTGGACTGAGACCACCCGACAACATAATGGCATAAATCACGGCGTATGAGGAACACCTGAGGAACAGCTTCATCAATGGAATGAAGGACGAAATAGTGAAAAAGGTAAAAGGCACATAGATTACCTGGGACACGGGAAAGGTGAATTTGATAGAACAACATGCGATACATGCTGAAATATTGCTTACCCAGCAGAAGGATAGGTGGAAACGAAAGATGGACAACAAGTGCATAACTCTCAGCCGACTTTGATGCAAATGGTCATCCAGCCGTTGGAGGGATGTGCTGCAGGAAAAGAGAGAGGCAGAGGGGAAGATTGTGGAAGTGGAAGAGGAAGGGGTTGCAGAAGAAGTGCTGGCAGAGTCGATCTGGTGGTTGCTTAGTTTGTGGAGCAATGGACCACTGGGCGTGTCATTGCCCGCACAGACAGACTCACCCGGCCCTGGAGGCTAGGCAGCAGTGTGACTGGCAGGGGAAGACTGAGATAGAGGTCAGCAGCCCACAAGGTACAGGTAAGCCTCTCTCCTTTATGCTTGGCAACGAAGACTCGCTTATGCTAATCTCTTCTACTAACCTTATTGGCCCTGAGACCTGTCCCACCTCAATATTGAGCACTGCGATTGCGAATTGTGGACAATACGTTCATTATAACAACAATGCCTATAAGTTGATGCCTACGTCTATGATATATGTGGAAGGTACACCAGTTACTTTTTTTAGAAGACACAGGGGAAGCATTTTGAGTCATTAAATCAAGCCAGTACAGAGAGTCAAAGCCAATAAGGTTGAGTGGAAGGTTCCTGAACTCAATGGGTGCATCAGGAGTTGTGCTACAAGAGAGATTTACGGCACCGCTGCAGAACAGAACACCCGTTAAACCCTGAGGCTACAGCCGGAATTACTCGAGTCTTTGAATTCCCCTTTTCAGGCAATAACTCTTGTTCCGCGCACCTCAAATGCTCCTAACCCCTGTTTTATATTAGATAAAATTCCACCGGACAGTAAATAATTCTCTGTTGTGGATTTAGCAAATACCTTCTTAAGTGCACTGGTACACCCAGATTGTCAATTCTGGTTTGCTTGTTTTATTCAAAGGGAAATCATATAACTTCATATGACTTTGTCAAGGTTGCTGTCAGTCCTCCCCCATATACAATGAGGCTCTAAGCAGGAGTCTGGAGACTTTTGTTTTAACCCTAGCGCCAGCGCTTCTGCTGTGTGCAGATGATTGCTTGATAGCAGCAGAAACTACACCTACATTGGTGATTCCGAATCCAAACAACCCTTCTGACAAACGGTCGATGAGAAGTGTGGCTGCATGACATCTGACCTGTTGCAGATTTATAGGGGAGTGATTGAGGCCAGTAGCGTATTTTTCAGTTAAACTAGACCCCACAGCGGCAGGATTGCCGAACTGCTTGCAAAACATGGCCGCATCTGAAAAGGCTGTTATAGCATCCAAACATATATTCGGCTATAGTGAATTAACCCTACTGGTAGCACATGCAGTATCCTTACTGCTTTCCGAGTAAAATACAGCACACATTTCGTCAGCACGTTGGCTCAGATATAACACTGTATTATTGGAGACGCCTGACATGACAATAAAGTGATGCAACGTCCTTTACCCTGCTAACCTTCTCCCCACAGAAGGAGACATAAACCTACATGAGTGTGTTGTTGTAACAAATGAAATTTGCAGCCCTTGACCAGACTTGCAGGATTCTCCACTTCTGAATCCGGATATGGAGACTTTTGTGGTTGGGTCAACATTCAGGAGCAAGAAGACAGGCCAGAAATGTGTTGCATATGCTGTAATGACTACCCACGAGGTAGTCAAAGTTGGATCAATAGTTTCTCATCATTTGTCTTGACTGAGGCATGTAAATTGGCTGAGGGAAGGCCGGGGAATATTTACACCGACAGCAGATATGCATTCGGGGTTGTACATGACTTTGGAACCCTATGGAAACACAGGGCCTTCTTAACCTCCAGCGGAAAGCCCATCACACACCGTGGTCTGATGTCTGACTTCCTAGAAGTGGTCCTACTGCCCAAATCAATTTCTGTATGTAAATGTGAAGCTCCCACAAAAAAATAACGATTCTATTTCTTAAGGCAATGCGAAGGCAGACAAGGCAACAAGGTCGGCAGCTCAGCAGCCGCGAAGTGATCAGTTTTATCGTGCATGACAAAGATTTGCACCCCAACAGCAGATGTAAGGGAATTCCAGTCACAGACAACACTGGAGGAGAAGCGTGAGTGGACAAGGGCAGTGTGCAGCATGAATGAAGGGGTGTGTTGTGGCCCTAATGGTAAAGCCTGTCTTCCAAAATCATTACTTCCATTTTATGCAAAACTGACACACAGTAAGGAACATGTATCAAAACGGGGGATGTACGACAGTATTTCAGCACACTGATACACTAAGGGATTTACACATTAATCCCAGAAATATTGTGAACGATGTGTTATCTGTGCCACTAATAATGTGGGGAGGGGATTACAGATGAGACAGGCAGCACACCCCCCAATCCAAAAGACACTTTGAGCATTTACAGATGGATTTCTTTGAACTAACTCCGAGCGGAGGGAACATAAATTGTCTGATTATAATTGATATGTTTTCCAAATGTTGGAAGCATTCTCCATGTCAAAACAGGATGCCAGTGCCTTGGCTTTTCTAACTGAAATAATTCCAAGATGGGACATCCCTGAAAGCCTTTGTAATGACAATGCGACACAAATTGTCAATAATGCCTTGCAGCAGATCCGTGATTATTTGGGAATAAACATGAGACAACACTGTCCTACCACCCAGCGAGTGGTGAGGCAGTGGAAGGAGAAAATGCTCCCCTAAAACATATAAATTGACAAAATGTTGTGAGGAACTAGGGTTGACATGGACAAAGTTTTGCTAACGTATATGAGATCTGGGAGGAGAGGAAGAGCTAATCTTAGCCGGTTTGATATTTTGTTTGGTAGGCCACCAATTACAGGAATGGGCCCATGACCTCAGGTAAGACAGGCAACAGACCACTGTGAGGATGAGATGCTGTGTTACTGTGTAAAGCTCTCTACACTTTTGTGTCAAACATCGAATCAAGTGAAAGCAACACTACCCCAATCAGCAAAGGGGAAGTTGCACGATCTGGAGACTGGAGAGTGGTGAAAAACCTCAGGAGGAAAAGCTAGAAGGCGAACAACTGACTGGGACCGTTTCAAGTGCTCCTTACAACACGGGCAGTTGTTAAGATCGCTGATGTATAGATATCTGGCTCTGCATTTTTTAAAATGTTGTTTTGTACATTTTTTAAAAATACTGGCTCTGTTTCCTTTGTCCTTGATGCCATAAAATGACAAAAAAGGGAAAAGTAAGGAGAAATTAACAAAATTATCATTTACTATGAAATCTGAAAGCGAATGCTATGCTCAATTTACAACTTTTCAGAATGTTGCACCTTGCTGAATTCTGCTGTCGAAGAGACAGCTTGTCTGTGCTGAACTTTTTAAACATACAACCTGGCCTGGTGAGCAGTCGAATTCAGCAGAAAAAGCTAAGTAAAACATAAAGGCAGTAATGTCCACAGCAAGGGGAAGAGAAAATAAGAACACGAATATTTCCCAGCCCTTGTCATTGAGCGTGTGATAAGAAGAGCATAAGAGGAATACATTAATTATGTTCAGTGCCCTTACACAAGGCGTTTTTGCCAAGTGTATTGGCCCACTGCAGTGGGTAAAAATAAAGCTTTTTCTTTGCTCTTGTTAGCATCTGAGTCCAGTCAGTTTAATTTCCATGACAGTCAGTGATCCACCTGACTGAGATTCCCTGGACCAGTCTCTCACACAGTGGGGGCTGTCATCATTCCCTGCTGGTCTTGGATTAGGCTATTTTTAAAAATCCACCTTCTCTGTGATACTAATCTATTGGCCGAATGGATTTTGTTTAGCTGTTAGTAACCTAGCTCTGTAATATTATTGGGAACAAGTGATCTGGGCTGACAGCCAATATCAGCACACTGCTCACAGTGTATGATACCGAGACAAAGGGCTTGCAGTCCAGAGGTATGTCTAAATATAACTTCTAACTTCTGTCTGTCCATATCTATCCGCATTCATGCTGTCTTTTGATCTATTTAACTTCACCCTCATCTAACACCTCTTCATCTCCCACTCACTTAGTTGCTCCCCTTTCTATTCTCTCTCAGTTTATCTCTCTTCACTTTCTTTCTCTCGGTTTATTTCTCTCTCACACAATTTATCTCCACATACTCTCTCTCGCTCCAATTGTGCCGTTTTCGAGCTTGTGACCCCACGATGGGCAGACTGACTCCCATTTGTTCGATAATAATTCCGCGGTTCTCTGACCCACAGTAAGTACTTTCCGTGTCTGGACAGACACACTGCTCCGGTGACAGGTACAGTGCACAATTGCCATTCTCTCTTCATGTTCTTCTCTGATGTGCAGCTGCCTTGACATGTCTATTCAAACAAAACAGACTGAATGGAATTCGAGCAGTCAGGATGACTTTCATCACCGTGCATTTCAATCAGGATTTAATGAAGGATGAGGTTCCACAATAACATAACAATTAAAGAAAAACAGGACAACACAATGAATACCAGTTGTGTACAACATTTGTTTCGAAGTAGGCTTCATGGTATTCCCGCGAGATTATCAATCCAGAAAATCAGCTCCTGTTCTGTGGACCGAGGTTCGAATCCCGCCACTGCAGATGTTGGAAATTCAATTCAATAATGTTAAAATATTCCTGGAATTAAGAATCAACCTATGAGAATGAAATTGTTGCCGATTGTCAGAAAAATCCATCTGGGTCACTGATATCCTTCAGTGAAGGAATCTTCCATTCCTCATCTGGACTTGCCGACCATTGACTCCAGACCCAAAGCAATGTGATTGACTCTCAATTGCCCTCTGAAATGGTTTAGCGAGTCAGTCAGATGTGCCACAAAATCTCAAAGAAATGAAACCGGATGTATTGGACTGGATACCGGAAAAGTGAACGTTAGAAAAATCATTGTTGACCCTGCAAAATCCTCCTTACTAACAATGAGTGCTCATGCCAAAATTGGGACAACTGTTTTACAGACCAATCCAGCAACAGCCTGACATAGGCATACTCACGGAATTTTACCTTGCAGATATATCCCAGACAGCACCATCGCCATCCCTGGATATGTCATGTTCCAAAGGTAGGACCGATCTAGCACAGGAGGCAGGTCAGTACGATAAAGTTGGGCGGTCGATGCTCTGGAATCCCTGTAACCTGTAACCTCATATATCCAGCATATCCCCCACTCAACAATTGCAATCAAGCAAGAGGATTAAACCTGGTTCGAAAGAGAGTGCAGGAGGGCAAGCCAGGAGCAGAACCAGGCATATATAAAGATAAAATGTTAATCGGCTGAAACTTCCAAACAAAACTATTTGCATGCCAAATAGTATAAAATGCAAGGGACAGGCAGAGCTAAGCGATCCCAGAACCAACACATCTGTTCTAAGCTCTGCAGTCCAGCGAATCTGATCGTGGATGGTGCTGGACGATTCAACAACTCACCGGAGCAGGAGGCTCCACAAATATCCCCAACCTCAATGATAGAGGAGCTCAGCACATCAGTGCAAAAGATAAGGCTGAAGATTTCACAGAATTCTTCACTCAGAAGTTTTGAGTGGTTGATCCACTTCGGACTCCTCCCGTGATTCCCTTCATTACAGATAGCAGTCTTCAGCAAATTCGATTGACTGATATCAAGAAACGATTGAAGGCAATGGATACTGCAAAGGCTATGGGCCCTGATAACATGCTGACAATAGTCCTGAAGGCTTGTGCTCCAGAACTTCCCGCTCCCTTAGCCGAGCTGTTCTAGTCTGGTTACAAACCAACAATGGGAAAAAAATCTGCTTAAGTGTGTTCAGAACATAAAAAGCAGGACAAAGTCAACCCGCCCAAATACCACCTCATCAGTCTACTCCCCATTGTCAGTAGAGTGATGGTAGGGGACATCAACAGTGCTATCAAGCCAGCACCTGCTCAGCAATACCTGCTCAGTGACACCTAGTTTGGGCTCCGCCAGTGACACTCAACTCCTGACGTCATTACAGCCTTGGCTCAAACATAGAAGAAAGAGCTGAATTCCCCACTTGACATCAAGGCTACATTCTTTCAAATATGGCTTCACGAAACCCGAGAAAACACGGTATTGCGGGCAAATACTCCATTATTGGAGTCATACCTGATAGATCGGAAGATGGTCATTGTTGTTGGAAGTCAGTCATCTCAGCTCCAGAACATCTCTGCAGTAGTTCCTTAGGATAATTTGGATGTAGGCAGTTCGCTGAACTGGAAGTTTCATTATCAGATATTTCATCAACACACAAGACAACACCTTCAGTGACTCTCCAGATGAATCCTAGATCAAAGCATCTTCAGCTGCTTCATCATTGACCTTCCCCCCATCATAATGCAGACGTGGGGATATTCAACAATCACTGCACAATGTTCAGCACCATTCACAAATGCTCAGATACGGAAGCAGTCCATGACAAAATGCAACAAGATCTATCCCTCTCCATGTTTGGGCTGACAAGTGGCAAGAAAAATTTGCACCACACAGATGCCAGTCAATGACCATCACCAATAAGAAACAATATACCAACTTAATATTTGCAGCATTATCATCACTCAGTTCCCAACTATCAATATCCTGGGGGTTATGATTGATTAGAAACTCAACTCGACTCACCACATAAATGTAAGAGCAGATCAGAGGCGAGGAATACTGCGTGAGTAACTCACCTCCTGACTTCCTAAAGCCTGTCGATCATCTAAAAGACACAAGTCAGGAATGAGATGGAATTCTCCCACTTGCCTGAATGAGTGCAGACCCAACAAGACAAAAGAAGCTTGACACCATCCAGGACAAAACAGACGATTTGATTGGCATCGCATCCATGAGCATTCACTCCCCTCACCACCGTCGCTCAGTAGCAGAAGTGTGTACTATCTACAAGACACAATGCAGAAATTCACCAAAGATCCTCAGACAGCATCTTCCGATCCCACGAATACTTACATTAGAATGACAAGGCCAGCATACTTATGGGAATGCCACCACCTATAAATTCCCTTCCAAACCAATCAGCATCCTTATGTGGAAATATATCCCCCTTCCTTCACTGTTACTGGTAAAAACCCTGGAATTCCCTCCTTCATAGCATTGTGGGTCACACACTGCGGTTCAAGAAGGCAGCACAACACCACTTTGTCAAGGGGGCAATGAGGATGGATAAGAAATGGTCGGCCCATCCAGCGATGCCCGCATCCAAGAAAAGATTTTTTAAAAATAGTTCCAAGTTGAGCTTCTCGATGGGACAGGTTATCTGATTTGAGCATGAACAGGAAAGCAGTGTTTCTTATACAGAACATTATCAACGTTTCTGTTATTAGAAGGGTGTTCAGGGTTCGATGACTTATTGTTGCTATGTGCTGTGAGAAATTGCATCTGTTTTGTTAAATTCAACAAGACTGGCGTAACAGGATCGATTCTTGGAAAATACCAGTCTGAAAATGGCAATCATTTGAGAAACAGTGTTCTCCCGCCAGATGAGACTCACAGATAGCTGTGAGTATTCAACGTTTAATAGACTACTGGCCGACACTGAATCCTCCCATCATCCACATCACAGGGGTTACCATTGAACAGAACGTGAAGTCAAATCAACATACAAATAAATGTGTTACATGAGCTACTCAGAGACTTACAATTCTGCACTGAATAATAGACCACATGACCATAAGAGCATGAGATATTGCTATAGATTGAGGCCATTCAGCCCAGTTTGTCTCTGTGAAACTGTGCCATTTTGTCATCGTCTCTATGACGACTGGACATATCTTCTACACACTGACTGTCTCAATCTTTGCAGTAATCAATCAGTTTATATTAGATGCCTCGCCTCCCATTGTTCTAAATTCCATGGAGTACACAAACTGCCGCTCATGACAAGCCACCATCCCCAGGATGGATCACCTCCAACACCCACTGATCATGCCCCAGAGATAGTGCCCAAAATAGCTCCCAATATTGCAAATGCTGTCTGAGCATGGCCCATTACATTCTCAGCGGCATGTCTCCTCTCTTGTATTCCAGGTCCCTTGAAATGAATGCTAACATTGCATTTGCTTTCCTAACTGTCAACTGAACCTGCACAATAACCATAACAGAGGACGAGTGCTTCAAGTCCTTTGTCACCATAACGGAGTAATTCACAACATTCGGGAGCAGGGTGTGCTCCTACTGGGTGTCAGTTGTGCAGGGAGTGAAGATGTTACATCCAACTGGCAGAGGTATTTCCAAACATCTTCAACCTCTCTCTCCTGAAGCCGAAATCCCAACCTGCTTCAAGAAGACCACCATCATCCATGTAAGTTAGAAAGCACATGCAACGTTCCTTAATGACTCCTGCCCAGTGGCTCTGACCTCAACAAACATTAGGTATTTTGAGACGCTGGTTGTGGCCCACACCACCTCCAGTCTTCCAGCCTGACCTGCTGTCCTATAATGTGCCGACTGATGTAAGGGGTCCACAACAGATGCCAAATAACGAGCCCTGCACTTATCCCTGGGATATCTGGACATCAAGATGCCAACACCAGTCCCCTGCTCATTGACTACAGCTCTACCATCAACATCATTATCCCCTCCAGACTGATCTCAATACTCTGTGACCTTGATCACGGCTCCACCCTCTGCAACAGGATCCCAGGTTTCTGACACACAGGCGACAATCTGTGAAGATAGGTATCTGCACATTCTCCACAACAAAACACAACACTGGAACTCCTTGAGGATGTGTTCTCTGTCCCCTATTGTACTCCCCGTGCACCCACAGCAGTGTCCTCAGCCCCCTGCTGTACTCCCTGTATACCCATGGCCCTACCCTCAGCCCCCTACTGTACTTCTTTTACACACATGGCTGTGCCCTTCTTCCTCAGGAGGCTCAGGAAATTCAGCATGCACGACTTCGACAGATACACCATTGAGAGCATACTATCTGGGTGCGTCACGGCGTCATACGGCAACGCTCTGCCCAGGACAATAAGAAATTACAATAAGTTGGGTGCACAGACAACCTCCCAACCATTGACTCTATATACACGGCTCGTTGCCGCAGAAAGGCTGCCAACATCTAGAACATTGAACATAGAAAATTGAATAATACAGCACAGCACATGCCCTTCAGCCCACGAGTTTGTGCCGACAATTTATCCTCATGTACGCACCCTCAAATGTCTGTGACCATTAGCATGTCCAGCAGTCTCTTAAATGTCCCAAAGACCTTGCTTCCACAACTGCTGATGGCAACACGTTCCATGCTCTCACAACTCTCTGTGGAAAGAACCCGCCTCTGACATCCCCTCTATACTTTCCTCAAACAAGCTTAAAACTATGACCCCCAATGTTAGCCATTTCTGACCAGGGAAATAGTCTCTGGCTATCGACTCTATCTATGCCTCTCATTATCTTGCATACCTCAATTAGGTCCCCTCTCCTCCTCCTTTTCTCCATTGAAGAAAGTCCGAGCTCAGTCAACGTCTCTTCATAAGATAAGCTCTCCAGTCCAGGCAGCATCCTGGTAATCCTCCTCTGAACCCTCTCCAAAGCCTCCACATCTTTCCTATAATAGGGCGACCAGAACTGGACGCAGTATTTCAAGTGCAGTCTAACCAAAGTTGTTAGAGCCGCAATAAGATCTCACGACTCTTAAACTCAATCCCCCTTTTAATGAAAGCCAAAACACCATATGATTTCTGAACAACCCTGTCCACTTGGGTGGCCATTTTAAGGGATCTATGTACCTGCACACCAAGATCCCTCTGTTCCTCCATACTGCCAAGAATCCTAACCTTATTCCTGTACTCAGTTTTCAAACTCGACTTCCAAAATGCATCACCTCGCATTTATCCAGGTTGAACTCCACCTGCCACCTCTCAGCCCGTCTCTGCATCCTTTCAATATCCTGCTAGCCTACAACAGACCTCTATACTGTCAAAGACACCTCCAACCTTTGTGTCATCTGCAAAATTGATGACCCATTCTTCAATCCCCTCATCTAAGTCATTAATAAAAATTACAAACAGTAGAGGCCCAAGGACAGAGGGCACTTACCACTAACTTCCAGGCAGAATATTTCCCTTCTCCTACCTCTCGCTGTCTTCTGTTGGTCAGCCAATTCTGTATCTAGACAGCTAAGTTCCCTTGTATCCCATTCCTCCTGACCTTCTGAATGAGCCTTCCAGGGCGAACATTATCAAATGCCTTGCTGAAATCCATATACACACATTCACAGCTCGACCCTCATCAAATCTTCTAGTCAGATCCTCAAAGAACTCAATAAGATTTGTGAGGCATGACCTGCCCCTCACAAAGCCGTGTTGACTGCATTTAATCAAGCTATGGCCTTTCAGATGGTCATAAATTCTATCCCTCAGAATCCTTTCTAACACCTTGCAGAAGACAGACGTGAGACTTCCTGGTGTGTAATTGCCTGGCATTTCCCTATTTCCTTTCTTGAAGAGAGGAATTACATTTGCCTCTCTCCAGTCCTCAGGTATGACTCCAGTGGAGAGGGAGGATGCAAAGATCTTCAAAGTGGCGAAGTAATAGCATTTCTCGTTTCCCAAAGCAGCCGAGGACAAATATGGTCCGGGCCTGGCGACTTGTCAATCTTAATGTTTGACAAAATCTTCAGCACATCAGCTTCCTCTATCTCTATCCATTCCAGCAAGCACACCTGCTCTTCAATGGTTTCATTCACTAGAAAGTTTGTTTCTTTCGTAATGGCAGAAGTTTTAAAAAACTTATTTAGAGCTTCCCCTCCCTCCTTGGACTCCCCACACAAGTTCCCCATGGTATCCCTGATCGAGCCTACTCTTTCATTGACCATTTTCTTATTCCTAACATGAATATAAAATGTCTTTGTGTTCTCCCTATTCCGATCTGCCAAGCCGTTCTCTTGCCCCCTCCTGGCTCTCCTTAGACCATTTTTGAGCTCCTTCCTCGCCTGCCTGTAATCCTCTAGAGTTGAGCTTTACCCTAGTTTGCTCCCCACCTTATGTAAGCTACCTTCTTCCTTTTGACGAGAAGCTCCACCGCTATCCCAGATTACTGAGTGAAGGGGGAGAGGAAAGAGTTAGGGCATTAACAGATATCTTTGTCGCATCCTTGGACACAACTGAGGTCTTGGAGGACTGGAACGCTTTTGCTTAAATACGGTAACATGAATAATCCAGTTAATTATAGACCAGTGAGCCTTTCATCAGGGGTTGGGAGCTGCTAGAGAAGATACTGAGGGAAAGGGTCTATTCTCATTTGGATGAAAATGGCATTATCAGTGATAGGTAAAATGGTTGTGTGCAGGGAAGGTCATGTCTTACCAACTTAATAGAATTCTTTCAGGAAGTGACAAATTTGATTGATGAGGGAGGGACTGTAGATGTCATGTATATGGACTTCAGGCAGGCGTTTAATATGTTTTTCCATGGTCGGCTTATGGAGAAAGTGAAGTCACATGGTGTCCAGGATGTGATCTATACATGGATAAAGAACGGTTGAATGGTCATATTTGTTTTACACATTGGAAAGGTTTGGCGTTGGAAAGGTGTTTACCAAATGTGTCTCAACATTGTATAGTGATCCCAAAGCAGTTGTGGTCACCAATGGATTAGGTTCGGATAGCTTCAGTGTGGGTAGAGGCTGCCGTCAAGGATGCCCTCTCTCGCCATTGTTATTTACGCTAATAATTGAACCACTAGCAGAAGCTATACGAGCCGATCCTAATATACCGGCCCCGAGGATTGGTCTAGGTAAACATAAAATTACCCTTTATGCAGATGATGTTCTTCCATTCCTCAGTAATCCTCTGATGTCCGTACCTCGCCTAATCCAAGTTATTAATACATTCAGTGCATTCTCAGTCTATAAAATTAATTATTCAAAATCAGAAGCTATGCCAATGGGTGGCCTTGCTATGACACCCCACTTAGTGGACGGGTCCCTTTTTCCCTTTCGTTGGTCCCTGGAGAGTTTCTTATATTTAGGTATTTTTATTACTCCAGTATTTGGTCAGTTAAACAAGGCTAACTTTGTGCATTTACTGGAAAGGATAAGGCAGGACCTCCAGCGATGGGGAGACCTTCCAATTTCCTGGTTGGGTAGAATAACCCTAATTAAAAAGAATGTTCTGCCTGTCTCCTATATCCTATGAGAATACTTCCGGTGATACTGCCGAGGATGGCTCTTCGGCCCCTCATTAAGCTGAAAAAGCTACAGCTTCCACAGACAAGGGGAGGATTGGACTTTCCAGATTTTAGGAAATATCAGTTAACTCCCTATTAAGTTACAAATCTGATTTGATCTTGTCTGATCCACAATCAATCTGGTTGGACATCGAGGCCTCTCAAGTAAAATAACCACTTATTAACCTCTTATTTTCAGACAAGAGGAAATCATTACAGATCACTGTAAAACACTATAATACTAAACACAATTAAGGCTTGGAATATAATGCGGCAAAATGAGGGTAATTCACATAAAACAACCCCATATGCACCGATAGTGGGACCATGGGGATTCCAAACGGGGTTAACAGATGCCACTTTTAAACTATGGAGATCCAGGTGTATCTCATGTCTAGGGGACCTATTTAAAGATGGGGTCCTGATGTCTTTTGAACAGCTGCATCAGAAATTCGAATAATCTAATGGAGACCTCTTTCGATATTTCCAAATTCGAGACTATATACAGAAGAAGACGACGTTATTAGATAGTCTTTATAAATCAGATAGAGAATGTAGTGTCCTACGAATAGTGGGGGTATCCTCCGTCAGTACTATTTATCATTTACTACGTGATGAAGTATCGGGAGATATGGACAATCTGCTTAAAACATGCGAACAGGATTTAGGACTAGAAATCTCTATACAAACATGGAATATTTGGGAAAATGTTAGAAGAATTACTATCTGGAACAGAACCCAGGCTATCCAGCTGAAGATACTTCATAGGGCCCATATAGCACCGGTTTGATTGGCAAAATTTAAGGCAGGAGCATCTCCAATGTGTCCCAAATGCAAAATAGAGGTGGGCACTCTTGGACACTGCCTATGGACCTGTCATAAGATCCATAGATATTGGTCTAAAGTAGCAAGTACCCTGAGAGAAATTTTAGGAATGGAAATTAAAGGGAACCCTGTATTTCTCCTTTTGGGCTTTTCGAACTAACCCTCTCTGGATATGCACGGGAAGAGATTAGTTTCTATTTTCACTTTCTATGTAAGGAAAAATATTTTGGTGAACTGGGTAGCTGAGGGCCCCCCCTGGACTTTCAAACTGGCACAGATTAATTATGGAATATATTCCCCTTGACTTCCTTACAAATATGGTGCACCGAAAGACCGAATTATTTTATAAAATATGGCAGCCCTTCTTGAATTGCACAAATGCAGATATTTCGGCTATCCTTACAAGGGCTTTTATTTAATTGAGATTACAAACCTGGCTGGTCCAGGGCCCCTTAGGAGAGGAATCCCACACGCTTACGGGTTTTATTACATCTAATGTTAACACATTCCGAGCATGTAAGAGACTTAAATATAAACTCTGGTTAGTTGTAGGTTAGATTAGTAGACAGTTGGGTTTTGTTTTTTTTTCTTTTTCGGTTTTCATTTCTTTTGTTAAATTTTGGCTATTGTATATTTGATTCAATTGTACATCAATGCTTGTATTTGAGAATTTTGGTTATTTTTGTAAACTTGTAAAAATGTTAAATTTCTAATCAAAATATCTTTAAAAAGAGAGTCGTGAGATCTTGTTGCAGCTCTGTAAAACTTTGGTTAGACCGCACTTGGAATACTGCATCCAGTTCTGGTCGCCCTATTATAGGAAAGATGTGGATGCTTTGGAGAGGGTTCAGAGGAGGTTTACCAGGATGCTGCCTGGACTGGAGGGCTTATCTTATGAAGATAGGTTGACTGAACTCGGACTTTTTTCATTGGTGAAAAGGAGGAGGAAATGGGACCTAATTGAGGTATACAAGATAATGAAAGGCATAGATAAAGTCGACAGCCAGAGAATATTTCCCAGGGCAGAAATTGTAAACACGAGGGACATATTTTTAAGCTGGTTTGAGGAAAGTATAGAGAGGATGTCAGAAGTGGGTTCTTTACACAGAGAGTTGTGAGAGCATGGAATGCGTTACCAGCAGCAGTTGTGTAAGCAAGGTCATTGGGAATATTTAAGAGACTGCTGGACATGCATATAGTCACAGACATTTGAGGGTTCGTACAGTCGGTTTATCTTACATGAGGATCAATGGTCGGCACAACATCGTGGGCAGAAAGCCCTGATCTGTGCTGTACTGTTCTATGTCCTACGTCCTATGTTCTATGAGGTGTATCTGTACCTTTCGACCATCTGAACCCGGTACTGACAGATAGTGCTCCCTCAATACTTTAGAAACCATCCCCTCAGTATGTTTATCCCCAAAACACCTCGACAGAACATTCATGCCCTCAACACCTCAGAAAGCAAACCTGTTTCCCCCTTGGACCGTGTTCAGCCCCAAACCTGTTCTCACTGTGATGACACCACTGCCACCCCCAAGATTGGAGCCCAGGGCCTAAAACATCATTTGAATCTCTGGATTGATCATAGAATCCCTAAGATGTGGAAGCAGGCCATTCGGCCTATCAGGTTCACACTGAACATCGGCAGACCATCCCACCCAACTTCTCTCTCCCTGCATCCCTTCATTTCCTCTGGCTAATCCACCTAGCCTGCACATCTTTGGACAGTGGGAGGGATCTGGAGCACCCAGAGGATGACACGGGGAGAATGTGCCAACTCCACACAGACAGTCGCCCGAGGCTGGAATCGAACCCGGGTGGGGTGAGGCAACACTGAGCCCCCGTGACAATCCCACCATCTCCTCCCCGTTGATGACAGTTTGATGTTTATACTCGGCGAGTATCTAACTTGTCTAGCTTTTATTGAAGAAATATTAGGGAAAAGGGCAATGCCTCCTCAAGCTCAAGATGCTTGAACCCCCTCGAAAAAATATTTATATCAATTTGAAAAAGAGACTGTATTTTAAAAAGTTTTACCTGCAAACATAGTCACTAAAGTTCGGTTCTGGACAGTCTTTACAACAAGTCTTTGCCATGACATATATACTCCCCTTGACTGACTAACTGAAATGTTAGGTCTGAGCTGTTCCTACTGAATTAACATCACAAAGTTAAATTGAGACGGATCTTTGTGAATTGCCTGTGTTCTGTATCTGTTCTCCCATGTACCCCTCCCTCCGAATACAATACCTTACAAAGCCTTAAACCTGTTTGTCAACTTTCAGCAGAAGCAGCCTCAGGGCATTGAACACAGGTTGAATGACTCAGTGACGCTTGGATTAGGTCAGATCAAATTCCCAAGCAAATAGATGGCTGGGGGAATTCAATCGCAATGGTGAAGTGAGAGAGGAACAATTCACATTTCAAGTGAACCTTCCTCAAAACGGTCTGTTCTGAAGGAACTTTCTGGAAATCACTGGATTGAAAGGTGAACTCTCTCTCTGTCTCTTTCTCCCTCTCCCCTCAGAGATGTTGCCGGACATGCTTAGCTCCTTCAGCAATCTCTGTATTGATGTTTCAGGTCTCCAGCGCGTCCGTACAGATTGATTTTAGTGCTGAATTCTCAAGCTTGCTCAATTAAAGGGATTGAATTCCTCCCCCATAAAGGGGGAGGTCGGGGGGCAGTTACCTCAGCTAACAGGTTCGTGATACCAACATTGTTGGCTCAATTTCTATCATGGAGGAGAAAGTGAGGACTGCAGATGCTGAAAAATGTGTTGCTTGAAAAGCGTAGCAGGTAAGGCAGCATCAAACGTTCAGGAGAATCGACGTTTCGGGCATGAGCCCTTCTTTCGGAGTGAGGAAAGTGTGCCAAGCAGGCTAAGATAAAAGGTAGGGAGGAGGGGCTTGGGGGAGGGGCGTTGGAAATGAGATAGATGGAAGGAGGTTAAGGTGAGGGTGATACGCCGGAGAGGAGGTCGGGTGGAGAGGTCAGGAAGAAGCTTGCAGGTCAAGAAGGTGGTGCTGAGTCCGAGGGTTAGGACTGAGATAAGGGGTGGGGGGGGGGGGAAGAGGAAATGAGTAAGCTGGAGAAATCTGCATTCATCCCTTCTGGTTGGAGGGTTCCTAGGCGTAAGATGAGGCGCTCTTCCTTCAGCCGTTGTGTTTTGATGGTCTGGCGATGGAGGAGGCCAAGGACCTGCATGTCCTTGGGAGTGTGGGAGAGGGAGTTATAGTGTTCAGCCACGGGGTGGCTGGGTTGGTTGGAGCTGGTGTCCCAGAGGTGTTCTCTGAAATGTTCCGCAAGTAGGCGGCCTGTCTCCCCAATATAGAGGAGGCCACATCGGTTGAAGCAGAGGTAGTAAGTGATGTGTGTGGAGGTGCAGGAATATTTGTGGTGTATATGGAAGGATTCCTTGGGGCCTTGGTGGGAAGTGATGGGGGAAGTGTGGGCGCAAGTTTTGCATGTCTTGCGGTTGCAGGGGAAGGTGCTGGGAGTGGAGGTTGTGTTGGTGGGGTTTGGGAACCTGACGAGGGAGTCCCGGAGGAAGTGGTCATTCCAGAACGCTCATAGGGGTGTGGAGGGAAATATATCCTTGGTAGTGGGGTCCGTTTGGAGGTGGCGGAAATGATGACGGATGCTGCGATGTATATAGAGGTTGGTGGGGTGTCAGGTGAGGACCAGTGGGGTTCTGTCCTGGTGACGATTGGACCACCACACTGTCAGAGGGTCAGCACTGAGGGAGTGCGCATTCAGAGGATTAGTACTGAGGGAGTGCTGCACTGTCAGACGGTCAGTACTGAGGGACTGCTACATTGCCAGAGGGTGAGTACTGAGGGATCACTGCACAGTCAGACAGTCAGTAGTGAGGGACTGCTGCATTACCAGAGGGCCTACTCTGAGGAGTACTACACTGTCAAAGGGTCATTACTGAGGGAGCACCACACTGTCAGAGGTTCAGTCCAAAGGTAATGCCACACTGTCAGAGGCTCTGTTCTCCGCCGCATCTGCTCCCAGGAGGACCAGTTCCAAAACCGTACCACCCAGATGGCCTCCTTCTTCAAGGACCGCAATTTCCCTCCTGACGTAGTTGACGATGCCCTCCACCACATCGCTTCCACTTCCCGCTCCCCGCTCCTCCGCCCTTGAGTCCCGCGCCTCCAACCGCCACCAGGACAGAACCCCACTGTTCCTCACCTACCACCCCACCAACCTCCATGTCCAGCGTATCATCCGCCGTCATTTCCGCCACCTCCAAACAGACCCCACCACCAGGCACATATTTCCCTCCCCTCCCCTATCAGTGTTCCGAAAAGACCACTCCCTCCATGACTCCCTCGTCAGATCCACACCGCCCACCAACCCAACCTCCACTCCCGGCACCTTCCGCTGAAACCGCAAGAAATGCAAAACTTGCGCCCACACCTCCCCCCCTTACTTCCCTCCAAGGCCCCAAGGGACACTTCCATGTCCGCCACAAACTCACCTTTCACCTCCACACAATCATCTATTGCATCCGCTGCACCCGATGTGGCCTCCTCTATATTGGGGAGACAGGCTGCCTACTTGCGGAACGTTTCAGAGAACACCTCTGTGACACCCGGACCAACCAACCCAACCACCCCGTAGCCCAACACTTCAACTCCCCCTCCCACTCCACCAAGGACATGCAGGTCCTTGGCCTCCTCCATCGCCAGACCATGGCAACATGACGGCTGGAGGAAGAGCGCCTCATCTTCCGCCTGGGAACCCTCCAACCACAAGGGATCAACTCAGATTTCTCCAGTTTCCTCATTTTCCCTCCACCCACCTTGTCTCAGTCAAATCCCTCGAACTCAGCACCGCCTTCCTAACCTGCAATCTTCCTCCTGACCTCTCCACCCCACCCCACTCCGGCCTATCACCCTCACCTTGACCTCCCTCCACCTATCGCATTCCCAACGCCTCTCCCCCAAGTCCCTCCTCCCTACCTTTTACCTTAGCCTGCTGGACACACTTTCCTCATTCCTGAAGAAGGGCTGATGCCCGAAACGGCGATTCTCCTGTTACTTGGATGCTGCCTGACCTACTGCGCTTTTCCAGCAACACATTTTCAGCTCTGATCTCCAGCATCTGCAGTCCTCACTTTCTCCTCTGTACTCAGAGAGCACTGACCCATCAGAGGGTCAGTACTGAGCGAGCACTACACTGTCAAACTGTCAGCACTGAGCGAGCGCGCATTATCAAAAGGTCAGTACTGAGGGAGTGCTACACAGTGAGAGTGTCAGTTCTGATTGAGAACTATTTCAGAGGGTCAGTACAGAGAGAGTACTGCACTGTCAGAGAGTAAATACCGAGAGAGTGCTGCACTGTCAGAGAGTCAAAACCGAGAGATTGCTGCACTGTCAGAGAGTCAGTACTGAGGGAGCACCACACTGTCAGAGGTTCAGTCTAGAGGGCAAGGCACACTGTCAGTGGATCTGCACTAAGAGAGCACTGCACAATCAGAGGATCAGTACTGGGGGAGTGCCTCCTTCCAAGAGGGTCAGTACTGAGGGAGTGCTGCACTGTCAGATGGTCAGTACTGAGGAAGTGCTGCACTGTCAGTGCGTCAGTACTGAGGACCTGCTGGACTATCAGAGGAGCAGGACCAAGGCAGTGGGTCAGTACTGAGGGAGAGCTATACTGTCAATGGGTCAGTACTGAAGGAGTACTACACTGTCAATGAGTCAAACCTGAGGGAGTGCTGTACTGCCAGAGTGTCAGTTCTGACGGAGTGTTGTACTGTCAGAGGTTTTGTCCTGAGATTGTGCCACACTGTCAGAGGGCCAGTACTGAGGGTCAGTACTGTCGGAGGGTCGGTAGTGAGGGAGTGCATCACTATCCGAGGATTAGTGTGGAGGGAGTGCTGCATTGTCAGAGAGTCAGGACGGAGGGATTGCTGTGCAGTGAGAGTTTCAGTAATGATGAAGTGTGCACTCTATGAGGTTCAGTACTAATGGATGGCCATGCTGTCAGAGTGTCGCACTGTGAGAGGGTTACTACTGAGGGAGCGCTGCACTGTGAAAGGGTTAGAACTGAAGGAGCACCACACTCTGAGAGGATTAGTACTGAGGGATCACCGCGCTGTGAGGGGGTTACTACTGAGGGAGCACCACACTATGTGTCGGACAGTCAGTACTGAGTGATTGCTGCATTGCCAGAGGGTCAGTACTGAGAGAGTGAAGCACACTCAAAGAGTAATTACTGAGGGAGCGCTACACGGTCAGTGTGTCAGTTCTGAGGGAGTGTTGTTTCAGAGGGTCAGTTCAGGGAGAGTGCTGCACTGCCAAAGGGTCAGTACCGAGGGAGTGCTACACTGCCAAAGGGTCAGTACTGAGGCATTGCTGGACTATCAGAAGTGCAGGAATGAGGCAGTGCCGCACTGTCAGAGGGTCAGTACTGAGGGAGTTCTGCTCTGTCGGAGGGTTAGTACCGAGGGAGTGCGAGACTGTTCGAGCATCTGTTTTGAGGGAGTGCCACATTGTCAGAGGTTTAGTACTGAGGGAATGCCACACTGTATGAGTGTCAGTACTGAGGAAATGTTGCACTGTAGAAATGTCAGTACAAAGAGAAGTGCTGCAGAATCAGAGGGCCAGTACTGAGGGAATGCTGTTGTGTTAGAGTGTCATTTATGAGGGAGTGCTTCAGTGTCAAAGGAGCAGTGCTGAGGGAGAGCTGCACTTTCTAGGTCAGTACTGAGGGATTGCAGCACCATCAGGGGCGCAGGGCCAAAGGGCATTTGCACTGTTTACGCATCAGTTCAGAGGGAGTACTGAACGATCAGAGGATGCGCAGCACTGTCTGAAATTCAGTATGACGGTGCACCACACTATGGGAGGGTCAGTATACGTGCAATGCCACAGTGTCAGAGGGTCAGTACTGAGGGAGTGCTGCACTGTCAGAGTGGCAGTACTGAGGGAATGCTGATGTGTCATAGCAACAGTACTGTGGGAGTGTCGAACTGTGAGAGGATAATACTGAGGGAGTGCTGCACTGTGAGAGGGTCAGTACTGAGGGAGTGCTGCACTGTCAGACGGTCAGGACTGAGAGAGTGCTGCACTGTGAGCGTGTCAGTATGGAGGGAGTGCTACAGTGTCGTAGGAACAGTACTGACGGAGTGTCGCACTGTCAGAGGACCACTACCGAGAGATTGCTGCACTGTCAGAGGGTCAATACTGAGGGAGTGCTGCACTGTCAGATGGTCAGTACTGAGGGAGTGCTGCCCTGTAGAAATGTCAGAACAGCGACAATGCTGAAGAGTCAGAGGGTTGGTTCTGAGGGAATGTTGTGGCGTTTGAGGCTCACTTCTGAGGGAATGGTGCACTGTTGGGGGGTCAGTACAGAGTGATCGCTACACTGTCAAGGGTGCAGGACCACGGCAGTGCTGCACTGTCATAGGGTCAATACTGAGGGATCGCAGCGCTGTCAGAGGGTCAGTACTGAGGGACTGCTGCATTGCCAGAGGGTGAGTACTGAGGGATCACCGCACTGTCAGACAATCAGTCCAGAGGGACTGCTGCATTACCAGAGGGCCATCTCTGAGGAGTACTACACTGTCAAAGGGTCAGTACTGAGGGGGAGCGGAACTGCCAGACGGTCAGAACCGAGGGAGCACGCACTCTCAAAAGGTCAGAACGGAGGGAGCGTTACACAGTGAGAGTGTCAGTTCTGAGTGAGTGCAATTTCAGAGGGTCAGTACAGAGAGAGTGCTGCACAGTCAGAGGGTCAGTACTGAGGGAGTGCTGCACTGTCAGATGGTCAGTACTGAGGGACTGCTGCGCTGTCAGAAGGTCAGTACTGAGGGAGTGCTGCGCTGTCAGAAGGTCAGTACTGAGGGAGAGTTGCACTCTCTGAGGGTCAGTACTACGGGAGCGCTGTGCAGTGAGAGGGTCAGTAGTAAGGAAGTGCTTATTCTCTGAGGGTCAGTACTAATGCATCAGCATGCTGTCAGACTGCCGCACTGTGAGAGGGTTTGTACTGTGGGAGTGCTGCGCTGTGTGTCTGACAGCCAGTACTGAGGGAGCACCGCGCTGTAATTCACAGTCAGTCCTGAGGGAAAACCACGCTGTGAGGGAGTTAGTACTGAGGGAGCACCACGCTGTGGGTCAGAGGGTCAGTACTGAGGGTTTGCTGCATTGCCAGAGGGCCAGTACTGAGAAGTGCTACACTCTCAAAGGGTCAGCACTGAGGGGGCAGTGCACTGTCAGATGTTCAGTCCAGAGGGAATGCGATACTGTCAAAGGATCTGTACGGAGAGAGCACTGCACCATTAGAGAGTCAGTACTGAGAAAACACTACCCTGTCAGAGGGTCAAAACTGAGGTATTGCTGCACCATCAGAGGTGCAGAATCAAGACAGTGCCACACTGTCAGAGGATCAGCACCGAGGGAGTTCTGCTCTGTCAGACGGTCAGTACTGAGGGAGCGCTGCCCTGTTGGGTTGGTCAGTGCTGAGTGAAAGCTGCACTATTGGAGCATCAGTACTGTCAGAGGTCAGTACTGAGGGAGTGTCGGACTGTCAGATTTTCAGTCCTCAGGGAATTCAGAACTGTCAGAGGGTCAGTACGGCGGGAGCGCTGCACTGTCAGAGGGTCAGTACTGACCCTTTTACATTGCAGCACTCCCTCAGAAGTGAGCCTTGAACGCCACAACATTCCCTCAGAACTGACCCGTTGACTCTTCAGCACTCTCGCTGTTCTGACATTTCTACAGTGCAGCACTCCCGCAGTACTAACCATCTGACAGTGCACCACTGAGGCTTACTTCGGAGGCAGTGCTGCAATGTAAACGGATCAGTACTGACCCTCTGACAGTGCAGCGCTCCCGCAGCACTGACCCTCTGACAGTTCTGAATTCCCTGAGGACTGAAACTCTGACAGTGCGAAACTCCCTCGGTACTCACCTCTGACAGTTCAACACTGAGGGAGTGCTGCACGGTCAGAGGGTCAGTACTGAGAGATTGCTGCACTGTCAGAGGGTCAATACTGAGGGAGTGCTGCACTGTCAGATGGTCAGTACTGAGGGAGTGCTGCCCTGTAGAAATGTCAGAACAGCGACAATGCTGAAGAGTCAGAGGGTTGGTTCTGAGGGAATGTTGTGGCGTTTGAGGCTCACTTCTGAGGGAATGGTGCACTGTTGGGGGGTCAGTACAGAGTGATCGCTACACTGTCAAGGGTGCAGGACCACGGCAGTGCTGCACTGTCATAGGGTCAATACTGAGGGATCGCGGCGCTGTCAGAGGGTCAGTACTGAGGGACTGCTGCATTGCCAGAGGGTGAGTACTGAGGGATCACCGCACTGTCAGACAATCAGTCCAGAGGGACTGCTGCATTACCAGAGGGCCATCTCTGAGGAGTACTACACTGTCAAAGGGTCAGTACTGAGGGGGCGCGGCACTGCCAGACGGTCAGAACTGAGGGAGCACGCACTCTCAAAAGATCAGAACGGAGGGAGCGTTACACAGTGAGAGTGTCAGTTCTGAGTGAGTGCAATTTCAGAGGGTCAGTACAGAGAGAGTGCTGCACAGTCAGAGGGTCAGTACTGAGGGAGTGCTGCACTGTCAGAGGGTCAGTACTGAGGGACTGCTGGACTGTCAGAGTTTCAAGACCGAGAGATTGCTGCACTGTCAGCGGGTCTTTACTGAGGGAGTGCCGCACTGTCAGAGGGTCAGTACTGTGGGAACACTGCACTGTCAGATGGTCAGTACTGAGGGAGTGCTGCACTGTCAGAGCGTCAGTACAGAGGGAGCGCTGCACTGTGAGAGGGTCAGTACTGAGGGAGCGCTGCACAGTGAGAGTGTCAGTTCTGAGTGAGTGCTATTTCAAAGGGTCAGTAGAGAGAGAGAGCTGCACTGTCAGCGGGTCAGTACTGAGGGAGAGCTGCACTGTCAGATGGTCAGTACAGAGAGAGTGCTGCACTGTCAGATGGTCAGTACAGAGAGAGTGCTGCACTGACAGCGGGTCAGGACTGAGGGAGTACTGCACTGTCAGAGGGTCAGTACTGTGGGAGCGCTGCACTGTCAGAGCATCAGGACAGAAGGAGTGCTGCACTGTGAGAGGGCCAGTGCTCAGGTTGTGATGCACTGTCAGAGGGTCAGTACTGAGGGACTGCTACATTTCCAGAGGATCAGTACTGAGGGATCATTGCACTGTCGGACAGTCAGTAGTGAGGGACTCCTGTATTAACAGAGGCCCATCTCTGAGGAGTGCTGCCATGTCAGAAGGTCAGCACTGAGGGAGCACGCACTATCAAAAGGTCAATACTGAGGGAGCGCTACACAGTGTGTGTCAGTTCTGAGTGAGTGCTATTTCAGAGGGTCAGTACAAAGAGAGAGCTGCACTATCAGCGGGTCAGTACTGAGGGAGTGTTGCAGTGTCAGGGTGTCAGTACTGAGAGTACTGAGAGTGCTGCACTGTCAGAGGGTCAGTACTGAGGGAGCATTGCATTGTCAGATGGCTAGTAATGTGGGAGCGCTGCACCGTGAGAGGGTCACCACTCAGGGAGTGCGACACTGTGAGAGGGTCAGTACTGAGGGAATGCTGCACTGTCAGAGTGACAGTACTGAGGGATAGCTCCACTGTCAGAGGGTCAGTACAGAGGGAGTGCTGCACTCTCAGACGCTCAGTACTGCAGGAGTGCTGCCCTGCAGAAATGGCAATACAAAGACAATGCTGCAGAGTCATAGTGTCAGTACAGAGGGACTGCTGTGGCGTCAGAGGTTCACTTCTGATGGAGTGCTGGACTGTCAAAGGATCAGTGTTGAGGCAGTGCTGCACTGTCAGCGTGTCAGCACTGAAGGAGTGCTGCACTGTAGAAATGTCAACACAGAGAGAGTGCAGCAGAGTAAAGAGGGTCAGTATTGCGGGAATGCTTTGGTGTTAGAGGCTCACTTCTGAGGGAGTGCTGCAGAGTGAAAGGATCGGTGATGAGGGAGTGCTGCACTATCGGAGGGTGAGTACAGAGTGATCGCTGCACTGTCTGGGGCGCAGGACCAAGGGAGTGCTGCACTGCCACATTGTCAGCATGGAAGGAGTACTGCACTGTCTGAGGGTCAGTACTGAGGGAGTGCAGCACTGTGGAAATGTCACTACAAAGACAGTGCTGCAGAGTCAGAGTTTCAGTAATGAGGGAATGCTGTGGCGTCAGACGCTCACTTCTGAGGGACAGCTGGACTGTCAAACGATCAGTGCTGAGGGAGTGCTGCACTGTCAGAGGGTCAGGACTGAGGGAGTGCTGCACTGTCAAAGGGTCAGGACTGAGGGAGTGCTGCACTGTCAGAGGGTCAGGACTGAGGGAGTGCTGCACTGTCAAAGGGTCAGGACTGAGGGAGTGCTGCACTGTCAGAGGGTCAGTACTGATGGGGTGCTGCACTGTCAGAGGGTCAGTACTGAGGATGTACTGCAATGTCAGAGGATCTTTAATGAGGGAGTGCTGCACTGTCGGAGGTTCAGTACTGAGGGAGTGCTGCACTGTCAGACGGTCAGGACTGAGGGAATGCTGCACTGTCAGATGGTCAGTACTGAGGGAGTGCTGCACTGCCAGAGGGTTAGTACTGAGGGAGTGCTGCACTGTCAGAGATCAGTACTGAGGATGTACTGCAATGTCAGATGTTCAGTGCGGAGGGAGTGCTGCACTGTCAGATGATCAGTACTGAGGGAGTGCTGCACTGTCAGAGGCTCACTACTGAGGGAGTGCTGCACTGTCAGAGGGTCACTACTGAGGGAGTGCTGCACTATGAGAGGATCAGCACTGAGGGAGAGCTGCACTATCAGAGTGTCAGTACTGGGGGATTGCCGCACTGTCAGAGGGTTATTGCTGATGGAGTGCTACACTGTCAGAGGGTCAGTACTGAGGGAGTGCTGCACTGTCAGAGGGCCAGTACTAAGGAAATGCTCAATCTTGGAGAGTCAGTACTAAGGTATCGCCATGCTGTCAGAGGATCAGTACTGAGAGGTCACCGCACTGTTGGTCAGTCAGTATTGAGAGACTGCTGCATTGCCAGAATATTGTACTGAGAAGCGCTACACTGTCAAAGGTTTAGTACTGAGGGTGTGCTGCACTGTCAGTGATTCAGTACTGAGTGTGTGCGGCAGTGTCACAGGATCATCGCACTGTCGGAATGTCAATACTGACGGCCTGCTTCATTGCCAGAGGATCTGTACTGAGAGCGTGCTGTACTGTCAGCATGTCAGTTCTGAGGGAGTGCTGCACTGTCAGTGGATCAGTATGGAGGGAGTACAGCATTATCTGAGGGTTAGGACAGAGGAAGTACTGCAATGTCAGTGAGTCATTGCTGAGGAGTGTTGCACTGTCAGAGGGTCAGTATTGAGGGACTGCCGCACTGTCAGAGGGTCAATAGAGAGGAAGTGCTGCTCTGTCAGAGGGTCGGTTTGAGGGAGGGATGCACTGTCAGAGGGTCAGGACAGAGGAGACACTGAGGAAGTGCTGGACTGTCAGAGGATCTGTTTGAGGCAGGGCTGCACTGTCAGAGTCAGCACTGCGGGAGTGGCGCACTGTCAGAGGATAAGTACTGTGGAAATGCTGCACTGTCAGAGGGTCACTACTGAGGGAGTGCTGCACTGTCATGGGGTCATTAATGAAGGATTGCCGCAATGTCAGAGGGTCAGTACTGAGGAAGTGCCACACTGTCAGCTGGTCAGTACTGAGGGAGCACTGCACTGTCAGCGCATCAGTCTGGGGGATACCTGCATTGTAAGAGAGTCAGTACTGAGTGAGTGCCACACTATCAAATGTGCTGAATGGCCTAATTTCTGCTCCCATGTCTTGTGGCCTAAGAGGAATATCTGAAATTCTTCCTTACATTTCTGCCTCTGCTTCCTACATACCCTGCTCAGCAATGATTCCCACGTTCAGATTCCAGATTCAAACAGACCGTCTTCATTTGGTTATTGAACCTGAAGAGGTTCCACCCTCTTTTCCCAGGGATCGACTTTTCGTTTTGCATGACTGACCTGCCAGCTCAAAGGGATATTTTCATGCTGCAGGGCTGAGGTTTATTCCTCAGCTTCCGTGTGCTCATCCCAAATGAATGCCACTGCCCCACACTCAGCACAGTCGTGTGTCTCTTATTTCTGAGCTACCCAATGCTAATCCACATTCGGAATGACATCCCACACTCCTCCAAATCATATCGCAGGCTAATTGCCTGGGAGAGAGGAGTGCTAAGAGAGGAAATAAAAATCTGAAAGGACTTTACAGTGACATTAAGGGTGAATTGATAATGAGAGAAAGAGTAGGTTGTGGAACACAGCGAAAATTTGTGCATGGACCCAGAGGCGACAGTGAATGGATTCATTTTGTCAATGCTCATTGGGACAGGGTTGATATGAAATCGTGAAGATGCTCTGTGGTACAATTAAATGAATGAGCATATATAGAGAAAGGGATGGTCCTGAGGGGTCTGACCTTCTTACAACCCAATAAATCTCCAAAGACGGTGGAAATGTATCTCAGTTTACCGAATGAGGTGATGGACGAAGTAGCAGGTACACTTGCAAACATTTTCAAATCCCCTCTGGCCACAAGAGAGGTGTCATCGGACTGACCATATGGTACTGTTATTCAAGAAGGGGCATGAGATATACCAGGCAGCTACAGGCCAGTCAGGATAATATCGTGTGTGGGACATCTGTTGGAAGCAATTTTGGGAGATAGAATTAATCAGCATTTAAAGAGACTGGAGTTCATGAAGAACAGTCAGAATGGTTGTGTTAAGGAGGGGTCAGGTCTGACCAATGCGATTGCACTTTTTAAGGAGGTGACCCTGTGTGTAAATAAGTACAATACTTTCCTGTCGTCTGCTTGGAGGTCAGTAAGGCTTTTATCATGATCCATACTGGAAACTGATAGGGAACATAAAAACTCAAGATCCAAGGAATTTGGCGCAGAATGCTGAGTGGCAGGAAGCAGACAGTGATGGCCCAATTAGAAATCTCTGTCTGTTCATGTCTCACTGTTGGGGTCTTGCTGATGTGGTTGATAGAAAAGATTTAGATTTGAATGGTGGAAGGTTAATCATTGGGTTCATGAATGATATGAAGATTGGTTGGGTGATAGATACGGAGGATGATAGCCTTAGGTTACAGAAGGATGGAGATTTCCTTGTCAGATGGACAGATCAGTGGCAACGGGTGAGGTGCCTGAAGACTGGAGGGTGATTACTGGTGGGCCATTATTGAAGGAAGGCTACAAGGAACAGTCATTGAATTATGGAGCTATGAGCCTGATGGCAGTGGTGGGTAAGCTGTTGGAGGGCATTCTGAGAGACAATTTACATGCATTTGGAAAAGCAAGAATTCATTAGGGATGGTCAGCCTGGCTTTGTTTCTGGAAATGTTGTGTCCAACTTGATAGAGCTTTTGAAGAGATGATCAAGGAGACAGGTGAGAAGGTTTCATATGGGAGGTTGCTTAGTAAAAGGTTAGATGAGATGGTATCCAAGGAGAGAGAACAGAACGGTACCTCAGTGGTTTGATTCTAACTCCTGGTGACTGTCTGTATGGAGTTTACACATTTTCTCAGTATCTGTGTGGGTTCCCTCCGCGTGATCCAGTTTCCTCTAACCGCCCAAAGATGCAATGGGAAATGCAGCATTACAGGAATAGAGTAGAGGATGTGAGTCTGGGTGGGATGCTGTTCAGACAGTCAGTGTGGAGCCAATGGACAAATGGCTTGCTTCCACACTGTAGGAATTCTAAAATTAATCCAGAGAGACAAGTAATGTTCTGGGGACCTGGGCTCCAATTTTGGACAGGGGTGGATGTGGGTCCTTGCAGTCTGAAGGGGGTGAACGCAATCTGAGGGGGGAGCGAGGCTGACCCCTGAAGTGTTCAGGATGTGAATATTTTGTGGAGCTACTGTCTAAGGGGCTTTGGGGGTTAAACACAACAAAGTGATGTTTTCTTCTGTATTGAGGGAGAACCCTCTGAGGTATTGAGGAAGCACGTTCTGAGGTATTGAGGGAGCACTTTCAGAGGTACTGAGGGAGAACTATCTGAGGTATTGAGGGAGCACCTTCTGAGGTACTGAGGAGCACTTTCTGAGGTATTGAGGGAGCACTTTCTGAGGTACTGAGGGAGCACTTTCTGAGATACTGAGGGTGCACTTTCTGAGGTGCTGAGGGAGCACTTTCTGGAGTATTGAGGGAGCACTGTCGGAGCTACTGAGGGAGCATATTCAGAGGTATTGAGAGAGCACTTTCTGCGGTACTGAGGAAGCACTTTCTGAGGTATTGAGGGAGAACTATCTGAGATATTGAGGGAGCACTTTCTTAGATATTGAGGGAGCACTTTCTGAGGTACTGAGGGAGGACTTCCTGAGGTATTGAGGGAGCACCTTCTGAGGTACTGAGGAAGGAATTTCAGAGGTATTGAGGGAGCACATTCTGATGTATTGAGGGAGCACTTTCTGAGGTACTGAGGGAGCACTGTCTGAGGTATTGAGGGAGCATTTTCTGAGGTATTGGGGGAGCACTGACTGCGGTATTGAGGGAACATGTTCTGAGGTGCGGAGGCAGCACTTTCTGAGGTACAGAGGGAGCACTTTCTGAGGTATTGGGGGAGCACTGGCTGAGGTATTGAGGAAAAACGTTCTGAGGCACTGAGGGAGCAATTTCAGAGGTATTGACGGAGTATTTTCTAAGGTCCTGAGTGAGCACGTTCTGAGGGACTGAGGGAGCACTTTCTGAGTTATTGAGGGAGCACTGTCTGAGGTACTGAGAGAGCACTTTCTGAGATATTGGGGGAGCACTGGCTGAGGAATTGAGGGAGCATGTTCTAAGGCACTGAGGGAGCACATTCTGAGGTATTCAGTGAGCACCTTCTGAGATATTGACGGAGCACTTTCTGAGGTATTGAGGGAACACTTTTTGAGGTATTGAGGGAGCACTTTCTGAGGTATTGAGGGAGCACTGTCTGAGGTATTGGGGTAGCACTAGCTGAGGTATTGAGGAGCACTTTCTGAGGTATTGAGGGAGCACTTACTGAGGTACTGAGGGAGCACCCTCTGAGATATTGAGGGAGCACTTTCTTAGATATTGAGGGAGCACTTTCTGAGGTACTGAGGGAGGACTTCCTGAGGTATTGAGGGAGCACCTTCTGAGGTACTGAGGAAGGAATTTCAGAGGTATTGAGGGAGCACTTTCTGTGGAATTGAAGGAGCACTATCTGAGGTATTGGGGTAACACTGGCCGAGGTATTGAGGGTGCACTTTCTGAGGTATTCAGGGAGCATTTTCTGAGGTACTGAGTGTGCACTATCTGAGGTATTGAGGGAGAACTATCTGAGCTATTGAGGGAGCACTATCAGAGGTACTGAGGGAGCACTTTCTGAGGCACTGCGGGAGAACTATCTGAGGTATTGAGGGAGCACTTACTGAGGTTCTGAGGGAGCACTTTCTGAGATATTTAGAGAACACTTTCTGAGGGACTAAGGAGAACTATCTGAGGTACTGAGGGAGCCCTTTCGGAGGTACTGAGGCAGCACATTCTGAGGTATTGAGGGAGCACTTTCTGAGGTACTGAGGGAGCATTTTCTGAGGTATTGAGGGAGCAATGTCTGAGTGATTGAGGAAACACTTTCTGAGGTACTGAGGGAGAATGATCTGAGGTATTCAGGGAACACATTCTGTGGTATTGAGAGAGTACTTTCAGAGGTATTGAGGGAGCACTATCTGATGTTTGAGGGAGAACTATCTGAGATATTGAGGGAGAGCTATCTGAGTTATTGAGGGAGCACTTTCTGAGGCATTGAGGGAGAAATATCTGAGGAATTAAGGGAGCTCGTTCTGAGGTCTTGAGGGTGCACTTTCAGAGGTATTGAGGGAGCACTTTCTGAGGTACTGAGGGAGCACTTTCTGAGGTATTGAGGGAGAAATGTCTGAGGTACTGAGGGAGCACGTTCTGAGGTACTGAGGGAGCACTTTCTGCGGTATTGGGGAGCACTGGCTGAGTGTTGGTGGAAGCACTGTCTGAGGAATTGATGGAGAACTATCGGAGATATTGAGGGAGCACTTTCTGAGGTATGAAGGGTGCACTTTCTGTGGTGTTGAGGGAGCACTGTCTGAAGTACTGAGGCAGTTCGTTCTGATGTATTGACGGAGCACCTTCAGAGGCATTGAGGGAGCACTTTCTGATGTACTGAGGGATAACTGTCTGAGGTCCTGAGGGAGCACTTTTTGACAGACTGAGGGAACATACTCGGACGTACTGAGTGAGCACTATCTGAGATATTGAGCAAGCACTTCCTGAGGTATTGAGGGAGAAATATCTGAGGTATAGAGGGCGCACTTTCTGAGGTATTGGTGGAGTACTTTCTGAGGTATTGGGGAAGCACTGTCTGAGGTATTGAGTGAGCACTTTTTGAGGTACTGAGGGAGCACTTTCTGAGATATTGAGGGAGCACTGTCTGAGCTACTGAGGGAGCAATATCTGAGGTATTGAGAAGCACTTTCTGAGGTATTGAGGGAGCACTTTCTGAAGTATTGAGGGAGCACTATCTGAGGAACTGAGGCAGCATTAACTGAGGTACTGAGGGAGAACCATGAGAACTAGTGGAGGCCACTTTTTGAGGTATTGAGAGAGCACTGTCTGAGCTACTGAGGGAGCACTTTCTGAAGCATTGAGGGAGCACCTTCTGAGGCACTGAGGGAGCAATTTCAGAGATATTGAGGGAGCAATTTCTGAGGTACTGAGTGAGCACTTTCTGAGGTACTGAGAGAGCACTTTCTGAGGTATTGGGGGAGCACTGGCTGAGTTATTGAGGGAGCACTTTCTGAGAGACTGAGGGAGCAGTTTCTGACGTACTGAGGGAGCACTATCTGAGATATGGAGCAAGCAATTTCTGAGATACTGAGGGAGCACTTTCTGAGGTATTGAGGGAGCGCTGTCTGAGGTATTGGACTAGCACTGGCTGAGTTATTTAGGGAGCACATTCTGAGGTATTGAGGAAGCATTTTCTGAGGTACTGAGGGAGCGCTTTCTGATATATTGAGGGAACACTTTCTGAGGTATTGAGGGAACACTTTCTGAGGTACTGAGGGAGCACTTTCTGAGGTATTGAGGGAGCACTGTCTGAGGTATTCAGGGAGCATTTTCTGAGGTACTGAGTGTGCACTATCTGAGGTATTGAGGGAGAACTATCTGAGGTATAGAGGGAGCACTATCAGAGGTACTAAGGGAGCACTTTCTGAGGTACTGAGGGAGAACTCTCTGAGGTATTGAGGGAGCACTTACTGAGGTTCTGAGGGAGCACTTTCTGAGGTACTAAAACAGAACTATCTGAGGTACTGAGGGAGCACTTTCAGAGGTACTGAGGGAGCACTTTCTGAGGTATTGAGGGAGCACTTTCTGAGGTACTAAGGGAGCATTTTCTGAGGTATTGACGAGCACTGTCTGAGGTATTGAGGGAGCACTTTCTGAGGTACTGAGGGAGAATTATCTGAGGTATTCAGGGAACACATTCTGAGATATTGGGTGAGCATTTCAGAGGTATCGAGAGAGCACTATCTGATGTATTGAGTGAGAACTATCTGAGATATTGAGGGAGAGGTATCTGCGATATTGAGGGAGCACTTTCTAAGGCATTGAGGGAGAAATATCTGAGGAATTGAGGGAGCTCGTTCTGAGGTACTGAGGGAGCACTTTCAGAGGTATTGAGTGAGCACTTTCTGAGGTACTGAGAGAGCGTTCTCTGAGGCATTGAGGGAGCACTGTCTGAGGTGCTGAGGGAGCACTTTCTGAGGTACTGAGGGAGCACTTTCTGAGGTATTGGGGAGAACTGGTAGAGGAATTGATGGAGCTCTATCTAAGATATTGAGGGAGCACTTTCTGAGGTATTAAGGGAGCACTTTCTGTGGTATTGAGGGAGCACTGTCTGAGGTACTGAGGGAGCATTTTATGAGGTACTGAGGGAGGACTGTCTGAGGTATTGAGGGAGCTCGTACTGAGGTATTGAGGGAACACCTTCAGGGGTATTGAGGGAGTACTTTCTGATGTACTGAGAGGGCACTTTCTGAGGGATTGAGAGAGCACTTTCTGAGGTACTGAGGGAGCACGTTCTGAGGTACTGAGGGAGCACTTTCTGCGGTATTGGGGAGAACTGGCTGAGTGTTTGAGGAAGCACTCCCTGAGGAATTGACGGAGAACTATCGGAGATATTGAGGGAGCAATTTCTGTGGTATTGAGGGAGCACTGTCTGAAGTACTGAGGCAGTTCGTTCTGAGGTCTTGACGGAGCACCTTCAGAGGCATTGAGGGAGCACTTTCTGATGTTCTGAGGGAGCACTGTCTGAGGTCCTGAGGAAGCACTTTCTGACAGACTGAGGGAGCAGTTTCTGATGTACTGAGGGAGCACTATCTGAGATATTGAGCAAGCTCTTTCTGAGGTATTAAGGCAGAAATATCTGAGGTACAGAGGGCGCACTTTCTGAGGTATTGGGGAAGCACTGTCTGAGGTATTGAGTGAGCACTTTTTGAGGTACTGAGGGAGCACTTTCTGAGGTATTGAGGGAGCACTTTGTGCGGTAATGAGGGAGAAATTTCCGAGGTGCTGAGGGAATACTTTCTGGGGTATTGAGGGAGCACTGTCTGAGCTACTGAGGGAGCAATATCTGAGGTATTGAGAGAGCACTTTCTGAGGTATTGAGGGAGCACTTTCTGAAGTATTGAGGGAGCACTCAAGAGGAATTGAGGCAGCATTAACTGAGGTACTGAGGGAGAACCATGAGAGCTAGTGGAGGCCACTTTTTGAGGTATTGAGAGAGCACTTTCTGAGCTACTGAGGGAGCACTTTCTGAAGCATTGAGGGAGCACCTTCTGAGGCACTGAGGGAGCAATTTCAGAGAAATTGAGGGAGCAATTTCTAAGGTACTGAGTGAGCACTTTCTGAGGTACTGAGAGAGCACTTTCTGAGGTATTGGGAGAGCACTGGCTGAGTTATTGAGGGAGCACTTTCTGAGAGACTGAGGGAGCAGTTTCTGACGTACTTAGGGAGCACTATCTGAGATATGGAGCTAGCAATTTCTGAGATACTGAGGGAGCACTTTCTCAGGTATTGAGGGAGCGCTGTCTGAGGTATTGGAGTGGCAATGGCTGAGTTATTTAGGGAGCAATTTCTGAGGTATTGAGGGAGCACTTTCTGATGTACTGAGGGAGCGCTTTCTGATATATTGAGGGAACACTTTCTGAGGTATTGAGGGAACACTTTCTGAGGTACTGAGGGAGCACTTTCTGAGGTATTGAGGGAGCACTGTCTGAGGTATTCAGGGAGCATTTTCTGAGGTACTGAGTGTGCACTATCTGAGGTATTGAGGGAGAACTATCTGAGGTATTGAGGGAGCACTATCGAGGTACTGAGGGAGCACTTTCTGAGGTACTGAGGGAGAACTATCTGAGGTATTGAGGGAGCACTTACTGAGGTTCTGAGGGAGCACTTTCTGAGATATTTAGAGAGCACTTTCTGAGGTACTAAGGCAGAACTATCTGAGGTACTGAGGGAGCACTTTCAGAGGTACTGAGGGAGCAATTTCTTAGGTATTGAGGGAGCAGTTTCTGAGGTACTGAGGGAGCATTTTCTGAGGTATTCAGGGAGCACTGTCTGAGGTATTGAGGAAGCAATTTCTGAGGTACTGAGGGAGAATTATCAGAGGTATTCAGGGAACACATTCTGAGATATTGGGTGAGCATTTCAGAGGTATCGAGAGAGCACTATCTGATATATTGAGCGAGAACTATCTGAGATATTGAGGGAGCGCTATCTGCGATATTGAGGGAGCACTTTCTAAGGCATTGAGGGAGAAATATCTGAGGAATTGAGGGACCTCGTTCTGTGGTATTGAGGGAGCACTTTCAGAGGTATTGAGGGAGCGCTTTCTGAGGTATTGAGGGAGCACTGTCTGAGGTGCTGAGGGAGTACTTTCTGAGGTACTGAGGGAGCACTTTCTGAGGTATTGGGGAGAACTGGTAGAGGAATTGATGGAGCTCTATCTGAGATATTGAGGGAGCACTTTCTGAGGTATTAAGGGAGCACTTTCTGTGGTATTGAGGGAGCACTGTCTGAGGTACTGAGGGAACATTTTCTGAGGTACTGAGGTAGGACTGTCTGAGGTATTGAGGGAGCTCGTACTGAGGTATTGGGGGAGTTCCTTCAGAGGTATTGAGGGAGTACTTTCTGAGGTACTGAGAGGGCACCTTCTGAGGGATTGAGAGAGCACTTTCTGAGGTACTGAGGGAGCACTTTCTGACAGACTGAGGGAGCAGTTTCTGACGTACTGAGGGAGCACTATCTGAGATATTGAGCAAGCACTTTCTGAGGTATTGAGGGAGAAATATCGGAGGTATAGAGGGTGCACTTTCTGAGGTATTGACGGAGTACTTTCTGAGGTATTGCGGAGCACTGTCTGAGGTATTGATTGAGCACTCTCTGAGTATTGAGGGAGCACTTACTGACGTACAGGCAGAGAACTATCAGAAATATTGAGGGAGCACTTTATGAGGTACTGACGGAGGCCTGTCTGTAGCACTGAGGGAGCACTTCTGGGGTATTGAGGGATCACTTCTGAGCTGCTGAGCGAGCACTTTCTGAGGTATTGAGGTAGCACTTCCTGAGGAATTGAGGGAGCATTAACTGAGGTACTGAGGGAGAACAATGTGAGCTATTGGGGGCCGCTTTTCGAGGTATCGACAGAGCACTTTCTGAGCTATTGAGGGAGTACATTCTGAGGTATTAAGGGAGCACTTTCTTTGCTGTTGAGGGAGCACTGTCTTAAGTACTGAGGGAGTTCGTTCTGAGGTATTGACGGAGCACCTTCAGAGGCATTGAGGGAGCACTTTCTAATGTACTGAGGAAGCACTGTCTGAGGTCTTGAGGGAGCACTTTCTGACAGACTGTGGGAACATATTCTGACGTACTGAGGGAGCACTATGTGAGATATTGAGCAAGCACTTTCTGAGGTATTGAGGGAGAAATATCTGAGGTATAGAGGGCGCCCTCTCTGAGGTATTGGTGGAGTACCTTCTGAGGTATTGGGGAAGCACTGTCTGAGGTATTGAGTGAGCACTTTTTGAGGTACTGAGGGAGCACTTTCTGAGGTATTGAGGTAGCACTTTGTGAGGTAATGAGGTAGAACTATCCGAGGTATTGAGCGAGCACTTTATGAGGTACTGAGGGAGTACTTTCTGGGGTATTGAGGGAGCACTGTCTGAGCTACTGAGGGAGCAATATCTGAGATATTGAGAGAGCACTTTCTGAGGTATTGAGGGAGCACTATCTGAGGTACTGAGGGAGAACCATGAGAGCTATTGGTGGCCACTTTTTGAGGTATTGAGAGAGCACTTTCGGAGCTACTGAGGGAGCACATTCTGAGGATTTGAGGGAGCACCTTCTGAGGCACTGAGGGAGCAATTTCAGAGATATTGAGGGAGCAATTTCTTCGGCACTGAGTGAGCACTTTCTGAGGTACTGAGAGAGCACTTTCTGAGGTATTGGGGGAGCACTGGCTGAGGTAGTGAGGGAGCATGTTCTGAGGTACTGAGGGAGCACTTTCGAGGTATTGAGGGAGCACATTCTGAGGTATTAAGGGAGCAATTTCTGAGATATTGAGGGAACACTTTCTGAGGTATTGAGGGAACAATTTCTGAGATACTGAGGGAGCACTTTCTGAGGTATTGAGGGAGCGCTGTCTGAGGTATTGGGGTAGCACTGGCTGAGGTATTGAGGGGGCACTTTCTGAGGTATTGAGGGAGCACATTCTGAGGTACTGAGGGAGCGCTTTCTGATATATTGAGGGAACACTTTCTGAGGTGTTGAGCGAACACTTTCTGAGGTACCGAGGGAGCACTTTCTGAGGTATTGAGGGAGCACTGTCTGAGGTATTCAGGGGGCATTTTCTGAGGTACTGAGTGTGCATTATATGAGGTATTGAGGGAGAACTATCTGAGGTATTGAGGGAGCATTATCAGAGGTGCTGAGGGAGCACTTTCTGAGGTACTGAGGGAGAACTATCTGAGGTATTGAGGGAGCACTTACTGAGGTTCGGAGGGAGCACGTTCTGAGATATTTAGAGAGCACTTTCTGAGGTACCAAGGGAGAACTATCTGAGGTACTGAGGGAGAACTTTCGGAGGTACTGAGGGAGCATTTTCTGAGGTATTGATGGAGCACTTTCTGAGGTACTGAGGGAGAATTTTCTGAGGTATTCAGGGAACACATTCTGAGATATTGGGAGAGCACTTTCAGAGGTATCGAGGGAGCACTATCTGATGTATTGAGCGAGAACTATCTGAGATATTGAGGGAGAGCTATCTGAGATATTGAGGGAGCACTTTCTAAGGCATTGAGGGAGAAATATCTGAGTAATTGAGGGAGCTCGTTCTGAGGTATTGAGGGAGCACTTTCAGAGGTATTGAGCGAGCACTGGCTGAGGAATTGATGGAGCTCTATCTGAGATATTGATGGAGCCCTTACTGAGGTATTGAGGGAGCACTGTCTGAGGAACTGAGGGAGCATTTTCTGAGGTACTGAGGGAGGACTGTCGGAGGTATTGAGGGCGCTCGTACTGAGGTATTGAGGGAGCACCTTCAGAGGTATTTAGGGAGCACTTTCTGAGGTACTGAGAGGTCACTTTCTGAGGGATTGAGAGAGCACTTTCTGAGGTACTGAGTGAGCACTGTCTGAGGTCCCGAGGGAGCACTTTCTGACAGACTGAGGGAGCAGTTTCTGACATACTGAGGGAGCACTATCTGAGATATTGAGCAAGCACTCTCTGAGGTATTGAGGGAGAAATATCGGAGGTATAGAGGGTGCACTTTCTGAGGTATTGACGGAGTACTTTCTGAGGTATTGGGGGAGCACTGTCTGAGGTATTGATTGAGCACTCTCTTAGGTATTGAGGGAGCACTTACTGACGTACAGACGGAGAACTATCCGAGGTTTTGAGGGGGCACTTTATGAGGTACTGACGGAGGCCTTTCTGAGGCATTGAGGTAGCACTTCTGGGGCATTGTGGGAGCACTGTCTGAGCTGCTGAGCGAGCTCTTTCGGAGGTATTGTGGCAGCACTTGCTGAGGAATTGAGGGAGCATTAACTGAGGTACTGAGGGAGAACAATGTGAGCTATTGGGGGCCGCTTTTCGAGGTATCGACAGAGCACTTTTTGAGCTACTAAGGGAGTACATTCTGAGGTATTAAGGGAGCACTTTTTTGCTGTTGAGGGAGCACTGTCTGAAGTACTGAGGGAGTTCATTCTGAGGTATTGTGGGAGCACCTTCAGAGGCATTGAGGGAGCAATTTCTGATAGACTGAGGGAACATATTCTGACGTACTGAGGGAGCACGATGTGAGATATTGAGCAAGCAATTTCTGAGGTATTGAGGGAGAAATATCTGTGGTATAGAGGGCGCACTTTCTGAGGTATTGGTGGAGTACCTTCTGAGGTATTGGGGAAGTTTTATCAGAGGTACTGAGGGACCACTTTCTGAGGTACTGAGGGAGAAGTATCTGAGGTATTGAGGGAGCACTTACTGAGGTTCTGAGGGAGCACTTTCTGAGATATTTAGAGAGCACTTTCTGAGGTACTAAGGGAGAACTATCTGAGGTACTGAGGGAGCACTTTCGGAGGTACTGAGGGAGAATTATCTGAGGTATTCAGGGAAAACATTCTGAGATATTGGGAGAGCACTTTCAGAGGTATTGAGGGAGCACTATCTGATGTATTGAGCGAGAACTATCTGAGATATTGAGGGAGAGTTATCTGAGATACTGAAGGAGTACTTTCTAAGGCATTGAGGGAGAAATATCTGAGGAATTGTGGGAGCTCGTTCTGAGGTATTGAGAGAGCACTTTCAGAGGTATTGAGCGAGCACTGGCTGAGGAATTGATGGAGCTCTATCTGAGATATTGAGGGAGCACTTTCTGAGGTATTAAGGGAGCACATTCTGAGGTATTGAGGGAGCACTGTCTGAGGTACTGAGGGAGCATTTTCTGAGGTACTGAGGGAGGGCTGTCTGAGGTATAGTAGGAGCTCGTACTGAGGTATTGAGGGAGCACCTTCAGAGGCATTGAGGGAGCACTTTCTGAGGTACTGAGAGGGCACTTTCTGAGGGATTTGAGAGAGCACTTTCTGAGGTACTGAGGGAGCACTGTCTGAGGTCCTGAGGGAGCACTTTCTGACAGACTGAGGGAGCAGTTTCTGACGTACTGAGGGAGCACTATCTGAGATATTGAGCAAGCACTTTCTGAGGTATTGAGGGAGAAATATCGGAGGTATAGAGGATGCACTTTCTGAGGTATTGATGGAGTACTTTCTGAGGTATTGGGGGAGCACTGTCTGAGGTATTGATTGAGCACTCTCTTAGGTATTGAGGGAGCACTTACTGACGTACAGACGGAGAACTATCCGAGTTATTGAGGGAGCACTTTATGAGGTACTGACGGAGGCCTTTCTGAAGCACTGAGGGAGCACCTCTGGGGTATTGAGGGAGCACTGTCTGAGCTGCTGAGGGAGCACTTTCTGAGGTATTGAGGTTGCACTTTCTGAGGTATTGAGGGAGCACTATCTGAGGAATTGAGGGAGCATTAACTGAGGTACTGAGGGAGAACAATGTGAGCTTTTGGGGGCCGCTTTTTGAGGTATCGAGAGAGCACCTTCTGAGCTACTGAGGGAGTTCATTCTGAGGCATTGAGGGAGCACTTCCTGAGGCACTGAGGGAGCAATTTCAGAGGTATTGAGGGAGCAATTTCGAAGGTACCGCGTGAGCACTTTCTGAGGTACAGACGGAGCACTTTCTGAGGTATTCAGCGAGCACTGTCTGAGGTACTAAGAGAGCACTTTCTGAGGTATTGACGGAACACTTTCTGAGGTATTGAGGGAACACTTTCTGAGGTACTGAGGATACACTTTCTGAGGTATTGAAGGAGCACTGTCTGAGTTCTTGGGGTAGCACCGGCTGAGGTATTGAGGGAGCACTTTCTGAGGTATTGAGGGAGCACTTTCGGAGGTACTGAGGGAGCACCCTCTGAGATATTGAGGGAATACTTTCTGACGTATTGATGGAACACTTTCTGAGGTATTGAGGGAGCACTGTCTTAGGTATTGAGGTAGCACTGGCTGAGGTATTGAGGGAGCACTTTCTGACGTCTTCAGGTAGCATTTTCTGACGTAATGAGTGTGCACTATCTGAGGTATTGAGGGGGCACTATCAGAGGTACTGAGGGAGCACTTTCAGAGGTTCTGAGGGAGCACTTTCTGAGATATTTAGGGAGCACTTTCTGAGGTACTAAGTGAGAACTATCTGAGGTACTGAGGGTGCACTTTCGGAGGTACTGAGGGAGCACTTTCTGATGTATTGAGGGAGAACTATCTGAGATATTGAGGGAGATCTATCTGAGATATAGAGGGAGCACTTTCTGAGGCATTGAGGGAGAAATATCTGAGCAATTGAGGGAGCTCGTTCTGAGGTATTGAGGGAGCACTGTCTGAGGTACTGAACGAGCACTTTCTGAGATACTGAGGGAGCACTTTCTGAGTTATTGGGGAGCACTGGCTGAGGGATTGAGGTAGTTCTGTCTCTGATTGAGGGAGCACTATCTGAGATATTGAGGGAGCACTGTCTGAGGTACTGAGGGAGCATTTTCTGAAGTACTGAGGGAGGACTGTCTGAGGTATTGAGGGAGCTCGTTCTGAGGTATTGAGGGAGCACCTTCAGAGGCATTGAGGGAGTACTTTCTGAGGTACTGAGAGAGCACTTTCTGAGGGATTGAGAGAGCACTTTCTGAGGTACTGAGGGAGCACTGTCTGAGGTCCTGAGGGAGCATTTTCTGACAGACTGTGGGAGCAGTTTCTGATGTACTGAGGGAGCAGTGTCTGAGATTTCGAGCAAACACTGTCAGAGGTATTGAGGGAGAAATATCTGAGGAATAGAGTGCGCACTTTCTGAGGTATTGACGGAGTACTTTCTGAGGTATTGGGGAGCAATGTCTGATGTATTGAGTTAGCACTTTTTGAGATACTGCGGGAGCACTTTCTGAGGTATTGAGGGAGCACTTTCTGAGGTACTGAGGGAGGATTTTCCGAGGTATTGAAAGAGCACCTTCTGTGGTATTGAGGTAGCACTTTCTGAGGTTTTGAGGGAGCACTATCTTAGGAATTGAGGGAGCACTAACTGAAGTACTGAGGGAGAACCATGTGAGCTATTGGGGGCCACTTTTTGAGGTATTGAGAGAGCACTTTCTGAGCAACTGAGGGAGCACTTTCTGAGGAATTGAGGGAGCACTATCAGAGGAATTGAACGAGCCTTATTTGAGGTAATGAGGGAGAGCTATGTGAGCTATTGAGGCGGCACTTTCTGATGTATTGAGGGAGCAATATCTGAGGTACTGAGGGAGAACTATCTGAGGTATTGAGGCATTACTTTCTGAGGTACTGAGGGAGCACTTTCTGAGGTATTGAGGGAGCACTTTCTGAGGAAATGATGGAGCACATTCTGAGGTACTGAGGAAGCACTATCTGAGATATTGGGGGAGCACTCTCGGTGGTATTGAGGGAGAAATATGTGCGATATTGAGGGAGAACTTTCTTAGATATTGAGGGAGCACTTTCTGAGATACAGAGGGAGCACTTTTTGAGGTATTGACAGAACACTTTCTGGGGTAATGAGGGAGCACTGTCTGAGGTACTGAGGGAGCATTTTCTGAAGTATTGGGGGCACTGACTGAGGTACGGAGGCAGCACTTTCTGAGGTACTGAGGGAGCACTTTCTGAGGTACTGAGGGAGCACTTTCTGAGGTATTGGGGAGCACTGGCTGAGGTATTGAGGGAGCACTTTCTAAGGTACTCAGTGAGCACGTTCTGAGGTACACTGAGGGAGCACTTTCTGAGGTATTGGAGGAGCACTGGCTGAGGTATTGAGGGAGCATGTTCTGAGGTACTGAGTGATCACTTTCTGAGGTATTGAGGGAGCACTTTCTGTGGTATTGAGGGAGCACTTTCTGAGGTACTGAGGGAACACTTTGAGAGGCATTGAGGGAGCACTTTCTGAGGTGCAGTGGGAGCACTTTCTGAGGTATTGAGGGAGCACTGTCTTAAGTATTGCGGGTGCACTGGCTGAGGTATTGAGGGAGCACTTTCTGAGGTACTGAGGGAACACTTTGAGAGGTATTGAGGGAGCGCTTTGAGGTACAGAGGGAGCAGTTTCTGAGGTATTGAGGGAGCACTGTCTGAGGTATTGGGGGTGCACTGGCTGAGGTATTGAGGGAGCACTTTCTGAGGTACTTTGGAAGACGTTTCTGAGGTATTGGGGAGGTCTGGCTGAGGGATTGAGGGAGCACTATCTGAGGAATTGATGGAGCACTATCTGAGATATTCAGGGTGCACTTTCTGAAGTATTTAAGGAGCACTGTCTGAGGTATTGAGGGAGCACTTTCTGAGGTATTGTGGGAGCACTTCCTTAGGAACTGAGGGAGCACCTTCTGAGGTATTGAGGGAACATTTTCTAAGGTATTGAAGGTCCACTTTCTGAGGTACTGAGGGAGCACTGTCTAAGGTCCTAAGGGAGCACTTTCTGACAGACTGAGGGGGCACTTTCTGACATAATGAGGAAGCACAATCTGAGGTATTGAGGGAGAAATATCTGATATATTGAGGAAGCACTTTCTTAGACATGGGGGAGCACTTTCTGAGGTACTGAGGGAGCACTTTCTGAGGTACTGAGGAAGCACTATCTGAGATATTGGGGGAGCACTGACAGGTATTGAGGGAGAAATATCTGTGATGTTGAGGGAGAACTTTCTTAGATATTGAGGGAGCACTTTCTGAGGTATTGAGGGAGCACTTTCTCAGGTTTTGAGGAGCACTTTCTGAGGTACTGAGGGAGCACTTTCTGAGGTATTGACAGTGTACTTTCTCGGGTACTGAGGGAGCACTGTCTGAGGTCCTAAGGGAGCATTTTCTGAGGTATTTGGGGAGCACTGACTGAGGTAATGAGAGGGAACGTTCTGAGGGATTGAGGGAGAACTTTCTGAGGTACTCAGGGAGCACTGTCTGAGGTCCTGAGGGAGCACTTTCTCTCATACTGAGGGAGCACTATCTGAGATATTGAGCAAGCACATTCTGAGGTATTGAGGGAGAAATATCTGCGGAATAGAGGGCGCACTTTCTGAGGTATTGACGGAGTACATTCTGAGGTATTGGGGAGGACTGTCTGAGGTATTGAGTGAGCACATTTTGAGGTACTGAGGGGGCACTTTCTGAGTTATTGAGTGAGCCATTTCTGACGTACTGAGGGAGAACTATCCGAGGTATTGAGGGAGCACTTTATGAGGTACTGAGGGAGGACTTTCTGAGGCACTGAGGGAGCACTTACTGGAGTTTTGAATGAGCCCGGTCTGAGCTAGTGAGGGAGCACCTTCTGAGGTATTGAGAGAGCACTAACTGAGGAATTGAGGGAGCATTAACTGAGGTACTGAGGGAGAACCATGTGAGCTATTGGGGGCCACTATTTGAGGTATTGAGAGAGCACTTTCTGAGCTACTGAGGGAGCATTTTCTGATGCAGCGAGGGAGCACTTTCTGAGGCATTGAGGGAGCACTTTCTGAGGTACTGAGGGAGAACAATCTGAGATGTTGAGGGAGCACCATCTGAGGAATTGAATGAGCCTTGTCTGAGGTACTGAGGGAGAGCTATGTGAGCTATTGAGGGTGCACTTTCTGAGGTACTGAGGGAGCACGTTCTGAGGTATTGAGGGAGCACTTTCTGAGGTACTGACGGAGCACTTTCTGAGGTACTGAGGAAGCACTATCTGAGATATTGGGGAAGCACTGACTGAGGTATTGAGGGAGAAATATCTGTGATATTGAGGGAGCACTTTCTTAGATATTGAGGGAGCACTTTCTGAGTTACGGAGGGTGCACTTTCTGAGGTATTGAGGAGCACTTTCTGAGGTACTGAGGGAGCACTTTCTAAGGAATGGGGGAGCACTGGCTGAGGTATTGAAGGAACTCTTTCTAAGGTATTGAGTGAGCACTTTCTGAGGTACTGAGGGAGCACTTTCAGAGTTATTGAATGAGCACTCTCTGAGGTACAGAGGGAGCACTTTTAGAGGTATTGAGGAAGCACCTTCTGAGGTACTGAGGGAGAACCTTCTGAGGTATTGACAGAGCACTTTCTGGGGTACTGATGGAGCACTGTCTGAGGTACTGAGGGAGCATTTTCTAGGGTATTGGGGGAGCAATGACGGAGGAATTGATGGAGAATGTTCTGACGTACTGAGGCAGCACTTTCTGAGGTACTGAGGGATCACTTTCTGAGGTATTGGGGGAGCACTAGCTGAGGTATTGAGGGAGCACATTCTAAGGTACTGAGTGAGCACTTTCTGAGGTACTGGGGGATCACTTTCTGAGGTAGTGAGGAAGCACTGTATGAGGTACTGAATGAGCTCTTTCTCAGGTATCGGAGTAGCACTGGCTGAGGTATTGAGGGAGCATGTTCTGAGGAACTGAGGGAGCACTTTCTGAGGTACTGAGGGAGCACTTTCTGAGGAATTGAGGGAGAACTTTCTAAGGTACAGAGGGAGCACTTTCTGAGGTATTCAGGGAACACTTTCTAAGGTACTGAAGGTGCACTGTCTGAAGTATTGGGGGTGCACTGGCTGAGGTATTGAAGAAGCACTTTTTGAGGTACTGTTGAAGCAGTTTCTGAGGTATTCGGGAGGACTGGCTGAGGGATTGTGGGAGCACTATCTGAGGAATTGATGGAGCACTATCGGAGATATTGAAGGAGCAATTTCTGAGGTACTGAGGAAGCACTATCTGAGATATTGGGGGAGTACTGACTGAGGTATTGAGGGAGAAATATCTGTGATATTGAGGGAGCACTTTCTGAGGTAAGGAGCGTGCACTTTCTGAGGTATTGAGGGCACTTTCTGAGGTACTGAGGGAGCACTTTCTGAGGTATTGACAGAGCACCTTCTGGGGTAATGAGGGAGTACTGTCTGAGGTACTGAATGAGCTCTTTCTCAGGTATCGGAGTAGAACTGACTGAGGTATTGAGGGAGCATGTTCTGAGGTACTGAGGCAGCACTTTCTGAGGTACTGAGGGAGCACTTTCTGAGGTATTGGGGAGCACTGGCTGAGGTATTGAGGGACCACTTTCTGATGTACTGTGGAAGCAGTTTCTGAGGTATTGGGGAGGACTGGCTGAGGGATTGAGGGAGCACTATCTGAGGAATTGATGGAGCACTATCTGAGATAATGAGGGAGCACTTTCTGAGGTATTGAGGGAGCACTGTCTGAGGTATTGAGGAAGCACTTTCAGAGGCATAGAAGGGTCACTTTCTGAGGTACTGAGGGAGCACCTTCTGAGGTATTGAGGGAACACTTTCAGAGGTATTGAGTGACCACTTTCTGAGGTACTGAGGGATCACTGTGTGAGGACCTGAGGGAGCACTATCAGATATTGAGGGAGCTCTGAGAAATTGAGCAAGCACTTTCTGAGGTATTGAGGGAGAAATATCTGAGGTATAGAGGGCGTACTTTCTGAGGTATTGAGGGAGCACTTTCAGTGTCATTGGGGAGCCCTTTCTGAGGTACTGAGGGAGCACTTTCCGAGGTACTGAGGGAACGCTTTCTGAGATACTGAGAGACTACTTTTGGAGGTATTTTGGGAGCACTGTCTGAGGTATTGAGTGAGCACTTTCTGAGGTACTGAGGGAGCACTTTCTGAGGTATTGAGGGAGCACTTTCTGAGGTACTGTGGGAGAACTTTCTGAGGTATTCAGAGAGCACTTTCTGAGGTACTGAGGGAGAACTATCTGAGGTATTGAGGGAGCACTTTCTGAAGTACTGAGGTAGCACTTTCTGAGTTACTGAAGGTACACTTTCTGAGTTACTGAGGGTGTACTTTCTGAGGTCCTGAGGGAGCACATTCTGGGGTATTGAGAGAACACTTTCTGAGGTATTGAGGTAGCACTTTCTGAGGTATTGAGGGAGCACTATCTGAGGAACTGAGGGAGCACTATCTGAGGTATTGAGGGAGCACTTTCTGAGGTATTGCGGGAGCACTATCTGAAGAATTGAGGGAGCATATTCTGAGGTACTGAGCGAGAATTATGTGAGCTATTGAGGGGCCACTTTTTGACGTATTGAGAGAACACTTTCTGAGCTACTGAGGGCGCACTTTCTGAGGCATTGAGGGAGCACTTTCTGAGGTACTCAGGAAGCACTTTCTTCGGTACTGAGGGAGAAAAACCTGAGGTATTGAGGGAGCACAATCTGAGGAATTGAGCGAGCATTATCTGAGGTACTGAGGGAGGGCTATGTGAGCTATTGAAGGGGCACTTTCTGAGGTACTGAAGGGAGCACTATCTGAGTTACTGATGGAGAATTATCTGAGGTATTGAGGGAGCACTTTCTGAGATACTGAGGGAGCACTTCCTGAGGGATTGAAGGAGAACTATCTGAGGTATTGAGGGAGCACTGTCTGAGGTACTGAGGGAGCACATTCTGAGATATTGAGGGGGCACTTTCTTAAGTATTGAGGGAGCACTATCTGAGGTACTGAGGGAGCACTTTCTGAGGGATTGATGGAGAACTATCTGAGGTGGTACAGGATAGAAAGGAACAGATGTTATTTGCTCATCATTTCGTTAGGGTCCGTGAGGCATTCTGGTGTCGTAATTTTAAATGGAATCCACTCCCCATTTCAGAAGATTCAGATTATTTTAAACAATCAGTGAAAAATAACAGCAGCAGGTGTCTGAAACATGGTTTGGGGGAAAACGCTTCATCAATCTATTGTTACTTGTTGCTTGGATACGTTTTAGAAAAGCAGGCACCCAAACAGACTAACGCTGTCGATGCAAGAGGTGATGCACAGGAAGATCCAACAAGTCATCTGTAGCTGCTGTCTGTCTCCCTGGAGCAGTCATCATGTGAGATCAGGGTTCAGTACTCAGAGAAATCATTTCTCCAGCAATACCTCAACCATGCCTTTACAGCTGTCTGTGTGTGTGTGTGTGTGTGTGTGTGTGTGTGTGTGTGTGTGTGTGTGTGTGTGTGTGTGTGAGAGAGAGAGAGAGAGAGAGAGAGAAACTGCTCGTGTTTGTATGTGTGAAAGAGTGGATGCATGTGTATCTCTGTGTTTTTGTATATGTGTGCGTGAGAGAGAAAGTGCATGTTCATTTGAGACTGTGTGGCTAGGTGTGTGTTTGAGGGTGTGTGTCTCTGTGCATGTGTGTGAGTGAGGGTGTGTGAGACAGTGTGTATGTGTGTGAGAGAGAGTGTGTCTGTGTGTGTGAGAGTGTGTCTGTGTGTGAGAGACAATGTGTCTGTGTGTCTATGTGTGTGTGTGTCTGTGTGTCTGTGTGTGTATGTGTCTGTGTGTCTCTCTGTGTATGTATGACAGTGTGTCTTGTTTGAGAAAGAGTTTGTATGTGTGTGAGAGAGAGTGTGTGTCTGTGTGCATCTGTTTGTGAGAGTGAGTGTGTCTGCATGTGAGAGAGAGTGTGTGTGTCAGTGTGTGTGAGACAGAATGTGGGTGTCCGTGTGTCTGAGAGAGAGTGTGTCTATGCATATTTGAGGGAGCGTGTGTCTGCGTGTGTATGTTTGAGTGAGAGAGAGTGTAACTGTGTATTTATGTGTGTGAGAGAGAGCGTCTGTGTGTTTGAGAAAGTGTGTGTCAGTGTGTGTGTGTGAGAGAGAGAGTGTGTGTCCATGTGTGTGTGAGAGAGAGAGTGTGTCTATGTGTGTTTGAGGGAGCATGTGTATGTGTCTGTGAGAGAGAGTAACTGTGTGTTTATGTGTGTGTGTGAGAGTGTGTCTGTGTGTGTTTGAGGGAGCGTGTGTCTGCGTGTGTATGTGTGTGAGAGAGTAACTGTGTGTGCAAGTGTGTGTGAGAGTGTGTCTGTGTGTGTTTGAGGGATCGTGTGTCTGTGTGTCTATCTGTGAGTATTTGTGTGAGAGAAAATGTCTGTGTGTGAGAGAGAGTGTCTGCGAGTGTGTGAGAGGCAGAGTGTGTGAGAGAGAGTGTGTCTGTTTGCGTGAAAGTGAGTGGGTGTGTGAGAGAATAAGAGTGCGTGTGTGTGTGAGTGTGTGTGTAAATGAGAGTGTGTGTATGTATGTGCGTGAGAGAGTGTCTGTATGTGTGTGTGAGAGTGTGTCTGTGTTTGTGTTTGAGGGAGCGTGTGTCTGTGAGTGAGAGAGAGCCTATGTGTGGCGGGGTCCTTTGTGTATGTAAGTGTGTGTGTGTGTGAGAGAGAGAGAGACCATACCTCTGTGTGCGTGTGAGATAGTGAGACCATGCCTTTGTCTGTGTGTGTGCGTGTGTGTGAGAGAGAGAGAGAGTGAGTGAGACCATGTCTCTGTGTGTGTGAGAGTGAGAATATGTGTGTGTGTGTGTGTGTGAGAGAGAGAGAGAGACCATACCTCTGTGTGCGTGTGAGATAGTGAGACCATGCCTCTGTCTGTGTGTGTGTGTGTGTGTGTGTGTGTGTGTGAGAGAGAGAGAGAGAGAGAGAGAGTGAGACCATGTCTCTGTGTGTGTGAGAGAGTGAGAATATGTGTGTGTGTGTGTGTATGTAAACTAGCCAATCTTATTGGGTGCTCATGAATATAAAATCCAGCTGCTGTTTCAGGTGAATTGGTCTTTGTGTCTTGTAAGACTTTTGGCTCAATCTACCAACTTATTTTCTTCTATGTGTGAGCCGGGTCCTGCGTGTTCTTTAAAATGAAGCAATAGGAGAACATATTCAGTCTCACACTCTTAATTTATTTTAAACATGAAGTGGATAAAGCATTCAGAGCTCTGGGTCTAAACATTTTTTGTCCCTGACAAACTACCAAGTGTGGTAAAATAAATGACTGCAGATGCTGGAAAGCAAATACTGGATTAGTGGTGCAGGAAGAGCATACAGTTCAGGGAGCATCCAATGAGCAGCGAAATCAACGTTTTGGGCAAAAGCCCTTCATCAGGAAAATAGGGAGTGAGCCTGAAGCATGGAGAGATAAGCTAGAGGAGGGTGGGGGTGGGGAGAGAGTAGCATAGAGTACAATGGGTGAGTGGGGGAGGAGATGAAGGTGATAGGTCAAGGAGGAGAGGGTGGAGTGGATAGGTGGAATAGGAGATAGGCAGGTCGGACAAGTCCGGACAAGTCAAGGAGACAGTGCTGAACTGAAAGTTTGTAACTAGGATGAGGTGGGGGAAGGGGAAATGAGGAAGCTGTTGAGTCCACATTGATGCCCTGGGGTTGAAGAGTTCCGAGGTGGAAGATGAGGCGTTCTTCCTCCAGGCGACAGGGGGTGAGGGAACGGCGGTGAAGGAGGCCCAGGACCTCCATGTCCTCGGCAGAGTGGGAGGGGGAGTTGAAATGTTGGGCCACGGTGCGGTTTGGTTGATTGGTGCGGGTGTCTCAGAGATGTTCCCTAAAGCACTCTGCTCGGAGGCGCCCAGTCTCCCCAATGTAGAGGACACCACATCGGGAGCAACGGATACAACAAATGATATTAGTAGATGTGCAGGTAAAACTTTGACGGATGTGGAAGAGTCCTTTATGGCCTTGGATAGAGGTGAGGGAGGAGGTGTGGGCACAGGTTTTACGGTCCCTGCGGTAGCAGGGGAAAGTGCCAGAATGGGAGGGTGGGTCATAGGGGGGTGTGGACCTGAACAGGTAGTCGCGGAGGGAACGGTCTTTGCGGAAGGCGGAAAGGGGTGGGGCGGGAATTATATCCCTGGTGGTGGGATCGTTTTGGAGGTGACGGAAATGTCGGCGGATGATTTGGTTTATGCGAAGGTTTGGAGGGTGGAAAGTGAGCACCAGGGGCGATCTGTCCTTGTTATGGTTGGAGGGGTGGGGATTGAGGGCAGAGCTTGCGGATGTGGAAGAGATGCGTTGGAGGACATCTTTAACCACGTGGGAAGGGAAACTGCGGTCTCTAAAGTAGGAGGCCATCTGGTGTGTTCTATGGTGGAACTGGTCCTCCTGGGAGCAGATACGGCGGAGGCGGAGAAATTGGGAATATGAGATGGCAGTTTTGCAAGAGATAGGGTGGGAAGAGGTGTAATCCAGGTAGCTGTGGGAGTCAGTGGCTTTGCAAAAAATGTCAGTGCCATTAGTGACGACCGACTTGATCCATCTCCATTAGTGACGACCGACTTGACACTGACATTTTGCGACTATCTGGTCAGGTCCACACCCACCTACGACCCACCCTCCCATTCTGACACTTTCCCCTGCCACCGCAGGAACCGTAAAACCTGTGCCCACACCTCCTCCCTCACCTCTATCCAAGGCCATAAAGGAGCCTTCCACATCCATCAAAGTTTTACCTGCACATCCACTAATATCATTTATTGTATCCGTTGCTCCCGATGCAGTCTCCTCAAACATTGGGGAGACTGGGCGCCTCCTAGCAGAGCGCTTTAGGGAACATCTCCGAGACACCTGCACCAATCAACCGAACCACCCCGTGGCCCAACATTTCAACTCCCCCTCCCACTCTGCTGAGGACATGGAGGTCCTGGGCCTCCTTCACCGCCGTTCCCTCACCACCAGACGCCTCGAGGAAGAACGCCTCATCTTCCACCTCGGAACACTTCAACCCCAGGGCATCAATGTGGACTTGAACAGCTTTTTCATTTCCCCTTCCCCCACCTCATCCGAGTTTCAAACTTCCAGATCAGCACTGTCTCCTTGACTTGTCCGGACTTGTCCAACCTGCCTATCTCCTTTCCGACCTATCCACTCCACCCTCTCCTCCTTGACCTATCACCTTCATCTCCTCCCCCACTCACCCATTGTACTCTATGCTACTCTCTCCCAATCCCCACCCTCCTCTAGCTTATCTCTCCATGCTTCAGGCTCACTGCCTTTATCCCTGATGAAGGGCTTTTGCCCGAAACGTTGATTTCGCTGCTCTTGGATGCTGCCTGAACTGCTGTGTCCTTCCAGCACCACTAAACTACCAAGTGTGCCAGTTCAAAAAGTAAAACTTCGTTCTATCCCTGCCCCAGTCTTTTATACAATAAAAAACGTCATACAAACACTGAGGTAGAATTATCTTCTCATTGGCTGTTTATCTGACACCATTCCCCGCCTCCTCGCATTCCTGGATATCTGACCGCACGTGAGCTTCTTTTGCCCGCGAAACGGAGCATCACGTGACCTCCTCGGCCCGCTTCCGGGGCACGAAACGGAACGTCACGTGGCCTCCTCGGCCCGCTTCCGGGGCGCTTCACGCAACGTCACATGACCGCCTCGCAGTCTTCCGGGCGCGAAACGGAATGTCATGTGACCGCCCCCTGCGTGAGTTACACAGCGTCTCCACAGGCTTCTGAATGCTGAATACATTCACAGTCGCAGGCAGCCTTCTGTTTGTCGAGTAAGCCATATATTTACAGTCTCCAAAGACACTAAATCTGTCAGGATGGCTTAACTGGGCTAACGAGAGTGCTGTTCTTTCCAGTTCATCCAGTAAACTTTCCCCACACACTAACATCCCTCTTGCAATGCAGTGACTAGTCCTGCACACAGTGCTCCAGGTACAAACCAATGTAATGTCACTGTAGTCTTACCAGAGCATGGGACAGCTCCTCATTACAGAGCGGTGTCTGGTGGGGATTTAATCAGAGGGTCACTATGCCCCAGCTGAGGGGAGAGGTTGGGAAGGAGAGTCCTTCAGGGTAACCCCAGCTGGTGTGGGAATTGAACACACGCTATTGGTTTTACTCTGCATTATAAACCAACTGTCCAGCCAACTGAACTAACTGATTTCATTCCAGGGGAATGCCCTGTATAACCCAACCATAGCCAGCCTGCACCTCAATAAGAGTCAGGAGCAAGGCCATTCGGCCCCCACCCTAACCCAGAACGGAGAGCACGGGAAGCTGATGAAGGAAACAAGCCCCTCCCATGTGGCCTTCTGAAATGGAGCTGGAGGACATGGCAGACCCGGCCTGCTGTTTGCTTCCCCGAGTCTGCCCTGCTCCACCTGACAGTGAGAGACTGAGGGGAATCTCGAGGAGATTTCTCTTCTCACTGAGAGGCTGCAACTCCAATCCAAATCAGGCTGGTTCCCTCCGAGACTTACGGAATAGTGCAGCCCTCTACAGATCAGGGCCTTGTGGAGTCATAACCTCCAGTGTGGGGACCAAGAGATGGGAGGTAGCGTTAAGAACATAAGACCATCCAAAATAGGAACAGGAGGAGACCATTCAGCCCCGCGAGCCTGCTCTACTCTTCAATAGGATCGTGAATGATTTAGCATTTGATTTGGGAGCTGAAACCAGGACAGTGCAAAGACAGAGAGAATCAAATTATTCTGCTATACTGAATCATCAGACAGGCGCTGGAACCAGAGAGAGTGAACACACACACATACACACACACACACACACACACACACACACACACACACACACACACACACACACACACACATTGTGGGATGAAGGCTGTCTGTGGGAATTTTACCACAAGATGCGAGCTCTACACTGAGGAGAGACAAAGGCCCAAAATGCTAGATAGGGCAGCTGCACAGTCTGATCCCACCCATCTCACTGCTTCCCACTTCCATGAGAGCTCCTATGTATATTTCTGTGTTCCCAGCTGTCTCTCCCACATCTTTCCTTCAATCCCTATCTCACACCATCCTTCATATCTCTGCCCTGTTGCCATTTCCCTGCAGATTCCCTCCCTCCAACACTCTGCCCCTTTCACACCCCATCATGTTTTTCAGGAATGTTTAATCATTCAATCTTCCACAAAACCAACACCTTGCTGATCTCTCTCTGCATCTTTCTCTCAGCTCTGTGGGATCTTGCCTTTCTTGTCTGCAAATCATTCTCATTGCATCGCAGCAGCCCCCCCCCCCCCCCACCCCACCCCCCACTCCACTCTCTCAGCTCTTTGCTGCTGCGGCAACTCCCCCCTCTCTCTCTCTGTCCTATATCTCTCCCTGGGATTTCTCTCTTGCTGTCTGTCTGATATTCACTCCCTGTCTTTGCCTCCCCTTTTCCCCCTTGTATCTGTCTGATATTGTATTTCTCTTCCTCGGTTTTTACTCTCTCTCTCGCCCTTTCTCTCTCTGCCTCTCTCCTGCTCTTTTTCAGTTCTTCACACTTTCTCTCCCACCCTCTGCCTGCCTGTCTTTCTCTTATTCTCTCCCTCCCTCTCACTGTCTGTCTACCCATCTCTCTGTCTCTCTTGTATTTTCTCTCCCTGTGTCTCCCTAGACCCCTGTCCCAGTGACTGGGGATGGGACATTGGGAAGAGTTGGTCTCTGTGTCGCTGGATGCTGTACAGTTAATGCGGGGGATCAACCTTTTCCTGGTCTCTCCCGAATGTTACCCCGACTGTGGGGAGGGTTTAGTGTAAGGGACATAAAAGTACTTTTCTCATTGAGTCTGAAATGAAGAAAAAGAGAAGGGGAGGGTGACAAAAAGAGAGAGAGAGACATGGAGAGAGTGGGGATGGAGAAATTGAGGAGAGAGAGAGATGGGCAGTGAGAAACAGGGAGAGGAAGAAGGACACATATGGAGGGAGAAGGACAGTGTGTGTGGATGGGGAATGGTTGTAGTGTGGGATCTTTCTGTGCATGACAGCAGTCAGTCAAAAGGTGTGTTCGTCTCTGCACCATGTCCTCCAGCACAGGAGCTGTGGGTCTACATGGGAAGGGGGAGATTGGGAGACAAAGGGGGGGAGTGGGACAGCCAGAGACGGGGGACTGTTTTATGGGGTTTTGGGGTTGGTGGAGAAAGGTGGGGCTGCTGTGAGAGACAGAGAGATTGAGGGAGGGACAGCATGAGACGCAAAGTCTGAGACAGGATGGAGAAGAGGTGTTCAAAGTTTGTGAGAGAACTTGTAGCTCGGGTGCTCGTTGTTATGGTTCTGTTCGCCGAGCTGGGAATTTGTGTTATAGACGTTTCGTCCCCTGTCTCGGTGACATCCTCAGTGCTTGGGAGCCTCCTGTGAAGCACTTCTGTGATCTTTCCTCCGGAATTTATAGTGATTTGTCTCTGCTGCTTCTGGTTGTCAGTTCCAGCTGTCCGCTGCAGTGGCCGGTATGTTGGGTCCAGGTTGGTGTGTTTCACAAACACATCGACCGAGATGCAATATACCAGCCACTGCAGCGGACAGCTGGAACTGACAACCGGAAGAAGTACAGACAAACCACGATAAATGTTGGAGGGAGCAACACAGAAGTGCTTCACAGGAGGCTCCCAAGCACTGAGGATGTCACATAGACAGGGGACGAAACGTCTGTAACATAAATTCCCAGCTCGGCAAACGGAACCATAACACAGAGAAGACGTCTCCGCAGAAAGGATAATCAGTGAGGCCATTCAGGGGACAATCCTGAGGATCCTGAACAGGACTAAGATCAATTTTTGTGGGAGGGGGTAATGGGCAGAAAGGACTCCATCTGTGGTACAAGCCTTCTATAATTCTGGGACTGGGATCTTGCTGTGCATTAAAACAGCCACAGGCCAGTCAGTCAACTCAGACTCATTTACCTGCGTGAGAAAGTGAGGACTGCAAATGTTGGAGAGTCAGAGTTACAAAGTGAGGAGCTGGGGAAGCACAGCAGGTCAGCCAGGAGAGTTCTGGCATGACCTGCTGTGCTTTTCCAACTCCACACTTTTCCACTCATTTCCCTCTGCCCCAGGGAGTGGGGCTCACACCAATGTTGGGGGCAGAAAAATATTTGAGGGGGGCTAATTTGGTGAGGCAATTATTTGGGAGGGAAGATATTTGGGAAAGGGGATAAATTTGGGAGGACAGTGAAAATGCAGGGCACAGTATTTTTGAGGGGGTACAAAATTGGGTGAGATCTTTCAGGTCTGAAATAGCGAAAAACAGAAAGGGAGGGTGAGAAAAAGAGACAGAGATGGAAAGAGTGGGGATGGTGAAGGGGGATGGGAGAAAGATGGGCAGAGGGAGATAGGGAGAGGGAGAAATGTGAGAAAGAGTGTGTGTGAGAGAGAGACAGACAGAAGGACAGAGAGAGAGGGAAAAGAGAGAGGGAGAGAAGGGGAAGTCAGACTAAGACTGAGGAGTTAAAACATGGACAGACTGAAGGGGTGATACTCGTTATTCCAGTTGGTTCTAACTCTCTCTCTCAATGAATTTTCACATTCCCTCTCTCCCATGCCCCTGGGTTTTGCTTCAGCCTCTCCCTCCCTCTCTCTCTCTGGTTCTGCCTCTGGGTCTGCAAAACTGTTTTCTCTCACCCTCTCTCTCTCTGGATTGTCAGATGGTCTCTGTCTCTTGCCATGCTGGTCTCCTCAGAAGGCCTCCAGAGATTCAGGCAATCAGTCTGCAGATAAACCCTGTTTTTGTTCATTTCTGAATGGTTTTCAGGAACTTTCTATCGTTGTGGCCAATTAGGAGAATCTATTAATAGTTTGAAGCATTGCCAATCATTTGGATAGTTTGTTACTGTTAGTTTCTTTGTGTAGCAGGACCCGGTGCCTTCCTGTCTGGGCCGTCATTTGTTTGGTAGATACGTCTGTCCAGAATAACTGTTGCCTTTTACATGATGCTGTGTTTGCGCTGTGTCTGGTGTGTGGGTTTTGAGATTTGGGAGATTTCCTTGGCCAATAAACCTTGGCTGTCTATCTGTGTTTTAGCCAGGTGTTTGTGTCATCTCCCCCAACTCATCCACTTGAATGGAAAGGAAAGAAGCTTATGCAATAAATTACAAACCTAATTTTAAAAGCTGGTTATGCTTGTTGTCAGAGTAGCCAGCTGTCTGTGCAAAAGCCATTGTGTACGTTTTCCAAACCGATGGTCTTATGGCTTCACTTGGAGATCGCCACTGATGATGCTACCCAGCCAGGTAACGAAACGTCTGGATATCAAACCTATCACCGAGCAAACCTACACCCCTAAGTCTTATAGCTGATTATTGATATCATACAATCTTGATAGAACAGACTCAGACCGTTCGGCCCATTGAGTCCACAATGACCCTCTGAAGAGAATCCAACTCAGACCCTCTCCCCCGATGATATCCCTGAAACCCTGCATTTCCTATGGCTATTCCAGCTAGCCCGAATATCCCTTGACACAATGGGCAAGTTAACATGGTCAATCTGTCGTAATGGCAACTATGGGCAGGCAATAAATACTGACCCAGCCAGGAACACTCAAACACTGCAAATGAATGAAACTGAGATGATCACCTGGGGAGTTCCATCTACCTTCTAGCCCCTGGGGATGTGTCCAGGCATTATTCACCATGATCGTACCCATCTGCTGCAGCCTGCAATCCTAACCACCGGTATCCCGAGATATATAAAGGTGAGTGCAATTAGGACCACAGCCGATGTGAGAGGAGCCGAATTCATGGATAACAGGCTATGGGAATGTCATGGTATGACCTGTTCCTTCCCATTTACATAAGTATGGTCCCTGTCAATGTTCCCTCTATCTCCACAGTAAGTGGGAGGTAATCATGGTAGCCCATTCAATTACCTTTATTATACAACTCCGATAATTTGGACTTCATCCTAACTTTGGTCACTTGGGTTAAGTGGAATCCCTCACACCAAGCCCAGGTGTCCCACCTAGAGTGTCCTTACAGCTGTTATTAACCCAGCCCTTGGTGAGCTGCTGTCATTGACAGTGAGAGACATTGGTGTGGGTGTTCTCCTGGAACAAATATTTATGCTGTTTGTCACTCACCCGGGATGGGACTTTCCCTTGGCTGACCTGCCTGACCTCCTCCCTCAGCTGTTCCATCATCCCGTTACTGCACAGGGTGTGGTTTTACTGCTCACCATAATCTCTGTCTGGGCCGTGGATAATCTGGTTAATCGTGTTGGCGTGCCCGCCAGTTTGGTCACGAAGTGATGGTTAGCCTGATTTTCCACGAGTTGTCCCATGGTCTCCTCTTGGTTTTCTGTATTCAGTCTTTCTCAGGCTTATTAGAGAGTTGTTGGGTCAGGATCCTGAGTTTATACTCCAAATTAGCCAAGTCAGCGAACTGACCGGTAACCCTCCTGCCCTGGGGGTGGACTCATATACTGTGGCTAAATCATTAAGGAGTTCCCTTTTCCTTTGTCTGTTAATTACTTTTCTGGGTTCTGTGTTTTCCCTTAAATTGCCCTGTCCTTTGTCCCATTATCCTGTGGGTCAGTTGGCAACATGATTATTTTAATGGGGAAGGGCACCACTCTGATTATTGTATCCCTGATACATTCATTATGATTCGTGTCAGTTTGTGATAAATGTTCGTGAACAAGGAATTCCCTGTGAGTTTAATAACTAGTCTATTGTGAGAGCCTGGTATGTGAGGGACATGCTGGGGGAGGAGCCTTCCCTCCTGGTCACAGCCCATTTTTAATTTTGTTTCTGAGGAATTCTCCCTGGTGGGCTTCCTGGAATATCGCAGTCCGAAAATGACCCCTAGTCCAGGCAGGGTGCTTGGTATCCATGCACCCATTCTCAGGGAAACTCTACCAATCGCTTCTGATCCCTGAGCTCCTGTAACACAATGTGGAAATCCCTAAAGTCTATTTCGTATTCAGCAATTAATCAGCAGAGAGCCCAAGCCTCATTACGGGCGCGATTGAGGGGTCGAATCCCAGGTGTCCCTCCTCCTTTCTGAGACATGGGAGACAAAGGTTAGGGCCCTGTTTCTCATCGCTAAGAGAGGTGCAGGTCATAGCCCCAAAAATCCAGACAAATTGGACCCAGAGTCTCCGGGTGAAGCTGATTTGTGAAGGGGAGGGGCATTTATCTGGTTGTTGTTCTGCAGTTATGTAGCACCTGTGCAGGATATGCCTTATCCTGCCCTCGAGCAGTGAGGATCGCTTCCTTCATCTCATCAGGATGCCCCTCCCTAGCTGTTGATCCTCAGGGAGGGCTGAATGGCCTGCTGGACTAAGGCACATGGCGGTTCATTTGGTTTGCTCCTCAACATCCACTCTGTGTATGACAGACTGTCAGTCGATCTCATCCAAACATGTATCTGGGCCAGAGACGAGATCTTTTTGGTGCTGCCCACAAGCTGGGTACCTGGAATGGCTGTTGTGTACGGAGTGAGACCAGAAGCTGCTTTACACTGCATAACCACATGATTCGTGGAATCTGTGTTCGGCTGTGGCTCAGGGCTGGGGGCAAAAGGTGCAGTTACCTGGGAGCAAGGCAGTGGGAGCCCCCATCTGTGAGCGGGTGTGGATGTGTCAGTGTGGGGCCTGTCATTATCTCCCTGGGGAGGTAGAACACCAAAGGCACACATTATCCCTTTCTGGGAGGGGTCCTAGTTCCCTAGGGATTGTATTTGCTCCTGGCACCTCCTGCTAGAGCCTGATGTGTGTTGTTCCATGTTGCAATTGTCGAGGACACATGCAGCAGCTTGGAGCTCATACACTGTCCTTCCAGATTGTCAATGTAACCTGAGGCTGCCTCCCCATCCCCAGAGACCCTCGTTTCACTGGATTGGGCTCTTCCCAATTGTAACTGGAGTAGTCCCATGTGGGTGAGATTTTCCTGCAAAGTTCTGTCCTGCTCATTGTGTCGGAGAGCTAGCTCGGTCACAGCCTGTAGGTTTCCCTGGGGTGACCAGATCCCAGCTGCCTTATCCCAGCCGGGGGTCCTCGAGGCTCTCGGCAGTGGAGTGAGCTTTCCAGCATCCTTCCCCAGTTCTCTATGGGCATCTCACCACAGCTCCTGTACCAGGAATCCTTCGCTGCAAGGCCAGGCTGGCTTCCTGCCAAATTCTGCAGGACTGTTTCACCTTTGTACCGGCTCGTTTTCCTATTGCTTTGGCCGCTTCTGGGTGATGGGACAGCTGGGTATGTTCATAGAATCATAGAGTTCTACAGCATGGAGACAGGCTCTTTGGCCCAAACTGGTCCATCCGCACTAACCCCGTTTCCCTGCATTTGGCCCATATGCTTCCAATACGTTCCTCTCCACGTATTTGTCCAAGTGCATTTTAAATGTTCTTAAATATATCCTCCTCGACCACTTGCACTGGTAGTTCATTCCGTATGTGTACCACCCTCTGGGTAAAAGCATTGTCCCTCAGGTTCCCTTTCAATCTTCACTTCACCTTAAACTGATGCCCTTTCATCCTTGATTCCCCAAGCCTTGGAGAAACACTGAGTGCATTAACCCTATCCATGCCTCCCAAGATCTTATACACCTCTATCAGGATACACCTCTATAAGGACAGCCCTCAGTCTCCTACACACGAAAGAAAATGTCCTTGCTTGTCCAACCTCTCTCTATATCTGTCTAGTTGAGTTCTGAAAACATCCTTGTAAGTTTCTTCTGTACTCTTTCCAGTTTAATAACATCCTTTGTATAGCAAGGTGGGCAAAACTGAACACAATATTCCAATGCGGCCTCACTAACATCCTGTACAACGACAACAGAACTTCCCAACTTCAATATTCCATGCCCTGACTGGTAAAGGGCCCAGTGTGCCAAAAGCCTTCTTCACTGCCCTGTCTCCATGAGTTTAGATTAGATTAGATTAGATTACATTAGATTACTTACAGTGTGGAAACAGGCCCTTCGGCCCAACAAGTCCACACCGCCCCGCCGAAGCGCAACCCACCCATACCCCTACATCTACCCCTTACCTAACACTACGGGCAATTTAGCATAGCCAATTCACCTGACCTGCACATCTTTGGACTGTGGGAGGAAACCGGAGCACCCGGAGGAAACCCACGCAGACACGGGGATAATGCGCAAACTCCACACAGTCAGTCGCCTGAGTTCAGAGAGCCGTGTTCCTGGAATCCAAGGTCTCTCTGTCCCACTACACTCCTTCAGGCCCTACCATTCACCATGAAACCCCTGTCTTGATGTGACTTTCCAAAATGCAAGATCTCGCCCTTGTCTATATTAAACTCCATTTGCCATTTCTCAGCCCATTTCCCCAGCTGATCAAGGCCCTGTTGCAATTGCTGATAACCTTCCTCACTTATTTTAGTGTAAACTGCAAACTTAATAATCATGCCTAAAACATTTTCATCCAAATCATTGATCAAGATAACAAACAGCAATGGGCCTAGCACTGACCAGCTCAGTGGCACAGTGGCTCAGTGGTTAGCACTGCTGCCTCACAGCACCGTGGATCTGGGTTCAATTCCAACCTCACAGTATGCTCTGTGTGGGTTAGATCCTGTTAGGGTTAGATTTCCTACAGTATGGAAACAGGCCATTTGGCCCAACAAGTCCACACCGACCTGCCGAAGAGTAGCCCACCCAGAACCATTCTCCCTGCCCAATATTTACCCTGGACGAATGCACCTAGCACTATGGACAATTTAGCATGGCCAATTCATCTGACCTGTACATTTTTGTATTGTGGGAGGAAACCGGAGCACCCGGAGGAAACCCATGCAGACACAGGGAGAATGTGCAAACTCCACACAGACAGTCACCGGGGGCTGGGGTAGAACCCGGGTCCCTGGCACTGTGAGGTAGTAGTGCCAACCACTGAGCCACTATGCAACCCCAATTGAGTTTGTACGTTCTCCCCATGTCTGCGTGTGTTTCCTCTGGGTGCTGCAGTTTCCTCCCACTGTCCAAAGATATGCAGGTCAGGAAAATTGGCAATGCTCAATTGCCTATAGTGCTCATGGATGTGTAAGCAACTTGCATTAGTCAGGGGTAAATGTAGAATAACAGAGTAGGCGAATGGGTTTGAGCAGAATAATCTTCAGAGGGCCTGTAGACTTGGGCCGAATGGCCAGTATCCACAGAGGAGGGATTCTATGATTCTCTGACCGCTGAGGTACGCCAATAGTCACAGGCCTTTTGTCTGACAATTACCCTCTGTTTCCTACCATCAAGTCAATTGTCTACCCAGTTTGCCAATGCCGCCTGGATTCCATGCGATCTAACCTTCCGGGGGGGCGGGGGGAAGTGGTGTGTGCAGAGTTGTGTAGGTATCACTGAGAAAGTGGGAGATTACAGTGTTGGGTATGTATCAGTCAGGGAGGGGGGATTATAGTGTTGGGTAGGGATTAGTCAGGGAGGTGGAGGTTGCAGTATTGGGTAGGGATCAGTCACGGAGGGGGAGATTGCAATGTTGGGTAGGGATTAGTCAGGGAGGGGGAGGTTGCAGTGTTGTGTAGGCATCGGTCACGGAGGGGGAGATTACTGTGTTGGGTCGCGATTAGTCAGGTAGCGGGAGGTTGCAGTGTTGGGTAGGGATCAGTCAGGGAGGGGGGAGATGGCAGTGCTGGGTACGGATCAGTCAGGGAGGGGGAGATTGCAGCGTTGGGTCGGGATTAGTCAGGTAGAGGGAGGTTGCAGTGTTGGGTAGGGATCAGTCAGGGAGGGGGAGATTGCAGTGCTGAGTATACATCAGTCAGCGAGGGGGTGAGTGCAATGTTGCATAGTTATCAGAGAGGGAGGGGGAAGTTGCAGTGTAGGGGTGGGATCAGTCAGGGAGGGGGTGAGTGCAGTGTTGGGTAGGGTTCAATCAGGGAGAGGTGAGTGCTGTGTGGGATAGGGATTAGTCAGGGAGGGGGAGTTTGTAGTGATGTGTAGGGATCAGTCAGGGAGGGGAAATTGCAGTGTTGTGTAGGGAATAGTCAGGGAGAGGGAGATTGTAGTGATGTGTAGGGATCATTCAGGCAGGGGAGATTACAGTGTTGTGTAAGGATTAGTCAGGGAGGGGGAGATGACAGTGTTGGGTAGGGATTTGTCAGGGAGGGGAGGTTACAGTGTTGGGTAGGGATCAGTCAGCGAGAGGGAGATTACAGTGTTGGGTAGGGATCTGTCAGGGAGGGGGGATTACAGTGTTGGGTAGGGATTAGTCAGGGAGGGGGAGGTTGCAGTGTTGCGTAGGTATCAGTGAGGGAGGGGCAGTTTGCCGTGTTGGGTAGGGATCAATCAAGAGAAGGGGAGATTGCAATGTTGGGTAGGGATCAGTCAGGGAGGGGGGAGATTGCAGTGTTAGGTAGGGAACAGCCAGGGAGGGGGTGAGTGCAGAGTTGGGTAATGATCAGTCAAGGAGGAGGACATTGCAGTGTTGGGTAGGGATCAGTCGGGGAGGTGGAGATTACAGTGTCGGGTTGGGATCAGTCAGGGAGGGGGAGATTGCAGTGTTGGGTAGGGATCAGTCAGGGAGGGGAAGAATGCAGAGTTGGGTAGGGATCAATCAGGGAGGGTGTGAGTGCAGTGTTGGGTAGGGATTAGTCAGGGAGGGGGAGATTGCAGTGTTGTGTAGGGATCATTCAGGGAGGGGGAGATGGCAGTGTTGGATAGGGATCAGTCAGTGAGGGGGTGCATGCAGTGTTGGGTTGGGATCGGTCAGGGAGGGGTAGGTTGCAGTGTTAGGTAGGGATCAATCAAGGGAGGAGGACATTGCAGTGTTGGGTAGGGATCAGTCGGGGAGGTGGAGATTACAGTGTCGGGTAGGGGTTAGTCAGGGAGGGGGAGATTGCAGTGTTGGGTAGGGATTAGTCAGGGAGGGGGAGATTTCAGTGTTGGGTAGGGATGAGTCAGGGAGGGCGTGAGTGCAGTGTTTTGTAGGGTTCAACCAGGGAGGGTGTGAGTGCAGTGTTGTGTTGGGATCAGTGGGGGGGAGGTGACAGTGTTGGGTCGTGATTAGTCAGGGAGGGGGAGGTTGCATTGTTGTGTAGGGATCAGTCAGGGATGGGGTGAGTGCAGTGTTGTGTCGGGATTAGTCAGGGAGGGGGAGAGTGCAGTGTTGGGTAGGGATTAGTCAGGGAGTGGGAGGTTGCAGTGTTGGGTAGGGATCAGTCAGGGAGTGGGAGATTACAGTGTTGGGTAGGGATTAGTCAGGGAGGGTTTGTGAGTGCAGTGTTGTGTTGGGATCTGTCAGGGAGGGGGCGATTGCAGTGTTGGTTAAGGATCTGTCAGGCAAGATTGCAGTGTTTGGTAGTGATCAGTCAGGAAGGGGGAGATTGCAGTGTTGGTTCGGGATCCGTCAGGGAGGGGGAGCTTGCAGTGTTGGGTAGGAATCAGTCAGGGAGTGGAGATTGCAGTGTTGGGTAGGAATCAGTCAGGGAGTGGAGATTGCAGTGTTGGGTAGGAATCAGTCAGGGAGGGGGTGAGTGCAGTGTTGAGTAGGGATCAGGGGGGGAGGTTACAATGTTGGGTAGTGATTGGCAGGAAGGGGAAGATTGCAGTGTTGTGTGGGGATCAGTCATGGAGGGGGAGATTGCAGTGTTGTGTCGGGATCAGTCAGGGATGGGGAGATTGCAGTGTTGGGTAGGGATCAGTCAGGGAGGGGGTGAGTGCAATGTTGGGTAGGGATCAGTCAGGGAGGGAAGATTGCAGACTTGGGTAGGGATCAGTCAGTGAGGGGGAGATTGCAGTGTTGGGTCGGCATCAGTCAGGGAGGGGATGCATGCAATGTTGCGTAGGTATCAGTCAGGGAGGGAGAGATTAGTGTTGTGTGGAGATCAGTTAGGGAGTGTAAGATTACAGTGTTGGTTAGGTCTTAGTCAGGGATGGGGAATTTGCAGTGTTATGTAGGGATCAGTCAGGGAGATGTAGATTGCTGTGTTTTGTAGGCATTAGTCAAGGATTGGGAGGTTGCAGTGTTGGTTAGGGATCAGTCAGGGAGGGGGTGAGTGCAGTGTTTGGTTGGGATCAGTCAGGGAGGGGAGCTGGCAACGTTGGGTACGGAACAGTCTGGGAGGGGGTGATTGCAGTGTTGTGTCGTGATCACTCAGGGAGGGGGTGAGTGTAGTGTTGAGTTGGGATTAGTCAGGAAGGGAGAGGTTCCAGTGTTGAGTCGGGATCAGTCAAGGAGAGGGTGAGGGTAACGTTGCGTAGGTATCAGTCAGGGAGGGAGAAATTACAGTGTTGCGTAGAGATCAGTCAGGGAGCGGGAGATTACAGTGTTGGGTAGGGATCAGTCAGGGAGGGGGTGAGTGCAATGTTGGGTAGGGATCAGTCAGGGAGGGAAGATTGCAGACTTGGGTAGGGATCAGTCAGTGAGGGGGAGATTGCAGTGTTGGGTCAGGATCTGTCAGGGAAGGGGTGAGTGCAGTGATGCATAGGGATCAGTCAGGGAGGGGGTGATTGCAGTGTTGGGTAGGAATCAGTCAGGGAGTGGAGATTGCAGTGTTGGATAGGGATCAGTCAGGGAGTGGGAGATTGCAGTTTTGGGTAGGGATCAGTCAGGGAGGGGGAGATTGCAGTGTTGGGTACGAATCAGTCAGGGAAGGGGTGAGTGCAGTTATGGGTAGGGACAGTCAGGGTGGGGAGATTGCAGTGTTGGACAGTGATCAGTCCGGCAGGGGAGATGGCAGTGTTGTGGAGGGATTAGTCAGGGAGGGGGTGAGTGCAGTTTTGGTAGGGATCAGTCAGGGAGGGGGTGAGTGCAATGTTGCGTAGGTATTGCTCAGGAAGGAGGAGATTACAGTGTTGGGTAGGGATTTGTCAGGGAGGGGTGAGTGCAGTGTTGTGTCTGGATCAGTCAGGGAGGGGGAGATTGCAGTGTTGTGTGGAGATCAGTCAGGGAGGGGTAGATTGCTGTGTTGTGTAGGCATTAGTCAGAAGTGTGAGGTTGCAATGTTGGGTAGGCGTCAGTCAGGGAGGGTGTGAGTGCAGTGTTGTGTAGGTATCAGAGAGGGAGGTGGAAGATTGCAGTGTTTGGTAAGGATCAGTCAGGGATGGGAGATTTCAGTGTTGCGTAGGGATCAGACAGGGAGGTGTATGAGTGCAGTGTTGGGGAGGGATCAGTCAGGGAGGGGAGATTGCAGTGTTGGGTAGGGATTAGTCAGGGAGTGGGAGATGGCAGTGTTGGTTAGGGATCAGTCAAAGATGGGAGTTTGCAGTGTTGGGTAGGGATCTATCAGGGATGGGAGATTGCAGTGTTGTGTCGGGATCAGTCAGGGAGGGGGTGATTGCAGTTTTGAGGAGTGATCAGTCGGGGAAGGGGAGATTACAGTGTAGGGTAGGGATTAGTGAAGGAGTGGGAGGTTGCAGTGTTGGGTAGGGATCAGTCGTGGGGGAGATTGCAGTGTTGGGTAGGGATCAGTCGGGGGGTGAGATTGCAGTGTTGGGTCGGCATCAGTCAGGGAGGGGATGCATGCAATGTTGCGTAGGTATCAGTCAGGGAGGGAGAGATTAGTGTTGTGTGGAGATCAGTTAGGGAGTGTAAGATTACAGTGTTGGTTAGGTCTTAGTCAGGGATGGGGAATTTGCAGTGTTATGTAGGGATCAGTCAGGGAGATGTAGATTGCTGTGTTTTGTAGGCATTAGTCAAGGATTGGGAGGTTGCAGTGTTGGTTAGGGATCAGTCAGGGAGGGGGTGAGTGCAGTGTTTGGTTGGGATCAGTCAGGGAGGAGAGCTGGCAACGTTGGGTACGGAACAGTCTGGGAGGGGGTGATTGCAGTGTTGTGTCGTGATCACTCAGGGAGGGGGTGAGTGTAGTGTTGAGTTGGGATTAGTCAGGAAGGGAGAGGTTCCAGTGTTGAGTCGGGATCAGTCACGGAGAGGGTGAGGGTAACGTTGCGTTGGTATCAGTCAGGGAGGGAGAAATTACAGTGTTGCGTAAGATCAGTCAGGGAGCGGGAGATTACAGTGTTGGGTAGGGATCAGTCAGGGAGCAGGGGAGGTTGTAGTTATGTCTAGCGATCAGTCAGGGAAGGGGATATTACAGTGTTGTATAGGGATCAGTCAGGGAGTGGGAAGTTGCAGTGTTGGGGAGGTGTCAGTCAGGGAGGGTGTGAGTGCAATGTTGCATAGGTATCAGTCAGGGAGGGAGAAATTACAGTGTTGTGTAGAGATCAGTCAGGGAGGGGGAGATAACAGTGTTGGGTAGTGATTAATCAGGGAGGGGGAGGTTGCCGTGTTGCGTAGTGATCAGTCAGGGGGGGTGATTACAGTATTGGCTCGGGATTAGTCAGTAAACGGGAGGTTGCAGGGGCGTCTAGGGATCAGTCAGGGAGGGGGGAGTTTGCTGTGTTGAGTAGGGATTAGTCAGGCAGGGGGTGAGTGCAATGATGTGTAGGTATCAGTGAGGGAGTGGTAGGTTGCAGTGTTGGGCAGGGATCAGTCTGGGAGGGGGAGATTGCAGTGTTGGGTAGGGATCGTCAGGGATGGAAGATTGCAGTGTTGGGTAGGGATCAGTCAGGGAGGGGAAGATTGCAGTGTTGCGTAGGGAACAGACAGGCAGGGGTATGAGTGCAGTGTTGGGGAGGGATCAGTCAGGGAGGGTGTGAGTGCAGTGCTGGGGAGTGATCAGTCAGGGAGGGGGGAGATTGCAGTGTTGGGTAGGGATCAGTCAGGGTGGGGGTGAGTGCAATGTTGCATAGGTATCAGTCAGGGAGGGTGAACAAACAGTGTTGTGTCGAGATCAGTCAGGGAGGGGGAGATTACAGTGTTGGGTCGGGATTTGTCAAGGAGCGGGGGAGGTTGCAGTGATGTGTAGCGATCAGTCATGGAGGGGGAGATTACAGTTTTGTGCAGGGATTATTCACGGAGGGGGCGGTTGCCGTGTTGGGAAGGGAGCAGTCAGGGAGGGGTGTTTGCAGTGTTGGGTACGGATTAGTCAGTGAGCGGGAGGTTGCAGTGGTGTTTAGGGATTAGTCAGGAAGGGTTGTGATTGCTGCGTTGGGATTAGTCAGGGAGGGGAAGGTTGCAGTGTTGGTTAGGGATCAGTCAGGGAGGGGGCGAGTGCAATGTTGCATAAGTATCAGTGAGGGGGGGAGGTTGCAGTGTTGGGTAGGGATTAGTCAGGGAGGGGGAGGTTGCCGTGTTGCGTAGGGATCAGTCAGGGAGGGGGAGGTTGCAGTGTTGTGTAGAGATCGGTCAGGGAGGGGGGAGATTGCTGCGTTGTGTGTGGATTAGTCAGGGAGTGGGAAGTTGCCGTGTTGGGTAGGGATCAGTCAGGGAGGGGGTGTGTGCAATGTTGCATAGGTATCAGTGAGGGAGGGGGAGGTTGCAGTGTTGGGTAGGGATCAGTCAGGGAGTGGGTGAGTGCAGTGTTGGGTTGGGATCAGTCAGGGAGGGGAGATGGCAGTGTTGGTTCAGGATCAGTCAGGGAGGGGAGGAGTGCAATGTTGCGTAGGTATCAGTCAGTGAGGGAGACATTAGAGTGTTGTGTGGAGATCAGTCAGGGAGGGGGAGATTACAGTGTTGGGTAGGGATTAGTCAGGGAGCGGGAGAGGTTGCAGTGATGTGTAGCGATCAGTCAGGGAGGGAGAGGTTGCCGTGTTGGGTCGGGATCAGTCAGGGAGGGGGAGATTATAGTGTTGGGTAGGGATTAGTCTGTGAGCGGGAGGTTGTAGTGTTGTGAAGGGATCAGTCAGGGATGAGGAGATTGAAATGTTGGGTGGGGATCAGTCAGGGAGGGGGTGAGTGCAGTGTTGGGTAGGTATTAGTCAGGGAGGGGGAGATCGCAATGTAGGGTAGTGATCAGTCAGGGAGGGGGTGAATGCAGTGTTGTGTAGGTATCTTACAGGGACGGGGTGAGTGCAGTGTTGGGTAGGGATCTGGCAGGGAGGGGAGATTGCAGTGTTGGGTAGGGATCAGTCAGGTAATGGGATGCGTGCAGCGATGTGTCTGGATCAGTACGGGAGGGGCTGAGTGCAGTGTTGTGTAGGGATTAGTCATTCAGGGTGAGTGCAGTGTTGTGCAGGGATCAGTCAGGAAGGGGGAGATTACAGTGTTGGGTAGGGATTAGTCAGGGAGGGGGTGAGTGCAGTGTTGGGGAGGGATCAGTCAGGGAGGGGGTGATTGCAGTGTTGTGTAGGGTTAAATCATGGAGGGGGCGATGACAGTGTTGGGTAGGGATTAGTCAGTGAGGGGGAGTTTGCAGTGTTGGGTAGCGATCAGTCAGGGAGGGGGGAGATTGCAGTCTTGGTTAGGCATCAGTCAGGGAGTGGGTGAGTGCAATGATGCATAGGTAGCAGTCAGGGAGGGAAAGATTACAGTGTAGAACCAAAACTGCAATCTACAAATCCCTGATTGATACCTTCCCAAATCTGCATTCACCCCCTCCTTGACTGATCCCTCACCAACACAGCAATCTCTCCCCCCCGACAGATCACTACCCAACACTGCAATATCCCCTCCCTGACTGATCCCTACCCAACACTGAACTCACCCCCTCCCTGACTGATCCCTACCCTACTCTGCAATCTCCCCTCCCTGACTGATCCCTACCCAACCCTGAAATTTCCCCTCACTGACTGAATCCTACACAGCACTGCTCTCACCCCTTCCCTGACTGATCCCTACCCAACACTGCAATCTCCCCCGCCCTGACCGATCTCTACCCAACACTGCAATCTCCCCCTCCCTGACTGATCCCTACCCAACACTGCAATCTCCCCCTCCCTGACTGATCCCTACCCAACACTGCAATCTCCCCCTCCCTGACTGATCCCTACCCAACACTGCAACATCCCCCTCCCTGACTTATCCCTACCCAACACTACAAACTCCCCCTCCCTGACTGATCCCTACCCAACACCTTAATCTCCCCCTCCCTGACTGATCCCTACACAGCACTGCAACTTCCCCCTCCATGACTAATCCCTACCCCTCACTGTAATCTACCCCTCCCTGACTGATCACTAAACAATACTGCAAACTCCCCCTCCCTGTCTAATCCCTATGCAACACTGCAATCTCCCCCCCGACTGATCCCTGCAAAACACATCAACCTCCCCCTCCCTGACTAATCCCTACCCAACACTGTAATCTACCCCTCTCTCACTGATCCCTTCACAACACTGCAACCTCCCCCTCCCTGTCTAATCCCTACCCAACACTGTAATCTATCCCTCCCTCACTGATACCTACACAACACTGCAACCTCCCCCTCCCTGACTAATCCCTACACAACACTGTAATCTCACCCTCCCTGAGCGATCCCTACACAACAATGCGAACTCCCCCTCCCTCACTGATACCTACGCGACATTGCACTCACCCCCTCCATGATTGATGCCTACCCAACAGTGTAATCTCCCCCTCCCTGACTGATCCTGACCCAACACTGCAACCTCCCCCTCCCTGACTAATCCCTAACCAGCACAGCAATCTCCCCCTCCCTGACTCATCCCTACCCAACACTGTAATCTCCCCCTCCCTGACTGATCACTACGGAACACTTTAATCTCCCCCTCCCTGACTGATCTCTACACAACACTGTAGTTTCTCCCTGCCTGACTGATAACTCCGCAACATTGCACTCACACCCTCCCTGACTGATGCCTACCCCACACTGCAACCTCCCCCTCCCTGACTAATCTCAACACAACACTGTAATCTCCCCCTCCCTGACTGATCGCTACACATCACTGCAACCTCCCCGGCTCCCTGACTAATCCCGAACCAACATTGCACTCACCCCCTCCCTGACTGATGCCTACCCAACACTGTAATCTCCTCCCTGACTGATCCCTACCAAACAATGCCACCACCCCCTCCCTGACTGATCTCGACACATCACTGAAATTTCTCCCTACCTGACTGATATCTATGCAACATTGCACTCACACCCTCCCTGACTGATACCTACGCAACATTGCACTCATTCCCCTCCGACTGATACCTGCCCAACACTGCACTCACCCCCCCTCCCTGACTGATCCCTCCCCAACACTGCAATCTCCACTTCCCTGTCTGATTCCTACCCAACACTTCAATCTCCTCTCCCTGACCGATCCCTCCGCAACAATGCACTCATGCCCCTCCCTGACTGATCCCTATGCAACATTGCAATCTCACCCTCCCTGACTGACCTCTACCCAACATTGCAATCACCCATCCCTGACTGATCCCTACCCAACACTGCAATCTCCCCCTCCGAGAATGATCCCTAGCCAAAACTGCAACCTACCCCTCCCTCACTGATACATACGCAAAATTGCACACACCCCCTCCCTGACTGATCCCTACCGAACACGGCAACCTCCCCCTCCCTGACTAATCCCCACCCAACGCAGCAATCTACCAGTGTTGGGTATGGATCAGTCAGGGAGGGGGAGATTGCAGGGTTGGGTAGGCATCAGTCAGGGAGTGGGTGAGTGCAATGTTGAGTCGGTATCAGTCAGGGAGAGGGAGCTTGCAGCCTTGGGTCGGGATCTGTCAGGGAGAGGGATATTGCAGTTTTGGGTATGGATCAGTCAGGGACGGGGTGAGTGCAGTGTTGGGTAGGGATCAGTCAGGGTGGGGGAGATTGCAGTGTTGTGTAGGGATCAGTCACGGAGGGGGTGAGTGCAGTGTCGTTTAGGGATCAGTCAGGGTGGGGGAGATTACAGTGTTGGGTAGGGGTTTATCAGGGTGGGGGAGTTTGCAGTCTTCTGTTGGGTTCAGTCAGGGAGGGGGTGAGTGCCGTGTTGGGTAGGGATCATTTAGGGACGGGGTGAGTGCAGTGTTGGGTAGGGAATTGTCAGTAGTAGAGATTGCAGTGCTGGGTAGGCATCAGTCAGGGTGGGGGTGAGTGCACTGTGGGGTAGGAATCAGTGAGGGAAGGGGAGGTTGCTGTGTTGAGTACGGTCAGTCAGGGAGGGCGAGATTGTAGTGTTGTGTTGGGAACAGTCAGGGATGGAAGAGTGCAGTGTTGGGTCGGGATCAGTCAGGGAGGGTGTGATTGCAGTGTTGGGTAGGGACCAGTCAGAGAGGGGGGAGATTGCAGTGTTCGGTAGGGATCAGTCAGGGAGGGGGGAGATTGCAGTGTTGGGTAGGGATCTGTCACGGAGGGGGAGATTACACTGTTGTGTAGGGATTATTCAGGGAGGCGTAGTATTCAGTGTTGTGTAGGGGTTAATCAGGGACCGTAGAAATTAGTGTTGGGTAGTATTAGTCTGGGAGGGGAGTTTGCAGTGTTGTGTAGGAATCAGTCTGGGAGGGGGAGATTAAAGTGTTCGGTAGTGATCAGTCAGGGAGGGGGAGAATACAGTGTTGGGTAGGGATTAGTCAGGGAACGGGAGTTTGCAGTGATGGGTAGGGATTATTCAGGGAGGGGGAGGTTGCAGTGATGGGTAGGGATTATTCAGGGAGGGGGAGGTTGCAGTGTTGGGTACAGATCAGTCACGGAGGGGAAGATTACACTGTTGTGTAGGGATTAGTCAGGGAGGGGTAGGATGCAGTGTTGTGTAGGGATTAATCAGGGAGGGTAGAGATTACAGTGTTGTGTAGGGATGAGTCAGGGAGGGGGAGTTTGCAATGTTGTGCAGGGATCAGTCAGGGAGGGGGAGATTAAAGTGTTCGTTAGTGATCAGTCAGGGGGAGAATTACAGTGTTGGGTATGGATTATTCAGTGATGGGCAGGTTGCAGTGTTGGGTAGGGATCAGTCTGGGCTTGGAAAATTGCAGTGTTGGTTAGGCATCAGTCAGGGAGGGGGTGAGTGCAATGTTTCGTACGTATAAGTGAGGGAGGGGTAGGTTGCAGTGTTGGGTAGGGATCAGTCAGGGAGGGGGCGATTACAGTGTTGTGTAGGGTTTAGTCAGGGGGTAGGTTGCAGTATTGGGTATGTATCAATCAGGAAGGGGGAGGTTGCAGTGTTGTGGAGAGATCAGTGAGGGAGGGGAGATTACAGTGTTGGGTAGAGATTAGTCAGGGAGCGGGAGGTAGCAGTGTTGTTTAGGGATTAATCAGGGAGGGGGAGGTTGCAGTGTTGTGTAGGGATCAATCAGGGAGGGGGAGATTACAGTGTTGTGTAGGGATCAATCAGGGAGGGGGAGGTTGCAGTCTTGTGGAGGGATCAGTGACGGAGGGGAGGTTACAGTGTTCGGTTGGGATTAGTCAGGGAGGGTGAGTGCACTGTTGTGTAGGGATCTGTCAGGGTGGGGGTGAATGCTGTGTTGGATAGGGATCAGTCAGGGAGGGCGAGATTGCATTGTTGTGTAGGGATCAGTCAGGGAGGGAGTGAGTGCAGTGTTGTGTTAGGATTCGTCAGGGAGGGGGAGGTTATCAGGAGGGCAAAAAGGTGACATGAGATTGCTTTGGTAAATTGTTTTAAAGAGATTCCAAAATGTTGTTACAAATCCATAAAAGACAAAAGGGTCTTTGGGGAGAGTGTCGGGCCCACAAAGATCAAGACAGCCTGCACGTGGACCTGCAGGAGATGGGGGAGATACTGAACAAGTATTTCCTGTAAAGAAGGACATGGAAGATGTAGAATTGAATGATGGTTTGGGAAATAGCATTGGGAAATAGATGATGTCATCTTGCAAAATGTCCACATTACAGAGGAGGAGGTGCTAGATGTCTTGAAATGGTTAAAGGTGGATAAATCCCCAGGATCTTATCAGTTGTACTCTCGATCTCTGTGGGAAGCTAGAGAAGTGATTGCTGTGCCCCGTGGTGAAATATTTGTACCATCGATAGACACAGGTGAGGTACCAGAAGACTGGAGTTTGGGCTAACGTAGTGCCACTGTTTAAGAAGGGTGGTAAGGACAAGCCAGGGAACTACAGACTGGTTCGCCTGACATCAGTCGTGGGCACATTGAGAGACGGATACATGAGGGACAGGAATTACATGTATTTAGAAAGGCAATGTCTAATTGGGGATAGTCAGCATTGCTTTGTACGTGGGAAATCATGTCTCAAGATATTGAGTTTTTTGAAGAAGGAACAAAAGGATTGATGAGGGCAGCGCGGTGGATGTGAGTGATCTGGACTTCAGTAAGGTGTTCGAAATGTTTCCACATGGGAGATTGGAGAGCAAGGATAGATCTCATGGAATACAGGGAAAACCAGCCATTTGGATACAGAACTGGCAGGAAGGTAGAAGGCAGAGGGTGGTTTTGGAGTATTGATTTTTCAGACGGAGACCTGTGACCAGTGGAGTGCCACAAGGATCGGTGCTGCGTCCACGACTTTCCATTAATTATATAAATGATTTGAATGTGAACACAGCAGGTATAGTTAGTAAGTTTGCAGATGACACCAAAATTGGAGGTGTAGTGGACTGCGAAGAATGTTACTTCACATGACAACGGGATGGTGAATTGATGGTCCAATGGTCTGAGGAGTGGCAGATGGAGCTTCATTTAGATAAATGAGAGGTGCTACATTTTGGAAAAGCAACTCTTCGCAGGACTGATACACTTAATGTTAAGGTCCCAGGGAGTGTTTCGGAACAAAGAGACCTTGGAGTGCAGGTTCATTGTTCCTTGAAAGGAGAATTGTGGGTCGATAGGGTAGTGAAGAAGGAGTTTGGTATGCTTGTGTTTACTGTGCATTGAGTAGAGGAGTTAGGAGGTCATATTGTGGCAATACAGGACATTGGATAAGCCAGTTTTGGCATATTGCGTGCAATTCTTGTCTCCTCCCTATCGGAATGATGCTGTGTAAATTGAAAGGGTTCAGAAAAGATTTGCAAAGATGCTGACAGGATTGGAGGATTTGAGCTAAAGGGAGAGATTAAATGGGCTGTGGATGTTTTCCCTGGAATGTCTGAGGCTGAGGGGTAACCCATATGGAGGTTTATAAAGCCATGAGAGGCATGGTTAGGTTTAACAGACAAGGTCTTTTCCCTGGGGTGGGGTAGTCCAGAACTGGAGGGCCTAGGTTCTGGATGAGTGGGGCAAGATATAAAAGGAACGTAAGGGACAACATTTTGATGTGGAGGGTATTGCTTGTATGAAATGACCTGCCAGATGAAGTGGTGGAGACTGGTACAATTACTGTATTTAAAAGGCATCTGGATGGGTATACGAACAGGAAGGGTTGAGAGGGATTTGGGCCAAGTGCTGGCAAATGTGATGAGATTATGTTCGGATATGTGGGTGGCGTGGATAAGTTGGACCGAAGGCCCTGTTTCAGTGCTGTAAAACTCTATGACTGGAAATGTTTTGTACTGTCCATTTCCAGCCATACACTTCACTGTTTCCCCTGTTAACCTTGGTCAGTTCTCGTCTCAAACACATGTCAATGCCTTTGGTTGTGATTGTTGGGTGTGCTTTATGGTCACTTTAACAATCCATCATCTCGCTTAATTCCACTACACTACAATTTCCCAGAGGATATCTCAGTGGGACATTACTCCTTCACTTAGCGTCATCACCCAATGGTCGATCTGAGATAGCCACCTCCCTGGCCGTTTGCACAACATCTTATTCAAAGAAACACTGACAGAAACATTCAAAGAGAGTTTGGAGAACATCACTTTTGCCGATGTGACTGTCCCAGATTATACAAAAACAGAATTCTCCCAAAATGATCACAGTGCCTTTGCAGTACACAGGAATTCATTGAAATGTGCAACAGGGTTGAGCAATGAAATGCTGTTAGGCAGCCTCTAAACTGTTCTCCTGCTTGTGTTTTTGACACGTGTTACCCAGAATCTGCATTCAGGCTGATTCAGCTTCATCATCTGAGGCCAATTGTTTTCTCTGTACTGCCTTTGTTCCCCATTACTGTCAGGGTTACCCATCCTGCACTCCGTGAGACCACTCAAGGAGGTGTAAAATAGAATATTCACGTTCCACCTTTTGTTCACCGTGTCACCACTAAATCTCATTAATCTCTGTACCAAAGTCCATCCACCTTATTGCAGAGACGTTATCCAGTCCAAAAAAAGAACATGCTCTTTCCACAATTTCTTGTCACAGTCCAATTCATTGATGTACAGTTTCAGATAAACTCCATCTCTTCCTGTTCCTTTCTGCTTGTCTTCAGATACATTGCCATTTCTCTTTGGATTTGGAAAGCTCCTTTCACCTGAACCCTTGCCCTGCATCCTCTCTGTCACTTTAAAGTCCTGCCCATAAGCTTACCGACATGGTTGACCAGGACACTGCTCCCAGCACGGTTGTGTTTAATTCACTCATGGGATGTTGCTGTCTCTGGCTGGCCAGCATCGCTTGCCCACCCTGAGCTGCCCTTGAGCTGAGTGCCTTGCTGGATGATTACAGAGAGCAGTTTAGAGTCAATCCCATCGCTCTGGGTCTGGATCATGTGTAGGCCAGACCCGCTGTCTATTATAGATTTCCTTCCTAAAAGGATATTAAGCAGTTAGATGGGTTATACTGGACACCGGCATTAACATCTGGATGAACAGTCGGGTGACAATAGCACGAGGCCATCACCTGTCCCACTCGTAGCTCACCTGTCACTGAGTACTGATCCCCGTGCACCATGAATCCCAACCCTTTCATCATGACCATTGTGTGATCCTGATACCTTCCTGCACTCTGGTGATATCAGTCAGTCTCTCTCCATGTGGTATCCCTCACTGTGTGGGTCTAATTGCTGCCTCTGTCAGCGCCTCTCACTCTTGCAGCTACTCCAGATCCTGAGCCAACAGAATTCTCCACTCCAGAGAGACGCAGCAGAACAGGCCAGGGATGGAGACTGGGATTTTCCAGGTCTCTGTGGGATTCAGTGCCATTCTTCATGTGTAACCCTGACTGCATCAGTCTAATTTCCCATTCTGTCTGTTTCTCTGTCTCCTGTAGGTACTCAGGATTTTCCTGTCTCAGCCGAATTCCTAACTCCTGTCTCGTCCATAACCGCATCAAAGACGGTTGGTTAGTCACAGAGAGATGGAGAGAGAAATGTGGAGCCTTCAGTAAATCCTGCAGTCGGTAAGTTCACTCACAGTAAACAGCACAGGGAGGGGTTAGTGACCTTCTGTATTCAGACCTGGAAGACAGGACATAGACACAGAGCTGGGTAAGGAACAGGAACATTCTAGGCTTCATTCACATCATCTTGTGTGGGTCCTGCTTTCACCTCTGCTTTACTGGTCCTCCCTGAGACATCTCTCTCTCTCTCTCTCTCCCTCGCTCTCACCCCCTCACTCGTATTCTCTCTTTCTCACCCTCTCTTTCTCTCTCACACCATCACTCACTCTCCACACAAACCCTCTCTCTCACCCGACTCTCTCTCTCCCTCGTGTCCCTCTCTCCCTCATCCCTCTGTCTCTGGCTTGCCCTCTATCTCTCCCTATCACGCTCTGCCCCCTCTTGATCAATCTTTCTCTTTCTCTCGCTCTCTCTCTCTCATCCCCCTGGAAAGAGAATGAAAAGGGGGGAGCGAAAGGGGGAACAAAAGGGGAAACGAAAGGGGATTGCGAGAGGGGAGAGCGAGAGTGGAAAGAAGTTGGGCAGGGAGGGGTGGGAGAGTGGGATGATTGTTGAGGGAGTGAGGGGGGGGTAGAGACGGAGAGAGAGTAAGGAGAGAGGGGGGAGTGAGAGAGGGAGAATTGTTGCAAACGAGAGGAGTCCAGAGATGGGAGAGATAGGGGGAGAGAGTGGGGAGAGAGCGGGGCAGTGAGACGGGTGAGAGAGGGCGCCTAGAGAGACGGGGAGAGCGATGTGCGAGAGAGAGAGAGAGGATACGAGAAATGGGGTGAGAGGTTGGAGAGTTGCGGGGAGAGAGGGGGAGAGAGGGGGAGAGAGAGGGTAGAGAGAGTCGTGAGAGTGAGGTGCGAGAAAGAGAGGAGGTGGGCAAAGAGGAGGAATAGTGAGAGGGTGAGAGAGCGGCAAAAGGAGAGAGGAGAGAGAGGGGAGAGTGACAGCGGGTGGGTTAGAGTGGGCAGAGAGAGATTGAGGAGAGTGAGAGGGGTTGGATAGAGAGGGGGTGGAGAGAGAGGGAGAGAAACAGGAGGAGGCGCAGTGAGGGAGGAGAGGGTTTAGAGAGTCCAGGAGGGTGAGAGTGGAGAGGGAGAGAGGAAGAGAGAGAGAGGGATAGTGAGAGTGGGGAGGGAGAGAGGGGAGCTGGAGAGGGGAGAGAGAGGGGCGAGAGAGTGGGGAGAGAGTGGGGGGAGCTGGGAGAGAGGGGGAGAGAGAAGGGAGAGGGAAAGAGCTAAGAGAGAGGGGAGATTAAGAGAGAGGAGAGGGAGAGGGGAGATGGAGAGTGGAGATAGATGAGTAGAGAGAGGAGATAGGGAGTGGCGAGAGAAAGAGTATAGAGAGTGAGTGGAGTGAGTGAGGGAAGAGTGTGTGAGGAGAGAGTGAGGCAAGAGAGAGTTTGGGGAGAGAAATATTGTGACGAGAGGGGTAGAGAGAGTGGGTTAGTGAGGGGAGCGGTAGAGAGAGAGAGGTAGAGAGCGAGGGGTAGAGAGGGAGGGGTAGAGAGGGAGGGGTAGAGAGAGAGGGGAGAGACAATGGAAGAGGGGGAGAGAAAGGGGAGAGAAAGGGGATTGTGAGAGGGGAGAGCGAGAGGAGTGAGGGGGGCAGAGAGGGGTGGGAGAGAGGGGATAGACAGAGAGGATAGAGAGAGAGAGGGATAGAGAGGGTGGATAGAGAGAAGGGATAGAGCAAGGGGATATAGAGAGGGGAAGCGAGAGGGGAAGCAAGAGAGGAGAGCGAGAGGGGGTAGAGAGGGGTGAGAGACAGGGGGAGAGAGGGGGAGAGAGGAGTCGAGAGACTAAGACAGCGGGAGAGAGAGGGGAGAGCGAGGTGGGAGAGAGAGGGGGAGAGAAATGCGGGACAGAGAGAGGGGAGAGATGGGGATAGAGTGCGAAAGGTTGCGGGGAGAGAGAGGGGAGGGAGGGGGAGAGATGTTGCAGAGAATGTGGGGAGAGAGCGGGGAGAGGGGGGGTTGAGAGAGGGAGGAGAGATAGGGTGAGAGAGGCGGAGAAGGATGGGGGAGAGAGAGGGGTTGACCGAGAGGTGAGAGAAAGGGAGGGAGATAATGTCGAGAGAGAGAGTGGGGAGAGAGAGGATATTGGGGGAAGAGAGGGGTGAGAGAGAGTGGAGAGAAGGATGATAGACAGAGAGGGAGAGAGAAAGAGTGGGGGAGAGATAGCGGGGGTAGGGACATGGGGTAGAGAGAGCTGTGTAGAGAGAGATGTAGAGAGACGGGTGGAGAGGGAGGGGAGAGAAGGGGGAGAGAGAGGAAATTGCGAGAAGGGAGAGCGAGAGAAGAGAAAGGGGGTGCAGAGAGGGGTGGGAGAGAGGGAGGAGAGTTGAGGGTAGAGAGAGGGGAGAGAGGAAGTAAAGAGAGGGGGAGAGAGTGGGGGAACGAGAGGGTGTAGAGAGAGGGGTTGGAGAGGGAGGGAGGATAGTTGGTGGAGAAAGAGGGGAGAGAGGAGTCGAGAGACGGGGAGAGAGAGGGAGAGAGTGGGGGAGAGAGTGGTGGGAGAGAGAGGGGAGAGAGATGGGGAGAGAGAAAGAGGGGCAGAGAGAGGGGTGTGAGAGGGGCCGGAGTGAGAGGGCGAGAGAGATGTGGGAGAGAGCGAGGGGAAGGGAGACGGGGAAAGAGGGAGGAGAATTGCAGTGAGAGAGAGGACAGTCAGAGCGGGAGATAGAGAGGGGGCAGTGAGAGAGGATGGAGACTGAGGGGGCTTGGATAGAGAGAGAGTGAAGAGAGGGGCGAAGAGAGGGGGAGGGGGAGAGGGGAGAAAGGGGAGAGAGAGCGAGAAAATGAGAGTAGAGAGAGTGGGGGAAATGGATAGTGTAGATGGAGAGGGGAGAGAGAGTGGGGAGAGAGAGTGGGAGAGAGAGGGGCAGATAGAGAGGGTGGAGGGTGATAGGGGTTGGAGAGAGAGGGTGGAAGATCGGTGGAGAGAGAGCTGGAGGGGGAGGGGAGAGAGAGGGAGAGTGAGAGTGGAGAGCGAGAGAGGAAGGGAAGGGGGAGAGAGAGACAGGTGGAGAGTGAGAGTGGACAGGGAGATGGGGAGCGGGGGAGGGGAGATGGATATGGCAGAGAGAGTGGGCAGGGAGAGCTGGGAGAGAGGGGGAGAGAGAAGGGAGAGGGAAAGAGCTGAGAGAGAGTGGGAGAGGGGAGCGGGAGAGGGGAGATGTAGAGTGGAGATGTGGAGGGCAGATGGAGAGGGGAGATGGAGGAGGGGACAGAGAGACGAGAGAGTGAGTGGGGACAGAGTGTGTGTGGGGAGAGAGAGAGGGGATAGAATGAGTGGAGTGGGTGAGGGAAGAGAATGTGGGGAGAGAGTGAGGCTAGATAGAGCGTGGGGAGAGAAACATTGTGGCAAGAGGGGTAGAGAGAGTGGGTGAGAGAGTGAGGGAGGAGGGGTAGAGAGAGGGTTAGAGAGAGAAAGTGGGGGAGAGAGGGGAAGAGAGAGACAGGAGGAGAGAGACAGGGGGAGAGAGAGGGGAGAGAGAGGGGGGGAGAGAGAGATGAGAGAGAGAGGGAGAGAGAGATGGGGAGAGAGAAAGGGGAGAGAGAGGGGTGAGAGAGAGAGGGAGAGAGGGAGAGAGAATGACGATAGAGAGGGGGAGAGAGAGATGGCGAGAGAGAAAGGGGAGAGAGAGGGGGTGGGAGAGAGGGGGAGAGGGAGAGGGGGCGAGAAAGGGGGAGAGAAAGGGGGAGAGAAAGGGGAGAGAAGGGGGAGAGAAAGGTAAGAGAGAAAGGGGGAGCGACAGAGGAGAGCGAGAGGGGAGAGCGAGAGAGGAGAGTTAGAGGGGAGAGCGAGACAGGAGAGCAAAAGGGGAATGCGAGAGGAGTGAGAGAGGGGGCAGAGAGGGGTGGGAGAGCTGGATTAGAGTTGAGGATAGAGAGGGGGAGAGGGGGGTAGAGAGAGGGAGTATAATTAGGAAAAGAGAGGGGAGAAAGAAGTTGAGGGATGGGAGAGAGGGTGAGACAGAGGAGAGCGAAAGGGAGAGAGAGGTGGGAGAGAGGAGGAGGGAGATGGCGGAGAGCGGGTGGAGATTTTCGGGGAAAGAGAGGGGAGAGAGGGGTTAGAGAGAGTTGCAAGATACGTGGGAGAGAGAGAGGAGAGAGAGGTGGGCAAAGAGTGGGGATAGTGGGGAAAGAGAGGGAAGAGAGGGGATAGAGAGTTGGGAGAGCGAGGTGGGAGTGAGAGGGTGAGAGTGCGGCGGAAAGAGATGAGAGAGAGTGGGAGGAGTGAAACCATGAGAGAGAGATAGAGAGGGGCCGAGAGAGAGAGGGTGGAGATGAGAGGGGTTGGATAGAGAGAGGGTGCAGAGAGGGACAGAGCGAGAGAGGGAAGGGGAGGGGGGAGAGAGTGTGAGGGAGAGAGAGAGTGGAGAGGGAGAGAGGGGAGAGGGAGATGGGCAAGGGAGAGGGGAGAGAGGGGGAGAAAGAGTGGCGAGAGAGCTTGGGGAAAGGGAGCTTGGAGAGAGGGGGAGAGAGAAGGGAGAGGGAGAGAGCTGAGAGAAAGAGGGTAGAGAGCGGGGAGAGAGCGCGGGAGAGTGAGAGGGGAGAGTGAGAGTGGAGAGAGTGAGGGGAGAATGTGAGGAGAGAATGTGAGAGGAGAGGCGGGAGAGAGATAGGGAAGATTAAGAGAGGGGAGAATGAGGGGGAGAGGGAGAGTGGAGATGGAGAGGGGAGATGGAGAGGGGAGATAGAAAGGGGAGATGGAGAGGGGAGATGGAGAGGGGAGATGGAGGCGGAGAGAGAGGAGAGAGGGAGCAGGGAGAGAGAGAGGGCGGGGCGATAGGGAGGGTGAACAGAGAGAGAGGGATAGAGAGAGAGAGTGGCGTGAATAAGGGAAGAGAGTGAGGGGAGAGAGTGAGGCTAGAGAGACAGTGGGGAGAGAGAGTGGGGACCGAAAAATTGTGGTGAGAGTGGGAGAGAGAGGGTTGAGAGAGTGAGGGGAGAGGGAGACAGAGTGGGGGGATAGGGAGAGAGAGGGGTAAAGAGGGAGGGGAGAGAGGGAGGAAGGAGAGAGTGGGAGAGAGAGATGGGGAGAGAGAATGGAAGAGAGTGGACGAGAAACGGGGAGAGAAATGTGGGAATGAAAGGGGAGAGAAAGTGGGGAGAAAAAGTGGGGAACGAGAGGGGAGAGCGAGAGGGGAGAGCGAGAGGAGAGAGCGAGAGGAAAGAGCGAGAGGGGAGAGGGAGAGGGGAGAGCCAGAGGGGGGCAGTGAGGGGTTGGAGAGAGGGAGGAGAGTTGAGGGTAGAGAGAGGGGAGAAGGAGTAGAGACAGGGAGAGAGTGGGGTGAGAGAGGGGGAGAGAGATGGGGAGAGCGAGGGGAGAGAGGGGAGAGGGTGCATGGAGAGAGAGAGGGGGGAAGAGAGAGAGAGGGGAAGAGAGAGGGGAAAGAGAGAGGGGAGATTAAGAGAGTGGAGAGGGAGACGTGAGGTGGAGGGGAGGTGGAGAGGGGAGGTGGAGTGGGGAAGTGGAGGGGGAGAAGGAGAGGGGAGAAGGAGAGGGGAGAAGGAGAGGGGAGAGAGAGGAGAGAGTGAGTGGGGAGAGAGAGTTGGGGAGAGAGAGGGAACCGAGAGAGGGAGAGAGAGTGGAGTGAGTGAGGGGAGAGTGTGAGGTGGAGAGTGATGCAAGAGGGAGAAACGGGAGAGATGGTGGGGAGAGAATTACTGTGGCAAGAGGGGTTGATTGAGGGTGTGAGAGTGTGAGGGGAGAGGGAGAGAGACGGGTAGAGAGAGGCTAGTGAGGGAGGGGAGAGAGGCAGAGAGAATAGAAGAGGGGAGAGAAAAGGGGGAAAAAAAGGGGAGAGAGGAAGGGTTGGAGAGAAAGGGGACGAGAAAGAGGGAGCGAGAGGGGAGACAGGGGGTCAGAGAGGGGTTGGAGAGTGGGAGCAGAGTTGAGGGTAGAGAGAGGGTAGGGAGGAGTAGAGACGGGGAGAGAGTCTGGGAGAGAGATGGGAGAGAGGAGTCGAGAGACAGTGAGATAAAGGGGAGAAAGGGGGGAAAGACAGGTGGGAGAGAGATGGGGAGAGAGTTGGGGAGAGAGGGAGGGGGAGAGTCGGGGAAGAGAGGGGATGGGGACAGAGGGAGAGAAATGCGGGTGATAGAGGGGGAGAGAAATGTGGGAGAGAGGGAGGAGAGTTGCGGGGAGAGAGAGTGGAGAGAGGGGGAGAGAGGGCGAGATGGGGGTAGAGAAAGTGGGGAGAGAGAGGGGAGAGAGAGGGAGTAGAGAGAGACGGAAGAAATTTGGAGGAGAGAGGGGAGAGAGGAGTCTAGAGACGGGGCGAGAGTGGGGGAGAGAGATGGTGTAGAGAGAAGGGGTAGAGAGAGAGGGAGGATAGTGGGGGGAGAGAGAGGGGAGAGATGGTGAGAGAGATGTGGAGAGAGAGGGGCAAAGAGACGGGTAGAGAGGGAGGAGGGTTGCGGGGGAGAGAGGGGGTGAGATAGATCGGGGGGGAGAGACCGTGCAGAGAGAGATTGTGGAGAGTTAGAGGGCTTGGATAGAGATAGAGTGGGGAGAGGGGGAGTGGGAGAGGGGGAGTGGGAGAGGAGCAAAGAGCGAGGGGAGAGAGGGGGGCGGGAGAGAGGGGAGCTGGAGAGATAGCGGGGAGAGAGAGCGGGGAGAGAGAGAGCTGGGAGAGAGCAGGGAGAGAGTGAGGGAATAGAGGGGAGATAGAGAGGGGAAGAGAGGGAGCCGCGATTAAGAGAGGGGAGAGGGAGAGGCGAGATGGAGAGGGGATGTGAGGAGGGCAGATGTAGAGGAGAGCTGGAGAGGGGAGATGGAGGTTGAGAGAGAGGAGAGAGGGAGTGGGGGAGAAAGAGAGTGAACAGAGAGAGAGAGTGGATTGATGAGGGGAGAGTGTGAGGGGGAGAGTGAGGCAAAAGGGAGAAACGGGAGAGACCGTGGAGTCAGAAACATTGTGGCGAGAGGGGTAGAGAGAGGGGGTGAGAGAGTTAAGAGGGTGGGGAGAGATGGAGAGAGAATGGAAGGGGGGAGAAAGGGGGAGAATCAGGGGAGGGAAAGCGATGGGGAGAGAAAGGAGGAGAGAAAGTAGGGAGAGAAGGTGGTTACGAGAGGGGAGAGAGAGGGAAGAGAGGGGATGGAAGAGACTTGGAGAGAAAGGGGAGGGGGTGGAGAGTTGGGGGAGAGAGGGGAGAGGGGGAGAGATTCTGTAGAGAGACGGGACGTGGGGGGTAGAGACAGGGGGAGAGAGGGAGAGAGAGGGGTAAGAGAAAAGGGGTGAGAGAGGTTGTGGAGAGAGAGGAGAGAAATGCGGGAGAGAGAGAGGTAGGGAGAAATGTAGAGAGAGGGAAGAGAGTTGCGGGAAGAGAGGGGAGAGAGGGCGAGACAGGGGGTAGAGAAAATGGGGAGAAACAGTGGAGAGAAATGGAGGAGAGTTGGGGATATAGAGAGAGAGTGAGGAAGAGACTTGGAGAGAAAGGGGGAAAGTGGGAGGAGAGTTGGGGGAGAGAGGGGGACAGAATGTGTAGAGAGACGGGGAGTAAGGGGGAGAGAGGTGGTCAGAGAGGGAGAGAGAGATGGTGAAAGAGAGGTGTTGAGAGAGGTGTGAGAAAGAGGGAGAGAGAGAATGTAGAGAGAGAGGGGAGAGAGAGGGGGAGAGCGAGGAGAGAGAGATGGAGAGATAAAGAGTGGGGTACTGAGAGCGGGTGTAGAAAGTGGGTGGAGAGAGGTGTGTAGGGAGAGGGATGTAGAGAGACCGGTGGATAGAGAGGGGAGAGAAGTGAGAGCGAGAGGAAATTGAGAGAGGGGAGAGAGTGGGTGCAGAGTGGGGTGTGAGAGATGGAGGAGAGTTGAGGGTAGATAGAGGGGAGAGAGGGGTGTAGAGAGAGGTGGAGAGAGTGGGGACAGAGAGCGGAGAGAGGAGTTGAGAGATGGGGAGAGAGAGGAGGAGAGAAAGGTGGGAGAGAAAAGGGGAAAGAAAGGTGGAAAGAAAGGGGAAATGAAGGGGGAGAGAAAAGGGGAGCGAGAGGGGAGAGTGAGAGGGATGAGGGGGCAGAGAGGGCAGGGAGATAGGGAAAAGATTTGCGGGAAGAGAGAGGGGGTCGAGAAAGGGTGAGACAGTCAGGAAAAAGAGGGTGAGAGATAGGTTGTAGAGAGAGAGGGAGCATAGTTGGGGGAGTGAGTGGGGAAGAAGGAGTTGAGAGACGGAGAGAGAGGTGGGAGAGGGGGAGAGAGAGGGGAGATTAAGATAGGGGTCAGGGAGTAGGGAGATGGAGAGGGGAGATGCAGAGTGGAGATATAGAGGGGAGATGGTGGAGGAGAGACAGGAGAGAGGGAGTGGGGAGAGAGCATGTGTGGAGGTAGAGAGAGGGAACAGAGAGGGGGGATAGAGAGAGAGTGGAATGAGTGAGGGAAGAGAGTGAGGGGAGACAGTGAGACTATAGAGAGCGAGGGGAGAGAATGGGGAGAGAAATATTGTGGCAGGAGGGGTAGAGAGATGGGGTGAAAGAGTGAGGGGAGAGGGAGAGAGAGGGGAGAGAGAGAGGGGTAGAGAGGGAGGGAAGAGAGGGAGGGAAGTGAGAAAAGAGGAAAGGGGGAGAGAAAGGGGGAGAGAAAGATGGAGAGAATGGGGATTGCGGCAGGGGAGAGCGAGAGTGGTGAGAGAGGGGCAGACAGGGGTGGGGGAGCGGGAGAAGAGTTGAGAGTAGAGAGAGGGGAGAGAGGGAGAAAAGAGAGAGGGAGAGAGTGGGGGAGAGAGAGAGTGTAGAGAGGGGGTTACAGAGAGAGGGAGGATACTTGGTGGAGAGAGGGGAGAGAGGAGTTCAGAGAAGGGGAAAGATGGGGAGACAGATGGGGAGAGAGGGTGGAGAGTTGCAGGGCGAGAGAGATGAGAGTGGGTAGAGAGACTTGGGACAGAGAGGTGGGAAAGAGAGGGGGAAAGAGAGTTGGGCAAAGAGTGGGGATAGTGAGAGGGTGAGAGAGCGGCGGAAAGAGAGGGGAGAGTGAGAGCAGGAGGGATAGAGAGGGGACAGAGAGAGAGGGTGGAGAGTGTAAGGATTTAGATAGAGAGAGGGGCAGAGAGAGAGGGGCAGAGAGAGCGGGGGAGAGAGCGGGGGACAGAGTGGGTGAGAGCGCGGGGGAGGGCGCGGGGAGAGAGAAGGGAGAGAGAGCTGAGATAGAGAGGGTAGATATAGAGGGGAGAGAGTGGGGAGAGGGAGTGGGGAGAGAGCGCGGCGAGAGTGAGAGGGGAGAGAGTGACGGGAGAGAGTGAGGGGAGGGGACGATAGAGAGTGGAGAATGAGAGGGGAGATGGAGAGGGGAGATGGAGAGGGGAGAGAGGAGAGAGGGAGTGGGGAGAGTAAGTGTGGGGATACAGAGAGTGAACAGAGAAAGAAGGATAGAGAGTGGAGTGAGTGAAGGAAGAGAGTGAAGGGAGAGAGTGAGGCTAGAGAGAGAACGGGGAGAGAGAGTGGGGAGAGAAATATTGTGGCGAGAGTGGTAGAGAGAGGGTATAAGAGAGTGAGGGGAGAGGGCGAGAGCGGGTAGAAAGGGAGGGGAGAGAGGGAGGGCTGAGAGAGGGGGAGAGAGAATGGAGAGGGGGGAGAGAAAGGGGGGAGAATTGTGGGAAAGAAAGGGGAGAGAAATGGGAGAGAAAGGGGAGTGAAAGGGGAGAAAAAGGGGGAGCGAGAGGGGATTGCGAGAGGGGAGAGCGAGACGATTGAGGGGGCAGAGAGGGGTGGGAAAGAGGGAGTAGAGTTGCAGCTAGAGAGAGAGGGGAGAGGGCTTAGAGAGAGTGAGTGAGTCGGGAAAGAGAGGGTGAGAGAGAGAGGAAGGATAGTTGGGGAGAGAGAGTGGGAAAGAGAGGGGGAGAGAGAGGGGGAGAGGGATGCGGGACAGAGAGAGGAGTAGAGAGATGGGGAGAGAGGGAGGACAGTTGCGGGGAGATGGAGAGAGGGGGAGAGATGGGGTAAAGAGAGTCGGGAAATTAAGAGAGGGAAGAGGGATAGATGAGATGGAGAGGGGAGACGGAGGGGAAAGTGAGCAAATAGGGTGTGGGAAAAAGAGAGAGTGGGGGAGAGAGAGAGAGGTTTGAGAGAGGGCCGGAGAGAGAGATGCGGAGAGAGATGTGGGATAGAGAGATGGGGGAGAGAGTGAGGAGAGTTCTGGTTAGAGGGAGGGGAGAGAGGTGCGGGAGAGAGATAGAGTATAGAGAGATGGGGAGGGAGGGAGGATAGTTCCGGGAAGAGGGAGGTGAGAGTGGGGGAGAGATGGTGTAGAGATAGTCGGGAGAGAGAGGTGGGAGAGAGATGGGAGGGAGAGGGAGAGGGAGAGATAAGGGAGAGGGAGAGAGCTGAGAGAGAGGGTAGATGGAGAGGGGAGAGAGGGAGAGGAAGAGAGAAGGGAGAGAGAGTGGGGAGACAGAGTGGGGAGAGATAGGGGAGAGAGTGAGTGGTCGAGAGAGAGGGAAAAGAGAGAGAGAACAGCGAGAGAGTGGAGTGTGTGGGGGGAGAGTGTGGCAAGAGGGAGAAATGGGAGAGAATGTGGCGAGAGAAGTACTATGGCTAGAGGGGTAGATTAAGTTTTGAGAGAGTGAGGGGAGAGGGAGAGAGAAGGGGAGAGAGGGGGGAAGAGAGAGAGGAAGAGAAAAGAGGAGAGGTGGGGGAGAGAGCACGGGGGAGAGAAAGGGGGAGAGAGAGGGGGAGAAAGGGGAGGGAGAGAAATGGGGAGGGAGAGAAAGGGGAGGAATGGAAAGGGGAGGGAGAGAAAGGGGAGGGAAAGGGGAGAGAAAGGGGAGAGAAAGGGGAGAGAAAGGGGAGAGAAAGGGGGAGAGAAAGTGGGCAGAGAAAGTGGGGAGAGAAAGGGGGAGAGAAAGGGGGAGAGAAAGTGGGCAGAGAAAGTGGGGAGAGAAAGTGGAGAGAGAAAATTGGGAGAGAAAATGGGGAGAGAGAGGGGATTGCGAGAGGGGAGAAAGAGGGCAGAGAGGGGTGGGAGAAAGGGAGGAGAGTTGAGGGTAGAGAGAGGGGTTAGAAAGAGGGGAAGAGAGTGGGGGATAGATAGAGGAGAGAGGAATCGAGAGACGGGGATGGGGGGGAGACAGAGGGGGAGAGAGAGGTGGCGGGGAGAGAGAGAGAGAAATGCGGGAGAGGGAGGGGAGAGACATGGGGAGAGAGGGAGAAGAGTTGCGGGGAGAGTGAGGGGTGTGAGGGTGAGGAAGAGACATGGAGAGAAAAGAGGGAGAGGGGAGGAGAGTTGGGGAGAGAGAGAGGAGAGGGGAGAGAGAGGGGAAGTAAGGGGGTTGAGAGAGGGCGAGAGAGTGGGGGTGAGAGGAGGGGAGCGATAGGTGGGAGAGAGATGGGGAGAGAGTTAGGGGTAGAGAGATGGGTAAAAGAGTGAATAGATAGAGAGAGAGGGAGAGAAATGGGGGAGAGAGGGAGAAAGGCGGTAGAGAAAGTGGGGAGAGAGGGGAGAGAAATTGAGGAGAGTTGAGGAGAGAGATTGGGAGAGGGGGAGGAAGAGTCTTGGAGGGAAAAGGGGAGAGGGGAGGAGAGTTGGGGAGAGAGAGCGGAGAGAGGGTGTAGAGAGACGGGGAGTTAGGGGGTGAGAGGGGTTGAGAGAGGGGAGAGAGATCGTGAGAGACAGGTGTTGAGAGAGGGGTGAGAGAGAGAGGGAGAGAGAATGTAGAGATGGGGAGAGAGAGAGGAGAGAAAGGGAGAGAGCGAGGAGAGAGATGATAGAGAGAGAGGGAGAGAGAAAGAGTGAGGTAGTGAGAGCGGATGTAGAGAGAGGGTGGAGAGTGGTGCGTAGAGAGAGGGATATAGAGAGACGGATAGAGAGGGAGGGGAGAGAAGAGAGAGCGAAAGGAAATTGCGAAAGTGGACAGGGGGGTAGAGAGAGGCGTGTGATAGATGGAGTAGACCTCAGGGTAGAGCGAGGGGAGAAAGGCGATAGAGAGAGGGGAGAGAGTGGAGGAGAGAGGGGAGAGAGGAGTCGAGAGATGGGGAGAGAGAGAGGGAGAGAGAGGGAGAGAGAGATGTGGAGAGAGAGGGGCAGAGAGACGGGCGAGGGAGGGGCCGGAGAAAGAGGGGGAGAGAGAGGGGGAGAGGGGGAGAGGAAGGGGAGAGAAAGGGGAGAGAAAGGGGGGAGAGAAAAGGAGAGTGAAAGTGGGAGAGAAAAGGAGAGTGAAAGGGGGAGAGAAAGGAGGGAGAGAAAGGGGAGCGCGTAGGCATTGTGAGAGGGGAGAGCGAGAAGGGTGAGAAGGGGGCCGAGAGGGGTGGGAGAGAGGGAGGAGAGTTTCCAGTAGCGAGAGGGGAGAGGGGGATAGAGAGAGGGTGAGAGAGTCGGGAAAGAGATGGGGTAGCGAGAGAGGGAGGATAGTCGGGGGAGTGAGTGGGGAGGAAGGAGTTGAGAGAAGTGGGAGTGAGGGGCTTAAAGAGGAGCGAGAGCGCGGCCGAGCGAGGGGACGAGAGGGGGGCGAGAGAGGGGCGAAAGAGAGAGGGGTAGAGAAATGGGAAGAGAGGGAGGAGAGTTGCGGGGAGAGGGAGAGGAGAGAGGGGTAGATGGGGTAGAGAGAGTCGGGAGATTAAGAGAGGGGCGAGGGAGAGGCGAGATGGGGAGGGAATGCGGAGGGGGAGATGTAGAAGGGAGATGGAGTGAGGAGATGGAGTGGGGAGATGGAGGGGAGAGAGAGCAGATAGGGAGCGGGGAGAGAGAGTGGTGGAGAGAGAGAGAGGGAGCAGAGAGGTGTGAGAGAGGTGTGAGAGAGAGGGGGAGGGGGGAGAGAGGGGGAGAGAGAGGGGAGAAAGGAGTTGAGAGACGGGGAGAGGGGGAACTGAGAGGGGTGAGAGAGAAGGGAGAGAGAGGTAGAGGGTGGAGAGAGAGGGGGAGAGAGAGTGGGAAAGAGAGGGCAGAGAATGCGGCGAGAGGGGGGAAAGAGATGGGGAAAGAGATGAGGAGAGAGAAGGTGAGATAGGGTCCGGAATGAGAGGGGGAGAGAGATGCAGGAGAGAGAGAGGGGAAGAGAGATGGAGGAGAGTGGGAGGAGAGATGTGGGGAGAGAGGGGAGAAAGGAGTTGCAAGATGGGGAGAGAGGGGAGAGAGAGGGGGAGAGAGAGGTGGGAGACAGAGGGGGAGAAAGATGGGGAGAGAGGGACAGAGACAGGGGTGAGATAGGGGCCTGACTGAGAGTGGGAGGAGAGTTGCGGGGAGAGAGAAGGGAAAGTCAGAGTGGGATAAAGAGAGAGGGGCAGAGGTAGAGTGTGGAGAGTGAGGGGGCTTGGACGGAGAGAGGGCTGTGAGAGGTGCGGAGAGAGATGGGGAAGGGAGAGGGGAGAGAGAGGGAGTGGAGACTGAGAGTGAGAGTGGAGAGGGAGAGAGTGGAGAGAGCACGGTGAGGGAGAGGGGAGAGAGAGGGCGAGAGAGAGAGGGAGAGTCAGAGAGGAGAAGGAGTTCGGGGGAGGGACAGGGAAGATGGCGAGGGGAGAGAGAGGGGAGACAAAGTGGGGAGAGAGAGTGGGGAAAGAGAGCAGGGAGAGGGGGAGAACGAAGTGAGAGGGAGAGAGCTGAGAGTGAGATGAAGGGTAGATGGAGAGTAGAGAGAGTGAGAGAGTGGGGAGCGTGATTGGTGTGAGAGAGCGGTGAGAGAGTAGGGAGAGAGAGGGGAGCGAGAGAAGGGGAGAGAGAGAACAGAGATTAAGAGAGGGGAGAGGGAGAGGGGAGAGGGAGATGGGAAATGTAGAGTGGAGATGGAAAGCGGAGATGGATGCGGAGAGAGAGGAGAGAGGGAGTGGGGAGATAGAGTGTGGAGAGAGAGAGGCGGAAAAGAGAATGGAGTGAGTGCGGGGACAGAAGTGCGGGGACAGAGGGATGGGCAGAGTGAGGCGAGAGAGTGGGGAGAGAAATATTGTGTCGAGGGTGTTGAGAAGTGGGTGAGAGAGTGAAGGGAGAGGGAGAGAGAGGGTAAGAGAGAGAGGGGTGAAGAGGGAGGGGAGAGGGGAGGGAAGAGAAAGAGGGGGAGAGAGAGGGAAGAAAGTTGGGTAGGTACGGGAAGGAGTGAGAGATAGGGAGAGAGTGGGAGAAAGAGAGGGGGAGCGAGGGGGGAGCGAGAGGGGGTGGCGAGAGGGGAGAGCTAGAGAGGGAGAGAGAGGGGGAGAGAGAGGGGATAGAGAGGGGGAGAGAGGGGGAGAGAAGGCGAGGGAGAGAGACGGGGAGAGAGCGGGAGAGGGGGGAGGGGGAAAGAGGGTGGAGGGGTGAGAGAGGGGGAGAGAGGGAGAGAGGGGGAGAGGAGGAGAGGGGATGGGGAGAGGGTGAGAGAGGGGGAAAGAGCTAGACGGGAGAGAGTGAGGGGGAGTGAGAGGAGAGAGAGTGGGGAGAGATTGGGAGAGAGAGTTGGAGAGAGTGTGGGAAAATGAGGGGAGAGAGAGGGTGTGAGAGAGAGGGTGAGAGAGAGGGGATGAGAGAGGGGGATGAGGGAGAGGGTATTCGAGAGATAGGGGAGAGGGAGATGGGGAGGGAGAGGGGTGAGAGAGAGTAGACGAGAGAGTGGGAGCGAGAGTGGGAGCGAGAATGGGAGCGAGAGGGTGAGAGATGGTGGGAGAGAGGGTGAGTGAGCAGGTGAGCGGGAGGGTGAGTGAGAGGGTGAGCGAGAGCGGAGGAGAGAGAGGGGAGACAGAAACAGAGAGAGGGAGGATGAGACAGAGGGTGAGATAGAGAGTGGGAAAGTGAGAGTGGGGGCAAGAGAGTGGGGGCGAGGGAGACGGGGCGAGAGAGGGGGGCGAGACAGAGCGGCAAGAGAGAGGGACGAGTGAGAGCGGGCGAGCTAGAGCGGGAGGTAGAGAGTGAACGAGTGAGTGTGGGGGAGAGAGCGGAGAGATCGCGGGGAGAGAGAGCGGGGAGAATGGGAGAGAGTTGGAGAGAGAGTGGGAGAGAGAGTGGGAGAGAGAGTGGGAGAGAGATGAAGGGTGAGAGAGAGGGGAGTGAGTGAGGGTGAGAGAGGGTAGAGTAAGGTGTAGAGAGAGGGGAGAGGGAGTGGGTGAGAAGGGAGAGTGAGGGGAGAGAGGGGGAGAGACAGAGTGGTGAGATAGAAGGGGTGGGGGAGAGAGAGGGGGAGACAGATTTGGAGAGAGACTGGGAGAGAGAGTGGGTGAAAGAGATTGAGTAAGAGTGTGAGAGAGGGTGTGAGAGTGGGGGGAGAGCGAGAGGGTGAGAGAGAGGCGAAGAGAGAGAGAGTGAGAGAGAGGGGGAGAGAGGAAGGGGAGTGAGAAAGGTGAGAGAGATTGTCTCGAGAGGGAGGCATAGAGTGTGTGGGGCAGTGAGTGAGAGGGAGGGAACAGAAAGTGTGAGAGAGTGGGAGGGAGATGGAGGAGAGAGATGGTGGAGAGAGTGGGAGGGAGAGGGAGAAGAGAGAGGGTGGAGAGAGATGGAGGAAAGAGAGTGAGGAGAGAGTGGAGTGAGAGAGAGGGGGAGAGGGAGGGTGGGAGAGTGAGGTGTGGGGAGAGAGGGGTGAAAGAGAGGGGGAGAGAAAGGGTGGGAGAGAGAGGGTCTGAGATAGAGAGGGAAGAGAGATGCGGAGAGAGGGTAGAGACAGAGTGACTAGAGAGAGGGGGAAGAGAGAATGGGAGAGAGAGGTTCGAGAGAGGGAGTGGCAAAAGAGAGGGGAAGGGACCGTGAGTGGGGAGAAAGAGGGTGAGAGAGAGGGGGAGGGAGAGATGGTCGGAGATAGAGAGAGGAGAGAGATGGGAAGAGAAAGGGTGGAGAGAGAGGGACTAGAGAGAGAGGAGAGAGAGTGGAGAGAAAGGGGCGAGAGAGGAAGGGGCAAGAGATGGAGGGGCGAGAGAGGGAGACGTGAGAGATGGAGGGGCAAGAGAGAGGAGTAGGGAGAGATGGTGGGGAGAGATGAGGAGAGAGAGAGTGTGTGTACGATTGGGAGAGAGTGAGAAAGGTGAGTGTGAGAGGGACCAGAGAGCGCAGGGCGAGAGGGGGGAGAGAGAGGGGAGAGTGGGGGAGAGAGCGGGGGAGAGAGGGATAAGACAGAGAGGGGAGAGAGATTGTACAATCTTGATCGTATTAGCCAGGAACTTTCAAAAGCTGATAGGGGAGTCCATTTGCAGGGAAAGCGAAGTCTGGCAAGTGAGAATATTTTAAAAGTGAGATAAATTGAGCGATCAGCACCAGCATGTTCCTGTTTGTGTGCAGCTCAATGCTGACAACATTCGGAAACACTGGCTGTCTATTGAGGGTCTGATCAAGGAAAAGGGGGGACATGTCAGGTATTGCCGCTGGAGCATAGGAATCCCTGTGGATCTCAGAGGCGGTAGAGTGGAAATCAGGATTGCAAAAAGAGGACATAAAATAGCCTTGCCAAAGAAGGATGAGGACAATCCAAAACTGGTTGTAGATAATATATATATACAAAATGAGTAAACGAGTAACTCAGGACAAATTGGGGGTCCTTAACTATCAATGAAGCCATCGATCTGCGGAACTGCTGGATATGGCTAAGATCCGAAACAATTTTGTCATTTCAGGACTTACTGTGCACAAACACTGAGGAACTCAGGGAGCTAAAGATTACTGCGTTACACCACAATTGAAGTACTCTGTGAAATTCTAGTCTCCCTGCTCTTGGAAGGATGTTGTGAAACTCGAAAGAGCTCGGAAAAGATTAATAAGATGTTTCCAGATTTGTTGCTGAATAGGCTGGGTCTATTGTGCCTGAAGCACTGGAGACTGAGGCGTGACTGAGGTGTATATAAACATGAGGGGCATGGATTGGGAAATATTCAAGGTCTTTTCCCAGGGGTTGAGGAGTCCAAATCTAGAGAGCATAGGTTTAAGTTTGAAGAGGAAATGTTTAAAATAGTCCAAAGGGACAGTATTTTCATGCACATGGTGATGTATATATGGAATGAGCAGAGAGAGAAAGTAACACATACTGCTGCTATAACAATATTTAAAAGGTATTTGGATGGATATATGAATAATACAGTTTTAGAGGTACATGGGCCAAATGCTGGTAAATAGGATAGATTTATTTAGACCTTCTGGACAGCATGGATGAGTTGGACCGAAGGGTCTATTTCCATGCTGTACATCTCTATGACTTGAAAAGAGTACATATTATAGAAGAGGTGGTGCAGGAGGTTTTAAAACACGAAGGTACAGAAATCCCCTGGACCTGATAAAGTGTGCGATGCTAGGGGAGAAATTGTGCAGCCCCTAGCAAAGGTAGTTGTATCACTCATAGCCATGTGTGATGGCTTGGAAGAATGGAGGGTGGCATCATGGACAGTGAAGGAGGCTTTCTAAGATTACAAAAGGATCTTGATAATATGTGTGAATGGGCAGAAAAAACCTGCAGATGGAATACAATTTGAATAAATGCGAGGTCGTGCATTTTGTAAAACAATCAAGGGTAGAGCTTATACAATTAATGTTCGGGCCTCGGTAGTGTTTTAGAGCAGAGGGACCTCCGGGTTCAGGTACATAATTCTTGAAGTTGCAACACAGGATGGATAAAACAATGTTTGGCATGCCTGACTATTGCTCAGTCCATTGAGTGGAGGATTTGGGACGTCATGTTGAGATTGTGCAGACATTTGTGAGGCCTCTTCTGCAATACTCTGTCCAGTTCTGGTCATCCAGTAATAGGGAGGATATTATTTAGCTGCAGGGGGTTCAGAAGAGATTTACCAGGATGTTGCTGTGCATGGAAAGCTTGAGTTCGGAAAAAATGGCTGGATAGGCTGAGTCTTTTGTCACTGGACCCTGGAGGTTGAGAGGTAACCTCATCGATTTTATAAAATAATGAGAGATGTGAATAGAGTTGACTGTAGCTGCCTTTTCCCCAGGGTGGGTGAGTATCAAGAGAAGGGGCCACATTTTTAAGGATAGTGGGGAGAGATATTCAAAAAAATGACATGTGGGTCAAATTGTTACACAGAGGGTGGTTTGAGTGTGGAGTTGACTTCCTGAGGAAGGGATGGATGTGGGGGCAATTACAACGTTTAAAATAAATTTTGATAAGTACATGAATAGGAATTGTTTGGAGGGACATGGGCCTGCAACAGGCTGCTGGTATGGGTTTAGTTTGAGATTATGGTTGGTACCATACTGTACAACTATGACAAGAACATAGGTTTTTTTTTCCATTATTTGAGAAAGGCTGTGATGGAAATTCAGGGAACTAAAGACCAATTAACCCGATGTCAGTGGTGGGTAAGTTGTGGAAGTGATTCTGCCAGACAAGAGTCACATTCATTTGAAAAGGCAAGAATTGATGAAAGCTTGCCAGCACTGCTTTGTGCATACAAAGTCTGGTCTCACTAACTTTATTGCTTTTGCTGAAGTGGTGACTATACATTGCCTACACTGCCGTCAGCAGGGCCTTTGACAGGATTTAGCACGATATACTGGTTTATAAGGTTAGATCACATGGGATCAGGGGAACTAGCCAACTGAATACAAAATTGACTCGACAGTAGGAGACAGAGGATTGTGGGAGAGGATTGTTATTCAGACTGGAGACCTGTGGCCAGGGGTGTGCTATAAGGACCGAGGCTGTGTCCACTGATGTTCATCATCTACATTAACGATTTGGTTGAGAATATAGGAGTCATTGTTAGTAAGATTGGAGGTGATCAAATTAATGGTGTAGTAAGCACTGAATATGTTTATCAAAGGGGCTCTTGAACAACTGCGCCAGTGGACCAAGGAAATAAAGATGAAGTTGAAGTATGGCGTTGGGTTTTGTTAAGACAAACCAGGGAGGACTAACACAGTCAATGGCTTGGCCCTGGGCAGTGTTGTCGAACAGAGAGAGACCAAGGGGTTCAGGTACGTTGTTCCTTGAAAGTGGCAGCACAGTTGGACAGGGTGGTGAAACCAGCATTTGGCACATTTTCCAGAGCTTTGATATGAATTGGAGATATTTGTAACATTGTCCTAAATATAAGCCTTGGGTAGAGGGTGCTACGGATTGACCTTATAAAGGTTTATAAAACCATGCAGGGCCTCAGTAAGGTGAAAAGCTAAGGGTAGGTGAGTCCAAAACCAGAGGGTACAAAGGTGAGGTGAGAGATTAAGGATTTAAAGAGGGAGCAGAGGGGCAACATTATCCACAGGGCATGGTGCATAGAGAGAGCGGACTGCCAGAGGAACTGGGAAAAACATGTACAATTACAACATGGGAAATACATTTGGGGACGTACATGAGTGGAGAAGGTGTGAAGAGATAAGGGTCAAACTCATGCAAATGCGACACGTTTGGTTTAAGAATCAAGGTCAGCATTGATGAGTTTGAACGAAGGTTCTATTTCTGTGCTGTATGACTCTGTATCCAGTTAAAAAGGAGGAAACTACTGAGATAAGGCATGTTGTAGATACTGGAGCAAGTTACAGAGATAGTGATGGTAGGCTGGACTGCAGTACGTTTCAAATTTGTGGAGCTTACAGAGATAGTAACTATTACAGGATTTAGAAATTATTGAAGACACTGGTCACCAAGACATGATCTCGATGCAGTGTTGCAGAGTAGTGAGCCTTAGTACAACAGAACGGACAGTTGGGGCGGTGATTGAGCATAGGGTGTGTCTGTACTATGCTCCCCCTCCAGCACTGTATCTCTGTTATGTCTTGTTAGTGGATGGTTGGAACCCTCTCATTGCTCTCTGCTGTGTGTACTGTGTGTGATCTTACCTCACTGCAGGATTTATTGAAGGCTTCAGATCTCCCTTCCCTTTGCCTCTCTGGCTGACCAACTATCTTTAATATGGTGACGGACGAGACACCCAGCGGTTGGGAAGTCTATTGAGTCCGGAACTTCAAGAGTACCTACAGGAGACAGAGAAATAGACAGAATGGGAAACTGATGCAGTGAGGGTTTACACATGGAGAATGACACTGAGTCCCACAGAGATCTGAGAAAATCCCAGTCTCCATCCCTGGACTGTGTTGCTGCATCTCTCTGGAGTGGAGAATTCTGTTGGTTCAGGACCTGGAGTCGCTGCAAGAGTGAGAGACACTGACAGATGCAGCAATTAGACCTACACAGTGAAGGATACCCCATGGAGAGATACTGAGAGATATCACCAGAGTGCAGGAAGGTATCAGGATCAAACAGTTGCGCAGGAAGAACGGGTTTAACTTCATGAAGCACTGCTATAACTGGTCAGGAATAAAAACCTGTGAGCAGGTGAAGTGATGGCCCAGTGGTATTATTGCTAGAGAATGTATCCAAAACATCAGCTAATGTTCAGGGGAGACAGATTTGAATCTCACCATCTGAAATGGTGGAATTTGAAATCAATAATTTTAAAAATAGCAAATAACCATCCACAGGTAAGTATGAGACCATTGCTGATGTACAAAAACCCCAAACATTTTTCCTTTAGAGAAGGACATCGACCCATCCTCACGTGGTCTGCACAACATACCCACAACAAAGTTTTTGCCTCTCAATGACACTCTGAAATGGCCGAGCAGGTTACTCAGGTCAAGGACAGTTAGGGCTGGGTAAGAAAGGCTGGTCAGCCAGAGACACCTAAACGTCAGACCTGATTTAAAACATAATCCACTCAGAAGTTCCCACTGGAACTGTGCTGGGACCACTGTCCTCGCCAATCATGTTGATAGGTATATGGACGGGACTTTAAAATGACAGAGAGGATGGAAGGACAGGGTTCACGTGAAATGAGCTTTCCAAATGCAAAGAAAGAAGGTTAGGCATCGGAGCAGCATGAGGATGTGGCTGAAAACATTCAGAAAGGAACAGGAAAGAACAGATTTGAACTAAAACTGTACATCAGCGAATACGGTTGTGGGAAAGAGTGAATTATGTCTTTGTTTCGGAATGGACAGAGTCTCTGTAATAATGTAGATGGATTTGTGACACAGAGATGAAATAAATTTAGAAACCAGGGAGATGTGGTTACAGGGCGAATAAAAGGTGGTCATAAATATTCAATGGTTCACAACCTTGCGGAAACTCTGGCAAAATCGACAACACCAACAATAATGGATAACAAAGCCATTACAGAGAAAGCATTTGGCCTCAGATCATGAAGTAGAGTCAGTCTGAATGTAAATTCTGGCTACTACTTGCCAAGGACACAAGCAGCAGAACAGTTTTAGCCGCTGAACAGTATTTCATTGCTCAATGGACAGCAATTATTTGGAATTTTATAACAAAGGTATTGTGATAAATTTGGAAAACTTCAAAATTTGGATAGTCTGGGACAATAACACTGACAACAGTGATATTGGAATGGGGGTACGGAGAATTTTGTTTTCATTGTTTCTTTGAATAATACATTGTGCAACTGGTTAGGGACATAACTGTCTCAGAGCGACCGTTGTGTAATGAAACTTAGTGAATGGATAATGTCAACTAGGGAGATCCTCCTGGAAATTGTGATAAAGTGCAATTTAAAGAAATATAAAGTTTTGAAGTGAATCACAGAATTGGCAAGTTACAATGAAAAACAAAAATAGTCAGTTGCATGAGTTTGAGAGGAGAATTGACCAAGGTAACCAGGCTAAACAGACTGAAATTTGTGTCTGTAAATGAACAGTGCAAAACATTTGTTGGAACTATGTAAAACACTTTACAAAAGGACATTCCATTGAAACAGACAAAACCTCAGCAAGAAATTCTCACCTGTCCCTCACTCAAGAGAAAATGGGTCATATCAGATTATCAGGCTGACAGGATCACCAAAAAGTACTTAAAGTCCTGAAGTGAGCGTGTTTTACGTGTAAGTGTTAAATTGACTGCAAAGGGTCTGCTGGCAGGAGGAGGGCAGTTGGAAGGGGAATCATTGCCAGGGTTGAATGACACGACAGAAACAGGGAGGTGTGAAGGTGCTGGAGGTGGTGAGAGTGTTAGGAAGAGTGACCAGGGCTTGAACGGTGTTATAAAGCCACTATGGATTGCTGCGGCTGGAGGTGATGCAGAGATAGGGAGGGACATTGGAGGGAGAAAATTAATTAGTGACTCATCCAAAATCACCACTTCAGTTTCCATAGGATTATTCACACACAATATTAACCATCCTCAGGCCATAGGATTTTTCACAAACAGTACTGACCACCCTCAGGCCAGAGGATTATTCACACACTGTATTAAACTTTTTCAGCCCACAGGATTATTCGCACTCATTTTTGACCCGTCCTCAGGCCACAGGATTATTGAAACACAGGATTGACTGTTCTTAGGCCACAGGATTATGCACACACAGTATTAACCGTTCTCGGGCCACAGGAGTATTCACACATAGTATTGACAGTCTTCAGGCCGCAGGATTATTCACACACAGTAGAGACAAGGCTCAGGCCACAGTGTTACTCGGACACAGTATTGACCAGTCTCATGCCACAGGATTATTCACACACATTACTCACTATACGCAGACCAGATGATTATTCCTACACAATATTGACCATCCTCAGGCCACAGCCTTATTCACACACCGTGTTGACGATTCACAGTGCACAGGATTATTCACACAGAGCATTGACTATCCTAAGGCCACAGTATGATTAACAAACAGAAATGAACATGCACAGGCCACAGATTATTAACAGACAGTATTGACCATTACAGGTCACAGGATTATTAACGCACAACATTGACCATCCACAGACCACATTATTTTTCAAGCACAGTATTGACCTTCCTTCGTGAAAGTATTATTCACACGTAGTATTGACGATTCACCAGCTACAGGATAATTCACACACAGTATTTTACATCTTCAGGCCACAGGATCATTCACACACAGTATTGAGCATTCACAGTGCGCAGGATTATTCCCACGTAGTATTGAGCATTCACAGGCCAACTATTACTAACAATCCGTATTGACCATCCACAGCCCACAGGATTATTCACACACAGTACTGAATAACTTCAGGCCCCAGGATTATTCACACACAGTATTGACCATCCTCAGGCCAGAGGAGCATTCGCATACAGTATTGAGCTTTCATAGTTTCCAGGATTATTTACACACAGTGTTAACAATCCACAATCCACAGTATTCTTCACACAAGTATTCTCCATCCTCCTGCCAGAAGATTATTCACACACACTATTCTTCATCCTCAGGCCTCAGCAATATCCACACACTGTATTGACCAGCCTAAGGCCACAGGATTTATGAACCCACTGCCTTGTCAGTTTACAGGTGACAGGATTATTCACACAATGTATTGACCATCCTCAGGCCAGAGGACTATTAACACACAGTATTGAATATTCACAGGCCACAGGATAACTCACACGTGGTATTGACCATTCACTGTCCAAAGGATTATTCTCACACAGTATTGACCATCCTCAGGCAACAGGAATAGTGCACACTGTATTTAACAACCTCAAGGCCACAGATTATTCGCACACATTATTGAATATCCTCAGGCCACAGGATTAGTCACACACAGTACTAAACATCCTCAGGGAACAGGATTATTCACACAGTATTGGCCATCCTCAGGAAACAGTATTATTCACATACAATATTGAACAACCTCAGGCAACAGGATTAATCACACATCGAAATGACAATTCACTGTCCAAAGGTTTATTCACACACTGTATTGAGAATCCTTAAGCTACATGATTATTCACACACAGTATTGACCATCCTACGGCCACTGGGTTGTTGAACACACTGTTCTGACTATCCTCAGGCCTCAGGATTGTTCATTTACAGTACTGACTATTAACAGGCCAGAGGATTATTCACACATACTACTGACGATTCACAGGACACAGGATTATTCACACACAGTGGTGACCACCTTCAGGTCAAGGGTTATTCTCACACAGTAATGACGATACACCGGCCAGAGGATTATTTACGCATGGTATTGACCATTCAATGTCCAAAGAATTATTCTCACACTGCATTGAAACTCAGTCAACAGGATTAATCACACACAGTTTTGACCATGCTCAGACCACAGGATTGTTCACACACAAAATTGACCATCCGCAGGCCAAGGGTTATTCACACAGTATATTGACCATCCTCACGCAACAAGATTATTTCCACACAGTACTGGCCATCCTCACGTAACAGGATTATTCACACACAGTATTGACCATTTTCAGGCCTCAGGATTATTCACACACTGTCTTGAAGATTTACAGGCCGCAGGATAATTCATACACAGTATTGACCATCCTCAGGTCACAGGATTACTCACACACAGTATTGACAACCGTCTGGCCTCAGGATTATTCACAGACAGTACTCTCTGTAAATATTCTTAATGACCCAGCCTCGACAGCCCCCTGCAGTCAGGAATTCCCACCGAGTCACTACCCTCTGATTGAAGACATTGCTCCACATCTCCATCTTAAATGGTGAGCCCTTGCTGAGATTTTATGCCATTTGGTTACAGATTCTTACACAACTGAAACGAAAGAAAATGGCAAAGATAATTATTGCAGGTGACACGAAAATTGGTGGAGTTGGGGGTTAATGAGCAAGGTGATCCAAGGTTGCAGGAGGTTACAGATCAGTTGGAAAGATGTGTAAAGAAATGGAAAATTGAGGTTAACCTGTACAAGTGTGAGATGATGTCAAATTCAAGAAGAAAGTTAAGGTACTGAGGCTTTGGAGAGGGTGGAAAAGGTTTTATCAGCACATTATCTGTGTTATGGTTTTAAGGGTGTGTTAGGTGTAAGAGAAAATTAGCAAAGTTGGATTATTTTGTGAGAGTATCAGAGGCTGACATGCGACCAGGTACAGGAATATAATATTCGGAGAGGGACAGATAATGTGGATAGTCGGAGTCTCTTTTCCAGTGTGTAAGTTTCAAATACGAGAGCGCATAGGGTTAAGATGAGAAGGAGAAAGTTTAAACGAGATGCGTGAGGCAAGTTTTTTTTTACATAGAAAATTGATGTTACTGGGAAATGTCATAGAAACATAAATATGTGTAAAGTTTTGAAGTGGCATTTTGCCAGAAACATGAACAGGCAGAGAATAGAGGGATATGGACCATGTACAGACATGGGATGTGTTGAGTATAGCATCATGTTTGGCACAGCCATGGTGGGCCGAAGGGCCTCTTGCCGTGCTGTAGTGTTCTAATTTCTAATTTCTCAGCATCTACCCCATCAAAGCCCTTCAGAATCTTGGATGTTACATTTGATGTCTCTCTCATTCATCTAAGCCTCAATGCGTTCAACCTCAATCTACTCCACCTCTTTTTGGGAAATTCATCCATTTCCAGTATCAGCCGAGTGACCCTTCTCTGATCTACCTCCAATAGACGAATATCTTTCCTTCGGTCAGTCACACTGTTCATAATATTCTGGGTGCAGTCTGACTCGTTTCTTGTATATTTTTAGCAAGACGTTCCTATTTGTAGACCCCATTCCCTCTCTAATAAATGCCAGCATTTCAGTTGCCTTCTCTATTACCAGCTGACCCTGTAAGCAAATTTGTCAGAATAATGAACATGAACTCCCATAACACTTTCTGCTTCCAGTCCAAAGACAAATACTATTAACCTGACATTAAGTCAGGTGCATACTGAACTGAGTGAGAAAGGACATATCAGTAAAAAATAACTGGTTCCTTAGAAACACGTTTTATAAAGGAGAATGCGTTTTTGAACCTTTGAATTTTATTTGTTGGTGTGAATATAAATGGCAGAACAGACAAGGGTGTGTGGGAGTGGTTGTGATATGGTCCATATGGTTTATTTGAATTTTCAGTGGTCTTTATGCAAGCTTCAATAAGGGCTAAAGAATAACTTGACATATAATAGATCAATAAGGTCGCCTATGTGTGGAACCAGAGGAGATGGGTGAGATCTTAAACAAAGAAAAACCTTGTCAGGATTTACTGTGGAGAAAGACATGGAAGCTCTTGTAAAGAATCCTCAACAAAGAAGAGAAAGCGCCGGAATCTTAAAACAAAAAACTTTAGTCCAATCCTCAGTAGCTCTTTAGGTCTATGCTAGAATATTGTGTGAAGCTAGGGAAGAGATTGCAGTGTCCTTAACAGAGATATTTACATTATTAACAGACACAGTGAGGTGCCGGAAGAGTGGAGGGCGTCTAAAGCTGTTCCATCACTTAAGGGCTGCAGGGAAAAGCCATGAAATTGCAGGCCAGTGAGACCAGTGATGGGTAAGTTGTTGTAGGAGATTCTGAGAGAAATGAGCTGCGTTTATTTGGAAAGACATGTGCTGATTCGAGATAGTCAGCATGGTTTTGTGAGTGGAAAAACGTGTTCCACAAACTGGATTGATCCTTTGAGTAAGTGACCAAGAGATAGATGAAGGCAGAGCAGTCACTGTTGTCCACATGGAGTTCAGCAAAGCATTTGACAAGGTTTCAAGGGATGTAGAACATCTAGTCAAGAGGAGGAAGAAGGACGCTTCCATAAGGTTGAGGACGCAAGGATCGTTAGACCTCTACAGGGTTATATGGGGGCAACACGGTGGCTCAGTATTTAGCACGGCTGCCGTAAAGCACCAGAGACCCAATTTCGATTCCAGTCCCCGGCGTCCGTCTGGGTGGAGTTTGCGCATTCTCCCCATGTCTGTGTGAGGATCCTCCAGGTGCTCCAGTTTCCACCCACCGTCCAAAGATGTGTAGATTAGGTGACTCAGCCATGCTAAATTACCCATAGTGTTCAGGGATGTGTCGGAATGACACATTAGTTAGGGTAAATGGAGAGTAATAAGGTGGGGGAATGGTTCTGGGTGAGATGCTCTTCAGAGGGTCGGCATGGAGCTGTTGGGCCAAATGGCCTGTTTCCAAACTCTGGGGACTCTTTTGAAGGAAACCAGGAAGGAACTGAATAATGGACTTAGGACAGCTAGAAGGGGGCATGGAAAAGCTCTGTTGAGAAGGATTAAGGAAAACCGTAAGGATGGCCAGAGCGTGGATAGGGCCGGTCAGGGATAGTGGAGGGAACTTGTGCCTGGAGTCACAGGAGGCAGTGGAGTTGTTGGGGATACTGTGCTTAATGCATACTGTGCTTCAGTATTCAGTACTGAGAGGGACGTTGTCATTTGTGAGGACACCCATGAAACAGGGTGATGTATGTGAACAGGTTGATGTTAAGCAGGAGGATGTGCTGAGTATTTTCTAAAACATAAGGATAGGTAAGCCTCTTGGACCAGACGGGATGTGCCCAAAGTTACTACATGAAGCGACGGAAGGGATTTCTGCACCTTTGGCGATGACCTTTGCATCCTCACTGTCCAGTGGAGTCACACAAGCTGATTGGAGGGTGGCAAATGTTATTCCCTTGTACAAGAAAGGGAATAGGGATAATCCTGGGAATTACAGACCTCAGGTTCTTATGTCTGTGATGTGCAGATTATTGGAGAGGACTCTGAGAGATAGGATTTATGATTCCTTGGAAAGCGATAGTTTGATTAGAGATAGTCAGCATGGCTTTCTTAGAGGCAGGTCCTGCCTCACAAATCTGATTGAATCCATTGGGAATGTGATAAAACACGTTTATGTCTTATTCAGAAAATACAGAGGCATGGGATACAGGAAACCTGTCTCTGGATACAGAATTCCTGGGTCATAGAAGACAGAGGGTGATGATGGAGGGGAAGCATTCAGCCTGGACCTCTTTGAACAGTGGTGTTCAGCAGGGATGGGTTGCAGGACCTCTGCTCTTTGTGTTTTTTTTAATAAATGATTGGATGTGGGTGTGGAAGAATGGGTTAGCAATTTTGTCGATGACATGGAGGCTGGTGGAGTGTTGGATAGTGTGGAGGACTGTTGTAGGTTGCAGCAGGATATTGACAGGATGTGGAGCTGGGCTGAGAAGTTGCAGATGGAGTTCAATCTTGGAAAATGTGAAATTATTCATTTTGGAAGGTCGAACTTGAATGCAGAATACAGAGTTAAAGGAAGGATTCTTGGTAGTGTTGTGGAACAGAGAGGTCTTGGATTCCATGTCCATTGATCCCTCAAATTTGCCACCCAAGCTGACAGGGTTGCTTAGAAGGAATATATTGTGTTGGCTTTCAATTGCTCGGGAATTGAGTTTTAAAATCGTGAGGATGTGCTGCAGCTCTATAGAGCCCTGGTTAAACATCACTTGGAATTCTGTGTTCAGTTCTGGTCCCCTTGTCACAGGGTGGATGTGGAAGCTTAGGGAGGGTAAAGAGGAGGTTTGAGCTGAAAATGTGTTGCTGGAAAAGGGCAGCAGGTCAGACAGCATCCAAGGAGCAGGCGAATCGACGTTTCGGGCATGAGCCCTTCTTCAGGATTGAGGAAAGTGTGTCTAGCAGGCTAAGATAAAAGGTAGGGAGGAGGGACTTGGGGGAGGGCGTTGGAAATGCAATAGGTGGAAGGAGGTTAAGGTGAGGGTGATAGGCCGGAGTGGGGATGGGGACGGAGAGGTCAGGCAGAAGATTGCAGGTTAGGAAGGTGGTGCTGAGTTCGAGGGTTGGGATTGAGACAAGGTGGGGGAGGGGGCATGAGGAAACTGGAGAATTCTGAGTTCATCCCTTGTGGTTGGAGGGTTCCGAGGTGGAAGATGAGGCCCTCTTCCTCCAGGCATCGTGTTGCTATGGTCTGGCGCTGGAGGAGTCCAAGGACCTGCATGTCCTTGGTGGAGTGGGAGGGGGAGATGAAGTGTTGAGCCACGGGATGGTTGGGTTGGTTGGTCCTCCAGCATCTGCAGTCCTCACTTTCCCCTTAAAGAGGAGGTTTACCAGGATGCTACCTGGTATGGAGAGCTTGTCTTGTGAAGACAGGTTGAGGGAGCTAAGGTTTTTCTCATTAGAGTGAAGAAGGGAGCGGGGCGACTTGGTAGAGGTGAACAAGATGATGTGAGGCACATAGAGAGTGAACAGTGAGAGACTTATTTTTACCATGGCAAAAAATGGCTATTACAAGGGGGTGTAATTTTAAGGTGATTGGTGGATGGTTAAGGAGAGATTTCTAGATAAGTTCTTTACACAAATAGTGTTGGGGTGGGGTGGAATGCAATGCCAGTGGTGGTAGGAGAGTCAGATACATTAGGGACATTTAATACATTCTTGGATAGACACATGGATGGCAGTAAAATGAAGGTTATGTAGGTTAGTTTGATTTACAGTCAGATAAAAGATTGGCATGACATTATGGCCAAAGGGTCTTGTGCGGTACTGTTCTTTGTTCTACGTTCCATGTGGTAAACTGGGTTAAAAACTCAGATCAGTGTAAAAGGATATGGCATTCAGGAGGAGCTAGTCAACTGGATACAAAATTGGCTTGAAGGTAGGAGACAGAGGTTGATGGGAGACATGTTGTTTTTCTGACTGGAGGCATGTGCCCAGCAGTGTAGTGGGTCCCCTGTTGTTTGTCATTTGGATAAATGGTTTGGATGGGAGTATTGGTTTCCTGGTAAGTAATTTTTTTGGGTGACACTGAAATTTTTGGTAAAATGGACTGTGGAGAAAGTTATCTATGATACATCAGGTTTAACAGTCTTGCTGGGATAATGGGCAGATGGAGTTTAATTAGATAAATATGAAGTGCTCCAATTTGGTGAAACAAACCAGGGTTGGACTTGTACAGTTATTGGGTAAAAACAATGACTGCAGATGCTGAAAATCAAATACTGGATTAGTGGTGCTGGAAGAGCACAGCAGTTCAGGCAGCATCCAACGAGTACAGTTATTGTTCGGGCCCTGGTCAGTGACCCAGGGATGCAGATACACAGTTCTTTTAAAGTAGTGTCACAGGTAGACATGCTGGTGAAGCAGGCATTTGGGGTGGTTACCTTCATTGGGGAGAGCATTAAGAGTAAGAGTTGGGATGTCATGATGTATCTGTATAAGAAATTGGTGAGGCCACCATAAAAACATTGTTGATCAGTAGGAACAACTCATCTAGTTCACTTACCTCCTTTAGGGAAGGACATCTGAAACTCTAACCTGGTCTGGCGAACATGTGAATCCTGACCCACAGCAATATGGCTGACTCTTTGCTATCCTCTGGGTAACTAGCAGTGGGGCAAAGAATGCTGGTCCAATCAGTGACACCATCATCTCATGAATGAATAAATAAAAATACATACGTCCCTCCCTATCTCTGCAAACCGCTCCAGCTGCAGCAATCCGTACTGGCTTAGTAACACTGTTCAGACCCTGACCACTCGTTGTAACACTCTCACCACCTCCAGAACCTTCACCTCTCCCTGTTCGTGTCGTGTCATTAAACCCTGACAACGATTATCCTTCCCACTGCTCTCCTCGTGTTAGCAGACAGTACGCAATCCCTCTAGAACTTGCCCCTAAAACTCTCTCTCATTTCAGGATTGTAAGTACTTTTTGGTGATCTTCTAATCCTCATAACCTAATATGATCCACTTTGTCCTGAGTGAGGGATGGGTAGGAATCTCTTGCTGAAGATTTTCTGTTTCAATGTAATGTCCTTTTGTTGAATGATATATACTGTTCCTCCAAATGTTTTCCACTGTTCATTTACCGACATATGCTTCAGTATGTTTAGCCTGTTTCCCTTGGTAAGTTCTCCTCTCACACTCAAGTAATTGGCTATTTTTGTTTTTAGTTGCAACTTGTCCTTTCTGTGATTCAGTTCAAACTTTATATTTCTTCAAACTGCACTTAATCACAATTTCCCGGAGGACCTCTGCAGGTGACATTACTCATTCAGTAAGTTTTATCACACGGTCGCTCTGTCATAATTATGTCCCTAGCCAGATGCTCAGTGTGGTTTTCAAAGACACACTGAAAAAAAATTAACCAAACTCCTCTTCCAATATCAATGTTGTCAGTGTGATTGTCTCAGGTTATACGAATATTGAAGTTTCCAAAAATTATCACAATGCCTTGGTTAAAAATTGCAATGAGATCCTGTTTATTGCAGTGATGAGCAATGAAATGCTGTTGTGTGGTCTAAAAGTGTTTTGCTGCTGGTGTCCTTGGCAAGTAGTAGCCAGAATTTACATTCACAACAGACTCTACTACATGATCTGATGCCAAATGCTTTCTCTGTAACGCCTTTGTCACAAACCGATTCACTGATGTACAGGTTTAGTTAAACTCTGTCCCATCCTGTTCCTTTCTGCTTGTTTTCAGCCACATTCCTCATACTGTTCGGATGCTTCACCTTTTTCTCTTTGTATTTGGAAGCTCCTTTCATCTGAACCCTGTCCCTGCATCTTCTCTGTCAGTTTAAAGCCCTGTCCATAAACCTACCGACATGATTGGCCAGGACCCTGGTCCCAGCACGGTTCCAGTGGGATCTTCCGAATGGATTATTTTTTAAATCAGGTATGGGATGTGGGTGTCTCTGGCTGTCCAGTCTTAATTGCCTAGCCCTAGCTGCCCTTGAACTGAGTAGCTTGCTTGGCCATTTCAGAGGGTAATTGAGAGGCAAACACTTTGCTGTGTGTATGTCGTGCAGACCACGTGAGGATGGCAGATGTCCCCAAGCATCTTTTTGATGAACAAACGTTATTTTGGACATCAGCAATGGTTTTTTACTTATTCATGAATTGTTAATTGCACTTTTCAAAAAAAGATTGCAAAATCCACCATTTCTGATAGTGCGATTCAAACCTGCCTCCACTGAACATTGGGTGAGGTTTTGCATACATGCTCTAGCAATAATACTATTAGTCCATCACTTCACCTGCTCAGTGTTTGCTCATCCCTGAGCACTGACACCAGTGAATCAGGAACCTAAACCTGTTCTTCCTACATGATCGTTTCATTCTGAAATCTTCCTGAACGGTGGTGATATCAATCAGTATCTCTCCATGTGGTATCCCTCACTGTCAATTACGAATTGCTGCCTCTGTCAGCGTCTCTCACTCTTGCAGCTACTCCAGATGCTGAGTCAATTGAAGTCTCCACTCCAGAGTACACAGCAGCACAGGCCAGGAATGGAGACTGTGGTTTTACAGATTTCTGTTGGACTCAGTGCCATTCTCCATGTGTAACCCTCATGCATAAGCCTCATTTCACATTCTATTTCTTTGGCTCTTGTTGGTACTCCGGAAAGTCCTGGCTGAATAGCCTTTCCAACTGCTGGGTGTCTCGTACATCAATACATTTAAGGTGGTTGGTCAGCCAGAGAGACAAAGGGAAAGGAGATCTGGAGTCTTCAATAAATCCTGCAGTGAGGTAAGTTCACTCTCAGTGATAACAGCAGAGAGTAACGAGAGGGCTCCAAACATCAGCTAACAAGACATGACATAGATACAGTGCTGGACGGGTAACTCAGTACAGACACACCGAAGGCTCAATCACCACCACTACTGTAAGTTCTTTTGTACTAAGAATCATTACTGTGGAAAACTGTTTCTGTGGCATGTCTTGTGGACCAGTGTCTTCAATAATTTGTAACTGTTATAACAGTTCCTGTCCCAGTAACCTCTTCCCATCCCGATAGTCCCTCCACATATTTGAAATGACTGCATTCCAGACTACCATCCCTATCGCTGTAACTTGCTTCAGTGTCTACAACATTCCTTATCTCAGTATTCTCCTCCTACAATAAATGGAGACAGAGTCATGCAGCCTCGAACGGTTCCTTCGATCCAACTAGTCCATGCTGACCAGAGTCCCTGAACGAGTTGCTTGTCCCTGCATTTGACCCATGTCCCTTCAAACCTTCTCCTCTCCATGTATCTACCCAAATATCTTTCACATTTTGTTACTGTACTGTTCTGTATCAATTCCCCCGAAAACCCATTCCATACCTGCACCATCCTCTGTGTAGAAAATGTTCTCCACCAAATCTTTTTAAGTTTTTTTTCTCTCCCATTTCATACTTCTGCCCTCTGGAACACAGAACATAGAACATGACATTGCGGTACAGGCCCTTCGGCCTTCAATGTTGAGCAAACCAGTGGAAGCAATCTGAAGCCCAGCTAACCTTCCCTATTCCATTCTCATCCATATGCCTATCCAATGACCGTTTACATGCCCTTAAAATTGGCGAGTCTACTACTGTTTCAAGGCATGCATTCCATGCCCCGACTATTCAGAGTAAAGAAACTACCTCTGGCATTTGTCCTATATCTATTAATTAATAATGATATCAATATCTATCTCAATTTAAAGCTATCTCCCCTCGTGCTAGGCATCGCCATCCGAGGGAAAGTCTCTCACTGTCCAATCCATCTAACCCTCTGATCTTCTTATATGTCTCAATTAATTGGCCTCAAACGTCTTCCCTCGAACAAAATCAGATTCAAGTCCCTCAGCCTTCCTCATAACACCTTCCCTCTGTACAAGGTAACATACGAGTAAATCTCGTCAGAACCCTTTCCAAATCTTTCACATCCTTTCTCTAATGCAGTGATATTAACCATAGGCAATACTCCAAATGTGGCCGCACCAGAGTTTTGTACAACTGCAGCATGATCTCATGGTTCGGAAACTCAGTGTCTGTACCAATAAAGCCTCACACGCTGAATGCCTTCTGAACAACCCTCTCAAACTGGGTGGCAACTTTCAGCGATCCATGTACATGAACACGGTGATCTGTCTGCTCACCTGCACTACCAAGATCTGCTTTACCCACATCCACCTGTTTGGTCATCCCAAAAAGTCAATAAAGTTTGTGAGGCATGACCTACCCTTCACTAAACCGTGCTGACTATCCCTCATCAACTTATTCATCTCCAGATGATTATAAATGCTCGCTCCTTTTAGAAGCCTTTCCAACACTTTACCCAGAATCGAAGTAAGGCTCACAGGTCTTTAATTACCAGGGCTGTCTCTATTCCCCTTCTTGGCCAAGGGGACCACATTTACTATCCTCCAGCTTTCTGGCAATATTCCTGTAGACAATGACGACATAAATATCAAAGCCAAAGGCTCTGCAATCTTCTTCCTGGCTTCCTAGAGAAGCCAAGGATAAATTCCATTTGGCCCAGGGGACTTTTTTAAACACTTTCCAGAATTGCTAACACCTTCTCCTTCTGCAGTTTAATCCCATCTAGATATGGACTCCTCTACCCTGGGCTAAAGACATTGGCTAATCAACTTACCTGTACCCCTTATGGTTTTCCAAAGCTTTATAAGGTCACCCCTCAGCCACCCTACGTGCAATGGAAATGTGAAGAACAATGATACAAATATCCCTGCTCGGGTCCCTACCACTACTTTGCCACAATGTTCTGGATACACTTGTTCAGGAGCTGGGGCGTTCTCTACCTTTGTGTTCTAAGACCTCTAGCACCACCTCTTCTGTAATAGGGAGTCTTTACAAGCCATCACTGTTTATTCCCTTTGTTTCCTAGTCTTTGTCCACAGTAAACATGACATGAAATATTCATTTAGGGTCTCGCCCTCCAAGTTCTACACTTGGATGGCCTCACTGAACTTTGAGGAGGCCTAGTGTCTCTCCAGTTGCTTTTTTTTGTATTTGTGTGCTGTAGAAATTTCTTTGCATTCTTCTTAACCTTATCTGCCAAAACTATCTCATCCCTCCATGTTGCTTTCCAGCTTATCCAGCCTCTCCGATTCTGTCAAACCCTGCAGTATCAGTCACATCTTTGTCAATCTTTGCTCCAATTACAGTTTCAGGAAGTGCTTCCCAGATCAGCATTATCAGAATTCTACGCAACATTCCACAGCTGTGCTGAGTATCCCTAATCAATCCATACCTTTGCAAATGCATGTTACTCCTGTCTGGCGGGATCACTACCAACAATGTGTGCTCAACTGCCATCAAATTAATTGATGTTGATGTCCCTGGCGTTCCATCACAGCCTTTCCTACATACTGGCACATCATTGGCACCCCTCCAGGCTTCCAGCTCATCATCTCTGGCTATCAGTGATAGAAAAATCTCTTTACGGGACCCCACAATTTCTTCTTGAGCTTCACACAATGTCCTGGGATACACTTGATTATTTCCCAGGGATTAGTCTACATTATATGCATTTTCAAACATCCAGTACCTCATGTTCTGTTATGTGGAGTCTTTTGAAGACATTAATTTTTTACCCTGAGTTTCCCCAGTCTTTCTACAAGTTCAAAGTTGAAATTTTTGTTCAGGATCTCACCCAACTCCTGTGGTTCCACACGTGGATGGCCCCATTCATTTTCAAGGAGCCATATTCTGCCCCTAGTTAATCTTCTGTTGTAAATATACTTGTAGAATCTCGTTGAATTTTCCTCAGCCTGATCTGCCAACACTATCGGTGGTCCACTTTGGGCCTTCCTGATTTCCCTGTTAAGTATGTTACTCCACCCACAATGCTCTTCAACGGATTCCCTTAATCTAGCTGGCTATGTGTGACACGTGCCCCCTTTTTGTTGATCAGAGCCTCAATATGCCCAGTCATCCAGTGTTTCCTACTTGTGTCAGCATTGTCCTTCACACTAACAGGAATATGCTGGCCCTGACCTCTCATTTTATCGTTCTTTTGAAAGCTTCCCACCTGCCTGACGTCCCTTCACATGCAAATACCCTCCACAATCAATTGTTAAAAGCTTTTGACTAATACCTTCTAGATTGGTGCAAGACCAATATTGATCTTTCACTTGTGGACCAGACTTGTCCTTTTCCATCGCTATTTTCAAACTAATAAAATTGTGATCACTTTGCCAAAGTATTGCCCCACTAACGCCTCATTACCTTTTCCTACCTTGTTTCCCAAGAGGAGGTCAAGTTTTACCCCCTCCTGCAGTCCAACCATTGACATTCTGACTGAGACAGTTTTCTTGAATGTGCCTCACAAATCCCTCCCATCCAAATTCTGAACACTCTAGCAGTCAAATCTGGATTTGGAATGTTGAAATCCCGGACCATTCCAACCCTATCATTCTTACAGATATCTGAGATCTCCCGACTTATTTGCTGCTCAAATTCTTGTTGACTATTGAGGGCCTGTAGTACAGTCATATCAAACTGATGACCCATTCACATTTCTCAGTTGCAGTATTAAAGCTTCACTGGGCGATACCCCAGAAATATACTCTCTAAGTGCTACTGTAATGTTTTCACTGATCAAAACCTCCACTCCCCCTATTCTCTCACACCCTATTCTTTCCTTCCTCTATAAATTGTACTCTGGGACATTTGAGCTGTGAGTCCTGCCCCTCCCTCAGCTGGTTTTCTGTCATACTGTGGTAACCCAGTCCCATGTTCCCATCCATGCACTGAGTTCATCTGATTTAACTGTTAGGCCTTTTACTTTGAAATAAATGCACTTTAATTGATCTCTTTTCCCTTAGTGTCTGCTGTGCTCTTGCCTGCTTTTTCTATTTAAATTCCTGTCTTGAAATTCTGTGCCTGCCTCAACCTTCAGACTGTAGCCTGAGTCCATCCCCTCCCTGTGGACTACACCCTCACCTTTCATGTCATCTGAAAACCTCCGAATGACACCTTCTGCTTTCACATCAGAGTTATTAATGTACATAGTACACAGCAATCGTTCCAGCACAGATCCCTGTGGTACACCTGCTGGTGAACGAATTTCAAACACAAACCAACCATCCTCCAGTTGTGGATCCAGATTGCCAAATTGCCTGGGATCCCGTTAATCTGTTGGACCAGCCTTCCAAAGGACCTTGTAAAACGCCTTAATGAACTCCATGTAGGAGAAAGTGAGGACTGCAGATGCTGGAGATCAGAGCTGAAAATGAGTTGCTGGAAAAGCGCAGCAGGTCAGTCAGCATCCAAAGAGCAGGAGTATCGACGTTTTGAGCCCTTCTTAAGGAAACTCCATGTAACCCACATCATCTACACGGCCCTCATCAAAATCCTCAATCGTAATTTCAAACAAAAATCTCAGCTCAATTTGGGAGAGGACCTTACTCTACCAAATCCGTGATGGGTATCCCTAATCGATCTCTGCCTTTCCAAATGTTGATTCATCCGGTCCCTCAGAATTGTTTCCAATAATCTCCCACCCCCTGCTGTCTGACTCTCTGCTCTATCCCTGCTGCCCTTCTTGAACAAAGTAACCATATTAGCTATCTTCCAGTCATTCTGCACTTCACCTGTGGCCAGCAAAGTATTAAATATACTCACCAGGGCCCAGCAATCACAGGTGTTACCTCCCATAGCAGCCTGGGATACACTTCAATGGAGTCTTGAGATTTCTACACCTTTATGCCAATGAAAACATTTATTACCTCCTCCTTATTGAACTTAACATGTTCTCGAACCTCACCCTCCCAACTGAAATCCCTGGCTACAATGTCTTTCTCCTGCGTGAATACAGATAGGAAGCATTCATTGAAGACCTCATCTACTTCCTCTGTCTCCATGCACAGATTGTCCCTTTGGTTTCTAACAGGCCTCACTCTTTCCCCAGTAATTCTCTTATTCTAACTATACTGCTAAAATACCTTTGTGGCTTTTCCTTAACACTATGTACCAAGGATGTTTAATGACCATTGATTGTCCTTCATTTTTAAGGAGCCCCCTTACACTCCCTATACTTTCGAATGGCTTCACCTGTGTTTATTGCACTGTATTTTCTTTATCAAACTCACGATATCGCTTGATCAGTATTCGCTGGACTTGCTACCTTTACTATTCCCTCATCAGGAATACACTGGCCCTGGATTCTCACTGTCTCACTTTAACATACTCCCACTTTCCGAATATAGACACAACTGCAGATAGTCCTCCCAGTCTCTGTTTGCCAGATCCTCTCTAATGATGATGATACTGATAGGAGACTCAGTTGTGAGGGGGACAGACAGGACACTGTGTGGCTGCAGAAGAGACCCCAGGGTGGTGTGCTGCCTCCCGGGTACCGGATAATGGGCGTCTCTGAGCGGTTACTGAACATTCAGAAGTGACAGGGTAAATACCCAGAGGTCATTGTGCACATCGGTCCACATGACATAGTTAGTCAAAGGGATGGGATCCTGTGAAATACAAACAGGGAGTGCAGAAAGGAGTTAAAAAGCAGGACCTCAAGGATAGTGATCTCCAGATTACTGCCAGTGCCACGTGCCAGTGAGGATAGAAATACAAAGATAGCCCAGATGGATACGTGGCTGAGGACCAGGTGGAGGGGCAGGGTTTTCCGTTGCTGGATCACTAGGATCTCTTCTGGGGTAGAGGTGACTGAAGAAAAGGGAGGGCGGGTTTGACTTGAACCAGAGGGGCACCAGTATCCCTGGGGGAGTTATGTTCATATTACGCGGGGAGGATTTAAACTCGTTTCGTAGGGGGTTTGGACTCTGAGTAAGAGAGGTATCATCGACCTGTCAAGGGAAAATGCATCAGTCATCGAGTGCAAGTTTTCTATCCAGGATATCCAGGGGCACAGTCAAGGGAGAGAAAAGACTTCTGGTTTAAAGGGCATTTATTTCAACATATGAGGCCTAAATGGTAAGGCAGACGAGCTCAGAGCATGGATTGGCTCTGGGAACTGGGATATTATGGCCATAACAGAAACATGGCTGAGAGAAGGGCAGGACTGGCAACTCAGTGTTCCAGGATACAGAAGCTACAGGCGGGATAGAAGGACAGGTAAGTGAGGAGGGGGAGTTGTCCATTTGATAAGTGAGGGCAAAACAACAGTACATAGGGTGGGTACGTTTTCTGGGTGATCAAATGAGGTCATATGATTAGAAGTTAGAAACAAAAAGCGGATGGTCAGTCTGCTGGAATGGTGTCCGGCGTCACCAAATAGCCAGGGAGGACGAAAGGAGCATTTGTGAAAAGAGATTGCAGGTACCTATAGATACCATAAAATAGTATTGTTTGGAGATTTTAACTTCCCCTGTACGGACTGGACCACCCAGAATGTAAAAGGTGGAATTTGTCAAATGTGTCCAAGAAAATTTTCTAGATCAATATATAGAGGGCCCCACTCTACTGAGGTGGGTGCAACATTGGACTTCCCCTCAGAAAAGGAGATCATGCAAGTGAGGCGTTCGCCAAGGTTCCCCTTGGGAGGCTGATTAGCAAGCTCAGATCTCATGGAATACAGGGAGAAGTAGCCATTTGGATACAGAAATGGCTCAAAGGTAGAAGACAGAGGGTGGTGGTGGAGGGTTACTTTTCAGTCTGGAGGCCTGTGGCCAGTGGAATGCCACAAGGATCGGTGCTGGGCCCTCTACTTTTTGTCATTTACATAAATGATTCGGATGCGAGCATAAGAGGTAGAGATAGTAAGCTTGCAGATGACTCCAAAATTGCAGGTGAGTGGACAGCGAAGAGAGTCACCTCCGATTACAACAGGATCTGGACCAGAGGTGCCAATGGGTTGAGAAGTGGCAGATGGAGTTTAATTCAGATAAATGCGAGGTGCTGCATTTTTGGAAAGAAAATCTTGACAGGACTTATACACTTAATGGTCAGGTCCAAGGGTGTGTTGCTGAACAAAGAGACTTGGAGTCCAAGTTCATAGCTCTTTGAAAGTGGAGTCACAGGTCGATAGAACAGTGAAGAAGGTATTTGGTATACTTTCCTTTATTGGTCAGAGTATTGAGTACAGGAGTTGTGAGGTCATGTTGTGGCTGTACAGGACATTGGTTAGGTCACTGTGGAATTTTGCGTGGAATTCTGGTCTCCTTCCTATCGGAAAGATGTTGTGAAACTTGAAAGGGTTCAGAAAAGATTTACAAGGATGTTGCCAGGGTTGGATTATCTGAGCTCTAGGGAGAAGCTGAACAGGCTGGGGCTGTTTTCCCTGGAGCGTCGGAGTCTGAGGATTGACCTTACAGAGGTTTACGAAATTATGAGGGGCATGGACAGGATAGGATAAATAGCCAAAGTCTTTTCCCTGGGGTCAGGGAGTCCAGAACTCGTGGGCATAGGTTTAGGATGAGAGGGGAGAAGATATAAAAGAGAACAAAGGGGCAACGTTTTCACGCAGAGGGTGGTACGTTATGGAATGAGCTGCCAGAGGATGTGGTGGAGGCTGGTACAATTGCAACATTTTTAGCGGCATTTGGATGTGTATATGAATAGGACGGGTTTGAAGGGATATGCGCCGGATTCTGGCAGGTGGGACTAGATTGGGTTGGGATATCTGGTCGGCATGGACAGGTTGGACCAAAGGGTCTCTTTCCTTGCTTTATATCTCTATGACTCTAAGTGACTGAAGTGGTAGTCGGAAAGCACTTTGGTCCAGTGACCACAAATGTCTTAGTTTTAACATTGTCATTGAAAAAAGATCAGACAGGTCCACAGCTTAAGGTCTTAAACTGGAGTAGGGCCAGGTTTGCCGTCATTAGGCAGGACGGAGCAGAGGTCGTTTGGGTGAATTAAAAATCCCACAACACCAGGTTATAGTCCAACAGGTTTATCTCACAGCACCAGCTTTCAAAGTGCAGGTGATCATTCTAAAAGATGAAAACTTAAACTCAATGTGTTTGGTATTACATTCCATGACACTGCAATCCTGTTGCTATAAATTCTGAGCCATATGATTGTGCTCCACAACCACCTGATGAAGTGGCGCTCCGAAATCTAGTGCCTCCAGATAAACCTGCTGGACTGTAAGCTAGTGTGTGATTTTTAACTTTGCCCATCTCAGTCCAACGCCGGCTCCTGCACATCATGCTCCCATCAACTGGTTGAGTCTGTTTGAAGGAAAAGGAATGATTGGCAAATGGGAGGGTTTTAAAAGTGTGATCTCAAGAGTCCAATATGTCCCTGTTAGAGTGAAGGGAAACGCTGGCAGGCTTAGGGATCCGCGGCTGATGAGGGATATCGAGGGTTTGTTCAAGAGACAGAAGAAGGCACATATTGTCTTCAATGTTTCCATATGTACGTAACCTCTTCCATTCCTAAAGACACGATCACTCGGTGGAGACTCGACAATCCCCTCAAATCCCGATCTGGAGAACCCAGTGAAAGCCTGTGACTCTCCCAATCCAGTTCCAAAAAGACTCACTATCTATGTGAGATCCTCCCGTCGCTAACACCCACTTTATCATTGTAAGATCCTCCTGTATCTCCATCCATTTACTCATCTCCTTAATCTTCTCAAGCTCTTACACCCCTATCTGTGTAAACGTCACCCTCCCCTACAACCCTTCTCACTTTGACCAAACTGGAGGAGGTTACTAATGCTTCCTTTGCTGTGAAACTGTCCAACCAAAACGATTGCCCCTCTGGAAAATCTGTCAGACTCCAAAACCTCCATACCTAAATAATCTGCAGACGTAAACCTTCCTATATCTATAAACATCTTCAGTCGGGGGATCCAAGATGGCGGCGACCCAGCAAGTCTGAGTCTATCGTGCTCGTCCCAAGACTTGGGCAAAGTGGGCCACCCACCACTACCACACTCAGCAAATCATTTATAATAGCTCTTTAATTAAATTAGTTGTTTAATATTAAATTTAAACAATCTAATATTTCGTAAGAATTACCAAAGGGAAGGGAGCCAGCAGCTCTCAACAAGCAGGACCCCCTCCCCCACCCTCTCCAGCTGCAGCAGAGGCGTCCACAGAAGCTCGGGGGGACTTACCTACGGTGACAAGCCTTGTAGAAATGATCTCCAAACTGAATGCGAAGATCGACGCTTTTATTGAAGAATCCCGAAATCGATGGGACTCACTCTCGGCCGCGCTGCAGAAGCACGACCGAGACAGCCAGGAAATCGAGCGCACAGTCGGAGGGGCGGAGTTAAAGGCCTCGATCTCCGAATCTACAGCTCAATCGGCCGTGGATAAGGTCTGGACTCTCGAACAGCAAGTCCAGACCTTACAGAATTACATTCACGACCTCGATAATTGAGGTCGTCGAAAAAATATTCTTTTGCTGGGCCTTCCCGAACGGGAAGAGAAAGTTCAGCTTACAGCTTTTCTCGAGCAGTGGCTGCCGCAGCTTTTAAGTCTGGAAGCTGGATCAGGCCAGGTAAGGGTAGAATGGGCCTACCGGGTCGCAATACACGGGCCCAGGTCGAACCAGCGCCCACGCCCGGTCCTGTTCCGGCTGCAGAGCTATAGGGAGAGGCAGATATAGCTATAAGCTTCTAGAAATCTTGGAAAAGACCCCCAAGCTCTGATCTATAAAGGATCCAAGGTCATGTTATTCCAGGACATTTCTCCAGTTCTGGTCCGAAAGACAAAGGCATTCGATGAGACGAAGAAGCATCTAAGGGACTTAAATATTCAGTACTGCTTACACTACCCAGCAACGCTACGCTTTAGCCATGAAGGATCCGTGTATAACTTCGGATCGACAGAAAAGGCGAAGGAATTCTTGGACTCTCTTAGAAAAACTGTAAGAGATAATGGATGTTGGTTTGCCTTCTCCCTCGCTTTGCTTTATATCCCCTTCTTTTTCTTACCTTACTGTTTTCTATCAACATGGGGGGTGGGGAGATGGATTTGATTTTCTCTCCCCCCCCTTTGGGGTTGGTTATTTTTTATTATTTTATGTATATATGTGTGTGTATATATATATATATATATATACACACATATGTGTGTGTATGTATGTATGTGTGTATATGTATGTATGTGTATGTATATAAGCTGGGTGGTTTGGTTGGTGTTGGTGGGGGGAGGTGGTTACCTTATTCTATTTTACCTCTATCTCTAGGAGCGAGGTTGTTTCTCCCTTATTATTTTGTATTATTATATATAAATATTATTTGTTGAGGTTGTAATTTTATAGTTATATGTTTATATATGGTATTGACATTACCAAATATATCCAGGTGTTGGTGTGGGTCGGGCTAGGATGCTCACTGTTAACTCTAGCTTTGTATTATATCTGAATTCTCCTCATTTTATTGAGGAGCACCTGGGTCAAGGATGGGGCATTGGTTGGGAGGATATGATGGACTTTTGGAGAGGAAGTGACACCCCCTGTGAACAAGGGGGAAAATCTCCACTTAGATACGTTTTATTTTTTTATTTAGAAATAGTTCTTATTATACTGTTGCGAGTGTATTAGAGAGTCTTTATTTTTGTAAATTTTATATACTCTATTCTCGGGATGTTCTGGATAGGGTTTCCCCTCCTGAGGGGTCTCGGATTTGCCCAGATGATTATGGTTGATCAGTCAGTTTAAGTGGTGCACCGGGAATGTCAAGGGGAGTAATTCGCCAGTCAAAAGGAAGAAAATATTATCAAATCTTAAGAAAGAAAGACTTGATATAGCTCTCCTACAGGAGACACATCTGTCGGATAAAGAACACTTGAAATTACGACAGGGTGGATTTGATCAGGCATTTTTTTCTTCTTTTATGCCAAAAAGCAGAGGAGTTGTTATTCTTGTTCGGAGGAATTTCCCTTTCAAAATCCTAAATCAATTAAAAGACGAATCTGGACGATATATTTTGATTAAAGCCCTCATAAATGGAGAGGAATATGGAATGTTAAATTTGTACTGCCTCCCGGCACACCCCTTTAAATTTATAATGGAAGCCTTTTCAAAATTGATGGCTTTTGGTGCCCGTCATACAATTATAGGGGGAGACTTTAATTGTATTATGGATCCGGAAATAGATAGGATTCCCAAGAGTACTGCAGGAGTATATCCCACATCTAGACAATTGGTGGATCTGAACAAAGAATTAGGATTAGTAGATGCATGGAGATGTCTTCATCCACAGGGCACAGATTTTTCTTTCTACTCCAATCCACGTAAATGTCATACCAGAATTGATATGGTTTTTTGCCTGCTAAATTTTTTTAAAATTCCATATCATCTGGTAAATTAGGTAGGATAGCAATTTCCGACCACGTTGCTGTATATATGGAAACTAAGGCGAGGAACAATGGGACATCCCCTCAGCATTGGTGTATGGACCCCTTCCTAATGAAAGATAGTAAATTTGTAAATTACTTCTCCCAAGAATTTAAAAGTTTTTTAGAAATTAATTCAGGTACGGCTAGCAACCCAGCAATGATGTGGAAGACCATCAATGCTTACACGCGAGGTTTGATCATTTCCTACTCAGCGACACAGAAAAAATTGAAAGAAGAACAACAGCGACTGCTTGAAGCTCGCTTAAAAGCAACTGAAACAGCATACACTGATAGACCTTCTATTATTAAATTGCAAAGGATTACAGCTCTTAGGACAGCTCTAAACACTACGCTTACTCAAACGGCTAAGAGGGAAATATTATTTGCAAAACAAAGGTTATGTGTATATGGCGACAAACCGGGTAGATACTTAGCATTTCTTGCAAAGAGAAACAAAGGCCCCTCAGACTATTACATCTGTCAAGGAAAGTGCGGGTATTTTGACTCATGATCATAAAAAGATTAATGCGATTTTTAGAGAATTTTATTCTGAGTTATATAAATCGCAGGATTGTGAAGATAGGGCTAGGAGGATGCAGTCATTTTTGAAAAAATATTGACTTTTCCGGGCGTAACTCCAGAACAGGTATCGGTCCTAAATGCTCCTCTAACAGTCCAAGAAATAGTTGATAAAATTAGGCAACTTCAGAGCGGTAAGGCACTGGGCCCAGATGGTTTTCAAGCTGAATTCTAAAAAGAATTTACGGCAATATTGCCTGGTCCACGTATGGGAATGTATAACTATGCATATAGTCAGGGCTGTCTCCCGTCTTTGCGGAAAGAGGCAAATATCTCTCTTATCCTTAAAAAAGGAAAGGATCCAGAAGATTGTACGTCATACAGACCAACATCCTTGCTAAATGTAGATTTTAAAATCCTTTCTAAAACATTAGCACTGAGACTAGAAAGGGTACTGCCACATATCATAAAGGAGGATCAGACGGGGTTTATTAAGGGCCATAGATCATACAAGAATATTAGAAGGGTTTTGAATATGATTCAAGCCTGTCATTAGGGAAAGATCCCAGGAGTCGTAGATTCATTAGACGCGGAAAAGGCATTTGATACGGTTGATTGGTTATATTTGTTTTACACACTGGAAAGATTTGGCGTTGGACAGGTGTTTACCAAATGGGTCTCAACATTGTATAGTGATCCCAAAGCAGTTGTGGTTACCAATGGATTAGGTTCGGATAGCTTCAGTGTGGGTAGGGGCTGCCGTCAGGGATGTCCTCTCTCGCCATTGTTATTTACGCTAATAATTGAACCACGAGCAGAAGCTATACGAGCTGGTCACAATATAACGGCCCCGAGGATTGGTACAGGTAAACATAAAATTACTCTTTATGCAGATGATGTTCTTCTATTCCTCAGTAATCCTCTGATGTCCGTACCTCGCGTAATCCAAGTTATTAATACATTTAGCACATTCTCAGGCTATAAAATTAATTTTTCAAAATCGGAGGCTATACCAATCGGTGGCCTTGCTATGACACCCCACTTAGTGGACGGATCCCTTTTTCCCTTTCATTGTTCCCTGGAGAGCTTCTTATATTTAGGCATTTTTATTACTCCAGTATTTGGTCAGTTGTATAAGGCTAACTTAGTGCATTTACTGGAAAGGATAAGGCAGGACCTCCAGCGATGTGGAGACCTTCCAATTTCCTGGCTGCGTAGAATAGCACTAATTAAAATGAATGCCCTGCCCCGTCTCCTATACCCTTTGAGAATACTCCCGGTGATGCTGCCGTGGCTGGCACTACGTAAATCATATGGCTGGCTGGGTTCCTTTATCTGGAATCATAGACGGCCCCTCATTAAGCTGAAGAAGCTACACCTTCCACAGGCAAAGGGAGGATTGGACTTGCCAGATTTTTGGAAATATCAGTTAAGTTCCCGATTTAGTTACATAGCTGATTGGGTCTTGTCTGATCCACAATCAATCTGGCTGGACATCGAGGCCTCTCAAGTAAAATAGCCACTTATTAACCTTTTATTTCCAGACAAGAGGAAAATCATTACAGATCACTGTAAAAATCCTATAATACTAAACACAATTAAGGCTTGGAATATAATGCGGCAAACTGAGGGTAATTCACATAAAACATCCCCCTATGCACCGATAGTGGGAGCATGGGGATTCCAACCGGGGTTTACAGATGCCACTTTTAAACTCTGGAGATCCAGGGGTATCTCATGTTTAGGAAACTTTTTTAAGAATGGGGTCCTGATGTCTTTTGAACAGCTGCATCAGAAATTCGGATTACCTAATGGAGACCTCTTTCGATACTTCCAAATTCGAGACTATATACAGAAGAAGACTACGTTATTGGATAGTCTTTTTAAATCAGACAGAGAATGTAATGTCCTACGACCAGTGGGGGTATCTTCCATCAGTACTATTTATCATTTACTACATGATGAAGTATCGGGAGATATGGACAATCTGCTTAAAATACGGGATCCGGATTTGGGACTAGAAATTTCTACAGAGACGTGGAATGATATTTGGGAAAATGCTAGAAGAATTACTATCTGTAACAGAACCCAGGCTATCCAGCTGAAGATGCTTCATCGGGCCCATATAGCACCGGTTCGATTGGCAAAATTTAAGGCAGGAACATCTCCAATGTGTCCCAAATGCAAAATAGAGGTGGGCACTCTTGTATTGCCTGTGGACCTGTCATAAGATCCGTAGATATTGGACTAAAGTAGCAAGTACCCTGACAGAAATTTACGGGACGGAAATTAAAGTGGACCCTGTATCTCTCCTTTTGGGCTTTTCGAAATTTCCCTCCCTGGACATGTACAGGAAGAGACTATTTTCTATTCTCTCTTCCTATGCAAGAAAAAATATTTTGGTGAACTGGGTGGCTGAGGGCCCCCCTGGACTTTCAAATTGGTACAGATTAATTATGGAATATATTCCCCTTGACTTCCTTACAAATATGGTGCACCGAAAGACCGAATTATTTTATAAAATATGGCAGCCCTTCTTGAATTACATAAATACAGATATTTCCGCTATCCTAAGATGGGCTTTTCTTTAATTGAGATTAGATACCTAACTGGTCCGGGGCTCCTTAGGAGAAGAATCCCGCACGAATACGGGTTTTATTTCATCTGATGTGAACACATTCCGAGTAAGAGACTTAAATATACACTCTGGTTAATTGTAGGTTAGATTAGTAGACAGTTGAGTTTTGCTTTTTTTTTCTTTTTCGGTTTTCTTTTACTTTTGTTAAATTTTGGCTATTGTATATTTGATTTAATTGTATATCAATGTTTGTATTTGAGAGTTTTGTTTATTTTTTAAACTTGTAAAAATGTTAAATTTCTAATAAAAATATCTATAAAAAAAAGAGCAGGTCGAGGAGGCAGAACTTCCGAAATGTGGATCATTGGGATTCCCAAGTCGATAAGATATACACAAGATGGACGGTATAGACCTGAACTGGCAGCAATCTCCTACCAGGCAGGTTTGCTGTTGTCACTCAGGAGGGTTTAAACTAGTGTAGCCGTTGGGGGGAGGGGGGCTCAGAGGGAACCAGAGCAGTCGGTCAACAAGCACACGACTGAGGCGTGGTTGGCGACTAATCCCAGTACAGCTAAGACCAACAACAAACAGAAGAGGTTACTAAACACAATGGGCCTGGCAGTCTGTAGTGTGCTGATTATAAAATGACGAGTATGACAGGCAAGACGGATCAACTTGGAGCTTGGGTGAGTATGTATAACTGCTGTGTTGATATTATAGAAATTTGATTGAGAGAGGGACAAGGGAGATGTCAATCCACTGGTCCAGACAGAATTGTAGAATAAACAGTGAGTGACTGGAGACAGTTGTTGAATGTAAAATAATTATCCAGCACTTTACTGGAATTGGACAGAGTGTGTGATTCAATGTACGTGTTGAAGGGACAAGGGAGGAAACTGAAATTGTCTGTTTAAATATTGTCTGTTTTTCTGATTAGCGGAGAATAGAAGAGAAGAATTTACATCAGGGAAACTCAAACCAATTATCAGGTCAGGATTTAATGGCATTGGGCAAAAGTGTGTTTTTGTCAACGCAATGATTATTTTGGGTAAGGCAAATGAGCTTAGAGCCTGAATCAATACATGGGACCATGATGTTGCAGCCATTACAGACACTTAGTTTGGAGAGGGTTAGGACTGGGCGTTCAGCTTTTCAGGATTTTGTTCTGTTAGGCGAGATAGAGAGGAAGTTAAAATAAGCCGAGGAGTTGTATTAATAATCAGTGATAATGTTGCATTTACACTCAGAGAGGACGTACTGGAGGGATCATCCACTGAGGCAATATGAGTACAGCACAAAAATAAGATTGATGCAAATACTGTGTTCGGATTAAGCTATATTCCTTTCAACAGCCACCTGACAACAATTGTGCGCCCAGTTATGGAAAGGTGTAATATAAACAGAGTTGTCATAGTGAGTGATTCAACATCCCCAATATTGACTGGGACTCCATAGAGGAAGTGGCTTAGATGGGACAGAATTTGCTTGGTGCATCCAAGCGGGTTACTTGTAACGGTATGTGGATAGTCCTCTACAGGAAGGACCATGCTCGACCTCGTATTGGCTAATGAGCCTGAACAGGTGACTGACATTTCAGGGAACAGCATTTTGGAAACTTTTTGGATATTCTTTCAGTTTTAAGGTAGCTAAGGTGATGGATAAGTCAGGACCTTTTGAGAAGCTATGGAACTGGGGTGAGGCAAGTTACGTCAGTATCCGGCAGGAGCTAGGGAGCGATAATTGGGAGCAGCAGCTATCAGCCAAATCCACATTTTGTGTGTGGCAACTGTTTATTAAATCCTGATTGCAATATCATCTGGCGAACGTCCTCCCAACTTCTCGAATTTCAATGTATTTTGTTTTAACAGATATTTCGAGGTCGCTGTTTATAAGAGAACAGCAAGAGATAATGGATGATTGTGCCGTGTCCTTCACTGAATCAGCTTGTCTCTCCAGGCACCTAACGCTTTTATTGTGGGTCAGAGAACCTCAGAACCAATAACGCACAGACAGAAGCCATTCAGTCCTTCGTGCACCCACGAGCTCTCCAACTACACTATCTGAAAGCAGAGAGAGTTATTAGAGACACAGCGAGAGAGAGAAAGAATGAAGCAGAAATAAAGAATGTGATGGGAGATAAACAGAGAGGAGAGAAAACGGTGTGACAGAGTGAGTGAGAAATGAACAGGTGTGAATCGGGGATGAAATTAGATAGATCAGGAGGCAACATGAGGAGAAATAGACAGAAGATGGAAGTTTTATTTTAAAATTCCCCTGAACCGCAAGCTCTTTGTCTGAGCACCATACGCTGTGAGCACCATGCTGATACTGGTTATGATCCCAGATCACTTATCTCCTATAATATCACAGTGTTGAGTGGCTGACAGCTAAACAGGATCCAATAGGCCAATTGACTGGCTCCAGAAAGAAGGTGGATTAATTTAAATGGACTGTGCCAACAATAGCAGGAACGGATAACCTCCTGAGACACTGCGCGAGAGAATGGGCCAGAGAATATCAGTGAGGGGGATTACTGTCTGAGGGGAAATCAGCATGTTAGTGTGGGTCAAGTAATGACTGAAAAGGTTTGCACACCACTTCCATGGTTTAGTAATCCACATTTCACTTCATACAGCTCGATATCATGAGGGTATTTTAACAATCTTATCTCTTTGTACACTTCATATTTTGGTTTGTCCAGAAAATCATTTTGTCTCTGTATTTTGTTTTGAATAAACACATTTCATTACTTGGGAAGAAAGGACCTGTTCCAATGGGACAGTCTTCAACAGATCCATGCTGGGACAAGGGTCCGATTGAATTGCATAACTAGACAGGGATGTAAATGGAATAGGAATGGTGGTGGGGATAGGGGGACGGGAATCAGGTATAGGGGTAATTAGAAATCTGAATTAAAAGAGGACGAAAGAGTGCAGAATTCAGGGTAGATTATTAAAATTTCCAACTCAGACATAAATAGGATAGAGTATCTAGAAATGATTAACAAACAAACTTCAAGTACACTGGAAAACGAATGACAATGAGAGGAGGTATGGTTAATACAGGACTGACAGTGTTATATCTGAATGCATGCAGTATAAGGAATAAGGTAAATTAATTTGTGACCCAGATCGAAATTGGCAGGTATGACGTGATGCGCACCAAGGACACATGGCTGCAAGGGGATCAGGATTGGGAGCTAAATGTTCAAGGATATGCACCCTATCCAAAAGATACGCAGGTGGGCAGACGAGGTGGTGTTGCCTTATTAGTACGAAATTAAATTACATGAACAGCAAGAAATAACATAAGGTCAGATGGTGTAGAATCTGCATTGGTAAAACTGAGGAAGCACAATGTTAAAGCAACCACAGTTGGAGTCTTATACAGGCCTCCAAACAGTACTTAGGAGCTGGGCAATCAGATACATCAGGAGATAGAAAAGATGTGTATAAAAGGCAAGGTTACGTTGATCATGGGGGATTTCAATATGCAGGGGGACTGGGAAAACCAGTTTGGTAGTGGATTGTAAGAAAAGCAATTCATGGAATGTCTACAAGATTTTTTTTTGAGTAGCTTGTGGTGCAGTCCAAGAGGGAACAGGAAATGTTGGTTTTAGTGTTGTGCAAAGAGGCAGTTTAGATAAGCGAGTTTAAGTTGTAGGAATCCGTCGGAAGCAGCGATCATAGCATGGTTGAATTTATTCTGCAATTTGAGAGACAGAAGATAGAATCAGAGGCAACAGTATTTCAACTGAATAAAGGCAACTCCAGAGGCATAAGGGAGAAGCTGGGTAGAATTGACTGGGAGAGTAGTCTAGCAGGAAAGACAGTAGAACAGCAATGGCAGGAGCAATTTAGGAGACACAGCAGAGATTCATTGCAAGGAGAACGAGGCATGGTACGAGCGGATGAGGCAACCATGGCTGACGAGGGAAGTCAGGGATAGTATCAAAGCAAAAGGGAGAAGTATATAATGTGGTGAAGGACAGTGTGAAACCAAAGGATTGGGAAGCTTACAAAGACCAACAGAGGGCAACAAAAATGTATAAGGAGGGAGAAAATTAAAGAAGGGGGTAAACTAGCCACTTAGATATATAAAGTACAAAAGAGAGGCAAAAGTAGATAATAGAAATGTTGCCAGAGGTAGTGATGGGAACAAAGGAATGGTTGAGGAAGTTTGCATCAGTCTTCACGGTGGAAGAGTCCGATTAATTTCCCAAAAAATCAACACAGTGAGGGGAAGAACGGAGTGTGGTGGTCATCATCAAAGAGAACGTGTTAGAAAACTGAATGGCCAGAATCTAGATAAATCATCTGGACCAGATGGACTACACCCCAGTCTTGGAAGGAAGATAGCTGAAGATGTCGTGCAAGCGTTAGTTGTGATCTTGCAGGAATGACTAGAATCAGGAAAGGGCAAAGTGGACTGGAAAATCTCTAAGGTGCCACTCCGTTTAACAAGGGATTAAGGCAGAATACAGAAAATTACAGACTGATTAACCTAGCGTCAGATGTGAAGGGTGCCATTTCTGAATATTTGGATGTAGATGGTAAAATAGGGCAGAGTTAGCATGGTTTCATCAAGTGGCGGTCATGCCTGACAAACCCTTGAGAATGCTTTGTGGAGGTACTGAGCAGATTAGGAGAACCAATAGATACTTCTGGGAGGCGCGGTGCCACAGTGGTTAGCACTGCTGCCAAGCAGTATTTTGCCTCAGATCCGGTTCAATTCCCACCTGAGGCGTCTGACTGTGTAGAGTTTGCACATTCTCCCCGTGTCTGCATGGGTTTCCTTCCACAGTCCAAAGATGTGCAGGTCAGCTGAATTTGCCATGCTAAATTGCCCCTAGTGTGAGGTGAAGGGGTAAATGTATGGGTGGGTTGCGCTTTGGCGGGTTGGTGTGATCTTGTTGGGTCGAAGGGCCTGTTTCCACACTGTAAGTAATCTAAATCTAATTATCTACCTGCACCTCAAGACGTCCTTTGACAAATTGCTACACTGGAGGTTATTGAGAAAGGGGATCCATCGTGTCAGAGGCAACGTGCTAGCATCGATAGAAGCTAGCAGAGGGTAAGGATAAAATGTGCCTTCGCACGATGGCAGTCAGTGACAAACATTGTTCCACAAGATTCAGTGTTGGGATCACCAAATTTCACGTCATGCAGTTAACGATTTAGATGAAGGAACTGAGGGCACTTTGGCTAATTTTTATTATTATTATCACTCGAGTGTGGGAACAGGCGTATTGACAAAATAAGCCCACACCAACCCTCCGAAGAGTAACCCAACCAAACCCATTCTCCGCTGACTAATGTATGGACAATTCAGCATACCCATTTTGCCTCATGTACGCCTGTTTGGACTGCAGGAGGAAACCAGAATACCCACAGGGAACCCATGCAGATATGGGGAGAATGGGTAGATGCCAAACTGGCCGTTAGCCGTTGTGAGAATCGAACCTAAGCAACTTGTACTGTGAAGCAGCTGTACTAACCACTAAGCCACCATGGAACTCATAGCCTGATACTCAGACAGTATTAAGATATGAAGAGGGTCGGATAGCATTGAAGAGGTGGAGAGCTTGCAGAAAGTTGCTCCACTAAATCTCCTCAACTTCCCACACCTTTGTACTTGAACGCTACCTTTCCTACCACAACAAGGATAGACCCCACATTGTCCTCAACAATGCGTGGCTACACCTACCCCCCTCACCTCCATCCAAGGTCCCAAAGGATCTTTCCACACCCCGTTGACCTTTTACTGTGTACATTGTTCCCTGTCTCCTGTACATTGAGGAGACAGGATGCCAACTTTTGGAACGTTTCAGTGAACGTCTCTGACACACACACACACACACACACACACACACACACACACACACACACACACACACACACACACACACACACATAATGACCCCAGCACCCTATGGCCGAGTACTTCAACTTTACCTCCCAATCTGCCAAGGACATGCCAGTCCTGGGGATGCTCCACTGCCAAACTCAAGTCACCCAACTCCTGGAGGAACAACATCTCATCCTCCACCTTGGGACCGTCCAACCACACGGTATCAATGTCAATTTCACCAGTTTGCTCATTTCACCTTCCCGCAACTTTATCTCGGATCTAACACTCTAACTTCCCACTGCCTCTTTGAACTGTTCAATCTGTCCATCTTCTCTGACCTTCATGATCACCACCCACCTTTGTCTAATTATCGCCTTCCACGCTACCATCCCCCCAGCCTCACCCTCTCCTATTTATCTTTCAGCCCCCTTCCGCCCATCCCCCTCGTTCCTGTCAAAGAGCTTATGCCTGCAACATCGCACCTCTTGCTCCTCTAATGCTGCCTGACCGGCTGTGATATTCCAGAACCACACCTTTGGATTGTAATCTGTAGCATCTGCAGTCCACTCCTTCGCCTGCAGAAGGATGTGGGCAGATTGGCAGATTGGGTAAAGAACTGCTCGATAGAGTACAGTGCGCGAAAGTGTGTGGTTGTGCTCTTTGCCAAAAAGACAAGAGGCATGGACTATTTTCAATATTAAGATTAAAATCAGAAGTCTGAAGTGCAAAGAGACTTGGGAGTTCTAGTCCAGGAGTTTCTCAATGTAGACTTCCAGGTTGTCAGTAGTTAGGAAGTCAAATGCAATTATGTCATTCATTTCAAAAGGGTGTGAAAAAAAAGCAGGGATATACTTCTGAGGCTGTATAAGGCTCTGGTCATACTACATTAACAGTATTGTGCGCAGTTTTGGGCCCCGTATCTCAGGAAGGATGCACTGGCACTGGATGATGTTCAGAGAAGATTCATAAGTATGGTTCCAGGAATGAAAAGCTTAACATATGTGGAACATTTGAGGACTCTGGGTCATTATTTTATGGAGTTTAGAAGAATATGTGGGGATCTAATTGAAACTTACAAAATACTTAATGACATGGACAGAGACGATGTTGGAAAAATGTTTCTATTGATAGGAGAGACTCGGACCGAAGGGCCCAGCATAAAGCGAAGACCTCTTAGAACAGAGATAAGGAGAAACTTCTTCAGCCGGAGAGTGGGGAATCTGTGGAATTCAAGGCCACAGAAGGTGTAGAGAAATGGTCATTAAGTATATATAAGTCTGAGATCGATAGGTTCTTGATTGTCAAGGGGATCAAGGGTTACGTGGAGAAAGCAGGAGAATGGCATTGCGAAGCTTAAAGCTATGATCAAATGGCGGAGCAGATTCAGTTGGCTGAAAGGCCAAATTTCTGCTCCTATGTCTTCTAGTCTTATGGTAAATGTTGGCTGTACTTATCCCTCACTACAGACGTGTCGTAAATCTGACCTTATAATTTATGAAGAGGCAAGTTCCAATACAGATGACTGTCAATATCATTATCTCTCCCTTCAGTGTCATCAGCAATTTCCTCCAACTTTCTCTGATTTGTGCCCCCTCCACAATGTCATAGTCACATAGTAATTGAATTCCAATAAATGATACTTCATCATAGTTCATTGACATCAATAACATCAACAGCATGACCCTCACTTGCCCCGTCTGATTTCTGAATAACAAACTGAATTGTATTTATCACGTACAATTCTCTGTGAACAAAATTCTTGCAGTTTGCCTGTTATAATACATGTTGTCTTGAGCACCTTTCCCCACCAAATTATGGACTATAAACGTTCATTCAACATTATAATCAGTGATCAATAGTTTCAGACTGTACGTTTCCATTTACACATGGAGAAACTAGTTTAAGTTCCAACAGTCCTCAGTCATTACTCCCATATCCAAGGCAGATTGAATGCTTACACACAAGAAATCTGTTATCTCCAACATCTCCAACACCCTCAGTCACTCCCACATTTCCCATGCTGAATGTGTAAATTTTTAGCGTTATTTTGAATTTTAATAAAATCAACATTGAATTGAAATGGTGGATTAGTGGTGCTGGAAGAGCACAGCAGTTCAGGCAGCATCCAACGAGCAGCTGCTCGTTGGATGCTGCCTGAACTGCTGTGCTCTTCCAGCACCACTAATCCAGTATTTGGTTTTCAGCATCTGCAGTCATTGTTTTTACCTTGACTTGAAATGGGTTAACTGGAGCTATTTGTTCACCAACTGTGATTATTATCAATCTCTGTGGATTCTAATTATCCCACTGGAGGGTTTCCATCGTTAAATGATAAATCGGCTCAGTCAATGTGTTATGCCATAGTGTGAGAGGGAGCATCACTGACAGCACTAACAAGGATCAGCACCTCCAGAGAGAAGGGGTGGAGAGAGCAGGATCTGCGAACATTAGACTCGAATGTTCCAACAATGGATCAGAATCTGAGAAGATTAGACTCGAATGTTCCAACAATGGATCAGAATCTGAGAACATTCGTCGTGAATGTTCCAACAATGGATCAGAATCTGAGACTATTCGACTGGAATGTTCTAACAATTGATCATAACCTGAGATCATTAGACTGGAATGTTCCAACAATGGATCAGAATCTGAGGACGTTAGACTGGAATGTTCCAAAAATTGATCAGAATCTGAGAACATTAGATTGGAATGTTCCAACTATGACAGGAGTTTATCCTTGGGTCTTTACTTCCTTTCTCAACCTTGGATATCATTAGCATGGCGGATCCAGGATATCCTTTGGATTTTTCGAGGTGGTTATTATCCCATCCTCGCTATAGTTGGTGTTCCTAGTAAGTCATTCTCTTTGACTGTGACACTGGGTAAAACTGAATTTCTGCTCATGATATGTTAAGTTTAGAAAATGGAAATCAATGTCTTCACTTCCAATCAAAAAAATTATTTCCTTGTGAATTATATAAAGCAAATTAGTATTTACAACTTACTCACTGATATGCGAGAAGGAAACAGACTGTTCTCAAACTCCATAATCCTTTCTGTCCTGCACAGATTTACAGTTCCATAACCTCCCCACCCACCATTCCTGTCTAATACCACCATTATGATATCCCAGTCTCCTACTCAGCTTCAGTGCAACTGCTGAATGAACTGTCGTTTGTGCTTTTGATAAATCCGATACAGCTGTTTCTTCACGTCTCTTCAAACTCGTGTCCTTTACAAAATAATTGCACCTGAGATGTTTAACTTGTTCTCTGCAAAGAATCTGTCAGATGTAAGACAGTGTATCGTTCTCAAGTCATTGACTCATAATCTACTGCCATCGAATAATAATCCATTGATATCTAATGAAGGAAATTAATATAATTAAAATGAAACCATTCTCATTTGTGAGAAAAAAGCCCACCTGCTTGCCTCATGTCCTTTAGAGAAGGCACTTTATTGATGTTGATGTACAGACGGAAGGAACTTGTCATTTTCACGTCAGTCTAGGCATAGAGAAGGAATGGCTTTTTCACACCACAGGAAAGAAACAGAGACGGCAAAGTGAGGGAAAGGAATTATTACGATCATCCCTGAGAGTGTTGTTGAGGCAGTATTTAGGGAATTGTGGGCAGATTTTCTCTCCTTTACAAGGAATTATCTCCTCGTCACAGAGAGAGTGTGAAATAGTATCAACAGACTAATCACTGGGATCATGGTACCATGAGGAGTGAGTGAAGATTAATCTCTAGCGCTTTGAGAGAATAAGAGATGATTGCATTGAAACTTGAGAAGAATGGACAATCACTCAAAATGTTCTAAACAGACAGTAAGAACGTGATAAATTCCATTGTTTGGTTTTTACTCGGGCAATAATTCTCGATAGTTTAAGTGCCTTGAGAACGTTTCCCCTACTTCTGCCCTACTCTCCATGTCGATTGACAGAGACAGGTTCAGGGTTTGCATACATTCTCCCGACATTAATATAGTGCATTCGGTGTGTGTGATTCTGCACTCAACGTCATGTTATCCACAATCCCGATAGCAGCCACAATACCTTCACACTAAAACAGTTAACTATTCCCAACAGGTTCTCTCCTCGATGGAGAACATGGGTCTGTGTTCTCGGTGGTGGAAGATGACACCTTGAGACTTGGCACAAAATATTGGGCTTCTTTCCTAACTACCAGGAAACCATGTTAAAATCGCACACTGTCCACATGCAATGGGGCCACGAGGTACATCGTGGAGTCGTTTCTGAATGTAGTCTCTGCTCCATTGGTTTGTCCCGTTGGAGCATCAATGACATCCTCCTGTTCCTGCATAAGACCTTGAGGGGCTGAATGTTCTCCTCCTGGTCGCAAATACGTTGGAACACGTACAAGGTCTGATTGGACTTTGCACGTTCCTGTTAGATGCACTGAACAGACTGCATCTTTTCCAGTGAAACAAGCAGAAGGTTTAATGGTTTGTCCCTCTCCTTGCTCATTCGTTTCGATGGACTGAAATACTTCCTCATATCCATGTGCAACCAGCATGAGATTATGAATGTGTTCCTCTTTTAACTGTGGAAATGTGCAGTGTCTAGCCGTTAAAGGCACTTTAATAGCACAAGCCTGAATGTTGTCCGGGTCTTGCTGCTCATGGATATTGACTGGTTCAGGAGCTGACAGGAGACAAAATGTTCTGAAAATTGCCTGATCTTCAGTGACCATCATAACTTCTGATCTTATGGTGGAGGAAAGACATTGATGCAGGAGCTGGAGATGTTTGTGTTAAGGAAGGTATCCTGAAGAACTCCTGAAGGGATGTCCTGGGAGTGAAAGGCTTGATATCCACAAATTACGAATATATTTCTTTGTGCTCTGGACGGCCCAAACCAAAGGAGATATTGTGGTTGATTCCCATTAAATGTAATTGAGTCAGCGTTCCTTGATACCATCCTGAGCCAACTCCTGTCTTGTTATCAGGGTCTGTCACTCTTAGCTGGGCTCCTGTATTCACCTCTTTCGAACATATCAATAGGTTATTGTGCCTGTGTGGGGAGTGTCTTCTTCTCACAGAAGGTAGTCAATGTCAGGAACTATCTGGACGAGAGAGTTCGGGGAGTTAGATCACTGAAAGTATTTTCAGAGGAAGTAGATTGGTTTTTGCCCACTATCATTGAGTCGAAGGGTGTGAAGAATTGGGAATTGAATGGAGTTGAATGGACAGTGGATCAGCCATGATGGTATACAATGGCACAGTAAGATTGACTTTCCGAATTACCTCATCCTGTTCCTTATGTTCTCATATCTTGTAACTGGAAAGCTAATGGTTGTAATTTTCCTGAATGTTGCAGTCAGAGAGAGCAAAGTATTTTGTGTATCATCCCTGAGTTATGTCGGTGAGCTGTATTCACAGTGAATCTGGGTCCACTACATGACCAACAAACGAACCACAAGTTGCAGAGTGGAAACACTCTATAAAGAGAGCAGAGGTGTCTTTCGAACCCAGCTTGTATTTCCCAATAAAATATTCCATCCCACACCACACTGTGTGTCAGTCTGGATTGATTGAATGATATCCTATGTTACGTGGACCAGGCATTTGGAGAAAGTGGCCTCCATCTGCTCCTGTGAAGGGCTGAATAGAACATTGGAACATTTTAGTGAGGAGCAGGAGTGAGTCATTAACCATTTTGCCACTTCTGTACCAGGCACTAAGTTCGTGGCTGATCTGGTTGTGGTCTTAAAAGCACTTTTCTGGATGCACCATTTTACTCCATTCAATTCTCTGTTCAATGCAATCACCTAGACATCACAAACTTCTGGGAAAGGGAATTCCCACTTGTACAGCTCTTTCATAATTTCTCATTCGTGTTCCAACCAATGTTAAAGGGTCACTGATTCCTTTTGCAGTCACACTCCTCCACTGGTTACAGCAAATTTCAAAGTTTAGTGATAAGGCCAATAATATTAGTGTCAGCCTGGCTCATCTTCTAGAAAAAAAATATCACAAACACACAAACGTGCAGCTGCATGGACACATGAACACACACATTTTAAGACAAAACAGAAAAAAAGAAAACATTCCAGTGTTTCATAATGGCTGAACTTGTAACAAGTGGAAAGATGACAGAATGCCCCAAATGTTATTCTGTCCTCTGAAGTTCTTCCGCTCACACAAGCTGCTGGTAATGGGCTATCTCCCTGGAACAGTTGGATTTGGTTCAATTCGCTTTGCGTCAGATTGTGGAAAGATGCCAAAGAAACTTTCATTAGAAAACCCCCACGATTGGTAAAGATAGTACAGAATTTTTTTCTCTTGTCAGGCAGAACAAAATGAGGGGTGGGGGGGCACTAGGCTGCTGCTTCTGAGGTAGGTAACATTTTTCTCCCTCCCTGTGCTAAAATATGCAATAATGCCAACTGAACACTAAAAAGGACCATGTATGATTTCCTTGAACATTCTCTGGAAGGGATGATAAGGTGCTTTATGCAAATGCATCATTACTGCTGTTGTACATAGTGCCTTCCCTTAGCAACAAAAATAAACAAAATCCCAGCTTTATAATTTGATGGCATGTCACATGTGTCTGCATAATTTCAAGAAATCAGTTGATGGCTTCATTACATCTGCGTTAAATTCAATTTTACGACAGAGTGTGAAGCCCTTCGTTGTCGTTCTGTTCGCCGAATTGGGAATTTGTGTCGCAGACGTTTCGTCCCCGGTCGAGCTGACATCCTCAGTGCTTGGGAGCCTCCTGTGAAGCGCTTCTGTGATCTTTCCTCCGGCACAAAACACTACATAGGACAAACAGGAAGACAGCTAACGATCCGCATCCATGAACACCAACTAGCCACGAAATGACGCGACCAGCTATCCGAAGTAGTCACACACGCAGGTGACAAGCAACATGAGTTCAACTGGGGCAACACTACTATTATAGGACAAGCCAAACAGAGAACAGCCAGGGAATTCCTAGCGGCATGGCACTCATCCACAGATTCAATCAATAAACACATCGACCTGGACTCAATATACCGATCACTGCAACGGACAGCTAGAACTGACAACCGGAAGCGGCAGATACAAACCATTATAAATTCCGGAGGAAAGATCGCAGAAGCGCTTCACAGGAGGATCCCAAGCACTGAGGATGTCACCGAGACAGGGGACGAAACGTCTGCAACACAATTCCCAGCTCAGCGAACAGAATTACAACAACAAATCTTCTTCCAAACCTTGAAGCCCTTCTGCTAATTTAAACCAGACACACAGAAAAAAATCACCTCGACTCATAGTCGGTAAAAGTGTGAGTGACGAAGAACGACCAAATCCCACTATTTATAGAAAACAATCACAGTTTATTCTTTAACTCCAAGAAAGAAAGAGAACGTCGATTTTCCTGTGAATCTTCCTCTGTCGTTTTTCCTGGGTCTTTTCTTCGATCTTCTGCTGCACAGATTTCATAGAAACAGGTACCTTTCAGAGAGCGATTCTGCAGGCAGTCTGCATTTGTTAGTGCTCTTTGCTGCTCTGGCTAACTGTTCAATATGCCCGATTTTATACCACAAAACATCAAATTGTCTCATTATATCATTAAAATCATTTAATATCATTAAAAGTCAAATTCAATAATACTCAGCTTAGATATTTGCTTCAGCCAAATGTTACTTTTTAAAAACTTTTCTGCACACTCTGTGCTTGTTTATTCCTTGCCAATTTTCACTCTCTTTAAAAGGTGCAGTACCCGCCTATGCATTCATAACAATCAATACATTTTATTCTTAAAATGTATTCCATAGTTGTAAACAACCTAACTTAAGAAACTATGTATCCAGCTAACTTTTCTCAAAATCGTGTATGGTTCAAAAAGATTTCGCATCCAATACCTAAACTGATAATTCTTCATATCCCAGGAACGTGTGTAGAGGGAGGAGGAGACGCATGTTTTCAGCACGTTCCTGATGAAGGGCTGAAGCCCGAAACATTGACTTTCCTGCTCCTCTGATGCTGCCTGACCTGCTGTGCATTTCCAGTGCGACACTTTTCGACTCTGACCTCCATCATCTGCAGTCTCGCTGTCCAAATGCAGTAAAACATTGCTACGATTAAACCTTTTCCCAGAAACAACATCATTTGAAACCACTTGCTCCATCCGCAGACTAACTTCATGAATAGGAGCAGCAGTTGGCCACTCGGCTGCACCATTCAGAATGCTCATGGCTGACCGAGTGTGTCTGCCCACCCATTTCCGGTCTGTTCCCAATAAACATTGACTCTCCTGTCCAGCAAAGATCACTCGAGCTCAGCCGTGAAGGTCTTCAATAATCGCATCTTTACTGCTCTCTGAGGAAAAGGACACCACAGATAGCACAACACTTAAGGGAAAGGAACTTCCTTATTTCGTTGCAGGACCCATTATTTTAAAACTGTGTTAAACTAACATTAAATTGCCACCTTTTTTTAAACATAAGGAGAGAAAAAGTAGGAATAGACATGGAATATACAGCTGTCTAAACCTGTCCAAAATTTCCACTGACTTTTTTCAATCAAATATGTATTAAACTCATTCTCTGATCCTGTCCCAGGAAGAGAATACCAGATAGCATAACACCACACGAGCATTAAAAAAATGAGCAGAATTAGGCCATTCAGCCCATCGAGTCTGAATGCCATTTAATAATGGCTAAGGGGTTTCTCAACATCATTCTCGTGACTTGTCTCTGTAATCCTTGGTACCCTTATTCATCAAAATCCTATCTATCTCTGGCTTATAGACTCAAGTGTCTGTGTATCTTTGTGTCTGTCTGCATGCGCGTGTGTTTGTTCATGTGTTTGTGTATCTGTGTATTTGTGTGTATACATTTGTTCTTCCGTGTATTAGCCTCTGCGTGTTATCTGTTTAAGTCTGTTTGTGTGTGACTGTGCATGTTTCTGTATGCCTCTACATGTGTTCGGGTCCATCTCAGTGCATGTGCTGTGAGTGTTAGTATATTGGGGTGTTGACATATGTTTCTAAGTATTTCTGTTTCTGCATCTTTCTTCAGTGAGATAGTTCTTGTTTTGGGAAGGAAAGAATTAGCAGAACAGACAGAGCGGTAAAGTTTGCATTGCCCTCCACAGAACATTGTTTCTTACGCAGCTGGTTGGATGTGGATATTACAGAATCTCTATACGATTCATTCAGTCCGCTCCGGCTCATGCTAGAGTCCTCCCAACATGGCGGGGAGAGGGGGGCAGGGGAGGGATATCGGACACGCCACCATCCAGCTTGGCTCTTTCTGTCTTGTTCCAGGCTGTTTATCCTGGAATGGGTGAAAGGGAAGCGGGGAATGAGCTGTTCGTACTGTTGTAGATGGTGGTGGGGGAGAGGGTTGCTGAATGGTGAGGTGTCTGGAGGGAGTCAGTCCACAGTGCAGAATCCATAAGGTGTTATTGGTGTGGAGGTATTGCATAGGTGACAGATAAAATGATGAAAGGAAGGTGCTGAATTCAACAGTGACAGTGGTTGTACATGAATTTATTTGGAGATAGAGCGTGAGCCTTGTTCGGTGGTAGGTGCTATAACAGATATACAGTGAGTGTGAGGGAGCAGAGAGAATATGGTGACACGTATCCTGGCAGAACGAGGATACAGAATGTCCTGTATTGCTGGACATTTCTTCAGATCATCTCAGCGTCGAGGTGAGCCTCAATGAACGTCTTCGCTAAGTCTGTCACTAATAATGTCACCGACCCTGTCCCTCAGATCCCACAATCTCGGTTTGGGAGGATCTTAGCAATGAGAAACAAGCATTGGTGTGTTCTGCCGTGCAAATTTTGTATATCTTATGCTGTGGAAAATTGGTATTGTTGGTGCTGCAGTAATGCTGAATTATCTCACGTTACATCTAAACTGCATAAACTAAGTGACTGCTAATGCTGTGAAAATAAATTCCAGAAGTGTGTATCAGGTAGCTTGAAGAGTATGTTGTAATCCAAACTAGAGACAAGGTTAGTTTGGATTTGGTGATGTGTGCTCAGAAGGACTAATTAATAACCTTGTTCTCAGGAAATGTGACATTAATATGTTGCATTTTACATGGCATCTGCATATAATATCGAATGTTGAACATGGTTGTCAAACATCAGCGAAGCCTGTAGGTTGGAGGGTCAAGTTCGCTCCAGTGAATTGGGAAAGTACAATTTGACATTCAGTGAGAGATAAGCAATAGTTGTTAGAATCATACAGTCCTAAAGCACAGACATTTGGTCCATTCCGACCAAAATGTGCATTCAGACTAACCCCATTTCCCTGCCATTGCCCCGTAACCTTCTAATCCTTTCCTATACATTAAACACTATGGAATAGCTCCACAGTAAGCTGGAATTCAAACCAAAACTTTCGGTTGAGACTTTGACACACGATGAAGCACAGTAAAAACCAGGCACTTTGTTCACGAGTGAACTTGCTGTTGTTTCAGTAGGTTGGATTTCACATAAAATCTCCTCCCACACCAGTGCAGCTGAACAGCCTCTCCCCCACAGTGAGATGGCGTGTGCACAGAGAGTCCAATTAACCACTTTAATCCAGGCCCAGTTTGGGAGCAAATGAAGTTTCTTATCAGTGTCAACATATTGATGGGTCAACAGATTCTCAGATTTTTTAAGCCTCTTCCCACGTTCAGGGCATTTAAAAGACATTTACGCTATGCGGACTTGCTGTTGTTATAACAGCGTAGTGGATCAAGTGAATTCTGTCCCACACTCGAAACAGACGAATGGCCTTTCCCTAGTCTGACTTTATTTATGTTCTGACTAGGCAGATTATCTGGTGAAGCCCTGCCCACACGTACAACACGTGTGCAGTTTCTCCACACTGTGAAAGATGATTTTCCCTTTCATGTTCAAACACGAATCATATTCAGGCAACAATCCATTGGCAACACCATCAGATACTGAAGTGATATTTGGTTTTAAGCCTTCGCACTATAAAACCTTCTTCTCCTAATGCCCGGTAAATTCATTGATAAAGGAAAAACAGAAACAATTGAAAGTCCAGAAAGGAAAGATAATAAGATGCAAGAGCAGAAGTCGTCAATTAAACCTGTGCAGTCTGCTCTCACTATTCAGTGTGATTGCAGCTGATCTGATAATCCTCAGATTCAAGTTCCTGCAATAGCACCTAACCTTTGAATAACTTGCTGATTAAAATCTGTTTCTCACAGTCTGAGAACATAGAACATAGAACAATACAGCACAGAACAGGCCCTTCGGACCACAATGTTGTGCAGAACATTTGTCCTAGTTTAAGCACCTATCCATGTATCTATCCAATTGCCACTTAAAGGTCACCAATGATTCTGACTCTGCCACTCCCACAGGCTTCGCATTCCATGCCCCCACCACTCTCTGGGTAAACAACCAACCGCTGACATCCCGCCCCTACACCTTCCACCCTTAACCTTAAATTTATGTCCCCTTGTAACACTCTGTTGTACCCGGGGGAAAAGTCTCTGACTGTCTATTCTATCTATTCCCCTGATCATCTTATAAACCTCTATCAAGTCACCCATCATCCATCGCCTTTCCAATAAGAAAAGGCCCAGAACTCTCAACCTATCCTCGTACGACCTATTCTCCATTCCATGCAACATCCTGGTAAATCTCCCCTGCACCCTCTCCAAAGCTTCCACATCTTTCCTAAATTAAGGCGACCAGAACTGCACACAGTGCTCCAAATGTGGCCTTACCAAAGTCCTGTGCAGCTGCAACATCACCTCACGACTCTTGAAGTCAATCCCTCTGCTAATGAACGCTAATGCACCATATGCCTTCTTACAAGCTCTATCCACCTGAGTGGCAACTTTCAAAGAGCTATGAACATAGACACCAAGATCCCTCTGCTCCTCCACCTTACTCAGAACCCTATCGTTAACCCTGTATTCCACATTCTTATTTGTCCTTACAAAATGGACAACCTCACACTTGACAGGGTTCAATTCCATCTGCCACTCCTCAGCCCAGCTCTGCATCATATCTCAGTCCCTTTGCAGACGACAACAGCTCTCCTCACTATCCACAACTCCACCAATCTTCGTATCGTCTGCAAATTTACTGACCCACCCTTCGACTCCCTCTTCCAAGTCATTAATAAAAATTACAAGCAGCAGAGGACCCAGAACTGATCCCTGCGGAACTCCACTTGTAACTGGGCTCCAGGCAGAATATTTACCATCTACCACCACTCTTTGACTTCGAGTGGTTAGCCAGTTCTCTGTCCAACTGGCCAAATTTACCTCTATCCCATGCCTCCTGACTTTCCGCGTAAGACTACAAAGGGGAACCTTATCAAATGGCTTGCTAAAATCCATGTGCACTGCATCCACTGCTCTACACTCATCCACATGCTTGGTCACCTCCTCAAAGAATTCAATAAGACTTGTAAAGCAAAACCTACCCCTCACAAATCCGTGCTGCCTGTCCCTAATCGAGCAGTGTCTTTCCAGATACTCATAAATCCTATCCCTCAGTACCCTTTCCATTACTTTGCCTACCACAGAAGTAAGACTAACTGGCCTGTATTTCCCGGGGATATCCCTATTCACTTTTTTGAACAGGGTCACAATATTCACCACTCTCCAGTCCCCTGGTACCAACCCCATTGACAGTGAAGGCGAAAAGATCATTGCCAACTGTTCTGCAATTTCCTCTCTTGCTTCCCACATAATCCTAGAATATATCCCGTCAGGCACGCGGGACTTGTCTGTCCTCAAGTTTTTCAAAATGCCCAACACATCTTCCTTCCAAACAAGTATCTCCTCTAGCTTACCAGTCCATTTCACACTCTCCTCTTCAACAATACGGTCCCTCTCATTTGTAAATACTGATGAAAAGTATTCATTCATGACCTCTCCTATCTCTTCCGACTCAATACACAGTCTCCCACTGCTGTCCTTGATCGGACCTACCCTCGTTCTTGTCATTCTCATGTTTCTCACATGCGCATAAAAGGCCTTGGGGTTATCCCTGATCCTACCCACCAAAGAGTTTTCATGCCCTCTCTTAGCTCTCCTAATCCCTTTTTTCAGCTCCCACCTGGCTATCCTGACTCCCTCCAACGCTCTGTCTGAACTTTGTTTCCTCCGCCTTATATAAGCCTCCTTCTTCCTCTTTACAAGACATTCAACCTCCCTCGTCAACCAAGGTTCCCTCACACGACCATCACTTTCCTGCCTGACAGTTGCATACATATCAAGGACACGTCGCATCTGTTCCTTGACAAAGTTCCACATTGCAATGACATCCTTCCCTGACATCCTATGCTCCCAACGTATGCTCCTCAGATCCTATCTTGCAGCATCGTATTTACCCTTCCCCCAATTGTAAAACCTACCCTGTTGCACGCACCTATACTCTCCATAGCCAATGTGAAAGTCACAGAATTGTGGTAAACATCACCAAAATGCTCACCCACTAACAAGCCCATCACTTGTCACGGTTCGTTACCGAGTACCAAATCGAATATGGCCTCCCCGCTAGTCGGACAGTGTACATACTGAGAAAGAAAAGCTTCCTGGACGCACTGCACAAACACCGCCCCGTCCAATCTACTTGATCTAAAGAGCTTCCAATCAATATTTGGGAAGTTGAAATCTCTCATGACTACTACCCTGTGGCTTCTGTACTTTTCCAAAATCTGTTTCCCAATCTGTTTCTCCACATCTCCGCTGCTATTGGCGGGCCTACAGTAAACACCCAACAAGGTGACTGTTCCTTTCCTATTTCTGACTTCAGCCCATACTACCTCCAAAAGCAGATCCCCCTAGAACTGCCTTTCTGCAGCCATTATACCATTTCTAACTAGCAACGTCAAACCCCTTCCTTTTTTATCTCCCTCCCTAATCTCAGTGTAATCTTGGATACACTGAGCTGCCAATTTCTAGAGCGGCCTGCAGTAAATAGTTTCACATATTCAGTCGGCTCGAAGAGAAAGAAATTCCTCCATATCTTTCTTAAATAGGTTACTACTTACTCTGAGATTATGTTCTCTGCTCTTCGATTCTCAGACAAGGCGAATCATTCTCTCCTAAATGATGCTATCATGTCCCTCATAATCTAATGCATCTCAGTAAAGTCTTGTTACATTATTCTACACTCCAATGAGTACAAGGGCAATATTCTCATTTTCATTTCCCGAGAATATCCTCCCATATCCAGGATGATTTGTGTTAAATTTCCCTGAACTGCTATTCCTAAAATAGGGGGAATCAATTTGTTCACATTAATACAGCTCTGATCTGACTAATGCCATGTGTATTTTGAAAAAAAATACATATGTCCCCATTCCGTTTAAATAAAGTGAAACAAAATTATTTAACTTCCCGATTACCTGCTGAAACTGGATGCTAACTTTTCATATTTCATGTACAAGGAAGCGGAGTGCTCTGTATGCTGATGCATTGTGCTGTGTGTTTCCCCACTAAATATTTATTTCTGCCAAAACGCATAAACCTATTTTTTGCTTGTTATATGATGCTATGTTTTTGTGCACTTGTTTATCCTAATTCTGTCCGTCCACAATGTTGCTGTGTCGCCCTCATTACTTGCATCCGTATCTATTTTGTGTCATCTCCAAACTGAGCAACAGTACATTCACTTATGTTGTACAGGTGATTAGTACATGTTGTCAACAGCTGTAGCACCAATATTGTTGGCTCCGGGAATCTGCAAGTTACAATTAACTATCATGAAAATGCCCTCATTACCTCGCCTCTCCATTCATTCCCCAATCCTCGACTAATACATACCCCCAACTGTGTTGGTTCATGCTTCTATGCTTGTGAAGTGCTATCGTATAAAACACCGCCCTGAGTAATTTTAGAAATTCAGATATATTCCATTTACTGCATTCCCCTTTATGTATTGTGCTTGTGACGATCTGAAAATACTTGTAAACGTGTTAGGTCTGATTTCGTCTGCACAAAGCTATGCGGAATCCATTTTATTCTGTAATGCATTTCTAATGCTCTGTTATTCCAACTTTAATTACAGACTAACATTTTCCCAGTGGCAGATATGCTATCAACCTGAGCTGAATTTGTCAGGCTGGACACTCACAAGACGTGACCATTGTTGAAAAAAGGTGTTGAGGAACAAATCAAAACGAAAGAGTATTCTATATCAGACAGACAACAGGTTTCAAGTGAATTTCTTGTAGCGACTTCAATAAAGTGCAGACCAGGAAGGAAAGAGGGGGTATGAAATAATTTAATCTGCCAGGTCTGAAGATAATCCAAAGAGAGTCTACAAGTACATATCTGGCAAGAGAACAACGCGAGAAATATTACCTGAAAGATCAAGGAGGTTGACATTGCTTTTGAGCTCAGCAGATGGAAGAGGCATTCAACGAATTTTTCACGTCATTTATTATTGTGGAGACAGCGAGACCAAATGTTCACTCTCCATATGTGAGAGGACGATACCTTTTCCGAAACTATTTGACCAAGCATCAGGAAATTGAGATTCGGTGATGTTTCTAGCGGCTGGATTACATTCGACTCTGTCTGGCCTCATACAACAAAGAGTCTACAAGTTCTCAGGACTGGATTTTTAATATAACGAGCAGAGACTGTGTCGGCTTTGCCTTGTCGTACTGCAGCTTCGGAGGTCGAAGATGACTTTATAGAGATTCATAAAATCAAGAATGCTCTCGATAAGGCGAACAGCAAAATTCGTTTTCCCTTGGATCCGGGAGTCCAGACCTCGTAAGATTTACACTGAATGACAAGACATCCTTTTCACACAGAGGATGGCTTGCACATCGAATGAACTGGTAGAGCAACTGGTACGTCGAGGTGCTGTCACATTATTTTATAAGACGTTTGGACGGTTAGACAAAGAGAAAGTATTTAGAGGGATTCAAGCAAGGTGGAACAGCTCTGTTTGGGAAGTCTGTTCGCCGAGGATATGTTAGACTTAAGGAGGCTACAGAAATCGTGGAAATACATACTGATAAACATTTCATATTACAGGAAAACAATTGTTGGACATCTCAGAAAATGTAAAAGGTGTATAAAACTCCAGACACTGGACGAGTGTATTGTTATGAACGTGGTGTGAAAAAAAGAGTTGAAAAGCTTGCAAGGACACAGAACAACCTGTTCTGACCAAGGGAACAATGTGATATTTGTTTGAAACAACCAGCAGAGCTGGATTGCCATCAGCTTAAATTATGAATCAAGATCCAAAATCAAAATCAGGTGTGAACTTCACGTTTTGATAATATTAAAGCCAATGAAATAATCCGATGTTTTGGGGTATAAATCAGGACATTTTCAACAGCTCGGGCTGCGTCAGAGACGTCCGACAAATATACGTTCCTGGAAATGTGTTTGCATGGCAGAACATCGAGGAAAACCTGGCGAGAATCTTCCCAGAAAAATCCACAAAAAGGGACTTGAAAAAGCTGAGTGGTTTTGAACCATGATTACTTTTTAAATCATTATTGGGAATCTTTTAGAATCGGAATATTATTGGGGAGTGGAATGTAAAAGATGGGTTTAAGGGAAACTAGATGTAAATATTTGTTAGTTTTCATACTCTGTTAGACATAAAGATAAAAAAGTTGATATTTTCCCGTTTAATCGTGACCTTTGCGAAACGTTTTGACAATCGAACTTTCACAGATTACAGCACGGGGTAAATATTTTTCTGTGTTGCTGGTTTCAATTAGCATCGAGGTTTACCCTGTTTTTGTACTGAATCCCAAAGCATTATGGGAGGTAAGCGCGGAAATTGCAAGACTCCTTGCTGAAATAATTGTGTCATCTCTAAATATGAGTGTGATTTAAAATGACTGGACATTGACGGACCTTGTTGAAGAATGGATACAGGGAAAAGACTGGAATCTCCATGCTTGTGACTTTGAAATTGGTGGTTCGCAAGTTTTTTGAGGTGGTTTTAGAAGATAGCATTTTCAGAGTCCAGGAAATATAGGGGATCATCAACATGGGTTAGTGAGGTGGAAACTGGGTCTCACAAATTTCTGAGGTTTTGATCAAGTAGGCGAGAGGATTGATGAGGCAAGAACAAATATGTTTGCTTACTTAGGCTTTAGGAAAGCGTTGAACAAGATTCAACATGGAAAACTAACGAGTAAAGTTAGATCAGATGTGGTTCACAGTGAGTTTGCAAATTGGATACAAAAATCAATTAACAACAAGAGAAAGGGTGAGGTTTTGGTGTGTTGTTTATCAGAATGGAGGCTTGTGACCGGCAGTGTTCCACAGGGATCAGTGGTGGCTCCTTTGTTTGTGACTGATGTAAATGTTTTAGATGACATTATGGAAGGCAGGGATCGTCGGTTTGTGGTTGACACCAACATGAGCGACATGCATTTCATTAGGTGACAGCATAAGTCTTTCTGTGTACATGAAGAACATTTAAAAAGGCTTTTGGACAAATACATGGATAGCAAAGAATTAGAATAATATGGTCCAAGTGCAGAGAAATGCGAATAATGTGGACCGGCATTATGATCAGTATGTACCAGTGTGCACCAAACGACCTGTTTCTGTGCTGAGGGACGCTTCAACTCTCCATGGTGGTACAGACGACAGAGAAGAAAGTTATCTGAGGTTATAGAAGATTAAAAGAGACATTGATCATTCGGGTATATGATTAAATGAATTGTAAAGAGAAATTATCTTGAACAAATGTAACGTAATGCAGTTTGAGTTATAAAGGAATGTAGTACTTGTACAATTGCAATTACTGCTTTGAATAGTCCTGCGCAATAGACACGTGAATAAGTCACGTTTGGACTTTGGACGTCGTGTCACATAGCGTCAGCTTCGTTAAAATGCTGTTAGAACGCTTTCATGCGTTGATCAGTGTTGAAGTTTGGACGTTATCCTAAGGTTGTACAGGATGTTGCCGAGGCATCTTCTGTAGTATTGTGTCTATGTTCTGGTTTCCAAGTCAGACAAAGAAGAATATTAAGCTGGACAGAGTTAAGAAGAGATTTACCAGTATGTTGCTAGGAATGAAGGGATTGAGCTGTTAGCGGAGGCCGGATAGGCTGGGACTTCTTTCAAAGGTGCATCGGAGGTTGACCTTTACCGTATAAATGTTTTTTTTTTAAATCCTGAGGGGTAAAGATTAGCTCAACTGCAACGGTGCTTTCCTTCTTTGGGGTATTTCAGGACTAGTGGGTGTATTTTTAAGGTGTGAGGACAAAAGTGAAAATAAGACATGAGGTTCAATTTGTTTTATTTTGCACAGTATGTTTCCTGTGCAAAGTTCTAGAGGAAGGAGGAATGTGGATAAAGTTACAACATTTAAAAGACACTTAGATAAGTGCATGAATAGGACATGTTAAGAGAGATATGGGCACAGTACAAGTCGTTGGTACTACGTTAGTTTCGGTAAATGGTAGGACTGTTTGGAATGACTGTTTGGAACAGCGATGTGTTTCAATGATGCCTGAGTCAATGACTCAATTTATTTGAAATCTACAGAGTGTCTAGAGGCCTGTGCAGAGCCAATGTGGCAAAGATGTTTCACCCACTATGACACACTAGAACCCGAGGGCACAGAGACAAAGTGAAGAGATAACAATTTGGAAATGAGACGTGGAGGAATATCTTCAGTCAGAGAGTGGTGATTCTTTGGAGATAGTTGCTGTAGAGGGCTGCGGGCCCCAATTCAATGAGCAAATGTGTGGCACGGTAATTCATTGGTTCACACGGCTGCCTCATAGCACCCGGGTCCCAGGTCCGATTCGAGCCTAGGGCGACTGTCTGTGTGGAGTTTACACGTTCTCCCTGTGTCTGTATGTGTTTCCTCCATGTACTCCGGTATCCCCCACAATCTAAAAGATATGCACATCACGTGAATTGGCCATGCTAAATTGTCCATAATGTTCGGTGCATTAGGCAGGGGTAAACATAGGGTTGGGATGGGTTGATCTTCGGAGGGTTATAGTGAACATGTTGGTCCGAAGGGCCTCTTTTCATCCTGCAGGGAATCTAATCTAATAATTTCAATTCAGATTAAAATAGCTCAGGATCTTTTCCCACGACCCAATGCCCTCTGCGCCATGTCAACAGAAGTTTCACCGAGTGAGTTTGGAGTTCCCAGCCTCAGCGTTTCACGCACCTCTCTACCTTCTCAGTAGGACTGCATGCTCATGGAGTTTGTCACTGGCAGGTAAAGTAGATATCCACTCGTTCATTCCACTCTCAATTTCCAATAGGATCTTTGCCACTGCATACACAGTTTCACTGAGTCCAGACCTGGGAACCGGTGTGATGTGAGTGTGCAATAATAGTTTCTTCGTTGTTACGATGTGAAACGTCATGTGTATTGAAACCGATATTTCAACAATATTTGTGAACTCTCGCCTGTACATGTAATCTTTTATTGAAATCTATCGAATTCAGTCTTCAACATTCTCAGTGATGGAATCTCCACAGCCACTGGGGACATCCAAGGTGACGATTCAATCCAGTCTCAGTGGGCTTTCCTGTTATGCATGTGATGCGGTTCCTCGACTATCTCTGCCATTGCATTAAAGGCTTTTTGTATTGTGTTTTTTCATGTAATCGAATAGTGGTCGGTCCTCTGCGTTGTGGTCAAGCAACCTCCATTCAAATCCGAGTATCTGTAATGAGCATTTGTTCCATGTTACTCCACATAACCTGTGCAAAACAAACGCAGAAAGGACACAATCAATTTTAAGATGAAAATACTCACTCAGGTGTTGGTTTTAATACTTCAAGCCTCCACTCTCAGCACCCAATCTCGGAGATTTTTCTCCCTTTAACAATCACTAGTCCCCCTTTCCATCCCTCCTCCCATGTGACTGGGGCATTGGAAAAATTAACATTCACATTCACATTGACACCGTTAAATCTGTGCTGCAGCTGTCACTCCTGTGAGGTGAACGTGACCCAATATCAGCATCAGGACCATTAAGTCACTTAATGCTATCAGACAATGTGGTTAGGTTTTGAATCCTCACGTTAGTGTTTTATTTGAGATCATTGGAGCATTGGGTTCATGAAAATGGTACAGAACAGTATCGAGGAAATGACTTTATTGGAAAAGACCAATGTCTCTGGTCTCCCCACATTTATTTCAAGTCATCATTTGTCTCCCGCTAGATAATTGTGTATAGTTTTACAATTCATATTATAGCAGTGATATGACAACTGTGGAAACGATGCAGAAGTGATTTACCAATATATTATCTGGATTGAAGAACTTCAACTATTAAAGAGTTTAGACAGACATGCGCTGTTTTTCTGAAAGCAGGGGAAATTGAGATGAGACAGTATTGAGATGTACGAAATGATGAGTAGTGTGGATTATGTACAGTTAACGAAACATTTGATGGAGGGATCAATCACGTGAGAGCCATAGATTTAAGATAAGGGTTAAAAGGTTTGGGTAGCTGCACAGAAAAAAAGGTTATCAGACAACGAGTGGTTGGAATTTGGAACTCACTGTCTCTAAGTGTTGGAACGGCAGAAATGCTCAGAAAATTCTGAGATATTCAGATGTAAATTTGTAATGTTAAAAGCACACAACGTCAAACGATGAGAAATTGGATGAGGATAATCAAGCAGTTATTTTGTGAAGAGCACGCACAAGTAGATGCAAGAGCAGTTCGCTCTGACGTCCACGGGAGTATGGCGTTTCGTATCTTCAGCTGTGATGTGGGATGCAAGGGTTCATTTTCCCGCTGGGGCGGCCCTGACTGTTTCAGGGTTTCAAGGTTTGTGCAACGATTTGTAGTTCCAGTGAAGTTTGCAGATGGTGTGGGGATGTTCGTTAGTGTTGGGAAGTTGGTTTGCAGCAGTTTCCTGCCCGTTCTCGGTGACATCCTCAAGGCTGATGAGACTCTTATGAACCTCTGCTGTCCTGTAGCGTTTCGAATTGGTGTGATTTCCTTCCCACTGCTTTCAGTTGCTGTTTCTTGTCGTTCATTGCAGGTCCCGGTATGCTACGTCCAGGTCAACATGCTCTTTGATGGAGTCATTGGATGAGACTCGTCATTCTAGAAAATCTCTGGCTGCCCACTATTGTCCAATTATTGTTGTGTTGTTCTTTTCGAATTTGTTGACCTCGTCATATCTGTGCATTGCCACTCTGAACAACTGATTGTGGTGTTTCCTGCATCCTCCAGAAATCCTTTGCAACAATAGATATTCCCGCAAATTCCTTGCGGATAAACAACGTTAGGAGGGCACCTAACACATCAAGCAAAAATGTCTCGCAACAGACAGCCTTTGACTACTCGGATCTATGAGAGAATATAAACCGAAAGCCACATTTAGACAACAACTCACTAGAACAATGGACTCAATACCCATCATGTACAATACAAATATGGTCAAACAATGTTGCACGTAGTGAGAGCAGAGAACATTATACAGGACAGACAATTCACGACAAGCATTCATGAAGATCTACTTGACACGAAACACCACTGCCAGGTGTCCTCAATAGGTTGACTCATTACACTGAGTGTTGCTGATTCTGCGGCTGGAAGCTTGGATTGTATGAGAGCCTGCAGGAATGGAGACGGTGTTGCTGGAAAAGTACAGCAGGTTAGGCAGCATCCAAGAAGCAGGAGAATGGACGTTTCTGGCATGAGCAAGTCATCAGACACATGCCCAAAACATCAATTCTCCTGCTCCTCAGATACTGTCTGACCTGCTGTGTTTTCCAGCACCGCACTCTCGACTCTGATGTCCAGTATCTAAAGTCCTCATTTTCTCCTCCGTTTGCAGCAGTTGTTGGTTTCTGGAGTGAGGGATCAGTTGATATAACCAATGTAAACGTCGATTGCTGATTGAGAAATATAACCTAGTCCGTAGTTCAAAAGAGTGTTTCTGTTGTTTCTCAGGTGCCATTCCTGGCACGGCCTATGGCACTGTAATTATTTTGAGTTTCCTGGCTGTTCAATGTGTGCTTCTGTGATCACACAGTTGCCAGTACTCTGGGGAGCGGCTGCAGTTAGCTGCGTTCGCAGCCTAGATGCAATTGATGCGGTTTGGTTCGTTCTTGATTTGTGCAACAGTAGCACAGTGATGAATGAATTGATATTGCAAGAAGGCAGACAGGCGTTGAAAATGTCGAGGTTCTGGTGATATTTGCAAAGTGTTTAGAAATTACCTAGATTCAGGAGAAAAGAATGTTGAATTCTTCTGACTCGTGTTGAAGAACTGTCTGGGAAACAAGTCACCAGCGGTGTGGTTTACAAGTGCACTCACAGTAACCACAACGCGAAATAAAACATACAAAAAGTGAGGAAGACAGACGAAGGATGACAGTAAACATGGGTGACCTGGCTTTCACTCCCCAGCTCCCCCAATTCCCACTTCCAGCTCCATTATAAACAAATTTTAGAGAGCCATAAGCATCAAAGTTGTCCATTGGAACGACTCAATTCATTCCTTTGTTTTCGATTAGGCTATTTGTTTCAGGGTTTTTTACTTTCCTTGGAAACCATCTTTTTCATTGTGAGCATTCGGAAAGGAAGCCATCCTTTTTGTCAGGGAAAGAAGATGATACTAAACATGTTTGTGTCAGGCATGAGATTCCTCTGTCTCACACGTTTCTTCGACTTTCTCTCGATTTTAATAGTGTTCTTTCTTTTGACTTCTCCGAACAAAGTGCATGACCTCATAATGCCGACATGAAACTGCATCTGACAAGTTATTCCCCATTCATTCAACCTATCTATATTCCTGTGCGAAATGTCACGTTCTCAACAAAATATGCGCTCCCACGAGTGTGAATTGTCAGCACATTTGTGCACATTTCACTCTACCACTTGCTCCATGCTATTAATAGAGAGATAATTAAAGGTTTAAATATACTGAGTTTTGCCAGACATCTACTGTAAATACTTCTACATACTTGCTACCCTCTGAACGTGAGAACATCCTCCTCATCTGTGTCTGAGTGGGTAACACCTTCCCCTGAGATTAGAACCTCCAGTCCTGCACTATTCTGGATATAAACCAGCGAGGAACAAACGCTTAAAGTAAAGCGTAATCTCACTAGCGTCTCCAAAACCAGTTCTGAGTGGTCTTTTTTGACCTGTGGTTGAACAAACTGCCCTGATTAGCACTTTAGTTTTGACAATGACACATCTACTTCAAAGTTACTTCAGTGTCTGTGACTGAAGTGGTGCTGAAAGGCGCTGTAAAAATACAGGAACATCTTTGTTACTCGACCATTGCCGTATTGTTAATCTCTCTGCTCATGGAAATGGATCCTTCCTATCCACTCTATCTCTCATCAATACAGAACATGTTCCCCTCACTGTTGATTTTAAATGATTTCCTGTTGGATGAGTTATCCCTGCAACTTCAGAAAACCCGTTTCAACAAATCGACATTTTCTCAGGTCTGCCCAATTGTTGACGTGAAGGAAACTAGTGTTCTGAACGAGAAACGGATCTGACATAAAACGTTAGCTCTGTTCCTCTATCCACAGATAATAACAAACACAAGGTGTATATGTCGGTTTCACTGAGTTTATTTGATACAAGTTGTGTTTTCCCTTACACGTCTTCACTCCTCATCCTTTGGTCAGTTGCCCTGGACAGGGGAAGCAGTTCCTCCTGACCATCAATGGCTCATCCACACTACTTCCCCCCACATCATTGTAAACATTCCCAAGAAATCTCCCATTAAACTTCTTTGCTCCAAACAAAACATTCCCAGAGTCGGGAATCTCTCCACAAAATGAGATTCATTTATCTCTGGATATAGTGCAAAGCAGAGGGTTGTGAAGAGGTTCTTGGAAAATTTTGCCAATTGGCAGGTAGGGAAACTGTCAAGAAGCAAAGAAGAAATCCTAGTGTCGAGTTTTTTGAATCTTTATATATTCCTTGGGAAGCGGATCGAGAGGCGAATGAATGATGAACTGTTCGACTGGGCAGAGACAGGTTAGAAATCTTTCCGTGCTTGCAGAGGCCAGTGCTTTCACTCTGATGCTCTCCGGACATGGACTGATCTGAGACATTGAAAAGTTTCTCGTTCCAACACGTCAGGACGTCAAATCTCATTTCAGCTCCGGGACAATGAGAAAACACGGTCACAGACAAGACACTGAAAGGCTGGAAGAGTCCCGGTCCCGGTTGGAGGACAACTGGTTCCTGGTGTCATGGTTACGTCTTTAGAGGGTGGGAGCTGACTATTCCCATGTCTTCAGAATGAATTTCCAAAGATTTATTTTCGAAAGGTAAAGCCAATTAAGGAGTATATTATATGGGGGGAGCAGACTAAAGCTTGCATTCAGAGATGATTGACACCATTGGCTCATCAGTCTATGTGGCGATGTTAGTCAGTGCGTTCGGCTCTTCACGAACAGGTGCTGTTCTCCCACAACACAAGAAGGGAGCGACAATCACACCATACTTTTTTCTTCAGCTGCACAGTTCCGGGGTTTTACCGTGGTCAGGAATATGTTCGTCATGAGGCACGAAGGGAGTAGGTCCCGGTTTTAGGAGAGCTGGTTCCCGATGACATGACTGTGTCGGCAAGGCTTGGGATCAGACTGTTCCCATTTTCCACAACGAATGCCCCAGGATTCATTTTGGAACCGTCAAACCAATCGAGGGCAATTTGCATTCTACGAAGGTCAGGCGAATTCTTGAATTCGCTAACAGTCTTCTTTATGAGATCCTGCAAGGGGCTTGCGACAAGGAACTCCCCAGTCTCTGTGGAGCAATTAATTCTCTCGTTCGGCTGTTCACCGATGGGGTGTTGCCACGCATGGAGCGGTCGCTGTTCTTATCCATCCGAATCCTTTAGTAGGTTCGGGAATATGCTCCCAATCGGAAAACCTATCCAGTGAGGAACGACAAATGTGTTTCTTTATTGTTTAATGGCTAGTAAAGTGCTGCGGATGCTGGGAATCTCTGACAAAAACAAAAACTGCTCGGCAGGAATGGAAGACCCTGTGAGAAAAACAGAGTTCTGAGAAACTCCTGAAGAAGCTCTGAATCGTTGTCTCTGTTTCTCTATCTCCAGATGCTGCCAGACATGCTTAGTTTATCTTGCAATCTCTGTCTTTGCTTCTAAATGAATGATAATTTGAAATATCGAGATTGATTACACAGACCAAACATATCTTGACATTTTACCCTGTCGAAGCTGTGGTGATTCAATTCAAACAAACCAAACAATAATTGCCTGTTCCTCAGCTCCACAGGAAGGGAGAAAAGGGAGAATTTGAAACCAGTTTAGTAGCGTACTTCTGCAAGTGTGGCCAAGTGATTGAGGCGATGGGCGTTAAATCCACTGTTAAGTCCTCATGCAGTTAAGCATTTTGCTGACTGCAATTGAGAGTCGAGAGTGAACTACAAGTGTGTTTGTTCTCTGCTTTTTTGTTTGCAATTCAAATCGCAGGATGAAGTAAAATGCATATAACCCAGATAAGGAAGCTTGGGAAACTGCAACCAACCGCCTGTCATGATTGAAAAGGCAGAAACCTCCAAAGCATGAAAGACCCATATAGTCGAACACTTACAGTGCTGAATTCGTTTGAGCTTTTGAGCAACGTGCTGCGAAATGAGGTAAGTACAGTTCAGAGGATTGTATTCGAATGTGCAGACTTAGTGGGCCAAAGGGCATTTGCTGTGCTCGACGCATCCATGGCAAGCTGAGAAAAACTCAGTTTCTGAAGTACAGGACTTGTTTGCAAAATGCCCATCGGCGAGGAAGGGGTCGAAGCTACTTTCTGTCAGTCACAGTATTCATTCTAAGATTTTAATTGGTAAGAACTGGTACGGTGCCCATTGGTGGAATCAGTCTATACGATAATCAGATACATGAACCCATGGTGCCTTATTACCCTGCCATGAGCAAGCCCTCGCAGCTTACATTCCCTGATTCTGCTTTTGAAATAAAGATCACTTTCTCAATGTGTCTGTATTTGTATCAAAGAGCTCATTGATCTCGGGACTAGACATGAAGAGGAATCTGGAGGTGTGACAGGGACAGAAACAGAACGAGACGAGACGAGACGTGAAAGTGTCTCGAGTTTGCTGTGTGTCGTAGTTTTAGTGAGGAATGTTTGCTGGGCGCTATCCTGTCAGATCCCAGGAGCAAGAGTTGGTGGGATTTGTGTTACTGAAAGTTGCACATGCGAAGCGTGTGGGACAATTTCAGCTCAGTATCCTCTTCATATCGCAGCTCACAGCAACGGTTCACATTTTTTCGAAAAATGGCTTGCATTCCACTTAAAACCGCCTTTCACCAGAGAAACTTGCAGACGTAAAGCGCATGGATTGCCTATAATGATGAGGACTTTGTCACTGTCAGGGAATGTGCCAGCGTGTCTGCCTTTGTGTTTGAACATGAGAATACGTTCCTCAAAGGTGTTGCAACCCAGTCAACCGTCAGTACCATTGTTGTGTCATTTATGCTCACAGAGCGACATTTGACATTTTGCCTGGAAAGTCAGAACACTCAAAGTTATGGAGCAAATGCTGCAAACTGGTACGAGAATAGATGGACGTCTGATAACCTGGTCTGTACGATGGACTGATGGCCCTTCGCTGTCCCGCCCCAACCCCACTCCCCCACGCTTTAAAAACTCGAGGACAGAGAGAGGAATTGACCTGACGAGAAAACCTCTTCACTCTCTTCCATCACCTTTTTATTGTTCCTTTTCCGACAAATTTTGCAAATTACTTACCATGCTTTTTATCTTCTCGCCTAAATCATTCATTTAAATTTAAAAAATGAATGTGGGCTCAGCATCAATCCTTGTGGGACACCATCGGTAATAGTCCTCCAGTCTGAATGCTACTTTCCACGGCTATTCCCACTTTCCTGCTGTTAATCTAATTTTATATTGAATTGGAAGTCCCACCGAACTCTCTGTGATCTCACTTTTTGAATCAAGCAAACATGTGGAACCTTGGAAAAGGTTTTATCAAATTTCAAGTGAGCAGTATTCTACCACCTTGTCCGGATCAATCATATTAGTTATGCCCTTGAAAACTCAGTCATGTTTGTGAGATACAACTTCCCTCGCGCAAAAACATTCTGGTTATTCCCATTTATTCCTTGTATCTCCAAATGCATTTAAATCCAATCGATTATAATTGCATCCAACAACTTACATACGACCACCTTCAGAAACACAGGTCTATCGTTCCCAGGATTCTCCATGTCACCCTTTCTTAACAAAAGCACAAAATTAGCAACTCCCCATTTTTTTCGACGCCTCATTCATAGAAAGAGCTTACACAATTATTTCTACGAAAGGCCCTACAGCTTCATTGCCTAACTTGCCACAAAGTTCTGGGATACATGACATCAAATCCCAGAGAAATATCCTTCTTCATATTTTCCAAGTTCTCAAGCACTTGCCCTTTACAATGGAAACGACTTTATAAACATCAATATTTAGTTGTAGGGTTCATTTCGTTCTCCACGAAGTGAACATTATATATCTCTCCATCTGCTGATGTTAAAAACAAAGAGAGCTCTTTCAACTTAAAGTGGTCCTATTTCGTCTCTAGTTCTTAATGTACTTGTGGAATCTCTTTAGATTATATACTTAACTTTGCATGCGAAGGTGATCTGACATTCTCGCTTGACCTTTATGGTGTCTTCTTTAAGAATGCCCATCCCCTCCTTATATAATTCAACAGATTCAATTGAAATCATATGTTTATATGGAAATTGTGACCTTTTTTTAAAAAAAATAAATTCATATGACAAAAGCCTTAATCCCTGCGATTAATCTTGTCCTAATATAATACCTGCAATGTGGAAACAGGCCATTCGGCCCAGGAAGATTCCTTTAATCCTGCAACGGACATCACACCCAAACTCACACCTCTACCCAATTCCTGTAACTCTGCATTCCCCATGGCCAAAGAAGGTCACCGACACATCTTTCGTCTTGGGAGGAAATCCAGGCAGAAACGGAGAGGATGTGGAAACTCCAAACACACCATCGTCTAAAGTAGAAGTTGCCCATTATTGAGCAGTTTGTCATATTGCACCTCGCCAAAAGCCTTTTGGAAATTCCAGCTGGTCACCTCTACAGGGTCGACTTAGTCTTACTTGCTCATTATCTCCTCATAGATGTCTAATATATTTTTCAGAAATTACTTCCCCTTGAGGACCTGTGCTGATGCTTCAAGTACTCGGTCAACCCATCCTTCCACTGACATTTGACAATGAATTTAAGACAAAGCTGATTTATTTGATTTTTATCCAGAATATCAATCCTTTGTTTACAGATCTGAATATGATGAACAACAATGTTAAATCGCTGTGGAGCGGGGTCGATGAGTGAGTGAATTCTTTCACTTCGTGGGATCCCTCTTTTATCTCAGCAGGATCGATGAGTGAGCTAACTGTGTTTCTCACATGGAGCAATTAAATGCTTTCTGCCCACTGCAAACTTGCTGGTGTACTCAGAGTTGAGATGAACGCTTGAGCCTATTCCTAGAATAACTACACTTGAAACGTCTCCCACATTGTGAAAATGTCGAAGGGACATCAGTTCTACAGAGATTGTTAAGCACATCCCACGGACTATACATTTGATAGGTCTCTCTTCAATGTGAAGACGTTAATGATAAACTGCCACCTGGAACTTTTAGAGTGAATAATGTCTTTCCACAGTGTGAACACGTTGATGACATGTCCGTCTCCAGGAACGTATGCAGCACTTCCTGCAGTCAGGGCATTTAGAAAGACACGTTAATATTGTGAGAAAGGTGATGAGATATCCGGTCACTCGGACTTTTACATCAGGTCCGATCGATTGGGAAACGAAGATGTCTCTCCTCCCGGGTGAGCACGTAGATCAGACGGCACGTCTCCAGAATTCTTAAAAGGTCTCTCATTCATGTGAGCATATTTCTCAGAGATGAAGCACACAGAGGTTTGATAACATTTTCCAAAGTCTGGTGAGATGAAAGGTATCTAATTAGTATGAGGTTGTGCTGGACGTTTTAAAGCATTTTCAGCAGTCCAGACTTTGAAATGGTTTCTCCTCATTTTGAACGAGCAGGTGCTGCAGCAGGTCAGAGACAGAGTGAATCCCTTTCCACATTCTTAGCAGGTGAATCGCTTTTTCCTGGAATCTTTGCCTCCATGGGAATTCAGCTCAGAAAAGGAAATGAATACGCACATTTCCATAGACTTTCCTTAGTATGACTGCATTTGTGGTTTGTGAGCTCTGATGATGGGTAGAACCATTGTCCACACACACAATAAGAGAACGATTTCTCTCTCACTGTAACCAGAGGTTTTTGTTTTCCTTTCATGTTCTCTCTCTGATCAGGTTCTACTTGTGATAAAATGTGCGACTTTATCAGATCCCGGCGGAGAGATTGGTTTGTAAGTCTTCCCCTTCTAATATCCTGCAAAATTTATGTTTTCCAAAAATGAGAGTGGGAAAGCAACTTTCACAAGACTCTGGATATTTTCTAAGATGTGGTCTGACGGTGAGGGATTTTTGACACTTAGAATGTGACCAGAATTTCGTCAGAATCTTTCATGCACACAGCATCCACCACAGAGAACAAATAGATCTGCAGGTGGATATAAACACGATCACCTCACTGTTCCTTCCAGGTCAAACGCTGTCCTGCCTTGTCTAACATGCAGTTCTGTTGGAGCAGACATTTCTTAGAATTGCATCATGGCAAATCTGAGGCCTCTGTCTTCAGTCCCGAAATCAAAATCCACTGACTCGCTCCTGAGTCGAAAGTGTGCTGCTGGAAAAGCACAGCAGGGCAGGCAGCATTAAAGGAGTAGGAGAATCGACGTTTCGGGCAAGAGCCATCATCAGGAAATAAGCTTGTAAACCGAGGGGGTAGAGAAACAAATTGGAGTGGATGGGGCTGGGTCAAGGTAGCTGAGAGTGTGATAGGTGGATGGAGGTGGGTGTAGTGGTGATTGGTCGCAGAGCAGTGCGGAGCGGATAAGTGGGAAGGAAGAGTGATACTTTGGGCAGTTCATGACAGCGATGGAAGCCCAGGACCTGCATGAACTTGGCTGATTGGGAGGGAGAGTTGAAGTGTTCGGCCACGGGCCAGTTATGTTGTTTGTTAATGGTGTCCGGGGGCGTTTTCTGAAGCGAACTTTTATTAGGTATCCTCTTTCCGCAATATAGGTAGACTGCATCAGGAGCAATGAATACATTCAATGACATGTGTGGAAGTGCAGGTAAAACTCTAATGGATGTGGAAGGCTCCTTTGGGGCCTGCGACAGAGTGGAGGTGTGGGTGGAGGTTTTGCAAATCCCATGTTGGAATGAGAATGGGGCGGGAGGGTAGGGTGGTTTGGTGAGGGGCGTGCACTTGACAGGGGAGTCGTAGAGGGAATGATCTTTATAGAAAGCGGATAACGGTGGAGAGGGAAACACATCTGAGCTGATGGGTTTCATTTTCAGGTGGTGGAAATGTCGGAGAATGACATGATGTCTGCGGAGGTTGCTGGAATTTAAAGAATAAGGGAGCTCTGTCCTTGTTGGAGGGATGGGTTTTGAGAGTGGAGTTGCGGCAAATGGATGAGATGAGCTGGAAAGCATCATTGACCATGTGTGAGGAGAAAATGCCTCGCCACTGACTCCATCTTCTCCCTCGCAACTGTCTGAGTCTGAACGAGTAACATCATAACCATAGTGACATCCTTCACCGTGTTTTATGCTTTCAACCACATATCCCCATCGTCACCATGTCAGCCTACTTGCACCTCATTAACATCATTAACTCTTCCACGTCTCCGCTCTTCTGCAGCTCAACCTCTCATCCATTCATTTGGAAAAACGGTGGTAACACACTTCCATCCGTCCTCTCAAATTCCCCCTCTGCTCTGGCCTAACTACCTCTGCCTATTCAAGGGTGTACTTGCGTTCTGTTCAGTGTTTCATAGTTCCTTACCTGAATGATATTTTTACCACTGCACATTTTCCCAAACGTGCACTGCGGCCTTCGCAGTTTTATCTTTCCACACGGGCTCCCACATGCTGGAAGGGCAGGGATTGCGGGTTATTCATCCAAAGATGGAGTCCTGAGATCTTTCAACAACTGCTGCGCGTGGGAGTATTAACAACAAGGGCTGTTCACCCATTACCGGGCAGCTAAATACCAATGTTTTTATCATTTCTGAAAATCTCTTGACTGTCTTCGCTCTGTCTATCACTGTCATGTCCTCCAGCCCACTCAAGAGCAATTAGTGTTGTTCAATAAATGCCAACATAGCCAGTGAACACGACACCCAAGATTTTGTTTTAAAACACATTCTCAGATACCTGCATCGCCTGGAATTCCAATCTCCAGAGTATGTTCGATTTGAACTTTTCCACGTTTGGTACCTCAACTTCATCAACCAAGGTCATAAAATGTGAAATCTCTTCACGACGTAAATCGCACAATTCTATAGGAAACGAATTAGTGAACAACGGAAGAAGAAAAACTGTAATCTTTGTTGAAATGAAGGGCAATTAATTGCTATCAAAACTACATCATGCCTTTCACATAATGGAAACTCAAAGCTGTTCCTCTGGAGGGAGTTTAAACAAATTTTGATCCCGGTCACATTATGAGATATTGGGAAGCTGACAAAGTGTTATAGCAAACAAGTGATCAAAGAAATGGGTTTCAAGTTGTGTTTTAAAACTGAAAACGAAGCTTGCATCACGAACCTCGAATGACGGAATTTGCTGTGCTAGAGTTCATCATTTTCTGTTAGTCAGAAAAAACGCTTCCCATGCCGGTGGCTCCATAGCTCAGAAGTCTTATCAAATCTCGCTTGGGCCTTGCTGAATTTGTTTACAACTGTTGCAACAAACATTCACAGAAGCATTTTCCGTGCTGCTTGGAATTATTTCTGAGGGAACATCGTGAAGTGATTTTCCCCACGGACCAGGCCTCATCTGCTTGACTTTCGAAATCCCCCTCTGTGTTTCTACTTCGAGGAACACAAGGACGACAAGCGTCTGATGCCAAGAATGCTCTCGTTTAGCCGGAAGAACGACGTGATACAGTCGAAACAGGAAAGTAACGGTGAAATAGTGGGGGAGGAAAACATACAGCGAAGTGGCTGAATGCTTCCATTCCTTATGTAGAGGCAGGATTCTGCTGGAATCCAAATGAAACAGGCAAGAGGCTGGAAGAGCACTGCTAGCCAGGCTACCTCACCAGGTGGAGAATTCAACGATTAGCATGTCCCAATTATTCACGACTGTGCCAGTCCTCGAAGGACAGTCGCCTGCCTGTTTACCCCTTTGATTATGCAAACAGAATCGGGTTTTAAAGCCGGAAGTGAAGAAAGAAGAGGCAAAGAGTTCAATTCCTCATTTTCTGAATGTTGGCCTCTCCTAAGGCCTTTGTCATTCTCACAAGATGTGTCTGCATATTTCCCTCTTTGGTTGAAAATGCGGTTCAGTTCTCCTGCAGCTCATGATCAAACTTAATGGCATCTGACTTCAGTCTCATTCACTTCTTCATTTGAGATTAAACCTTTGCAGGGAACGTCTCTTTAAGATGAACACTTCAGAAGTCAGGCTGCGGGCTACTGGAAGCTGGAAATGAGAATGGATGGATGGTTGATGGACTGGCATTAACATAATGCATTATTCTGTGCTGTAAAAGCTCGGTGTCACGAATAGTATTTTGGAAGAAACGTCTCATCGCAGGAAAAAAAACTATGCTGTTAAGAGAAGATGCAATTGCACCTGCCACCCTAAATGTCAGCTAGTGGTTACAATTCAGCACTATCACCGCTGTGGTTTGGTTTCATTGCCTGGTCAGCGAATCAGGATTATTGCTCCCGATAAGGACAACAACAAAAGCGGAGCATCCTTGACAGGAAACGCATTTTACACGCTTCCACATGTGCCTTGAAATATTGCTGCAGGGCCCAAGGTGGCTCACTGGTTAGCACTGCTGCCTCACAGAGCCTGAGACATGGCATGAATCCAAATGGGTCGACTGTCAGTAAGGTGCCTTATTGAGGAACAAATGAAGAGGAATAGGGTAAGGAATTGTTCTGTGGGGGTTAATCCCTGGAGGATCGGTATGAATTTGTTGCATCAAATGGCCAGTTTCTTAACTGTCGGCATTCTGTGATACCTTATTGTGTTGTTTTAGCACATGTTCAGAGAGGGGAGAAAAGTGAAGAAAAACAGTCGTTTCCCAGTCAGTGGTTGATCCATTGTGTGACAACCAACCGATTCACCTGTGACTGAACTAGCTCCCATGTTCCCTATACTGTTAATGACAGAAAACACCATTCGAGCGGGTTTTCATGCGTTGCATCGGAACAGCATTCTTTCTCAAGATGGACTCCCCTGGGATATAAAAGAGATGATAAAAGACATGGATGCCGATGACTGGAATCAAAAGACGTTATACAAAATGGACAGTGTCTACTGAGAAACAAAAAAGAATGGAAACGAATCGAACGAAGTACTGGGGCATAATGCCATTAGAAAAGACAAGGCGGGGTTTCATGGGATGGTGGAACAGATGAATAGATCATGTGGCGTGAAACCAGGTAAAACTGAGTTGCATCCATATGGAAGTTTCCCTGATAATGTGAATTTGCTGAGAGTAAACAGGAAGGAAAATCTTTCATTCAGATGGATCTATAACTAGATTTTCGAACTTCAAAACCAGCGATGAATGATAAGGAAAAGTTTGGAGCACTAATTTTTCATTCTACAGTAATTGAAATCGAAAATGATTATTTTGCAGGAAAAATGTGTCAGAAGCTGATTCTAAAGTATTTGTAAAAGTGCGTGCAGAAACATAATGAGTGAATTTCACCAAGACATGGAACCTGGTCGGCCGGGTCAGGTAAGCGTTAGGTGCACAATTTCTAATTGGTTAACGTTAATTGGAAATATACCACATATCACCTCCAACTGAGTACGACTAAGTATAGAAAGTGCTGGTTGTGAAGAAAGGTTTAGCAGCTTGTTTTACGTGAACTTTCATAAATTGTAAATGAACTGAGCTGTTTCTGTTAGCTCAGTATTAAAGGCAAGTCGGTAAGCTCAGTCCGCTGCATAATTGGTTTATGATATAAAGTGATGCCAACAGTGTGGGATTAATTATCGCAATGTCTCAGCTTACCATCAGAATCCCGATCTCCCCACTCACCTAACCCTTTATACGATGGCGATAATCATATGCACCACATATGCACCAACATTGGTAATAAAAGTGATGTGAATATATGGTAGAATTTCAGGGATCGAGGGTGACATCTTAAATCTAGAACAAACAGAGTTGTTCTCTCTGATTTGTTGCCCATTCTACGTCGTAGTAAGGTGAAGTGTAGGGAGAGAGCATTTCAAGATGTTGTTGGAAGGATGGTGAGGGAGGGAGAGATTCTGATAACTGGATAGTTGGGGCTCATACTGGAGTCGATGAACCTTTACAAACAGGATGGTCTTCACCTGAACTAGAAGAGTACCAATACCCTGAGGGGATAATTTGCCAACGCTCTTCATGAGGGTTTGAACGAATTCAGCCGCGGAGTGGGAAGCTGAATTGTAGCTCCAGTTTGCAGGTGGTTGCGAGTGGTTTTGTCATAAATAGCGTTTCAGGTTTACAAGAGTGTACTGGCAAGGATGAAGGTGGCTTGAAGTGTGTTTGCTTCAACGCCAGAAGCATCTGGGATGAGCTAGGTGTCATGGGTTGTTACCTGGGACTTCGATGCTGTGGCCATTTCATAGACAAGAACGGAGGACTGAAGAGAATGATTGTTCCTGGTACCTCAGTTTCGATTTTTCAGTCAGAACAGGAGGGTCGTTTCAGAGGGGGAGATGTGGCATTATTCGTCAAGGACAGTATTATGGTAGCAAAAAGGATATTGGTGAGGACGCGACTGAATCTGCTGAGGTAAAATGTACTGAGATTAGATTCAGGAATGGAGAGATCACCAAAAATGTTCGAGATTTATGGAGGAAAAGATTGTAAAGATGATTCTGGATAGGAACAAGAGTGACAGGGTAGTTGTTATGGGGAGCTTTAACTTTCCAAATATTGATTGGAAATGTTATCGGTTCAGCACCTCGGATCGGTCAGTTTTTGTGCAATGTGTGCAGGAGGGTTTCCTGACGCAGCATGTAGACAGGCCAACAAGACGCAAAGCCACACTGGATTTGCTTATGGATAATGAACTCAGCCAGCTGTTCTCTTTGGAAGTAAGTGAGCACTTTTTTCATAGTGACCACAATTCGGTTCTGTTTCTTCAGTGATGGATAGGCATAGGTATTTATTGCAGAGCATGAGTTATCGCGGGGAGAAAGGCCATTATGATGCGATTAGACAAGAGTTATGATGCACCGCATGTGGAAAGTAACTTCAAGGGTTGTGCACACCTGAAATATGGAACTTGTTCAGGGAAAAGCTACTGCATGTCGTTGGTAAATATGTATGCGTCATGCAGGAAATATGAGGTCGACACAGGGAGTTGGGTTTGCTGAAGAAGTTGAATCACTTGAAAAGGAGAAGGAGGCGTATGTAAACATGAGATTTCAAGGCTGAGGTAGGGCGCTTGGGAATTAAAAGCTAACCAGGAAGGGCCTAAAGAGAGAGCTACTTCGAGCGAACAGGAGGCATGAGAAGGCTTTGTCTGGCAGGAACAATCCTGAAGCTTTCAATTGATAGTTCAAGAATAAAAGAATGTCTAGCATATGATTATGGCCTGTCAAGAACAGAAGTACGACGTTGTCAACGGAGTCCAAGGATAGCAGAGACGTTGAATGTTTTTTTTATCATATCAAAAATGAAAAAGACAATGTTGTCGAAGAGAGTATTGAGATGCAACCTATTAGAATAAACGAAATTGACATTCATAAAGAGGAGTTGTTAGCAATTCATGAAAGTCTAAAAATAGGTTTGTCCCCTGGAATTGATGGGATGTATCCGAGGATTCTCTGCGAATCGTGGGAGGAGATTGCAGAACTTTTGACTATAAGATTTATTTCGTCAGTGTTTATGTCATTAGTGCTAGAAGACCCGAGTTTAGCAAATATTGTCCTCTTCTTCACGAAGTGGAGTAGAGACAATGCTGGTAATTATAGAACAGTGAACCTTAGCTTTCTTGCAGCTAAACTCTTGGAACAGATTATGAGAGATAGGAGTTATGATCATCGAAAAAGGAAGAAGGTGATTCGGGATAGTGAGTACGATTTTATGAATAGCAGGTTGTGCCTCACAAACCTTATTGAGGTCTTTGAGAAGGTGAGCAAACAGGTGGATGAGAGTAAAGTGGTTGATGTGGTGTATATGGTTTTCAGTATGGCACTGTCGGCTGTTGCATGAAATACAGAGTCATAGGATTGAGGATGGTTTAGCGGTTTGGATCAGAAATTGGCTCGCTGAAAGAAGACAGAGTGTGGCAGTTCATAGGAAATGATAATCCTGGAGTTCAGTAACTGATGGTGTACTACAAGGTTCCTTTTTGTGTCCGCTGTTGTTTGTCATTTTTATAAATGACCTGGATTAGGGCATGGAATGATGGATTCATAAGTTTGCAGACGACATTAAGATCGACGATGTTGTCAATAGTGCCAATATCTGCTGACGGTTTCAGAGGGACATGGACAATCTGCAGAACTGACCTCAGAGGTGGCAAATGGAGTTTAATGTGGAAAAGTGTGAGATAATTTACTTCGGAAGTAACAACAAGAGTAAAGTGTTCTTGGCTAATTGTTATATTCTTGGAAGTGTAGATGTGCAGAGCGATCTCGGTTCCCCTGTATATAAAACTCGGAAAGTTACCACCCACGTTGACAGGTTTGTTTGCAAGGAGTACGGTGTGTTAGTTTTTCTTGGGAGAGTGATTCAGTTTCAGAGTGAAATTATCACTTTGCAGTTCCAGAAATTAACTGGTGTGGCCGCACTCATAGAGTTGCGTGCATTTCTGGTCGCCACATTATACGATGGATGTGAAAGCATTGGAAAGGGTACAGAGGACATTTTCTAAGATGTTGCCTTCTATGCAGAGATGGTCTGACGAGGAAAGGTTGAGGGACTTGAGGCGGTTTTTGATAGCGACAAGAAGTTTGAGGGCTGAATTTAGGGAGACATAGAAGATGATCAGAGGTTGCCATAAGGTGGACAGTGAAGGCAGTTTTCTTCAAATGGTAATTTTGGCACAAGGGCACATCGATTGAGGGTGATAGTTACCGAGGTAGGTTCCTTTATCACTGAGTAGAAAGGGTGCTGAACGCCTTGCCTTTAACACTCATAGACTCAACAACTTTCAGGGCAATGAAATGGTCATTGTATAAACTTGCGGATTATGATGGTATCACAGGTCGATGCAACGTTAGGGCCAAAATGAACGTTATTGTGGTGTATTATTCGGTGTTTGAACTGTTCTTCAGCTTGAAGTTGCAATCATCTTTGGTCACTATCAGTAAAACCAACACTTGGCGAGAACTGAATGTGCAACTTTGGCACCGTACGCACTTCCAGACTGTCGTGCAATTACATCAAACTGACGAATTGCACCACTGGAGCTGCCGTGTACTGATGAGCAATGGCTACTGATCTTACCACTGGGCCCCTCAACCCAATTACTCCTTTTTTGCTGAAGATCTGAAATGAAACACAGCGCAGAGGAGGTTATACTGATGATGGATCATCGATAATGGAGCATCAGGTTCAGGAAAATGAATAGTAAAATGTGGTGAAAATAGGCAGAATTGAATTCTGTGTTCGTTTACCGTGGCTTCCTGCGTTGATCACAGGCAATGTTATGTCGCTACTGTACTGGGATTTTCCTTCTATCGGTATCAATTCGTCAGAGAATTCGATTCACTGGTACTTCACCAGCAACCTTTGGAATGTTCATACGGCACAATGACCCACACTGTACACAACGTCAACAATCTTCTGCATTACTACATCCAAGGGCACGTGGCATAGTTGTTTATAAATAGTGAAAAATTAATCATGTTATGCAAGGGCAAATTGAATTTTAGTTTAATTAGTAAAATCGCAAGAATCCAGAGTAAGTTTCAAAATGTCAGAAATTCACGTGCATTACCTTGGCCAGAATTCTAGCCCAGCAAGAGGGAAATCTGTCCTTCAATCCCCAGCATCCATGTAATCGCTTGCTCCATGTGTCCACTTGGAAACCTATATGAAGTGATGTTCAGCCTGATAGAGAACTTGTGAGAATCCTCCACTGTCTGACCTAAAGCTGAAACAGGAGCTATCTATTCCAGCTTGGAGGGTAGCGAAGTGGAGGTGAGACAAAAAATATTACTTTGTGTCGATTCACATTGTTTTCATTGTGATTGTTTAAAAACCTGGGCCAGAAAAGACTCAAGCAGAAAGAAGCAGAATTAGGCCATTATTAACACCGCTCCTGCCCGTCACGCCATTCTGTACCATCATAGCTCACACAGCACTTTTATGTCTTTTTCCAGCGTATCCACATCATCGTGTTGCCAAGTGGCTAACACATATTTATCGATCTCTACCATAAATAGACATCGAAGTTATTTATCGCTGTGAGGAAAATGTTGCATTTCGCGACAGTTGGGTTTCTGCATGAATGTTATAGGTTTTGCAGATGAGCAGCCGAGTCTGTTCTGAACACCTTTCAAACCATAAACTAAAACTCGACTCTGATGAGAGTTGCATCCACAAGTTTTGAATGGCAGTCTTAAGAAAGGCATAGAAATTCAACGCGCTTTCCATTGCACCACAGAGTCGCGGCCTCACCCAGTTTTCGCCACAAAAGCTTGCCTTAGAACGATTTCGTTCGGGACACCCATCTCACGTCTGTCTGACCTCGTCACACTTATTCACGTGTGCTCTGGATCTTTAAGTGTTCGGCTACATACTGCTGAAATGTCCTCATAATACTTAGCATTACCACACTTTCAAATAAGAAATTCAAGATGAACAACACTCTATGGGTGAAAGCGTTCTTCCTAAATCTCCTCTAAACCGCTTTTCTCCTGCTTTTCATCTATGTCACTGGTTATTATTCCTTCCCGAAAAGCCTTATTCCTGTCATGCATATCTATCCTCTTCATAATATGTGCATGTTAATCAGTTTCTCACTCAGCCTTCTCTGTGCTTAGTTGCACAGCCCCAGCGTAGCTCATCGACCTTCACAATGCGAATGGTCCAGCCCTTGGCATTTTTTTCATCTCCTGTGAACTTCTCCTCCTACAATCAGAAGGTTCCTGCAGTCTTGTGATTATAACGGAAAAAGAAATGCTCTTTGAAGAAATGCCAAAATGTCTGAACAAAATCAGCAGCTCTTGTCCATCTATGATGAGAAAGGACAGTGAACGCTTCGAGTCCACTGATTCGTGTTTGGAACTGATGGGATGTATGGGTGGGTGAAAAATGTGGAAGAGGGCGGAGAGGATCCAAAATGATTGAACTCGATGTTGGGTCCTGAAATCTGCATGGTCTTTCAGTAGAAAATGAGTTGCCCGATCTTTCAGCTTGCGCTGTGCCTTGAAGAAGAACTGCAGCAGACCAGAGACTGGTATGATAGCTTGGGAACACAATGCAATGTTAAAGTGACAGGACACTGGAAGACTGGGGTAATTTTTGTTGATTCTGGACAAAACGTCAGTGATCTCAGATTTGTCACAGACTCTGTTTTCCTCTCTCCATTGTAGAGAGATCACATTCTCAGCAGGAACTACAGTTTTCTGGATTGAATGAAGTGCAGATAAATAATTGGAAGATGTGTCTGGAAGTTTCCACAGTGAGGAGACATCGGAAACCACCAGGATCTGTATCTTACAACATAGAACGTTACAGGGCAGTACGGGCACTTCGGCCCTCGGTGTTGCACCGACCTGTGAAAATAATGTGATGTCCATTGCAATGGAAATTAACATTTCTTTTGAAACCATAAAAAGCACAGGGAAACAAAAAATGTAAGGGCCTGACTTTGCAGAGGGCAAGTGTTGCAGACAGATAGAAAATCTATGTATATTTAAAAAGAACTAATAGCAGACTTACAAGGCCAGCAAACTAACATATCAACAGCCAAGGAATTAGAAAAAAACAACTCCATATCTGGAAAGGAACTCGAATGTTTCAGGCCACTGACCTTGAAGTGTTGATAAGAAGAAGCAAATTTTACTTTAAAGGGAATATATAAAAGCTATCAGGCGCCCATTACATGATGCGTCTTGCCACTGTATTACCTGGGACATCGGAAACCTGAATTTGATAGAACTCCACGCACTACTTGCTGCAAACTTTCCGGCCCAAGAGAAGAGAAAACGGAAATTAAAGATGGAAAAGCAAACACTTAAAGCTCAGCTTACTATGATGCAAACCGTTGAAAGGAGGTGCTGCGTGAAAAGAAGGGTTGGCAGAGGTAAATCTGGCGGGTGCTTTGTTTGCAGAGCATTGGACCACTGAGTCAGGCAGTGCACGCCCAGAGAGCCTCAATCGGCCCTGGAGGCTGGGCAGCAGGGTGACTAATGGAGGAAGGCTGAGGTGGAGGGGGGCAGCCCCAAAGTTACACGTAAGCCTCTTTGCTTTATGCTTGGCAAAGAATACTCGCTTATTCTCATCTCTACTACTAACCTTATGGGCAATGAAACATGTCCCACCTCAAAACTGAGCACTGAGTTTGCGAAGCGTGAACTATATTTTCAGTACAACGATGACGCATATAAGTCAATGCTTACATCTATGTTATATGTGGAAGGTGCACCTCTTACTTTTGTGGAAGATACAAGGGCAACATATTCAGTTCATAAATCAAGGCAGTTCAGAGAGTCGACACAAATAAAGATGAACGGAAGCTTCCTGAACTTAATGGGCGCATCAGGAGTCGTGACACGAGAGAGATTTACCGCACCCCTATTGTGCGAAACCAGTAATGGGGAAACATTCCAATTCTCATTTCTGTTATCGGAATTCTGTACTTTAAATCTGATGTCTCGGGATCTCATAGTGAGACTGGGGTCCGATTTGCGCAGTATCCCGACGGGCTTGCAGGTAATACAAAAAGAAGATTTAACAGTGCAGTCTGGAAAATACAAATCACGACCCCTGATGCATGTCAGAGAGCGATAGGTTCCGTGAGTGATTCACTCACCCAGGAAGCAAGTAGCCATATTTATCCCATTAACACAGATTTTCTTGCTGGAGATATGCTGCACTGCACAGCACACATACACCGCGATGATCCTGACAAATCATAAGAGAAGGATTGGTTCAGGAGATTGGTTAAACCAGATCAGTTGTTATTGTGCGAATTTTATTGGAATGATCACAGATGTGCTGTCACTTTAAACTTTTTTAAGTATCTATGACGGTAAATAGACCCTGTTGTTTTGATGTGGAAGGCTCTTTTTCTCACGGATCATTGGCGAAGTGATCCAGCGACAGGTGTCAGAATTTGGGACCATGGATACGACAGGCACAAAAAACGAATCATTGTATCTTCAGGGTCGGTGTGGGTATCTGCTTCAATGCAGTTATAAGGACGTATAGGAAGAAACTAAATTGGCTAACTCAGGCAGACAGGGCAGTCCAGGTAATCCCCGACAGGAGTGTCGAATGGCGTTTACCTATGGTAGATGTGTCGGGCCCAAGATTAAGAAGGGTCCCAACTGATTTCAGCGCAAAAGGCAAACACGATGTGGGCCTCATACGAATCCTTAAGAATAACCCCGAAGTCTGAGTATCATCCTTGCAAAGCAAAAGAGCCGTTAAAACCGGAGGCTGTGCAAGGAATTACTCCAGTCTTTGAATCTCTCTTATAGGCTGGAGTGATAATCCCCCGTGAATAATCACTGGTGCGAACACCCATTCTTTTCGTTCAAAAAGGCAAACATTCCAGGTGAATCGGGGGAATGGAGGTTTGTTCATGACCTGCAGGTTATCAAGAACGCTGTTGTTCAGCACACCCCAAGTGTTCCCAACCCCAATATTATATTGGCTCAAATTCCACCGCATGTAAATGGCTCCCTATTGTGGATTTAGCAAATGCCTTGTTTTGTGTACTGTTACACGCCGACAGTCAATTCCGGTTCACTTTTCCATTCAAAGGCAAATGGTATACTTTCACGTGACATTTTCAAGATTACTGTGAGACCCCACCATAATTAACGAGGCTCTACACAGGAGTCTGGAGACTCTTGTTTTAACCGGGGCCTCAGCGCTTCTGCAGTATGTAAACGAATGCTTAATCGCAGCATCAACAGAGAAACAATGTGAGAAAGGTAGGCTTGCGATGCTCTGCCATCTAGTCTTGCACAACTACAACTTGTGGAATGACAGTTGAAGTTCTTAGGTCACTTAATATCTGAACAAGGAATGGCCATTGGTCAAGACAGAGTTCAAGCAAACCAGCAAAATTCAAAGCCTCACATGAAGAAACAATTGTTATCCTTTTTGGTCATGCGATCCTGCTTAGAATGTTTAACCCACATTACGCAAACCTTTTGGCGCCTAAAAGTGACATAGTTCATGGTTCAGGTTTGCAGAGCTAGAGTCCGTTGCAGTGACCCGTGAGGCCGAGAGTGCCTTTGTTGAATTGAAATGGCACTCCAAACTACACCGACACTGGGATTCCAAATCCAAACAAGCCTTTTGGACAAACAGTGGATGAGAAGCGTGCCTGCATGACATTTGTGCTGATGCAGAATTATGTGTGGAAAATTGAGGCCAGTAGCTTAGTTTTCACCTCAACTTAGATCCCGTAACGGCAGGATTGCATAAATGCCTCCGTGTCCTGCCTCCATTTGAAAAGGCTGTTGTAGCTTCCAGGGACATAGTCGGCTTTGTTGAATTAAACCGACTGGTCCCACATGCAGTATCCTTACTGCTTTCTGAGCAAAACACAGCACACATGTCGGCTGCACGTTGGCTCACATACAATGCTATGCTATTGGAGAAGCCTAACATGACAATAAAGCGATGTAACGTCCTTAATGCTGCTTGTCTTCTCCCCACAGAAGGAGACAGAGACCCACATGATTGTGTCACTGTAATTAATGACATTTGAAGCCCGAGACCAGACGTATAGGATTCACCAATTTAGAATCTGGAAACGGTGTTTTATTGTGGATAGGTCAGCATTCAGAAGCAAAGAGATAGGCCAGTGTCTGGTATGTTGTAGCAACGACCCCCGAGGTAGTCAAAGCGGTATCACTTTCTTCTCATTTGTCAGCGCAAGCAGCAGAGCTGATTGCCTTGATTGAGGCATGTCAATTGGCCGAAGGACGAACAGTGAATATTTACATCGACAACAGATATGCATTCGGTGTTGTACATAATTTTGGATCACTGTGGGAAAACAAGGGCTTCTTGACCTCCACTGGAAAGCCAATCACATAAAATGGCCTGATCTCTGACCTCCTGAAAGCAGTCCGATTACCTAAATCAATCACTGTATGTAAATGTGAAGCCCACAGGAAAAATTATGATTCAATTTCTCAAGGCAATGAAAACGTAGACTGAGCCGCAAGGACAGCAGCCAATCAGCCGCCAAGTGATGAGTTTGACATGTGTATGTCAAATATTTGTAATCCAAAGCAGACTTATGGGAGTTACAGTCTCAGGCCACATCGAAGGAGAAGCGTGAATGGACAGGGCAGGGTGCAGAATGAGGGAATGGGTGTGGTGTGGCCCCAGTGGGAAACCCTGTCTACCACGATCTTTATTCCCTTTCTATGCCAAAATAACACACGGTAAGGACCATGTGTCAAACGTGGGGATTTACGACAATATTTCAGCACGCTGGTACAGAAAGGGATTTACTCATTGCTCATAAAAATAATGTGAATAATGTGTTATCTGTGCCACTAATAATGTGGGGAGGGGAATACAAATGAATCAGGCAGAACACCCCCAATCCCAAAGACCCTTTGAACATTTAAGATGGATTTTATTTAACTAACACCCAGCGAAGGGAAAAGGCATTGTCTGGTAATAGTTGATGTTTTCCCATGGGGTGGAAGTGCTCCCACGTCTAAACAGGATGCCAGTGCAGTAGCCGATCAGTGATTACTTGGGAATAAAGGTGAGGCAATATTGTGCCAATCACCCAGCGAGCGGTGGGACAGCGGAAAGAGAGAAAACTATCCTTAAAAATAAATTGGCAAAATGTTGTGAGGAACTAGAGGTGACATGGACAAAGGCATTTTCACTTGTGCTAATGTATATGAAGGAGAGGAAAAGTAAATATTAGGACGTTTGAGATTTTGTTTGGAAGATGGCCCAATACAGGAATTGGCCAAGACCGATTGTAAAACATATAACAGACCACTGTGAGGACGAGATATTATGTTACGGTATAAAACTCTCCACACTTCTGTCTCAAATACAGAAACAAAAGAAGAGCAGCACGACCCCAATCAGCAGAAGGGAAGATGCACAATCTAGAACCTGAAGACTGGATAGTGGTGAAAGACTTCAGGAGCAAAAGCATGAAGGCGAAGAGCTGGCTGGGACCGTTCCAAGGGCTCCCTACAACACAGACAGCTGTTAAGATCGCCGAAGGAGCCACGTTGCTACACGCCAGCCGTTGCAAACGTGTAGCTGACCTTGAGGAGACATTGGACAACACCGGATCCAAATAAGTGTAAGTAACGATTAGAAAACTCATAGAAATATGGAGCTGCATGGTAGGACGAGTCGTGAAGGCAGGGGTGTCTGGGATACAACAGCAGACGGTAATCTTAACCAAGGATGTTCAGTTGACCTTTACATGCCACCCATGCCCGTTTGGAAACCAGGACGACTATAAATAAGGCAATAAATATTTACACAGAGATCCTTGTGTACCCAGTTACTGGCACTGAGTAGTATCCATCACGGCTACAGGTACACCTGACACGGGATATCGGATTCCTGTTATCAAAGAAGGAGGTGCCATGGCAAGGGTAATAATAAAAAAAGATTCAGAAGAGCGATAAGGAAGCCTGGTGGTGTGCAATAGATAGACCCTTCTCCGATATCTATAGACAGGTGAATATAGTGGTACAGCCTCGCACACACCCCACCCGAGATGCAGTGCAGAAGGTCCTCCAAAACATAGTAGCTCCTGGACTCGAAAAGATGAATGTCCAATGACCCGCACTGCAGATGGGCGGAAAGGCCTTTTCCAAGCTGACAGAAATGGAAGAAAGAAATAAACTGAATGTGCAGCTAAAATGATCACAAATGAAAAAAGTAAAAGTGGATTCATTGAGAAAACATTCAGCACCATATTTCACTTTCTGTGGAAGTCTACTGTTAAGGACTCAGTGGTCTCACTGCTGTAGCAATGGGGGATTTCCTCTGACCGTTTATGTTGTTGACAAACTTCCCAAAGCAGGGAATTTATATGGAACTGGCCATTAATTCAGTATTGTCACAAACAGGATTCAGACTAGCATAAAACAAAGAAGTGTGAATCCTCGAAATCTGAATCAACAACAGGAATTGACAGATAAACTATGCAGGCCTGACAGCATCTGTGGAGACAAAGAGATTTATTGTTTCACATCACAGATTCAGGCTCCTTATACTTTTTATTGTTTTATTGCCTGGGTAATTGTCAATTTCATTTCGCTAAACAGCATACTTACCAGAATCTCTCATGAGCTGACAGACGTCATCTGTAAAAATGCAAAATTCCTTTATCGGCTGTAATGCTGTTGCTGTTGCCCTGAGTTGGTGAAAGGCTGGCCTTCATTACCTTTTTCTTCTCCTTTATATCGATGAGCAGCCATGGTGAATGGAGAATTTCTGTTTGTGTCCCTTTGTGTCTCTGTACCATCTCACTCTTTTCTACATTCTCCCACTCTCTGTCTGTCAATATCCCTCATTTTTCATTTCAACTCTTGGAAAAGTGTTAAAATCGGAGGCTGTTCCGTGGCTTCCTCCGCACCCCCCCCCCCCCCCCCCCCAGGCCAGAGTGTGTAGAACTGGGCTCACAGTCTCCAAGTAATGTCTGTGTTACTTAGGTCTGAGATCAGGTGACATTTGTTCACTCAAAACGTTATGAGCTTTTACAATTCTAAATAGTATTCATAATAGACCAGAAAAAGAAGCTGTTTCACTCCAACTATAAGATTTCTATGGTGCCATTGCCGTTTGCCGAAAATCAATGAATGGCAACAGCAGACAATGAGAGCCATTATCTCATTGGATGCGTTATTACTACAACATTGTCCTGCAAGTCTGCAGTGTCTCCTGCGTCTCTTCATTATTCCCAAAAAACTTGAAAAGACGGATGGAGAATAATAGTAGAAGAGATAGACAAATCCTCATCGAACAGAGTAAGAAGAACTCTGCGTTGAATTAGCAGGATAGAACAGAGACTAATGGGTCCACATCAGGAGGTAGGGCTTGGTAGCACGAAATAATAACGGTCTGAGCTCCAACACATGCTGAGCCGTCACTTTCGCGATGTTGGATAAACAATACGGCTTTTACAAGAAGTTAAAACAATGAACTTTCAATATACAGAACATTTAACAGCATTTGACACCATTAACGTCTGGTTATTACGATATGCTTTAACTGACGAAACCACAGACACTGTTCTTCAAATTAATAAGGGCATTTAATGAAGTATTTGATCACAGTTAATCGGACTGCCTTTCTATAATAAAGCTGCTCGTTGAGAATTTATATCAACGTCCGTTTGTGCAGGAAAGAAGTTCACAGCTGGTGACTGTCCACTGAAAATGTAGAGAAAGAGTCAATCTCTTCTTGCTTTGATTTCAAACTGATGCCTTCACCTCTTTAACCTGACAGGATAAACAGTATGCGTTCATCCTCTCGGGGCCGATTTACCGCCTGAATATGCACAGAGGGAAACTCATACGAAGTGCCCAGGGTAATTGTGGTGAATTTACCAGGAGTGGTGTGTGAGTTGGTGTTAACAGTGGGCAGTAAGGGCTAAACCATGAGCACTGACATTGATCCTTGTACCAACAGCTCCTCACTCAGGTTCTGCCTCATTCATCTCAGTCATCATTGACTTGCAGTTTATCATACTTTCCCATCGAAACTTTCCTTTTGTTCCGGACCACTTTCGGATGTCCACTTGGAAACTGCAGTTTTTTCAAACGAAATTCTGGAGAATGCACATCACTCTTTGGGATAGGCTTCACTGCCCAACCATAATTATTCAAGAGATTGAGATGGTAAGTTATTTTACTTCGTCCTCGAAGTGCTCAACACAGTGATACAGCCATGATGTCGATAGGGAGGGAGTTCCAAGAATTAGACATAGCAACATTGAATGAACAGCGAGATAGTTTCAGCTTAGAAAAAGCGAGATCCTTAGTGGGGATTTGAAGTGACAATTTATTCGGTGTATGTGCTACCATGGCTGCCAGAGGATGTGGTGGAGGCTCGTACAATTGCAACATTTAAGAGGCATTTAAAATTGTATATGAGTAGGAAGGGTTTGGAGGGATATGGGCCGTGTGCTGGCAAGAGGGACCAAATTGGGTTGGGATTTCCGGTCAGCATGGACAGGTTTGAACGAAGGGTCTGTTTCCCTGCAGTGCATCCCTATGACTCTATGATTCCAGTTGGATGCAATCAATCACTGGATTCCTTCTGGCAGAACCGGGTCTGTGCTGTATGTTGAAACAGAAAATGGTTTTCATTCAGAGTAGCCACAAGAAGAGAAATAAATCTTCATTTCCTGACTTGGAATTTTATCCAGGCCTGGGCGATTCAAACCCAGACTCTGAAGCAGGGACTCCACTAAAGTTGACAATAACCATTTCGACCTAACCTGTACAATCTCTTGTGCCTATCGTTCTTTGTCCCCACATTTTGAAGCACCGGTCCTTGCCGTGCGTGCTGAAGCAGCTAACTACTGTCTCGCAGAATAACCGTGGGGTCAGAGACCCGATAGATCTGTCATGCAGCGGGGATTGCATTGCTCAGAACAGACGTGTTTGCTGTGTGGGACTGGAATTGAGCTCGATCACACACAGATACGGTGTAAAAGCTGCCAGCAGATGTGGAGACGGTTGGGACAGTTTCATTCACACTTTGGGAAAAAGACTGGATCCTAAATTCAGGGGAGATAAGTGTTACAGACAGAAGGCTGAAAATTGGTTTGGGAACGATATGAGTCATGACCGAATGGCGGGCCGACCAGATGGGCTGAAAGCTCTAACTGTCCTCCGATGCCTTCTGGTCTCTGACCGTCCAGTATCTAAGGAAAGAGAAACAGTTAATCGTGCATTTCGAAGTCCTCCTCTCATAACTCAGCGAGGTGAGAGATGGAACAGTTCTGCTATTAAATTTTGAGACTCGGAGAATGTTTGGAGACGGAGTAATAAAAGAGAAACTGAGTATAAAGTTGAGCGTCAGGAGATATTCAATAAAATAGGTAGACGGAAATGGACATGCTGAGATTTTCCCGCAATTTCTTTTGTTCGTACTGAAACAGAAGGGAAAAGTCTGATCCTGGACCAATCAGCTATGTTTGCTCTGTGGACGTTTGAATTCCCTATTCCAACAAATCACTTCTGAACCACACGGAAACCTCACTATCCTGCATCACCCCGACCCCTGTTACTGACAATAAGCTGTTCATTACATAAACACATATGGGTACACAACAGCATCATTTACCGAGTGAATTGGGAAAATTCCAGGGAGAGTTCCATTCGGTTTCCAACAGAGCATTCTCATTCAGTTAATTCTATTGCAACACCATTTGACATGCAGCTGTCACTGTCATGTGGCCATTCGCATTCGACATCTCTGGACATTTTAGGTTGGGGCACGTTTGGAATGGAACCTCACGTTTTGGAAGGGACATCGTTAATAGCATATTCGGCTGAACTGATAACCTTGTCTCTTGCACCTGCAGTACAGTGGAGACAGTTTTCACACAGAAACCAAGAGATGATCAAAAATGGAGGAAAACATGTGTCAACAAAACCTGCCTCAGCGAGCGAATTCGCTCTTGCAACATTAAAGGAGAGCGGCAAACCTATTAACAAACAACAGCGCCCTGCGTGGGTCTCGACCCCACACTATTGAGATTAAAAGTCTCAAGCTCTACCGACTGAGCGTACCAGGACAGGATTGGTGTTGGTTAATTTATCATATCAGACTGAGTTTAATTCAGCTGACACGGCAAATTTCAAAAATCTCGTTCATTCCTCCCCATTGCAAATAACATTATCCAAGTCTTTCAATTCTCAGATTTATTCCTTCAGACCATTACAACACATTTAGGCCTTGCCCCTAGATTTTCGATTCTCTGTTAATATTTTCATGTTTTGACCCTGATTCTTAGGTCACCGAAGTGATTCCCAGCCACTCTGGCAGACTGCAAATCAATCGGGAAAATACCTTGGGAAACCAAATCATTTCTGATTAGAGTGTAGGGAATCCCATCTGCTGAAGAGACAGAGTCCCAACAATCAAAGACTGCCTTTGTTCTACCTACCTACAAAGTTTGCCACTTCTAATATTCGAGAAAGGAATTCTGATTATAAAATGTTTTAAAAACAGGAACAATCTTCGGAAGACATTTCCAGTTTGAATTAGAATGTTTTATCCTTTCACACGGTAACAGCCGTTCCTGAAGAAGGAGTTTCCATGAGCTGTGTCCCAGGGCTGAGCCGGAAGCCGCTGATTGAAACTGCAGTGGCCCCTTTCAGTTGGCAGCAGGGGCTTGTAGAGAGTGGGGTCACATTTTGCTGCACGTGACCGTCTCACTCATTGCGGACTCAGGGTCAATCATGGATGAGCTCTAGTGGTTGTATTGTCAGTACATGGTCGTTCTCAATACTTGATGTGAAATATTTGAGGCTCTGTGCTCTTTTTGGGCTTGGACAACCAACATTTCAGCCAAATGCTCTGACCATTTGAGACACAGCAACTGGCAGCAAAATTGTGCGTGTACACATCCAAACGCACAGTGATCGAGAGGATGTGGACAGCAGTAGTTCTCATTATTTTAAGAATCAGTTGCTCATGTTCCCGTGTTTATCGCAGAGAGGGTGAGAGACCCGAGGAGTAACAAACACACCCACAAAGCAATATCAGGATCTGTGTAGTTCTGTCATAAAAAGCTGCCTGCAGTGGTTCTATTGCAAAGTTGGGTTTCAAACCCACGACGCAATAGAGACTGGATTCTAAACCCAGCACATTAAACCGCTCTGGATTAGTGGTTCTGGAAGAGCACAGCAGTTCAGGCAGCATCCGAGGAGCAGTAAAATCGACATTTTAGGCAAAAGCCCTTCATCAGGAATACAGGGTTTCGCCCTATACGTCGATTTTACTGATCCTCGGATGCTGCCTGTACTGCTGCGCTCTTCAGCACCACTTATCCTGAATCTGGTCTCCGGCATCTGCGTTCATTGCTTTTACCTACCTTAAACCACTCGGCGACGCTCCCTGACGATAACTAAGCGCCAAACCTGTCAAGACTAATGTTTCAGCAACGCTTCACTTCAGGCAATTTCCCCTGACACTTTCTATGAATACCTTAGCATAATTTTAAAAAAATATTTACAACGATTTGAAAGGTTTTCACGGTGTGGACATTATTGAGAATCTGAATATTCTTCGACAGTTTTCCGCAGAGCTTCAGGCCTGAGGGATGTCCTTGGAAAAGTTTGCAAAATCATGAGGTAGACGAGCAGAGAACATAGTCAATCTACACTTTTTCAGAAGTCACATGAGTTTACAGCGAGTTAGCATAGGTTTAATGTGAGAGCAGTACAATTTGAAAGGGACGTGAGCGACACTTGTTTTTAATACAGACATTTTTGTGCGTGTGGAATAAATTGCCACATTTAGTGGCAGAGTTTGGTGCACTCACAACACTTCAAAGCCATCTAAATGGGAATGCAGACAGGAATTGTTCGGAGAGATAAGGGACATATATTGGCAAATATGTTTAGATTAGTTACGGTCATCTGTTCAACAGGTGCAAGGTGGATAGGAAGGTTTGCTTCCGTGCTCGGTAATTCTGTGACACTCCAGTACCTGACAACAGTTTGAATAGACCACTTGCGAAAACGCATGCTGTGTGTTCCTAAGTCAGCGTGTTTGAATTTTATTTCTTTCTTGAGGCGTAATGTTTTGAAATGACACAGAGAGGAATGTTTGCCAGACATTTACAGACAATGACCATTCTCCTTGATAAATTCCCAATTTCTCCTTCAAATAATTTCGTCGACTAAAAAAAAACCTCACAAATCGTGTTATCCCCTTAACTCTCCAGTGAATCCAAAAACTGACAGTTCTTAACGTGGACCAGGTGCAAAACTCAAACGGCAGAGTCATTATCAGACACGCAAACTCATTACTTCTGTCTGTGGGGCAGTGCGAGATGTGTATGTCAAGAACTGTTCATACATATAACACCGAAGCAATTCCAAATGGAGCTTCCCGACATTCTGGAGATTTAGTGCATTGCCAAGTAACAGAAAGTGCTCAAGTAACATTAAACAAAACAGGAAAATGTACCATGCAAAGTGAATATTACCAATTATATTCTCGATTAAATTAGGTCAACAATGCGCTGGTGCCTCCATCTGATCGAGCGAGCCAATCTCCAGCCTCCCTCACCAGGACAGTAGTGAAGGAAATGAGAGAAATATAACAATGTTTCACGTTGTGATTGCCCACCTTTTAGCCACAACAACAAAAAACGAGGGAGCAGATTCAGTGCAGGATCTGGCTTCACAACAGCGGTGAAATAACGACGTCCACTCACTTTCAGGGAAAACTGTGAACAACTCACATTGTCCAGAATATGAATACACAGCGCAGGCTGTTTAATTCCCATGTTCTACTGCTGCCCCAACATACATACGATAATGTACCTTTCAAAGAGAGAGTTTGTAACTTTGGAATGACAGTGTCAGCTGTTTCCCTCGCTCTTACTGCCGCCCTTGGTCGTGTTCGGGCTGCAATTCTCATCTTACACGCGGTAGTTGAGTGTGCAATTCTCTGTTGTGGAAAAGCGGAGTGTTTTGGAGCAGAAAGATGTGAAGTTCGGATGCTTCTGGAGTTCTTGTTGAAAGGTTCGGTGACGCTAGGAAGATGGTTTGCAGACTTTTCCTCCTTTTCTGGGTGACGTTCTCAGCACTGCAGAGGTTCCTGTGAAGCGCTGCTCTCATGTTTTGGTACGAATTCATTTGGTTTCATTCCCGCTGCTTCCGTTTGTTGGGATTGCAGATTGGGTCCAATGGATGGAATCCGTGTATGAGTGCCCTGCTTCCATGAATTGTCTGGCTGTCTTGTGCTTGCCCTGTCCTATTATTGTTGTGCTATTCTAGTCGAATGTATGGCCTTTGCCGTTTGTACGTATTGCTACTAGGGACTGCTGGACTGACGCCCACACAAATTCTTTACTAAGAACCAATATCCACCCGCCTTCATTCGCAAATGCATGGCACGCAAAGTTCGCAACGTGGATTTGCTATGAGGTAATTTTTAAATCATGCTTCCCTGTGTTAAAAACAAATTCTGGAAAACGATATCCAGATTCTTCCGAACACTCGGACATATGACAGCACAGAAAACGAGGGCCTCACTCAGACAATAACTCACGAGAAAACAAGGTCAAATACCGCATCATGTGCAGTTCAAACGTGGTTGACGAGATTCCACGCATGGACTGCACGAAACACGACATAGGAGAAAGAGGCTGACAACTAGAGAGCTGCATTCATAATTTCATCTGGACTGTAAAAACGCCTCAGACAGCTGTTCCTTGCAGTTATGCACAGAATATTGAATGTCTCTGATTCCAGGGCTTGGAATTCGGATGATATGACAGTCTGCAGCACTGGTTACTTCCTTGTGTGAGGTAACTCCTGAGGGAACACATGTCACACTCTGTTGCTCTGCAGTGTGTTGCAACGATTCTGAGTATTAATTAAGCCCCCCTCACTGTAGTTAATTTCCATTTTCATCACTGCCAACCTTCTTCAAAGCAAAGCACGCACTTGCTTTTTTCAGACTTCTGATATCCCGCTTTCATCCCGCTTTTTACCTAATCATATTTCTGACTTTACAATCTATGTCATAACAGGTTGGCAACTGCAGAATGAGCTTTGTTCCGTTCTCCACTGATGTTGAGAGTAGTAATACAACATATTCGAGTAGGACTTGATGCGCTGGCGGGTGGTGTATTCGCGGCATTATGGCTTCTTTTTTTCGTTTTCGGTCGACCATTTCGAGTTCATTGCGCAGACTTCTGAAGAAGACTTTTTGGAGTCGTAATGGTAACTGTGTTTTCTCTCAGAATACAGACGTAGCTTTATTTCTGTTCTCTTATAATTGATCTTCTTCTGATCTTTACAAGTGAAATAGGGTGCATTACTATTGCCCGTTTTTAGTTTCAAAATCAATAGAAACATGAAGGAGACAGTATCAAAGAACATAAAGTTCTGAGTTGTTAAGATAATTTTTGCAGCAATGGTGGACATGAAGGTCAAATTAAGATAACGGTTCAAGAACATTTAGTCTGAAAGTGGTATGTGACTTTAGTTCCAAATATATGTTTCCGTTCTTCCAGTACATCTTTTTGAATCCCAGAAAACATCGATTGTTTTCTGTATTCACTTTGTTTCGCGATATCTGTCTTCTGGTCGACCAGGGACAATTGGAATTTGAGTCTGCATTGAATAAGATTTCGCTCTTTCTTTCGAAAAGCAAACCTGTGCATTATGTACCACTTATCATGCTGATGGCTAAGAAGTTCAAAATGAATTACGGTTTATGGATCGTGAGCAAGAATGAAGTGATCCACTGGCGAGCAGATATCACCACGCCCTATTCCTACATCGGGCCTGAACGGTCCATTGGCAGAGTCTGCAGAAAGGAAATGTCTAAGTGAACTAGTCCTTTGTTCAGTTTGATTTGATATCAATGGTAGTGCTGTTTTGGGGCAGATATGTGTCAACATCTCTGACGTTAGAGTCAAAGTTTAAGTCACATCTACTCCATGGAGTGTCTTCTCATACCGGAACATGCTGACATGAAAACATCTAGCTCTGATCGCAAAGGTTTTTACATTAAACTGGGAGTATGTTTAACTAAGCAATTCAGACAGCCAAGATGAATAACTGGCATTTGGTTCTTCAAGCTGAGCTCTCCACACCAACTGCTCCAACGAAGGCCGTGGATAAGATCCCCATCGATTATTTTGGTCAATTTTAGCCTCAACAACAACCTATTGTTCTGAACAATGCTACACCACAAGCAGAGGGCTAAGTCTGATTTTCATCGTTAATTTTCAAATTCAGTTCTTAATGCACAGTTTCTTACGAATGTGGACAGCAGAAGACCGTTAACATTCCATTTCTAATATTTCCAGAAAATTCTACTCCGCTGATATCGCCTTGCCTTATCACACCTCAAGCCAGGAACCTGGATTAGTCGAGCTCCTTTCCACACATGGAGTTGCTTTTTCTAATTCATTGACTGCTGATATAATAGATTATTGGCCTTGAGAGTCAGCTGTAAATTAGGTTGAAGTTTCTCAGCTTGACTTTCAACTGATCCTAAAAAAAATCATCACCTGCAGGTACATGTATTGCATTGCTTCTTGTTTTGATTAATTCCACCTCCCCCCCTCCCCCACCCCACGAACATCGAAATTTCACGATAGTTCGACAAGTGTTTTGAAACTGATTCGTGTTGGAAGTTGGTGGCTTTTTGTGTCTCGACATATAATCTATTCAATTTGACGTCTTGAAATTACTTCGGATTCTTCACAGTTGAAAACTTACTTTCGATTGAATGCAAAGCTCAAGCTCCACGAAATCGAAATTCTGCAAAGGAATTAATGACTTTTAAAAGATTAAACGCTGCAAAGACGATTAGAACCTGCGCAGGGGACCACATTTAATTCCAAATCCAACGTCTTAACTTCTCAGCCATCAGATCTGCACCAAAATTGCCAATTTTCATAGTAAAAGAACTGAATTCATGAAATACGTAATTTGTTTGAAGAACTAATTGTCAAGACCCAAAGATTTCGCCAAATCCTTTGCAGAGACCCAGACGAACGTTACCTTAGCAGATTGACAGGCTTTCACCGCAAACTAGATTCTGACACAGCTGAAGTTGTGGGAATGATTCTTCATCGAATTTTAGAGTCACGGATGTACACCACATGAAGAGAGGATCGTTGTCTCACTGTGTCCGATCGATTTTGACTCAATTGCTCATCATCCGGTGCCAACGTTGTGTTTTAATATTCATCGAAATATGGTATTAGAAATATTGATGCTAAGTCCATACACACTAGCTACATTCGTAAAAAAAATCGGAATTAGAAAGAATGATGAACCAATTTACAGGAATGGATCCAGCAACTAATCCGTAAGTTCTGACATCAGGTAATGAACTTGTGAGCACAAGAGAGGAGGATTGACCGAAGATTTGCAACTTGAAATCGTCTTGACGAAATTATTTGCAAAGTTTTTGCGGTTGTTCTAGAGTCATCGAGTCCTTGAGCAATACAGCATGGAAAGTGGCCCTTCTTTCCAAGTTGACCATGGTGGACAGTTATCCTAAATTAATAGGTCCCATTTGCCAACATTTGGCCTACATCCCTCTAAATCTTTTTACTCATATATCCATCCAGATGCCATTAAATGATACAGTTGTACCAGTCTCCAACAATTTCTCTGGCAGCTCATTCTGGACACGACTGAAAAAGTTGCCCCTGACGTCCCTTTTAAATCCTTACCCACTAATCAAAAAACGATGTTTTCTAAATTTTGACTTCCTCACCAGCAGGAAACCACCTTGACGAGTAAACCTATCCATGTCCCTCATGATTTAATAAATAGCAAGGATTTGACTTTATCATACTTGTCAGGTGGGAAATGTGTGGAGATTATTTATCGAAGGTTTGAAGTAGAAAGTCTGATGTACAGATTTTTAGAATTGCATCTTGGAGAAGTTTTTAATAAGTCATTGAAGTTTGGTAGCAGTTGTAGAAGTCTGTTGTGAAAGCTGCAGAAGGATTTCAGGGCTCACTTCGACCGCACTTGGACTACAGTATGAGGAATTATAATCCTCAATTTAGGAAAGATACTAATGCCATATGAGTAATACCACGAAATGTGATTAGCCTTGATATGATGTGTGAACGTTAGTCCTGTGAATTGAAATTGGGCAAATTCGTTCTTTTTTTTAACAGATTCAAAACAAGAGAGGCAATCTCATTGAGAGTTGCAAAATATTTGAAGAGATAAACAGGGTGGTGCAATTAAATTTTGTTCCCTCATTGGTGAATCTAGAAGCAGGAGAGGACAATTTTAAAATGAAGCGTTGTGATTTATGACCAGGATGAGAACTATTGATTTTTTTCTTCGCCTTGAAAAGTCTCGCTATTCAGCACAATAGTGAGCCTTGAATATTTGGTCTTTGAATGCATCACTATCAGCCTGACCCGCCGACACTTACTGCATCACTATAGACCTTACCCCTCACACTTACCCCCTTCCTATCAGCGTGAACCCCTCAAAATTACTGCATCACTATCCATCTGGCGCCCTCACATTTACTGCGCCACTTTCACTTCGAGACCTTCATTTTGACTGCGTCATTATCAGCCTGACTGCCAAACACTTACTTTGTCACTATCAGTCACGCCCTTACACTTCCTATGTTACTATTACCCTGACTCCTTACACTTACTGTGTCACTATCAGCCTGCCTCCATCACACTTATTATGTAAGTACCAGACTGACGCCTCTCACTTACTGTATCACTACAACACTGCTTCCTCAAACTTACTATGTCACTATCACCTTGACCCTCTCACATTTACTGCGCCACCATCACACTGACCACCTCACACCTACTGCATCACTTTGAGCTTCAACACTCACACTGACAGCATCACTAACAGCCTGACCCCCTCATGCTTACTGCATTGGTATCTCTCTGATCCACTCAGAATTACTGCGTCACAATCACTCTGACCCCCTCATACTTAATGCGTCACTATCCCTCTGGCACCCTCATACTGCCTGCATCACTCACACCCTGACACATGCGCACCTACTGCATCCCTATCTGCCAAACGCCACTCACTAACGGCGTCAGTCTCTCTCTAACCTGCTCACACTTAAGGCATCACCATCACCTTGACACTCTCTCACTTAGTGCATCAATATCAGCCTGACCCCCTCACGCTTACTGCATCACTACCAGCCTGATCCCTTCAAATGTACTGTGTAACTATCAGACTGAACCACTCATACTTACAACATCACTATCACCTTGTCCCCCCAAACGTAGTGAGTCCAGAACACACTGAACCTTTCACTCTTCTTGCATCACCTTCAGCCAGACCCTGCACACATTTCCTGTGTCACTCTCAATCTGACAACCTCAAAGTGTCTGCGTCACTGTCACCCTGAACACGTCACACTTACTGCATGGGTGTCTACCTGAAACCTCACGCTTATTGCATCACTATCATCCTGAGCGGCTCACACTTACTGCATCATTAGCACATCAACACTCTTACCTTTCATGCGTCACTATCGGCCTGACACCTCACACGTACTGCATCACTATTAGCCTGACCCGCTCACACGTTCTGCGTCACTACTACCCTGACCCCCTCACAATTGCTGTGTCGCTATTAGCCTGAGCCCCTCACTATCACGCTGATCAAGCTCACAATTACAGCATCACTATCAACCTGACCCCCTCACACTTTCTCTGTCATTATCACCCTGACCCTCTCACACGTAATGCGTCACGGTCACACTGAGACACTCACATTTTCTGCGTCGTTATCAGCTGGACCCGCCGGCCCACAGCGTCACTATCAACCTGGCCCCTCACACGTGCATGCCTCAATATCAGCGTGAACCCCTCATACTTACCGCATCACTGTCCATCTACCATCCTCACACTTACTGCACCAGTTTCACCTTGACATCCTCATTTTTACTGCGTGACTATCAGCCTGACAGCCACACACATATTGCATCACTCTCAGTGACGCCCTCGCACTTCCTATTATAATATCACCCTCACTCCTAAAACCTACTGCGTCACTATCAGCCTGACTCCATCACACTTTTTGTGTCAGTATCAGACTGACGCCTCACGCTTACCATGTTACTAAAACACTGCCCCATCACACTGATTGCGTCACTAACAGCCTGACCCCTCAGATGGACTGCGTCAATATCATCCTGACCCACTCACACTTTTTGTATCAGTTTCAGACTGACGCCTCGCACTTACTATATGACTAAAACTCTCCCCCCCCCACTGACTGTGTCACTCTCAGCCTGACCCCTTAATACTTACTGCGTCAATATCAGTCTGACCCCTCAGACTTACTGTGTCACGATCAGCCTGACTACATCACATTTATTGTGTCAGTATGAGACTGACGCCTCACACTTATCTTTTCACTAAAACACTGCCCCGTCACATTGACTGTGTCATTATCAACCTGACCCCCTCACACTTACTGCTTCACTATCGCAATGCCTCTCTCTCACTTACGACGTCATTTACACCCTGACACCCAACACTTGCTGTGGCACTATCATACTGAGGGCCGTACACTTACTGTCACTGTCATCCTGACCCCTTACAATTACTGCGTCACTATCACACTGGTATCTCACACCCACTGTGTCACTATCATCCTGAGCCGCTTACTCCTATTGTGTCACTATCACTTTGACCCCAACACACGAACTGCATCAATATCAGCCTAACCATTTCACACATACTGCGCCACCACCAGGCTGACTCCCTCACATATACTGAATCACGATCAGGCTTACCCACACATGCTTACTGCGTCACTGTCACCCTGACTCCCCACTCTTACTGCGTCAAGATCATTGTGCCCCCTACACTTACAGCGTAACTATCATCCTGACAACGTCACACTTACTGCGTCAAGATAAGCCTGATCCCTCAAACTTAATGCGTCACTATCAGCTTCAACACTCACATTTACTGCGTCACTTCTAGCACTACCCCTGCACACTTACTGCATCCCTAACCGCCTTAACCCCTCGCATTTACTTCATCACTATCAGCCTGTGACACTCACACTTACAGCTTTATTACAACCTGGCCCTGTGAGTGCATCCTCATCAATGTCAACCTGACCCCTTGCCCATACTGCGTCACTATAAGCCTGGACCTTCAAATGTTCTGCGTCACGATCACACTGACATCTCACACTCACTGCGTCACTATCACCCTGACCCCTCACAATTACTGCATCACTACAACCTGACCCCCTGAAAGCATCTGCGTCACTGTCACCCTGACCCCATCACATTTCCCATGTCACCATCACAATGACAAATTCACAAAGTCTGCTTCACTGTCATCCTGACATCTCACACTCACTGGATCACTACCATCCTCCCCCTCATACTGACCTGTCACTATCATCCAAAGCCGCTCACACTTATTGCGTTCCTATCACTCTGCTCCCAACACACTTACTGCGTCAGTATTAGCCTGACACTCGCACACTTCCCGCATCACTATCAGACTGACCTCTCACAATTTCACCATGTCTATCAGTCTGACTCCTCACATTTCCTGCATCACTATCACCCTGTCACTTAACACTTACTGGCCAGTATTAGCCTGACGCCCTGAACATACTGCATCAATATCAGCCTGAACACTCACACTTACTCTGTCACCATCACGCTGACCCCCTCACACTCACTGCGTCACTATCACCCTGTCTCCTCACACTTCCTGCGTTAGGATCACTCTGACTCACCGACACTTACTTCATCACTATCAGCTTGACCCCTCACACATACTGTGACACTATCAGCCTGACCCCACCACACTTGCTGCGTCTCTATCAGCCTGACCCCCTCACACTTACTGCTTCACTATCAGACTGACCCCTCACACTTACCACATCACTAACAGCCTGAAACCTCACACTTACTGCGTCACTATTCCCCTACCACCCCACTTTTATTGGCCACAATCAGCCTGACGCCCTCAAATTACCAAGTCACTACGAGCCTGAATGCACACATTTACTCCCTCACTATCACCCTGACTGTCTCACACTCACTGCGTCATTCTCTGCCTGACCCCATCACACTTACTACGTCACTATTACCCTTTCCCCTCCCACTTTATGCGTCAGGATGAGCCTGACACAGTAACACTTACTGCATCACTATCAGCCTGATCTCCTTCCAATTACTGCGTCACTATCAGCCGGACCACTCACTCTTACTGCGTCAGTGTCAAACTGACCCCTCACATGAAGTGCTTCCCTATCACCCTGACCACCTCACACTTACTGCATCACTATTCATCTGATCCCTCAGACCTACTGCATCACTATCACTCTGACCCCCCTCACTGTGCAACTATCGGCCTGATCCACTCACACAGTCTGCGTCACTACCACGCTGACACCTCACCCTCATTGTGTCACTATCATCCTCACTCCATCACACTTATTGAGTCACTGTCAGCCTGATCCCCTGTAATGGAAAATTATCATTTTTTGTGAAATTTGTGAAAGCATGGTTGAAACAAAGAAGGATGGACCGAACTTTGCAAAAAGACAAAAAAAATGTAAAGTTCAACCTAATTTACAACTGACTCTCAAGGCCAATAATCTATTATATCAGCAGTTAATGAATTAGAAAAAGCAACTCCATGTGTGGAAAGGAACTCGACTGATCCAGGTTCCTGGCTTGAGGTGTGATGAGGCATGATGATATATAGTATAAAGGGAATATGTGAAAACCGTCAGGCGTCCATTTTATGAGGCGTCTTGCAAAAGTGTCGGGTCCATTCTGCAAATTTCAAAAATAAACTTTTTCTTTGCTCTTGGTAGCATTTGCGTCGAGTCGGTTGAAATTTATCGTCAATAAACTCGGGGGCTCGCCTGGGACTCTGCAAATGTGTCAGATTTTGAAGATTCCCAGGAGGTGTACGTGCCACTGCCTTGAAGGTCTTTCACTTCATTTCGACCGCTGAATTGGCCCCTTTGTGTGAGAGGACTGGGGATAAGTGGATCGCCCCAGAGTCGCGGTAAGAATTGTGGCTAAATCCGAAATAGAGACTCGTTTGAAGAGAATAGACGAACCAGGAAGAGGGACCAGTGAACTCACGTGCGGTATTCGAGTAAAACTCAAGGGATATGGATTGCCGTCTCTAGAGAGTTTAAGACACAGCAAGATTAACAGTGGTTTGAGACTTGGAGCCACCATGGGCAGCGTTGGAGTCACCAAAGCTGTACCGGTTACGTGGGTTCTTGGTTTTTGAAAACCAAGGCAATGAGGCGATCGTGCCCAATGAGAGGGGACCTCCGGAGGTAAAAGCAAGTTATATTGGCAAAGAGAAGATTATGGTATCGGGAGAGAGAGAGAGATAGACAGATAGACAGACGGAGAGACAGACAGAGAGAGATGAACACTTTTCTAATATCCATGAAAATTGGCTTCAGCAAGTGCAAACAAAAAGAGGGTCGACAGACAACTGGGAATGGTCAGGAAAAAATACAATATATGCTAAATAATTATGGCCCAGTTTCTGTAAAACTGTTAAAAATGTAAATCAAGGAATGTGTTTTTCTGGAGTAAGTTTTAATAATATTCAGTTGCAAATGCTGAGGTCACCGTTGGAGGAGAGAAAGAAGGAGAAACGGAACGGTAAAATAGAACCTGTGATTTGGAGTGCTTATCACATGTTGAAGGCTTAGCCTGATTTCAGGGAAAGAAAATCTCGAAATAAAGATAGATCAAGTACACGTACAAACACCAGCGCACATGCACACACACACAGAAAACAACCTAATGAAGCTGGACAGTGTCTTAAGACTGGATCAGATCCTGACCTTAATGGGTGCCCTCGAAGAGCGACAGCCCCCCTACGAGATCCACTTCAAGAAGATTCCAAGTCAACGGTCGCCGCCTCAGGGTCTGCTGAATCACCAATAGCATATCGTACCCACAATCAGTTGAAGCAAGAATCCCTAAAGAAGTCGAGACAATGTCCCAGTACCTTAAGCGCCTCACGGAAGTCGATAATGTCTATTGTGGACTGATACCACCCAACGACATACCGACGGCAGAGATCCCACCGTATGAGGCACACCGGAGGAGCAGCTTCATCAATGGAATGAAGTACGAAACAACAAAATAGGTAATAATATACATGTATTACCTGGGACACGGGAAAGTTGAATTAGATAGAACAATACGTGATACATGCTGAAAAACTACTGGGTCAAGAGAACCATAACCGGAAATTAAAGATGGAACAGCAATCACATGAACCTCAGCTTATTTTGATGCAAATGGTCGTTCAGCCATTGGAGGGTGGGACTATGGGAAAAGAGAGAGGCATAGGTGGAGTTCACAAAAGAGGAAGGGATCGCGAAAGCGCGCTTGTAGATATAGATCTGTCTGGTGCTTTTTTTGCGGAGCAATGGACCACTGGTCAAGACAGTACCCGCACAGACAGCCTCAATTGGTCCTGGAGGCTGGACAGCATGGTGACTGACAGGGGACGACTGAGGTTGAGCTACAGGTTAACCTCTTTCCTTTATACCTGGCAACGAAGAATCCCTAATACTATCACTTCTACTAACCTAACGGGCACTGAGATATATCCCAACTCTATATTGAACATTGAGATTGCGAAGTGTGGACAATATGTTCAATATAACAATGATGCGTATATGTCGATGCCTACCTCTATGTTGTATTTGGAGGCTACACCAGTTACCTTTTTGGTAGATACATTGCCAGCATATTGACTCCTCAAATCAAGACAGTTCAGAGAGTTGACACCAATAAAGATGAATAGAATGTTCCTGAGCTCAATGGAGGCATCAGGCGTCGTGATATGAGAGAGTTTTACCGCACCCATATCGTGTGAAATAAGTAATGTGTATCCATTCTAATTCTCAATTTTGTTAGTGGAATTCTGTCCTTTACATTTGATGGATCGGGGTCTCATAGTGAGACTGGGGTTGTATTTGCTCAGTACTCCGACGGGCTTGCAGGTAATTCAAAGGGAGAATTCACAAGTGTAAACTGTAAAATACAACCCAAGGACCCTGGTGTATGTCTATGAGTGGCGATTAAGCCAGACAGCAATGAGTTCAGTGAGCAAATCACTCGCCCTGGAAGCAGGTAACCATGTTAATCCTATTAACACCGATTTTTTTTTGCGGGAATATGCGGCACTGCACAACACACATACACCACGATAGCCCTGAGAAACCATAAGAGAAGTATTGGTTCAGGAGATTGGTTAAACCAGGTCAGTTATTATTGTGCGAATTTTACTGAAGGGATGACAGATGTGCAGTCAGTGTGAACTTATGTAAAGTACCTGCGACGGCAAGTAAACTCTATATTTTTGATGTGGAAGGCTATGCTCCTCGCGTGTCACTGGCGAAGGTGAGCAGTGACTGGTGGCAAGATTTGGGGCCATGGGGACTAAAGGCATAAAGAACGAAATGTTGGGTCTTCTGGGACGAGTTGGGTATGTGGTTCAATGCAGATGTGTGGACATATAGGAAGAAATTAATTTGTCAAATTCAGGCAATAGAACAGTCGAGGTAACCCCCTATAGCCCTGAAGAGCCTAGAAGGCTGGCCTGGCGTTTCCCAAAGATAAACTTCTCAGACCCAAGATTAATAACGGTCCCTACTGAATTACGGGTAAAAGGCAAACATGATGTGGGTCATATACGAGATTGTGAACCAATACGAGTAACCACGAAGTCAGAGTATCGTCCTGGCAGAGCACAATACTCGTTAAAACCCGAGGCCATGGATGTAGTTACTCCAGTCTTTCAATCCTTCCCAAAGGCTAGAGAGATAATCCCCTGTGTAAACTAACCGGTGAGAACTCCCATTTTTCTGATCAAAAAGGCAAAAATTCCAAGTGAACCAGAGGAATGGAGGTTTGTTCAAGACCTGCAGGCAGTCAATAACAGTGTTGTCCTGCGTGCATCAAATGTTCCCAAACCCTATACTGTATTAGCTCAATTTCCACCGGACAGTAAATGGTTCCCTGCTGTGGATTTAGCAAATACATTCTTTAGTGTAATGGTGCATCCAGATAGTCAATTCTGGTTCGCGTTTTCATTCAAAGGGAAGTCTTATGAGTTCACACGACTTTGTCAATGTTTTGTGAGTCACCCACCATATATAATGAGGCTCTACGCAGGAGTCTGGAGACTCTTGTTTTAACCCCGGGTCTGCGCTTCTGCAATCTGTAGACGATTGCTGAATAGTAGCACCGACAGAGGAACAATGTGAGAAGGATTCCCTTGCATTGCACGAGGGAAGGGCACAAAGCCAGTCTCGCAAAGCTTCGATTTATGCAACAACAGGTGAAGTTCTTCTGTCACTTAATATCTGAACAAGTGAACACCAGGAGAAGGTCAAGTCAGAGTGCAAGTAATTCAGCAAATTCCAAGGCCTCACATGAGGAAACAATTGCTATCCTTTTTGGATTTACGCTCCTACAGAAGAACGTTTATCCCACATTACACAAATCTAGAGGCGCCCTGAAGTGACATGGCCCATAGAAAAGGGTAGCAGAACCAAGGGCCGTTGCAATGGATCCCAGCGGCCGAGTTGAATTGAAAAAGACGTTTCAAAGTACACCTACACTGGGGATTCCGAATCAAAACAAGCCTTCTGTCAAATGGGAGATGAAAAACATGAGTGCATGACAGCTGTGTTGTTGCAGGATCATGGTGGAAAATTCAGGCTGGCAACTTATGTTTCGGCTAAGCTTGACCTCGTAGCGGCAGGATTGCGTAAATGACTGCGAGCTGTGGTTGCTATATAATGGGCTATGGCGACTTAACCAAACTGATCGCACATGCAGTATCCTTACTGCTTTCGAGCAAAAGACAGCACATACGTCGGCAGCACGTTGACTCAGATACAATACTGTGTTATTGGAGATGCCTAACATTGCAATAAAACGATATAACGTCCTTAATGCTGCTAATCCTCTCACTAGAGAAGGAGACGGAGACCCACATGATTGTATCGCTGTAATTAATGAAACGTGCTGCCGAGACAAGACTTGCAGAATTCACCACTTCAGAATACAAATATGGCGTTTTTTTTTGTGGATGGTCAGCATTCAGGAGCAAGGAGATAGGCCAGAATTGTATTGGGGATGCTGTAGTAACTACTCATGAGGAATTCAAAGCAGGATCACTCCCTTCTCAACTGTCGGCGCAAGCAGCGGCGCTGGCTGCATTGACTGAGGCATGTAAATTGGCTAAGGGAAAGACAGCAAATATTTAACCGATAGCAGATACACATTCGGAGTTGCACATGATGTTGGAACCCTATGGAAATACAGGGACTTCTTGACCTTCACCGAAAAGCCCACCACACACCGTGATCAGATTTCCGACCTCTTGGAAGCGGTCCTATTGCCTAAATCAATCGCTGTGTGTAAATATGAAGCCCACACGAAAAATAACGATTCCGTTTCTCAAGGAAATGCAAGGGCAGACTCAGCGGCAAGGACGGCAGCCCAGCAGCCGGTAAATGATCAGTTTGACATGGGAATGACAAAAATCCTTACCCCAACAGCAGACGTACGGGAGTCACAGTCGAAGTCCAGGCTTGAAGACACGTTTGAGTGGGAAAAAGCAGAGTGCAATTTGAGGTAAGGGGTATGGTGTGGCCCCAATGTTAAACCTTTTCTACCACGATCATTATTTCCATTCTATGCCAAACTGACACACGGTAAGGAACATGTGTCAAAAGAGGGGAGATATGACAGCATTTCAGCACAGTGGTACACTGAGGGATATAATCATTACTTCCAGAAATATTGTGGACGATGTGTTATCTGTGCCACAATAATGTGGGGAGGGGAATACAGATGAGTCATGTAGCACTTCCGAAACCCCAAAAACAATTTGAACATTTGCAACTGGATTTTACCGAACTAACACCCTGTGAAGGAAAAAGGTATTGTCTGGTAATAGTTGATATGTTTTCCAAATGGGGGCAAGCGTTCCCCATGGCAAAACAGAATGCCAGTGCCATAACCAAAGCTTTCCTAGCTGAAATAATTCTGAGATGCAGCATCCCTGGGAGGTTTAGTAGTCCCAAGGTTTGTGAAGGTTTGTAGCTCAGGTTGAGGTTTAGGGTGTAGGTTTGCTCGCTGAGCTGTAGGTTTGATATCCAGACGTTTCATTACATGGCTACGTAACATCATCAGTGGCGACCTCCAAGTGAAGTGAAGTGAAGATGTTGTCTCCTGCTTTCTATTTATATGTTTGTTATGGATGGGGTTCCTGGGGTTTGTGGTGATATCATTTCCTATTCATTTTCTGGGGGGTTGACAGATGGTAAATCGATCTATGTGTTTGTTTATGACGTTGTGATTGGAGTGCGAGGCCTCTCGGAATTCTCTGGTGTGTATGCATATAGAGCAAACCGACAGACACTGACCATATACTTAACTACACCAGCAACCATCCCAACTCGCATAAAGGAAGCTGTATCAGAACACTATTCCAACGAACCACCACACATTTCAGCACAGACGAACTTCGGAAAACAGAGGAGAACCACCTATAAAACGTATTCAAGAAGAACAGATAATTAAAAAATACAGTCCAGATTCCTCAGGAACAAACCACGACAAGTAGACCTAACACAGCCAGAAACCCTATCTACCTTTTCATACATCAATGAAGTCTCAGAAGTGGCAGCCAGACTATTAAGACCCCTCGGAATCACACCAACAGTCTCAAACAAAACTAACTAATTTAAAAGACCCAGTACAACCCATGGACAAAACCAACGTCATATACAAAATTCCATGCAAGGACTGCCACAAACAATACGTCGGACAAACAGGAAGAAAGTTAGCCACCAGGATACACGAACACCAGCTATCTACAAAAACACAAGACCCTCTCTCCCTCGTAGCCCTCCACACGGATGAAATTTAAACACCATTTCGACTGGAACAATACATCTATCCTGGGACAGGCTAAGCAAAGACATGCCAGAGAATTCCTTGAGGCCTAGCACTCCAACCACACCGCCATAAAAAAGACATATACCTAGATAGCATCTATCACCCCCTCAGAAAACGAACAGGAAATGGCATCACCACAAACCCGAGGAACCCCATCCTGGACAAACATATATCTAGAAAGCAGGAGACAACAGTTTCTCTTCACTTGGCGTTCGTCACTGATGATGTTACGTTGGAACATAGAACAAATTAAAAATACAGGGCAGTACAGGCCCTTTGGCCCTCGATGTTGCGTCGATCCAAGCCCACTTAACCGACACTAGCCCACTAACCTCCATATGCCAGGTAATGAAACGTCTAGATATCAAACCTACAGCTCAGCGAGCAAACCTACACTCTAGGCTTAGTAGTGACAGTGGGACACCATTTGTCCATAATGCCCTACAGCAGATTAGTGAGTATTTGGGAATAAACATGGGATAACACTGTGCCTACCACCAAACGAGCGGTAGGGCAGCGGAAAGAGAAAATTCTACCTTAATAAATATATTGAGAAAATGCTGTGAGGAACTAGGGATGACATGGACAAAGGCACTTCCAATTGTGCTAATGTGTATGAGATCTAGGAGGTGAGGGAGAGCTAACCTTAGCCCGTTTGAAATTTTGTTTGGTAGGCGGCCAAACACAGGAATTGTCCCGAGACGGAAGGGAAGCCAGATAACAGGCCACTGTGAGGATGAGATGTTGTGTTACTGCATGAAACTCTCTACACTTCTGTCCCAAATACAGAATCAAGTGAAGACAGCACTACCCCAATCAGCAGAAGGGAAGATGTACGATCTATAACCTGGAGCCTGAATGGTGGTGAAAGACTTCAGGAGGGAAAACAGGAAGGCGAAGAGGTGGCTGGGACCGTTTCAAGTACGTCTTACAGCACAGATAGCTGTTAAGGTCGCTGGAACAGCCACGTGGCTACACGCCAGCCCTTACAAACTTGCAGCTGGGACTGAGGAGACATCGCACAACACCAAAGCCAATTTAGAGAAAGTATTTATTAGAAGACTTAAGCAAATGTGGGGCTGCCCCAGTTCACACTGTTGGCAAGCACCCTGGTAGGACTATTCATAAGGGCAGGGGCGTCTGGGATGCAGCAGCTGACGGTAATCTTAACTGATCGGACGAAGTGGATCTTTAAATGCGACCCATAGCCGTTCAGTAACAAGGTCGACTATAAATTGGATAATTAAGATTTATGCAGGGATCCATGCCGCGCTGGTGACTGGCATTTAGTAGTAGCCACCACAGCAAAAGGGGCACCTGACATGGGAAATAGATATTCTATGATCAAAGTAAGACTCAGAAGAGCAATGAGGGAGTCTCGTGGTGTGGAATAGATAGATCCTTCTCTGACATCTGTAGACAGGTGAATATATTGGTGCAGTCGCCCCACCCCGCCCTCCGAGATGCAGTGCAGAATGTACTACAGACGATAGGAGCAGTGGGGCATGGCAACCAATCAAACCAGATCATGGACTAACCCCAAGCCGGGCAAAGGTCATTAATGACACACCCGAACGCGAAGGGAGACGGCCGTAGCGAGAAAGTGAATTTAAAGCAGGAGGGGAATTTGCCTGCTGTACATAAATGGCGTAAATGCGACGCCAGTAGGTTGGGAGCTGCGAAGGGCCATTGCTAGATGTGAAGGGAATAGAGCATGTGCTTTGGTCATAAGACAAAACGAGAGATTAGACGTTGGCTACACTTGTTGGATATGTTTGCACACAGCCCAAAGGTAGACTGCCCAGCAAATTACTGAGAGCCTGGTGTGAAATGCCAGCTGCCAGCTTCCACGGGAGGCGACTAGCCTGACCATGATAGTGGGGGGCAATTTGGGCAAATCTCGTGTCACCACCCGAGCTCCAGGCTAACTACAGCCCCAAGCCTGACACGCTACCATCCACAGCATTCCAGATAGTGGATTGCAGGAGAGAAACGTGTATTTGCACCAATCGGGGGAGACTCCTTTTGGGTATCTCCCAGTGTACCTTGATGCTGTACTTGAACAATGACTCTTGTACAGCAACATACACAAATGATACGACCATAAACATTGCTTGTTCCTTTATCAATGTTCAGACCATGAGCGGCATGGTGGCACAGTGGTTAGCATTGCTGCCTCACAGTGCTAAGAACCCGGTTTAATTCCCGCCTCAGGCGACTGACAGTGTGCAGTTTGCACATTCTCCCTGTGTCTGCGTGAGTTTCCTCTCACAGGCACCAGATGTGCAGGTAGGGTGAATGGGCCATGCTAAATTGTCCGTAGTGTTAGGTGTTAGGTAAATGTATGGGTGGGTTGCGCTTCGGCTGGTGTGTGTGGACTTGTTGGTCGGAAAAGCCTGTTTCCACACTGTAAGTAATCTAATCTAATCAGGATGGCAGGTATAATATGGGCAGGTGGCGAGAAAGGGTACCACCACTCCCCCGGGGAGAAAGGGGTGCTGCTACACCGCGATACTGTCCACCAACGCAACAGTGTTCGCCCTAAACAATTGCAGAACTCGAAGGGGCATCCCTCTGCATTGGAATGGATACACACTCGCAGAACATCCTCGCATATGGTGTATTCGCAAATGAGACAGAGGAAGGCCTAGCACTCATTACCACTGAGTTAATTGCGGTTAGGAAGCAGTGACACAAAATCGATTAGTACTAGACATCCCGACGTCCAAGAGAGGGGGCGTCTGCAAAACGTTAGGTACTTCGTGCTGTATTAATGTTCCTGATGAGTCCCAAAATATTACTGGTTTAATAAATGGTATAAAGGCAGCAAAATGACCGCCTCTACGAGCAGATGACTCCTCCTCCCGATGGCTCACGTCCCTTATTGAGGATGGGGGTAATGGACCCATATCATTCTACTAGTTGTAGGACTGGTCTTACTCATACTGCATTGAATAAGACCCTAGTTGAATACCTGCCTACGCCACTTGCTTATGAACGCAGTAGGATACGAAATGTTAAACTATCAGTGGCCCCAAAGAAGGAAGATCCGATTGCTTGTCCACACCCTACAGCGACGTTGACGAATGTGACGTGTGAAGATGGGCTGTGTATCGGGCAAACCAGGGAAATGGAAAAATCACCACAAAGCGTTATTAGAGTTAGGTGGTGTCTGAGGAAATGCCTGGTGTTCATAAATTATTTTTGATATATAGCTATCTGGCTTTTTTTTTTGGTTGTTGTCCTTGGTGTAAAATGGCAAAAATTTGGAAAATGTAATGGAAAATTAACAAAATTAACATTTACTGTGAAATCTGTCAGAGAATGTTTTGCAAAATTTAATACTTCGCTGAAATATGCAAACACTTTGCTGACTTCTGTGTCGAGAAGTCAGCTTGTCTTTGTGGAACTTTGCAAACATTTCACCAGGCCTTGCGAGCAGCCGAGTTCAGAAAAAAAGCTTCGGAAAACATAAAGACAATTATGTCCAAGGCATAGGAATGAGAAAAATTAGCTCGAATCTTTCCCAACACTTGTCCTTGAGCATGTGCTAAGAATAGTATAACACGAATATGTGAATTTTGTTCACAGCCCTTACATAAGGCAATTTTGCCAAGGATATTGGCCGCTCTGCATGCACAGGTTGAAAAATAAAGCCTTTCCTTTGCTCTTGCTAGCAGTTGATTCAAGTCGATTAAATTTCCACGACAGGTGTCAGGGTGTCAGGCAGTGGGAGAATTGTTGGGTATCTGTGAATGGGAGAATTGTTGCACAGTGCTATTACATTGGAAAATTAGTACAAATTGCCTATTCATTAAATAATTTTTGCAGAACACCTCTAAATGGAAGAATAGGGGCAGGGAATCATTGAGAAGGAAGAATTTTGCAAGCAGCAGTAATGTCGAGATTCGAGTCTGCCACCAAGAAATGAAAAACAAACATTGGAGCAGGGAAGCCAATACGTGGAGGAAGTGTATCAGGAAACAACGCAATGGGACAATTGACGCAGGGCATCAATAATGGGAGAGTTTGTGCCGATGTCACGCAAGTAGAGAATTGGTGGAAGACGTGGGACAACTGGCGCTGAGTATTATTAAATGTGGTAGAGGTGCAGTTGCTGATGAAAAGAAGATTCGTGCAGGATTCGAAAATGGGAGAATGGTGCACGGACGTGAAGCTGTGTTTGGGACAATTGTTGCACGAACCACAAAATGGAAAAATTGCACAATGGAACTTTAACAGCGAATTGGGGTATGGCACCACTATCTCAGAGAGTCAGAGTCGCGTTCCCCACACTGGGAGAAGTTGGTTTGGGTATCAATGAACATGAGAATTGTTTCAGGGCAATATTGAATTCGAGAATTGGTGTGGGGTGCTTAAAGCATGCAGAGTTGGAACAGAGCATAGTTAAATGGGAGAACACGGGCAGGAATCAGTAAGTCGGAGAAATGTTGTAAAGTGCAGGAAAGTGGCGCGAAATTAATGAAAAACCTTTGAGCAGTAAACCATTATGTGGAAGATGTTTGTCAGGAAACAGCAAAACAGGAGAGTTGGGGCAAGGCAATACTCAGTGGGAGAGTTTCTTCAGTTCATGACGAAAGGTTGGATTAGTGCAGAATTGGCAATTTGAGAATTTGATGCAGTAAACGCCAAAATTGGAGAATTACAGCAGTGGACCACGACATGGGAGAATCATTCCAGCTACATAGTTAATGGAAGAAGTGGTGCGGAGTGGACCTAAATTAGATATTTGGTACAAGTCACCATTAAAATGTAGAATTAGAGTAGGGCACTCCTAAATGCGAGATTTGATCTCGGGCATACGAAAATGAGAGATTTATAATGGGATATGAGGAAATAGCAGAATTAGTATCGTTATATGAAGAAGCAGGAGAATTCAGTGTTGGAGTATGAGGAAATGGGAGAATAAGTATAGGGGTATGAGTAAATGGATCTGCAACAAGATCTCACGTCTCTTAAACTCAATCCCCCGTTAATGAAAGCCAAAAACACCATATGCTTTCTTAACAACCCTGTCCACCTGGGTGGAAATTTTAAGGGATCTATGTACCTGCACACCAAGATCCCGCTGTTCCTCCACACTTCCAAGAATGCTGCCTTTAGTCCTGTACTCAACTTTCAAGTTCGATCTTCCAAAATGCATTTATCCAGTTTGAATTCCATCTACCACCTATCAGCCCATCTCTGCATCTTGGCAATGTCGTGCTGCAGCATGCACAGTCCTGTATACTGTCAATGATACCTCCAAGCTTTGTGTCCTCTGCAAACTTGCTAACCGATCCTTCAATCTCCTCATCCAAGTCATTAATAAAAATTGCAACGTGTAGAGGCCCAAGAACAGAGCCCGTGGAACACCACTCACCACTGACTTCCAGGCAGAATATTTTCCTTCCACAACCACTCGCTGTCTTCTGTCGACCAGCCAATTCTATATCCATACAGCTACATTTCCCTGTATCCCATTCCTCCTGACATTCTGAACGAGCCTACCATGGGGAATCTTATCAAATGCCTTGCTGAAGTCCAGAGACACAACATCCACCGCTCGACCCTCATTAACTTTTCTAGTAACATCCTCAAAATACTCAATAAGATTCGTGTGGCATGACCTGCCCCACACAAAGCTGTGCTGACTGCATTTAATCAAGCCAAGCTCTTCCAGATGGCCATAAATCCTATCTCGCAGAATCCTTTCTAACACCTTGCAGATGACAGACGGGAGACTAACTGGTCTGTAATTTCTGGGGATTTCCCTATTTCCTTCCTTGAAGAGAGGAATTACATTTGTCTCTCTCCAGTCCTCAGGTACGAATCCGGTGGAGAGCGAGGATGCAAAGATCTTCGCCAGCGGCGTAGCAATTACATTTCTCGCTTCCCATAGCAGCCGAGTCAAATCTGCTCTGGCCCTGGCGACTTGTTAATATTAATGTTTGTCAAAATTTTCAACACATCAGCTTCCTCAATCTATCTGTTGCAGCAGGATTACCTGCTCCTCAATGGTTTCATTCACTACAAAGTCCTTTTCTTTTGTAAAGACAGAAGCACAAAACTCATTTAGGGCTTCCCCTCCCTCATTCGACTCTATCCACAAGTTCCCTATGCTATCCCTGATCGGCCTACTCTTTCTTTGATCATTCTCTTATTCCTCACATATGTGCAAAATGACTTTCGATTCTCCCTAATCCTTCCTGCCAAGCCTTTTTTCTGCTCCCTCCCGGCTCTCCTCAGACCATTTTTGAGCTTTTTACTCGCCTGCCTGTAATCCTCTCGAGCTGAGCAAGACCCTTGCTTCCTCCATCTTACGTAAGTTGCCTTCTTTCTTTTGATGAGAAGCTCCTCCGCTCTCGTTATCCAAGGTTCTTCTATCTTACACCTTCTTGCCTGTCTCAGAGGAACACATTTATGCATCACTCGCAACAACTGTTTCTTAATCAGTCTCCACATATCTATAGTGGCCTTTCCATGGAACAATTGCTCCCAGTCCATGCTTCGCAACACAGTATGATAGTATCATAGTTTCCTTTCCCCCAACTAAATATCCTTCCATTGTGCCTGCTTCTCTCCTTCTCCATAGCTATGTAGAAGATGAGGCAGTTGTGGTCACTATCACCAAAATGCTCTCCCACCGCAAGATTTGACACCTGCCCCAGCTCATTGCTGAGTACCAAATCCAAAATGGTCTCTCCCCTCGTCGGCCTGTCAACGTACTGAGTTAGGAAACCCTCTTGAACACACCTTACAAAAACATCTCCTTCCAAATCATCTGCTGGAAGGCGGTTCCGGTCAATATTGGGAAAGTTAGTCACCCATTACAACTATCCTATTCCATTCACACTTTTACAAGACCTGCCGACCTATGCTTTCTTCAATCTCCCTGCTTCTATGGGGGGGGGGGGGGGGGGTTGTATTTAACCCCTACTGAGGTGATTGCTGCCTTACTGTTCCTAATTTCCACCCATACTGACTCAGTAGGCAGACCTTCCTCGATAATGTTAACTTCTGTAGCTGTGATACCCTCTCTGATTAGCAGTGCTACACCCCTTCCTCTTTTTAACTCCTCCCTATTCTTTTTAAATGTTCTAAACCCTGGAACATCCAGCAACCATTCCTGCATCTGAGAAACCCATGTCTCTGTTATGACCACAACATCATAGCTCTAAGCTCATCACTTTTATGTACATTTCCTCAGTATTACCGAGCACAGTGACTCCGTTTTGGGAGAGGGGGCGGGGATGGGGAATTGTGTCTCAGTGGTTAGCATGTTTGTTTCACAGTACCAGGGACCCGGATTGGGGGACAGGAGGAGGGGGAGAATGCATGGTGTCTCAGTGGTTAGCACGGCTGTCTCTCAGAACCAGGGACCCGGGTTGGGGGTTAGGGAGAGGGGGCATGGTGTCTCAGTGGTTAGCACGGCTGTCTCTCTGTACCAGGGACCCGGCTTGTGGAGGAGGGGGAGGGGGGCATGGTGTCTCAGTGGTTAGCACGGCTGTCTCACAGTACCAGGAACCCGGTTTGTGGGGGGAGGGGAAAGGGGGCTTTGCGTCTCAGAGGTTAGCACGGCTGTCTCACAGTACCGGGGACCCGGTTGGAGGGATGGAGGTGGGGAATTGGGACATGGTGTCTCAGTGGTTAACACAGCTGTCTCCAAGTACCAGGGAATCGGTTTGGGGGGAGGGGAGGGGGGCATCGTGTCTCAGTGGTGAGCACGGCTGTCCCACAGTACCAGGGACCTGGTTTGGAGGGCGGGGGGAATGAGGAGTGGGGCATGGTGTCTCAGTGGCTAGCACGGCTGTCTCACAGTACCAGCGACACGGTTTGGGGGAGGGGGAGTGGGGCATGATTTCTCAGTGGTTAGCACGGCTGTCTCACAGTACCAGGGACCTGGTTTGGGGGGGGGAAGGGGAGAAGGCATTGTGTCTCAGTGGTTAGCACGGATGTCTGACAGTACCTGGGACCCGAAGTGGGGGAGGGGGGAGGGTGTCATAGTGTCTCAGTGGTTAGCACGGCTGTCTTACAGTACCAGGGAACCGGTTGGAGGGCTGGGGGTGGGGAATTGGAACATGGTGTCTCAGTGGTTAGCACAACTGTCTCAAAGTACCAGAGAATCGGTTTGGGAGAGGGGAGGGGGGCATGGTGTCCCTGTGGTGAGCACGGCTGTATCACAGTACCAGGAACCCGGTTTAAGGAGAGGGGAGGGGGGCATGGTGTCTTAGTGGTGAGCACGGCTGTATCACAGTACTAGGGACCTGGTTTGAGGGGAGGGGAGGGGGGCTTGGTGTCTCAGTGGTTAGCACGGCTGTCCCACAGTACCAGGGACCCGGTTTGGGGGGAGGGGGAAGGGGGTTTGGTGTCTCAGTGCTTAGCACGGCTGTCTCACAGTAGTAGGGACCCGGTTTGGGTGGGGGGGGAGGGTGTGGGTGTGCATGGTATCTCAGTGCTTAGTATGGCTGTCCCAGAGTAACAGACACCCGGTTTGCGGGAGAGGGGGAGAGGGGCATGGTGTCTCAGTGGTTAGTACGGCTGTCCAACAGTACCAGGGACCCGATTTTGGGGGTATGGGGAGAGGGGCATGCTGTCTCAGTGATTAGCATGGCTGTCTCACAGAACCAGGGTCCTGGTTTTGGGGGAAGGGGAGGAGGATATGGTGTCTCAGTGGTTAGTACGGCTGTCTCACAGTACCAGGGACCCCGTTTGGGGGGGTAGGGGGAGAGGGACATGATAGCTCAGTGGTTAGCACAGCTGTGTCACTGTGCATGGGACCTGGTTTGTGGGGAGAGAGAGGGGGGCTGGTGTCTCACTGCCTTTGACATCTTCCAAAACCTTTCTCCAAACACCTTAAAATTATGCTCACCTTGTGACAATCATTCATGGGAGGAAGTCTCTGTCTGTAACTCTCACCATCTTGTTCAGCTCTATCAAGTTACCTCTCATCCTTCTTTACTCCAATGAGAAAAGCCATAGCTCCCTCAACCTTTCTTCATAAGACAAGCCCTCTAGTCCAGGCAGCATTCTGGTAAATCTCATCTACACCTGCTCTCAAGCTTCCATATCCTTTCTTTACTGAGGCGAACAGAACATTTCAAATGTGGTCTCACCAAACTTTACAGACCTGCAGAATAATCTTGCGGTTCTTCAACTCAGTCCACCTGCTAATGAAAACGAACACACCATACGCCTTCTTAACAACCCTATCAACTTAGGTGGCAACTGAGACAAATACAGACATGGAGCCCAAGATCCGTTTGTTCCTCCACACTGCTATGAATCCTACATTTGACCCAGTAATCTGCATTCAAATTCGACTTCCAAAATGAATCCCTTCAGAAAATAGGAAATTGGAACAGAATTAGTTCATTTAGCCCCTTGGATCTGCTGTGCTGTTTGATCACAGTTAAAATGTTTCTCAGCCACATTCTCCTGCCTTCACCAACTGACCATTGATGCCCTTATTCATGAAAAACATACTTATCTCTATCTTAAAGAAAACACGGTGTGCGGGCGTGTGCATGTGTTTGTGTGTAATGTCCATGTCCGTACGTATATGTGTTGTGTGTTTAATGTGTCTATGTATGTTTGTGTGCATCTCTGTGAAATGATGGCTCTGTGTTTTTGGTGGTAAACCATTGAAATTGAGACAAACCCTTAATCCCCTCTTCCACCTCTACGTCTGTCCCTGTTAAGTTTACAGTCATACAATGCCACCCTCTGTTGGTCTGCCCATGCCACTGTACAAGTGTCAGGTTGTTTTCTATCTGAGGACATCAAATACTGTGAATCTCTCACATTGCACGGCTGTTTGGTTTTGCAAATATCTTTGGATGCACAGAACAGTTTTGTCTGATACCTAGATATATTAACATCACCACTGGGTCAGTTTCAGGACTTTTCAACATTTCTCACTTACACCTTGTAGTGGTGAATTATAAAATATTTCAAATTAAAGAATATGTAATAAATTCATCCCATCACCTTACAGATGACTTGGTCAGTGTTGCTTGGATGCAGTTGCAGTGGAAATATTCTTTAAGTTGCACACTGTGTGCAACGAATAATCTTCAAAGACAAATCACTTTCACATTGCAGAGAGAGCACAGATATTACTCAGGAGCATTCGCCACTCTGAGTGTCCTCAGTATGATGATGATCCTCCCTAAACACAACTGTGTGTGTGTGTGCATGTGCAGATGGTGCTGTCAGTTTGGATGGTGCTATGATCTACCTCCGTCTCCCCACTTCCTAGACTGAATCCCTTATGGTTTTCTCCCCCACTGCCATCAATGCAGTAGAGTGTGAAGGCCAGCAGAGGCGGACATTGCATAACTTTAAAAACCACAGAGGCTGGCAGATCCGCTGTGCACACGGATATGCACAGAGACACGCAGATACACAAACATGCATATCGTTACACAGGCACACATAGAGATTGGTGCAGTCACACAAATACTAAAGCACACAGAGAAAAATGCCAATACACTGATGCACGTGCACACACAGATATACAAGCATCAGTACAGACACACCACAAACACTGACACATTGACGTTTATACAGACATGCAGAATCAGCCAGTATTTATTTTTCACGTGGTGACTTCCTCAATATTTCACTCGATAGTGTGGTGTGTGCCAATATTTCTGTTGATCCCTAGTGATTCCTCTGCACCCTCACTATAGCTTCTACAATTTTCCTATAACAAGGCTACCAGAACTGAACACAATGTTCCAAGTGTGCTGTTATGACACATCAATGCACCCGTTTGTGAATTAAACCAAACATCCAGAAAAGCTCACTTTGCCTTTTAATCTGTTAAAGCACCCACCCTCCTCCTCTAACCAAAAACAAAGTACCTGTGCCACAGCTTGGAAAGTTAACGAGATATTTTTATTCCTTATTTTTTTTCAACAGTCTCTTTGGGAATTTAGACTAGTGGGAATGGAGGTTAGGGCAGTTGAATGTTCCTCCTGCAGAATGTGGGAGGTAAGGGTCACCACCAGTGTCCCTGCTGACTACATCTGCTGGAAGTGCAACTGACTCCAGCTCCTTGAAAACCGCGTTAGGGAACTGGAGCTGGAGCTGCGAGAACTTCGGATCATTCGGGAGGCAGAGGGGGTTATTGAGAGGAGTTACAGGGAGGTAGTCACTCCTAAGGTACAAGAAAAAGGCAAATGGGTTACAGTCAGGGGACAGAAAGGGAACCGGCAGGCAGTGCAGGAATCCCCTGTGGCCATTCACCTCAACAATAAATATACTGTTTTGGATACTATGGAGGGGACTTACCAGGGGAAAGCAGTGGGGTAGAGGGCTCTGGCACAGCGTCTGTCCCTGCTGCTCAGAAGGGAAAGGGGAAGAAGAGCAGAGCAGTAGTCATTGGGGACTCCATAGTTAGGTGGACAGATATGAGGTTCTGTGAGGTCGAGAGAGACTCACGGTTGGTGTGTTGCCTCCCAGGTGCCAGAGTTCGTGATGTCACTGATCGTGTTTTTGGGATCCATAAGGGGGAGGGGGAGCAGCCCCAAGTCATGTTCCACATAGGCACCAACAACATAGGTAGGAAGAGAGATGGGGATTAAAGGCAGAAATTCAGGGAGCTAGGATGGAAGCTTAGAGCTAGGACGAACAGAGTTGTTGGCTCTGGTTTCTTGCCTGTGCCACGTGCTAGTGAGGCAAGGAATAGGGAGAGAGAGAAGGTGAACACGTGGCTGCAGGGATGGTGCAGGAGGTAGGGTTTTGGATTCTTGGATAATTGGGACTCTTTCTGGGGTAGGTGGGACCTCCACAAGCAGGAAGGGCTTCATCTGAACTAGAGGGGTACCAATCTCCTGGGAGGGGGGTGGTGGAATTCGCTAAGGCTATTGGGGTGGGTTTAAACTAATCTAGCAGGGGGATGGGAAAGAAAATTGTAGTTCGAGTAGAGAAAGGGTTGAGTTTAGGGAGGTCTAAAATCAAGTTTCAGGGATGCAAGATGGCACCGGCAAGCAAGAGGTTGGTTTGAAGTGTGTCGACGTCAACGCCAGGAGCATCTGGAATAAGGTGGGTGAACTTGCAGCATGGGTTGGTACCTGGGACTTCAATGTTGTGGCCATTTTGGAGACATGGTTAGAGCAGTGACAGGAATAGTTGTTGCAGGTTCCAGGATTTAGATGGTTCAGTAAGAACAGAGAAGATGGTAAAAGAGGGGGAGGTGTTACATTGTTGGTCAAGGACAGTATTGCAGTTGCAGAAAGGATGTTTGAGGACTCGTCAACTGAGGTGGTATGGACTGAAGTTAGAAACAGGAAAGGAGAGGTCACCCCGTTGGGAGTTTTCTATAGGCCTCCGAATAGTTCCAGAGATGTAGAGGAAAGGATAGCAAAGATGATTCTCGATAGAAGTGACAGAGACAGGGTAGATGTAATGGGGAACTTCAAATTTTGAAATATTGAACGGGAACACGATAGTACGAGTACTGTAGAGTGGTCAGATTTTGTCCAGTGTGTGCAGGAGAGCTTCCTGACACAGTATATAGACAGGGCAACAAGGGGCGAAGCCAAATTAGTTTTGCTACTGGGTAATGAGCCTGGTCAGGTGTTAGACTTGGAAAAAGGTGAGCACTTTGGTGATAGCAATCACAATTCTGTTACGTTTACTTTAGTGATAGAACGGGATAGGTGTATACCACTCGGTAAGAGTTACAGCTGGAGGAAAGGCAATTACGATGCCATTAGGCAAGATTTAGGAAGCATATGATGGGGAAGGAAACTGTTGGGGATGGGCACATTAGAATTGTGGAGGTTATTCAAGGAAAAGCTACTGTGTGTCCTTGATATGTATGCACCTGTCACGCAGGGAGGAAGCTGTAGAGTGCGGGAGCAGTGGTTTACGAATGAAGTGGAATCTCTGGTCAAGAGGAAGACGGCGACTTAGGTTAGGATGGGATGTGAAGGCTCAGTTAGGGCACATGAGGGTTACAAGGTAGCCAGGAAAGACCTAAAGAGAGAGCTTTGGAATGCTTTGCCTGCAACAGTAGTAGGTTCACCAACTTTAAGCACATTTAAGTCGTCATTGGACAAGCATATGGACGTACATGGAATAGTGTAAGTTACATAGGCTTCAGATTGGTATGACAGGTTGGTGCAACATCGAGGGCCGAAGGGCCTGTACTGCGCTGTAGTGTTCTATGTTCTATGTTCCCCTATCTCCTCCGACTCCTGGCACAAGTTCCCTTCACTATCCTGATGAGCCCTACCCTCACTAAAGCCATCATCTTGTTCCTCACAAAAGTATAGAACATCTTAAGTTTTACTTTAATCCTACTCACCAAGTCTTTTCCATGCCCGCTTCTCACTCTCCTGAGATTGTTCTTCCCTTCCTTGCTGACTGCCTTGTAACCCTCTAGAGCCTTGTCTGATCCTTGCCTAGTTAACCCTCAGTCATTTTCCTCCTTCCTCTTGAGATATTCTACATCCATTGATACAATGGAGATATGGAGCTGCAAATGGATTGGAGCTGCACATCCTGTCACTTCCAGCATGGGCTGCAGGTTTCCCCACGCTGGACAGTGATCTAACACAGTGTTACTAAATAATGCACTGGGGCAGTGTACACAGTTCTACATGCTGGGAGGTAACTGCTCCTGGTTTACAGTTCAATGCATTGGGGTGGCGTACACTGCTCTACATGCTGGGAGGGTAAATGCTCCTGGTTTACATAATAATTCACTGCTGTTCGCTGCATAGCTCCCAGTGCTGGAGAGGCAGTTCATGGACTGGTGTGGTCTGCACAGATTGCTGGGTTGTATTGAGCAGTACACTAGCCTGGTCTGAACACTACTACATGCTGCACAGATATATCATCTGGATTATGGTGTCTGATTCTGTGACGTGGATTTCAGCTGATTAGTCACCACATTTACCTTATATTCTTATTTTTGTTATTGGACCTGAGAAAGTACCAGTTAATCCCATTTGTCTGAGAAGAGCCACGTTTACTGAACTTGTCGATCAAGTAATCATCCAATTATCACATCAATATCCGTCCTTCTGTACTTTAACCTGGCCGTTGGTGCTCATATACCTGGAATCCCGGGGAAATCATCATGAAGCTCAGAAACAATGTGCAAAACGCATGGCTCGTGGTCTCCTGTTCGTCCCGGCTGTGGGTCCCATTTGGATCCCGAGTGTATCGAGAGCTGGCATTGCGAAGCTCAGAAACAATGAAATGGTATGTGTCAGACTACTGTTCACTTCCCAGTGTGTTCCATGTGGTGCTCCATAGACAGGGCTGTGTGTGCTGGGCTGTTGTTCACTTCCAGGTGTGTTCCATCTGGTAGTCCATAGACAGGGAGGTCAGTGCTGGGCTGTTGTTCACTTCGTGGTGTTTCTCATGTGGTACTCCATGGACAGGGGTGTGTGTTTCACTGTTGCTCACTTCCCGATGTGTCACATATCATACTCCATAGACAGGGAGGTGTGTGCTGGGCGGTTGTTCACGGCATGGTGTGCCCCATGTGGTGATCCATGGACAGGAGTGTATGTGTTTGACTGTTGCTCACTTCCCTGTGTATCTCATGTACTGCTCCATGGGCAGGGGGGCGGCGTGTGTTTGGCTGCTGATCACTTCCTAGTGTGCCCCATGTGGTGATCCATAGACAGGGGTGTGAGTGTTTGGATGGTTTTCACTTCCCGGTGTGCCCCATGTGGTGATTCATGGACAGGGGTGTGTGTGTGCTGGGTTATTGTTCACTTCCCGGTGTGCCCCATATGGTGATCCATGGACGGGGAAGTGTGTGTGTGCTGGGCTATTGTTCACTTCCCGGTGTGCGTCATGTGGTGATCAATGAACAGGGGTGTGTGCTGGGCTTTTGTTCACTTCCCAGTGTGCCCCATGTGGTGATCCATAGACAGGGAGGTGTGTGTTTGCTGGGCTATTATTCACTTCCCGGAGTGCCCCATGTGGTGATCCATGGTCAGGGCTGCGTGTGTGCTGGGTTATTGTTCACTTCCCGGTGTGCTCCATGTGGTGGTCCATGAACAGGGGTGTGTGCTGGGCTATAGCACACTTCCCGATGTGCCCCATGTGGTGATCCATGGACAGTGAGGTGTGTGCTGGGCTATTGTTCACTTACCGGTGTGCCCCATGTGGTGATCCATGGACAGGGAGGTGTGTGTGTGCTGGTCTATTGTTCACTTACCAGTGTGCCCCATGTGGTGACCATTGGACATTGTTGTGTGTGTGCTGGGCTATTGTTCACTTCCCAGTGTGCCCCATGTGGTGATCCATGGACAGGGAGGTGTGCGTGTGTGCTGGTCTATTGTTCACTTCCCGGTGTGTCCCATGTGGTGATCCATGGACAGGGATGTGTGTGTGTGCTGGGCTAATGTTCACTTCCCGGTGTGCCCCATGTGGTGATCCATGGACAGGGGTGTGTGTGTGTGCTGGTCTATTGTTCACTTCCCGGTGTGTCCCATGTGGTGATCTATGGACAGGGATGTGTATGTGTGCTGGGCTATTGTTCACTTCCCTGAATTCACACTGTGATCCAAATATCAAAAAGTATACTCAGCCTTCATCTCACTCTGCTAAAGGTAGACGCTGACCGTGTGCTACAAGAATTCCCCTTCTTATATGGTTCAGGCCAGAGATGCGCTTTCACTGTAGAGATCATCACACGATTTGGACAAAGCAATTCACGTGTTTGACCTCTTATTGGTACTCGTAAGAGTTTCATGCTGCCTTAGTTACTGTAACATGGAGAAAAACAAATCGCTGTATGAAGCTTGGGCAGAGTGTTATTTACCTGTCATTTGAATACTGTTTCAAATTTGCAGTGCTTATCTTTAAATGCTTGTTCGTGAAGTTAGTGTCAGATAGCATGTAGGTGGTTGAGGGATGACATTGTAGAAGTTTATAAAATCATGAGAGGTATGAATAGAGTGACCAACCAAGGTTTTTTTTTCCATGGGATGGGGGAGTTCAACCATAGAAGGCATACGTTAAAGGTGAAAGAGGGAAGATTTGAAATGGACGAGGGGTCAATGCTTTCACACAGAGGGTGATGTGTGTATATGGAATGAGCTGTCTGAGGAAGAGTGGGAGGTGTAAGTACAGCTACAACATTTAAAACTCATTAGGACAAACATACGAATGGGAAAAGCTTACAGGCATAATGACAAAATGCAATCATATGGGACCAGTTTAGTTTGGAAAACCTGGTCAGCATGGACAAGTTGGACCAAAGGGTCTGTTTGTGTGCGATATGACTGTATGAATCTAGAAAGCGAGGAAAAGGGGAGAAAAGACATGATGTAGTAAATTGGCATGAAGTACAAAAACAAGTAGCATGAGCTTTTCCGAGCATATAAAAAAAGTTCAAGATGATTGTGTGACCTGAGGTAGAAATTAAAGCAGGAAAGTATATTCTGCATAATTGGAGGGTATGACTGAATAATTGGCTACAGGGAGCTGACAGATAATTTACACCCATGTTTTACATCTTTCCTCACAGGGGAAGGTACAGTAAGTGTCTCAATGGTGTAAACCAAATGGTAATAGGAGGGAAGTTCTTGAACCTTCTCTAACAAAAGGAACAGGGATTTTTCTAACAGGTAAGAGTAAGAGTAGACAGGCCAGCAGTAATTCACAGCTGGTTTTAAAAGAAGTGGTCACAGTCTTGGGGTCATGGCGCCCTCTCTACAAAATGCTAGTTCTGCTGTTTGTTAATGTAAGCAGTAATTGTGGTAGCTTGAATGGATTGTCTTCAGGTTTAGGTACACACAGTTCTGACCGTGGCATGTTCACCCACACTCATCACTGAGGCGGAGATCGGCTTTATGGTAATGGTAGACTGAGAGATTATATTGTGGTTGAATATAATTCTACTACTGCTGCTGTTACTACAGCTGCTATGATTTACAGTATCACATGAATGCCCAGTTTGAGCTGCAATATCTGCAGTACAATTCTGTTGCCTGTCCTCAATTCGCACGTGGACCCAATCACCCTTCTCCCCTGTCCACAGTGCCCTATCCCGGTTTTTGATGTGGGAACGCATCCATATTTATTAGGTTCTCATCCTGTTAGGGAATCTTCATGATGCCATGCCTCCAATTTGTGGAATTCCTCAAACGCATTTAACGTTTTCACCTGAATATTTTCTCCTCCAGTAATGCCACTTCTGTTTAAAGCGAATGTGTTTCCCTCTGTTTCTCTCCATGACCATGGTTAAGAGCTCTGTAGTGTCGGTAATGACAGCCTTATGTAGTTTCAGATCAAATGAATTTGTATACCTGCATTATCATTCACTTCCCGGTGTATGGCGTTCCATGTTGGTTGGGTGTATGAGCAGCTTTGACACACATGTTTGAAACTTATTCAAAAACAGAAATGGCTGAAGACACTGCCAAGTCTGACAGCATCTGTGGAGTGAAAGCAGAGTTAATCTTTCGGGTTCTGTGACTGTTCCTCAAATCACCCAGTAAGCTATATTGAAAATGTATTCTGTAACTTTTCATTTTTGAAGGAACTCAGTGGGTCTGGCAACATCTGCAAAGACAGAGAAACAATGTTAATGTTTCAAGTCCAGTGCAAATCTTCTTCAGACGTGTAAAGGATTGGAAAGTGAGCGTTATAGTATATTGGCAGAGGTGGAAAAGAGTGTTTGGAGGCACAGTGTGAAAGACAAATAGGCTTGAAATTGTGGTGAAAGAGACACAGGTTTGTAATGGGTGTCAATTACTGTGTAAATATTAGAAATTGATTTTCTCTGTTGAATGGAACATAAACAAGTCAAGAACTTAGGGAGCCCAGGAGGGAGCGTGTACGGAAAATGGAGAACAGCCATAGTGGGTTCAGGCTGTGAATTTATGGAATTGCATATTAACTCCTACAGACTGTAACGTACCAATGTGTAAAGTGAGGTGTTACTCGAACTTGATTTGCGCTTCCTCTCAGTAAGCTTTGATCCCCTTGTCAATCAAGAACTTATCTTAGTCTGTTTTTAATATACTAAATAGAACATAGAACATAGAACAGTACAGCACAGAACAGGCCCTTTGGGCCACGATGTTGTCCCGAGATTTAATCCTAATGTAAAATGTAGTAATTTAACCTACACACCCCTCAACTCACTGCTATCCACGTGCATGTCCAGCAGTCGCATAAATGTTCCCAATGACTCTGCTTCCACCAACAGAGTTTGCTCAACCTTTCTTCATAAAGCATCCCTCCAGTCCAGGTAGCATCCTGGTAAACTTTCTTTGCACCCTCTCCAACGCCTCTGTATCTTTCCTATAGTATGGGGTCCACAAGTGGACATAATATTCCAAGTGTGGTCTCACCAGGGACGTGTAGAGCTGCAGCAAAACCTCACTGCTCTTAAACTCTATCCCCCTGTTAATCAAAGCCAAAAAACCACATGCTTTCTTGACACCCTATCCAATTGGGTGGCAACTTTGAGGGATCTATGCACTTGCGCACCTAGATCCCACTGTTCCTCCACACTGCCAAGAATCCCGTATGTAATGCTATATTCAGGATTCGAATTTGACCGTCGAAAATGCATCACTTCGCATTTACCCAGGTTGAACTCCATCTGCCATTTCTCAGCCCAGCTCTGCATCCTGTCTATGTCACGCTGCAGCCTACACAAGCCCTCAATAGTATCGACGACACCTCCAACCTTTGTGTCATCAGCAAATTTACTAACCCACCCCATAACCTCCTCATCCAAGTCATTTATAAAAACTACAAAGAGCAGAGGCCCAAGGACATAGCCCTGTGGGGTCCCTCTCAACACTGTCCTCCAATTGAATTGGACCCGGTTTTCTGGTGCTGTGAGGCAGCAGTGCCAACCACTGCACCACCGCGCCGCCCCTAAAGATTTTTAAACATTCTAAACCCTGTAACATCAAGCAACCATCCCTGCCCCCGTGAAATCTACGTCTCGGTTATGGCCATGACATTGTAGCCCCAAGTACTGATCCATGCTCTCAGTTTGTCACTCTTATTTCAGATATTCCTTGCATTAAAGCAGACGCACTTTACCTGATTCCTTTGTTTCATCGCGTGAGAAATCTTCCTGATAGGTTCAATATACCCTGTCACTGTCCCGTCTGCAACTAATCCCCTCTCAGACATGTGGTCTGATTCTTACCCCCCCCCTGCCAAACTAGTTCAAACCCGCCAGAATCACACAAGCAAGCATCCCCAACAGGCCATTTGTGCCCCTCCAGTTCATGTGCAACGCGTCCTTCATGTACAGGTCCCACCTTACCCAGAAGGTATCCTGAAGGTCTAGGTATCTGTAGCCCTCCCTCCTGCACCAGCCTCGCAGCCACGTGTAAATCGGCATTCGCTGAGTGTTTATCATCTCACGAGCTCGTGGCACTGGTAGCAAACCTGAGATCACTACTCTACTCGTCCTGCTCTTCAGCTTCCAAACTAACTCTCTGTAGTCACTTTTCAGATCCGCAGTCCCTTTCCTGGCTATATCGTTGGTGCCAAATGATCTGGTTTCCACAGCCTTCTGTGGTAAGGGATACCACAATTTCACCACTCTCTGAATAAAGACTTTTCATCTTATCTTCATTCTAATGGATTTTCCTTTGCTCTAAACCTGTGTCCTCCTGCCAGTACAAACGGCCTCCCAATTTTGCATGTATCCAGGTCATTCAGTATTCTGTAAGTTTCAATTGGATCCCCCCTCATCCTTCTAATCTCCATGAGTAAAAAGCCAGTGTTCTCCAATGTTCCTCATGTGATAAGCTTTTCATTTCTGGTGAACCTTCTCTTGACACACACCAAGGCTAATACATCCTTCCTGAGGTATGAGGCACAAAATACTGGAAATGTGGTCTGACCAGAGCCTTAGAAAGCCTCAGAACCCCCACCAGTATATCCTCCTCCTCTCGAGATGAATGACAACATTGCATCTTCCTTCTTAACTGACTTAACCTGCAAGTTTATCTAAGGCGAATCCTGGGTTTGGAATCCAAGTCCCTTTGTTACTCAGATTTCTGATTTTTTTTTGCCCATTTAGTAAATAGTCCATGCCTGTATTCTTCATATCAAAGTGCATTACCTCACACTTTCCCACATTGTGTTCCATCTGCTACTCCTTTTCCCACTCTCCTAAACTGTCCAAATCTTGCTGCAGGCTCCCTGCCTCCTCAATACGACATACCCCTCCACCTATCTTTGCATCATCTGCAAACGTAGCCAGAATGCCTTCTGCCCCGCCACACAGATCAGTAACCTATGAAGTGAAATGTTGTGGTCCCAACAATGGCTCTTGTGGAACACTGGTAGTCACCGGCTGCCGTCCTGAGAGGGACAATTTTGTCCTCACTCTGCATCCATCAGAGAGCTAACCTTTTAGCCATGCTAGTACCTGGTCTCTGACACCATGGTTCCTTATCTTACTCTGCAGCCTCCTGTGCGGTACCATATCAGAGGCCTTCTGGAAGTTCAGATAGGTATCTCTCTCTGGTCCAACCCATCATTAACTTCTCAAAGAATTCTCATAATCATGAGAGCAATGTAGGTTATTGAAATGGGGTGCAATCAGAAGGCCAGGGTCATTTCTATAGACAGCGAGGAGATGTTCCTCAAAACAGTTTCTCTTTGGCTCACTAGTGTAAAGGAGACAACATTGTGAGCAGCAATGACAGGAAACTGGATTGAAAGTGTACACGTGAAATGCTGCTTTACCTGGAAGGTGTGTTTAGGGCCTTGGACAGTGAGGAGGGAAGAGGTGAATGGGCAAATGTTGCAGCTTCTGCATTTACATTGGAAGGTGCCATGGGGGTGTGGGGAAGTGTTCGGGATGATGGAGGGTGCCACAGAAGGAATGGTCCCTGTGAAATGCTGACAGTGGATGTGAGGGGAAGATGTGTTTGATGGTGCTGTCCTGCTGGAGGTGGTGGAAGCGGCATTGATTCAGTGAATGTAGATTCTAGTGCAGTAGGAAGTGAGGACAAGGGAGATCTATCATTGTTCTGCGAAGGAGGGGACGGAGTGAGAGCAGAAGTGAGGGAGATGGGACAGTTACAGCTGAAAGCTCAGTCCATCAGAGTGAAGGGATTTCTCGTTCGAGTGAAAAGGATGACATGTATGAACCTTCCCAAAGGAATGCGGCATCATATTACAGAAATGACAGAGGCAGGGAAACTGTGAGAATGGAGACATCCTCAGCTGATCGTGTGTTCAGCCACAACGTAGGTTCCCCCTCAATGATTGAAAAGAGCCAGGCATTTCAAATGCAGATATTTGTCATATATCTGGTCAAACACGGAATGTGAAAACAGACATAGGTGAAGGTCAGCAGATGTGTGTGTGTGTGTGTGTGTGTGTGTGGTGGTGGGGGGGAACATTTAAGCAGGTACTGCTTAATAACGCTCAGTAACGATTGACTACTATCAAAAAGAAGATGATACGAAGATGTGAAGATGAACCACCCATGATGTACAAAGACTGTGAAGTATGCTAATCAATCACAAAGAAGAATGCAGATTGGGGCGCTCTGGCGTCAGCCACATTTGTATAAAACAAAATACAAAAAAAAAATTCCAAAACTGGTAAGAAATATGAAAAGAAACTAACCGCAAGAGTTTTCCCATATCAAATCAAAAACGTTTATGATGTATATGTGACCCTTGGAAGAAAGGCAGGAGAGAATATGTGGGACACCGGGAGCTTGTGACTGGGGAACTGGTTTCAGGGAACAGGCAGAGAATTTAAAACAGTATTTTACATCGTTTCTCACAGGGGAAGGCACAAAGAGTTTCAACATTATAAACAAAATTGTAGTCAGATGAAAGTTTTGCATTGTCTCTAACAAACGTATAAGGCCTTTCTCAAACAGAAAAGACCAAGGGTAAAGAGCTCACCAGCAATTCATAGCTTGCTTTAATAGAAGTGGTTACAGAGTGACTGGTGGCACTGTGTGAAATATTCCGTAACTGTCAAGATTACAGGAGTGTTCCAGTGAAACTGGCTATAACTCCAGAGTGGCGCCTGTCTTCTAGAAGAGAGTGAGTCTTCAAGTGTCTAAGTGCTCTCTTTGTCTGAATAGTGGAGCATATTTAAGAGGCTTAATGGACTCATGATGCACTTTCATCCTGAGTGATTTAAAAAAAAGGTAAACTCTGCTCCTTCCTCTGATGGGTTACATACTGGGGGATGAACAGTTTGCTAAAGTTGAATTATTTTGAAAATTATCTGGAGCATTGTACAAATGACATCATCCAGAGAATTCTAGAAACTGCACTCATAAGAACATTTTATAACCATGTGGGGGTATTGGGTAGGTAAGAGAGAGAGAGAGAGAGAGAAGGTGCTGCATTGCAGTGGTGAGAGTGATGGAGCCTTATTCTGGGGAAGGCGCTAACAGATATACAGTGAGTGTGAGAGAGTTCAGAGAATACAGTGACCCTTATCCTGACAGAGCGGGAAAGGTTATTGATGCTTTTACTGTATTGCTGGACATTTCTTCAGACCGCAGATACTGCACTGAGCTGAGTGGTGTGCTCAGATCATACTCGATGAGTCTGGTGGTGCGACTCCCTCTGGGAAGAGAATGGTCCCGCTTTATACCAGACCATTCACCCAGCCCTCCGTGCCCCTGTTGACAAGCTGTGGTGTAATTTCCCTAATCTGCCATGCTCGGGTAAACTGTGCAGGGCAGCTCCAAACTTGTCCGTTGAACAATGGCAGCAGTGCTAGGGATCACTGAATATCCAGGGGTACCCGGGCGATGGTGTGTAACTACAGCCATGATGGGTGGGAAAGTCAGGCTGGTATTGAATGAGAGGGACACCATGGGATGCGGTGGGTAGTTAATGAGGTAAGTTCGATAAGATAACACCAGGAAATTAGCTCGGCCTCGTGCAGACATTCCTTCTGTCGCACTCAATGAAAATGGCATTGAGACAAATTATTGTTCGATTTAGTCCAATGACTCTGCTGATCCAACTCCCAGTTACAAAGCTGCAGGACAAATGCTTATCCAAAACTCTCCATCATCTTAACTTACACCAATATCCTGCTCACCCATCATTGGTGGAAACAGTGACCTATATTGCAAGATGCTATCGAAATGTTTTCATTTCACAATTTTTAAACCTACTATCAGATCCTTCTGTGAAATTCTCTCTCAATCTCCCCCTCGCTTTAAACTAAGCTCCTCCCATTTGTTGGTGTTAAAACTGATTCCCCCGCCATCTATCTCTGAGCTGCAAGTTTCCCCACGCTGGGCAGTGATCTAACACAGTGTTACTGAGCAATGCAGTGATTGGTGTACACAGCTGTGTATGCTGGGAAGGTAACTGCTCCAGATTAATAGATAAATTCACTGCTATTCACTGCACAGCTCCCCATTCTGCACAGATATCCAGTCCGTGTGTATCGAACAATGCCTTTGTATGTTCTGCACAACGCCCTGTGCTGAAAAGATTATCTATCCAAGTTTATAGCTCAGTGCACTGTTGGACCTTTAAGTAGTGAACTGGTGAGTTCTAAACAGTGTTCGATCCTGGACGGATTGCTGAGCGGTACACCAGCCTGATGTACGCAGTGCTTCATGCTAAGCAGGTACCTCATCTGGGCTTATACGCGTCCGGGCTGGATCTGAGAGATGGATTGAGTATCTGATATAATTCCTGACATGACTATCACTCCTCCAGCTTGGCCCATTCCGCTGGTAAATGTGAGGTGATATGTTTCAGATAAAATTTACTTGGTCGAACTATTCGACATTAAGCACAACACAATTTATTCGAATACTTTCAATAAAAGACAACAAAAGGAAGAGGAACTTCCAATAACTTAATTCCGTTGGAAAACTTAGCAAAAAATAGTTTACTTAATAGCTATACAGTAACTTCTCCAATATTGAATCGTCCAATAAGCACACAAATGTCAAAAAACAAATGCAGGAAACAGATTGTCTCACATGCAGTTCCCCAATCCAGGAGGAAAGAACATTAAAAGACAGTTCCGAGAGAAATCGCACAGAGAGTGTGTAGCACCCGGGAGAGATTTCCTGCCTTCCAACTCTGCTGAGACCCCAGCAATAACTACCGAAAGGTAAAACTAAGAATCCTGGTTCTGTGAGATTTTGACGATCACTCCACAGGACCGGGCCGTGGCTGCAAGAACACAAGAAATGGACTGTATCTACACCGTCTATGGCTCCGTAGGTGTCTCTCAAAAATGCTTAAACCCACCTAAGCCGTTAAATTCTGGACAGACAAAAGTCAAAGTTAAACATAAATAAATAAAACGAAAAAATGCAGCAGGCCTGGTGATCAGAGACAGATGGCCTCGGGAGCCAAGCAATTCCTACGCTGCCAACACACAGCAGAATCATCGAGCTTGTGAAGAGAAAGAATTATCTCTCTCCCTCACCTCTATGTTTACAACTGGAGATATGCTATTGGACCAATAATCAGTGATATCAAAATCCCACCCACACCAAGTATTATTGTGATATATGAGAGTTGCCGTGAAATAGGTTAACTGTAGCTGTTTGTTCAGTGACTGTGATTAATATCAGTCTTCCTGGACCTAACTGGGTCACTGGAGGATTTCCCTCTTCCATAATTACGGACTTCATTCAACTTGTTATGCCATAGTATTCGGCGCAGAGTCAACCTCAACAAGATTGGGATCAGCAGCTACAGACAAAGAGAGAAAAATCTGAATCTGAGAACATTATAATGGTCCAACAATGGATTTTAATCTGAGAACATTAGGCTGAAATGTTCCAACAATGGATCAGAATCTGAGCACATTAGACTGGAATGTTCCAACAATGGATCAGAATCTGAGAACATTAAACTGGAATGTTCCAACAATGGACAGGAGTTTATCCTGGGGTCTATACTTGATTTCTCAGGATTGGCCAGGGTTAGAGTTGCGGATACGAGTCGTACTAATTATTATTCAAGCAGGGTACTATCCCATCCTCGCTATTATTGGTGTTCCTGGTAAGTCTATCTCTGTCAATTCTATAAATGATGCTGAATGTTATTGCTATTCTGGTTGATTATATTCAACAAATACATAAACTTTTAGTCACAAACACCACTTCCTTCTCATGCATTTCCAAAGTGCTTACTCATAAGCATCTGAGAAGGAACAACACTGTTCGGAATGTTGAGTCCCTTTTTACCGTGAACTGTTTTATGTCTCCATGTTCTCTTTGTCATCAAACCTGCTGAGACCCCCTTCATAATATCCACAATTTCCAGCTCTGCCTGAGTTCTGTTGCTGACTTCGCCATCACCTACCCCTTCGTTAATTACAGATTTTATGGCCCCAGTTCTCTTCTGACCTCTCTTCGAGTTACAAATAGTTTGACCACAAACTTGTTCTTGTCTGTACAGTTACTTCACAACAGGTACTCTTAAACAGAGTAATAATATCACTGACTGTGTAATTCAGAGGCACGGGTTATGACTCTAAAAGCATTGTCTGAAATCCTACCACAGTCGATGACTAAATTTAAATTCCAATGACAAAAATTGGAATGAAACCTAATTACACTCATAGCAACCATAAACCATCAGGATTTCTTTTCTTATTTTATTAATAAACTTTGGAAACGAAACCTAACATGTTTGCCCTGCCTGAACTAAGTATCACCTCAGATCCACAACAATCTGGTTGTCTCCATATTGTCTTGACAAATGGCCGCGTGGTCAAGGGCAGTTAGGATGGACAAAAATGCTGCCCTTTTCAGTGATGCTGGCATCCCGCGAAACAACAACATTAAAGGTGAAATAACCAAGGAAATGCGGATGTTGGCGATATGAAATAAATTCCTCCAACGTCTGAAAAAATGTTGCAGAATCTCATCAGGTATGGCAGTCTGTCTGAAGAAACACAAATAGTGTTTCGAGTTCAGTGAACCTATCAAAACTGAATGCAACTGAAAAATAATATTATGATATCAGGGATGGTTGGAAGGGTGAGCGGGCGGTTTGTGTTGAGTGGATGATGTCCAGCATGAGAGAGAGAGAGAGAGAGAGAGAAAGGAAAAGCAATCAAAAGGATTGCTGATGATGGACTGGAAGGAAAACAGAATGGGATGTTATTCGAACAATTACCCTTTTCACATATTCCTGAATATCATATTTATTATGGGATGTCCCTGCTTACCGTGAGTTATGTTCCTCTACATCTCCTCTCTGAGTGTGGTGATCAACTCCATCAACAATACTTATAGTCGCTGAGATAGGGAGAAACGTAATGTTCCACTGTCAACTGCTTCTTTGGAGAGAGGAACTGTGCGACTGTTTGGAGATGTAACAGCTTTCTCAGCCAGGAAAAGAAACTGAGGAAACCGAGGCATTTTCAACACTGAGTGAATGCACTGTGGGTGTGGGGAATTGACTTGCTGCTGTTATCTAGAAAGTCAGTGGAGGGTCTGTGGATGGTGTTCTCAGGATTGTGATGTCAGCTACTGGGTTCATTCAGGGAACCCCGAGGGTCTGGGGACCCGACTCTGAATACTGCATTTGCAGTGTGTCTGGGTCCATGGTAAACAAATAGAGCTATGACAACAAAGAAGGGAAGCTGTGTAAATAGGGAGGAGCAGGGCTCTGTACTATACTCTCTGGGATTTCCAGGAAAATTTGTCTATGCTGCACCTATTCAGGTGTAAAGTATAAAACCAGCTTGTCTCAACATTGAGGTGGTCATTGAGCTGTATCCCGTCCTTCAGTATAACCTGTCATCTCACACCAGGGACAGGACTGTGCTGACACTCACGATGAATTAAACTGGATTGATTCTGGAACTTTCCAGGCAGCAGTGGGTAATATATCCATCTCCGAAGTGCAGTCCTCGAATGTATTCACAAGCAGTCAGAAACCACCTGCCTGTTGAGAGGAATGCATTGGTTCCATCTCCACAGGGGAGGGTACAGAAACTAACTTGCAGAAATATTAAGGAACAGAGTGATTGGTAAAAATGGGAGACTGCAGGAAATCAGAAGTAATGAAGATTATGTTATTGAAATTCCAATTGAATTGAAGTTTCCTAAGTTGCTGCATCTGATGAGCTCCATCCCAGAGTGATTGAGATCAGAACAGAGCTAGTGAAAGAATTGCTGATTATTCTTCAAAGCTAGTTAGATTCTGGAAAGGATGCCGCAGACTGGAAAACAACTATTGTAAACTTAAATATTTCAAACAGGATGGAGAGGTAAAACAGAAAACTAAATAGCTTGATGTCAGCTGTGTGAAAAAAAAATTGGAACGTTTTATAAGGAAAGTGACAACTACATACTTGGAGAATAATGATTTGATTTGGTTCATTCGGCCTAGATTCAGGAAAGGGAAATGATCTTTGATAAACTTGTTGGTGGACATTGTCCGTTGTGACATTGACAGTTGAGAACCAATGGGATTGGAGTATTTGTATTTTTAGAAGACGCTTGACATGTTTGAATACAGGTGAGTGGGGAATGTTCGAGTCCATGGGTAGGTAGGGGTGGAATATATACCACATGGATTCAAAATTGGGTAATAGAGATATGAGAAGAATTCTGTTTTTCTCTGGACTGAAGGATTGATGGGTGGCAGCAGGATCAGTGTTTGGGCAATAGCTGTTCACAAGGTAGAATAATGATTCAGATGTGAACAACAAATATCATCATGTACATTTATATTTATTAAATGGTAGTGAGGTGGGCGAGTGCTTTTGTTGAAAAGAACCTGGATGTCCTTGGACATAAGTCACTGACAGAATTCATACGGGGGCAGAAAGTAAATGATATGTGGTTCTTCATGCAAAATGATTGAAGTACAAAAGTTAGAATATCTTTCCAACTGATCGTGTTTTTTGAGAGAGTATTTGGTGCATTTTGTAAAGATTTGGTCTGCTTTATAAACAATGATCCCTTTGTCACTGAGAGAGTGGAAAGTATTTTGACCAGACTAAACACTGGCATGATGTTACCATGAGGAGAGGGTGCAGTAACTGTGTTTAATCTGTAGCGCTGTGAGATAATAAGAAGTTGAAGCTTGATGGATATGGACAGAAATTCATGATGTCCCAAAGAGCTGAATAGGGTGAAAATTTCATGCTTTTCATTAGATGTTTGATTCACGACAGTTTATGTGCATCTGCAGAGCCGCCATGTCGATTGACAGCGAGGTACAGGCTCTGAATGAACTCTGAACACTTTAATGCACAGTTACTGTCTGACACTGCATTGAATGCCACTTTGTACACAATCCTGTCAGCAGCCAAAGTACCTTCATTCTGAAACAGTTAGTTATTCCCCACCAGTTTCTAACCTCCACGGAGACCATGGGTCTGCCTTCTTAGAGATGGAAGGTAACTTGGAGAATGGCTAAAAATTGTTGGCTTCATTCCGACTGCCAAAAACCCATGTTCAAGTAACACATATGTACCATGAGTAATTAAGCCATGTGGATCAATTTGGAACAGTCTATCTGTGTAGCCACTGCTCCATTTGTTTGTGATTTTGGAGCATCTCTGACACTTTCCTGTTCCTGCGTTAGTGGCTTGACAAGCTGAATAACCTCTCCCTGATCCTTTGTAAGTGACTCAGGGTGTGAAATGGTTCTGTCTTTTCCCATGTATGTGACATGTGGAAGAGAGTAGACTCCCTGACTTCCTGTGCAACAGGCAAGAGGGACTGAGTGGTCTATCCTTCTTCTTGTCCAGTAGTTTTGATGGGATGGGATGAATGGCTTCCTCACATTCTTGTGAAACCAGATTGAGGTGCTGAATAAACTCCTCCTCTTACTGTGTAAATGCACTGTGATGTTACATAAATGTTACCCAGATCTTGAATGTTATCCAAGTCTTGCTGCACATGGTCACAGATGGTTTCAAGAGCTGAAGAGGGACAACTTGTCCTGAAAACTTTGTAAACTTCAGTGAATGCCCCCTCTTCAGCTGGCACGGTGGCTCAGTAGCTTACACTGCTGATTCACAGCGCCAGGGTCCCAGGTTCGATTCCAGCCTTGGGCAACTGTCTGTGTGGAGTTTGCTCATTCCCCACTTGTCTGCATGAGTTTCTTCCGGGTACTCCGGTTTCCTCCCACAGTTCGAAGATGTTCAGGACGGGTCAATTTGCCATGCTAAGTTGTCCAATATGTTAGGTGCATTAGTCAGTGGGAAATGTGTCTGGGTGGGTTACTCTTCGGAGGATCGGTATGGACTGGTTGGGCCGAAGTGCCTGTTTCCACACTGTAGGGAATCTAATCTGCTCAGTTTGGACTCAATGGGCTGAATAGCCTCCTTCCACACTGTAGGGATTCTATGATGACAAACTGGAGATGTCTGGGCTGAGGAAGCTACGCTGAGGATCTCCTGCAGATGTGTCCCACGGCTGAGATGATTGATGCCCACCAATGATAATTATCTTCCCTTGTGCCATGAATAACTCCAAAAAGTGTAGATGTCTTAGTTAATTCTCATTAAGTGGGATTGACCAGGAGGAGATTTATCAGGATGCTGCCTGGACTCGAGGGCAGGTCTTTTCAAGAAACCATGAGGGAGTGAGGGCTTTTCTCACTGGAGGTGTACAAGATGATGAGAGGCATAGAAAGTGCATAGCCACAAGCATTTTCCCAGGGCAGAAATGTCTGTGAATAAGTGGCATAATTTTAATGCAATTGGAGGAAGGTTTAGGGGAGATATCAGCGATAGAGTTATCACACAGAGAGTGGTGAGTGTGTCGAATACACTGCCAGTGGTGGTAGTAGAGTCAAATACATGAGGGAAACTTAAGAGACTCTTGGATGGGCACATGGAACAAAGTGAACGGAAGCATGTAGGTTAGTCTGATCTTAGAGTGAGATAAACAGCACAACGTCGAGGGCTGAAAGTCCTAACTGCATGCATTCATGTAGAACTCTGAGCTCAAAACCTGCATGAATTCATGTAAAACTGCGTTATCTCACTTTTTAGATTAGATTCAAACAAAACATCATGGCCTAGACAGAGAGCACAGGGGCAACACCTTCACCATATTGTCTAGCTATCACCATTGATAGCAGCTAACCTGAGAATGCAACTTTAAAAAAAGGTTTTTGTGATTTACATATGAAGGAAGTGAAACTATCATGGTATTCTAACAGATGAAAGGTTTAGCATTCAATTTTCCAATGTATAATTGCAGCTATATCTCACTGCAAATTTCTGATATAAATTCTGTGTTAGGATTGAGCCCTCCACTATCACCTGAAGAAGGAAAGCTAGTGTGCTTCCAATTAAATCTGTTGGACTATAACCTGGTGCTTTGTGCTTTTTAACTTTTTACACCCCTGTCCAACACCGATATCTCCAAATCAGTACTGTTCTTTGTTCTGTATTCTATGGAGGTGCTCAAGAAGATCTGGACATTGAGGAATATTTGAGACTTGGAGCAGGTCAGCCTTGATCTTAGTGAAGGGCAAGGCAGGCTTAGGATGTGAATGTTCTGCCCCTACTTCTGATGTTCTCCCATTCTGTTATTGGAAAATTAGTTGTTGTTATTTTCCTGGAAGGTCTTTTATGGAATGTTGCAATCAGGGAGACCAACGGATTTTGTGAGGCATCGCTGGGTGAGCCTTTGGGGCTGTATTCACAGTGAATCTGGGTCTACAACATGATCAACAAATGAAGCACAAGTTACAGAGAGGGGAAGCCCTGTAAAGAGAGATGAGGGACCTTTTTATATCGAGCCTGTGTCTTCCAGTTACATTTTCCAAAGTTCCCAAACCGTGTGGGACAGTCTTGAGGGACGAAATGGTCTCCTGTTTATGTGCACCATGCTATAACAGTTAGTGGACTCCAATAGCTCCTGTCTAGCCGGTTTGAGGGGTTGAATGGAACGCAGAAACATGGGACTGAGGAACAAGAGTGGGTCATTAGAGAATTTGAGCCTTCTCCACCAGACATTAAGATTGTGGCTGATCAGATTGTGGTCTGAGCCTCATTTTCCTGTCTGTGTCCCATTATCCGTGACTCACTTCTCTGTCAAAACTTTAACTAAGTCAGCTGTGAATACTTGTAATCAGAGAGGCACCACAAACTTCTGGGGAAGAGAATTCCCATTCGAATGGCCCTTTTAGAATTTTCCCTCATCGCGTTGGGAGAATAAGAGAGTCATACAGCATGGAAACAGATTCTTTTGTCCAAATTGTCCAGGCCAATCTGGCATCTTAATCAGATCTCGTCCCACTTGTCAGCATTTGGCCCACATCCCTCTTAACCATTCCTCTTTATGTACCTTTCCAGATATATTTTAAACGTGTAATTGTACCTGCTTTCACCACTTCCTCTGACAGTACACCCACCAGCCTCTGTATGAAAATGTTTCACCTCAGTTCCCTTCTAAGTCTTTGCCATTTCACCATCACACTATGCTGTCTAGTTCTGTACGCCCCTGCCCATTCAGACTATCTATGCCCCTCAGGACCTTTTTATACATCTGTCATATCACCATTCAGCCTCTGACAGTCCAGAGGAAAGAAGCCTCAAACTGTTCATCATCTCCCTGTAGCTTAAACCCTCAGGTTCCAGAAAATCCTTGTAAATCTTTTCTGCACCCGTTCAAGCTTAACAACATCCACCCTTTAGCAGAGTCAACTGACATGTACGCAGTATTCTTAAAGTGGCCTCACCTACGTCCTGTACAAGCACAACACGTTAGTCCAATTCCTATTCTCAATGTTCTGACCAATTAAGGCAAACATGCCAACTACATTCCTCACCACTCTACCGACCTAAACTACACTTTCAAGGAACTATGAATCTTCACCCGTAGGTCACTTTGTTCAGCAACAATCCCAAGGGCACTACCCTGCTTTAACTTACCAAAATGCAAAACCTCACAAATATCTAAATTAAACTCTATCTGCCAGTCCTTGGCTCATTGATCGTCAAGGATCCCGTTATATTCTTCACTGTCCACTGCACCACGTTGATGTTGTTATCTGTAAGCTTACTAACCATTCTTCCGTTAATCACATCAAAATTGTTTACATCCGTGATGAAAAGCAGTGAGCTTACCACTGATTCTTTCAGCACACCGCTGGCCACAGGTCTTCAGTCTGGAAAAGAATCCATTACCTTCAATCCAATTTTGTATCCAATTGATTAGTTTTTCCTAGATTACATATAACCTAATCTTAGTAATCTGCCTACGATGAAGTACCTTATTAAATGCCTTGCTGAAGTCTGTGTAAACAATATCTACCACAGTGTCTTCTTCAATCTTCTTTGTCACCTCTTCATAATACGCAATCACATTAATTAGACATGATTTGCATCACACAAATCCATGTTGACTATCCCTAATCAGTCCTTGTCTTTCTAAATAGATGTAAATTCTATCCCTCAGAACCCTCTCCAACGAACGCCTCGGCGCTAACGTTGGCTGATTGAGTCGATAATTACCTGTGTTGTTTTGGCTCACTTCTCCTTTTTCTAGCCCCACTCCTCCACTGGCCACAAAAAAATATATAACTAAATTGGTGATATGGCCATTGATATAGTTCGCAGAGTGTGTCAGTGTCAGTGTTAGGAACAAGTCAAGCAGATTTCTTTAATCTGCTGGAACAACACGTTTATGACCAAAACAAATGTACTCAAACTATGATGGAAAGGGGAATGACGAGAGGATATTGCAAATATGTGCATTGATATTTTGCTGAGAAACGCACACAGATCCACACACGCCCACGCACGCACACACGCACACACGCACGCGCACACACACGGATTGTCGATAATAAACTGAAAAGCGAAATATCTGCAAAGTTAACTTGAAAGAACATTGTCCAAATATGATTCAAACTCATGACCAAAGGAAAAATCAGAGTTTGACCCAAATGCTGTTATATTTGTAGAGTCATCACGTCCTACAGCATGGAGACAGGCAGCGAGGCCCTTTGGCCCAAACTTGTCCATGCTGACCCAAATATCCAACCACACTAACCTCATTTCCCAGCACTTGGCCCTTAGCATTCTCGACCTTTCCTGTCCATGATACTGCCCAAATGCCATTTAAATATCGTTAATATAAATGCTGCAACCATGTCCGTTGGCAGCTCATTCCTTTTGTGTACCACTCTTTACGTAAAACAGTTTCCATCAGTTTCCCTTTTATTCTTTCCCCTCTCACCTTAAATTGATGCCCTCTCCTCCTCGATTCCCCAACTCTCGGAAAAAATGGTTGGATCTATCCTATCCATGTAAACTTCTATAAGATCCCTCTCAGTCTCCTATTCTCCAAAGAAAAAAGTCCTCGCTTGTCCAACCTCTCCCTATAATTCATACTGTTGAGACCTGGCAATATTTTTGTAAAATCCGTCTGCACACATTCGAAATTAAAAACATCCTCCTGATCGCAATGTGACTAAAACTGAACACAGCACGACAAGTGCAGCCTCACCAACATCCTGTATAACTGCAACATAACTTCCCAACTGCTCTCCTCCATGTCCTGACCGATGCTTGCTAGTGTGGCAAAAGCCTACTTCACTATCATGTCTAACTAGGACCTCACTTTCAGAGAACGGTGGACCTAAACTCCATGGTCCCTCTGCTCAACTACACTCCTTAAGGTCCTACCAATCAACATGAAACTCTTACCTTGATCTAACATTGCCAAAATATTCCTCGGCCCACTTCTCCAGTTTGATCAAGGTCCTGCTGCAATTTCTGATGTACGTCCTCACTGTCCACGATACCACCTATTTTAGTGTCATCTTCAAGTTTCCTAATCATGCCTTGTACATTCGCAAGAATATCATTGACACAGATAACAAACAGCAACGGGCCCAGCAGCGACCCCTGAGGCACTTCATGTGTCACAGGCCTCCAGTCCGAGAGCAATCCTAACACTATTACCCTCTGCTTCCTACCATGAAGCCAATTGTGTGTACAATTTGCAGCTCCCATGCGATTCCAACCTTCCAGAATGGCCTATCAATGGTAACATTGTCAAAGGCCTTAGTGAAAACCATACAGACTACGTATACCTCCCTAACCTCATCAACATTTCTGGTCACTTCATCAATGAACTCAAACAAATTTGAGAGGCATGATCTCCCACTCACAAATCTTTCCAGTCTAAAAACATCTATTAATGATAATTACTAAAATTAATAATAACATACGAATTAGTAAATCATAATAAGATGACATTTTCAGTGGAGAATAAATTATCCATGGTATGTAATATTGGAACGTGCATCATGGATGAAGGGCAGAATAGATTTTGAACCTGTGTCATTGAACTGTGTTGAAAAAGGTAAAGCTGGCATGGTGATTCCGTAGTTAGTACTGCTGCCTCATAACGTTATGGATCCGGGTTGGTTCCAGCTTCGGGTGACTCTCTGTATGGAGTTTGCACATTCTCACTGTATTTGTGTGTGTTTCCTCTGGGTGCTCCATTTTTCTTCTACAATCCAAAGATGCATAGGTCAGGTGAATTGTCCATGCCAAGTTACCCGTAGTGTTATGTGCATTCGTCAGGGGTAAATATAGGGCAGGGGAATGGGACTGGGTGGGTTTCTGTTTGGAGGGTCGGTGTGATCTTGTTGGGCCAAATGGCCTGTTCCCATACTGTAGGGAATCTGTCAAAAAACTATTTCTAAACAAACCTTATCTTTCAAAATGCATGTATATCTCATCCCTCAGAGTCTTCTCAAGTAACGTACCTACCACAGTTGTTAGGTTTCTTGGTTTATAGATCCCAGATTTTTCTTTGCTTCCCTTCTTGAATAATGGCACAACATTTGCTAATCTCCAATATTCTGGAGCCTAAACTGTAGCTAACGATGATGCAAAAGAATTAACCAGGGTCCCCGTAGTTTCTTCTGTAGCCTCTTGCAGTTTTCTTGGATGCATCTGTTTAGGAACTGGAGATGTATCCACCTTCATACATTCTAATGCATCCAACACGTCTTCTCCTGTGATATTGACTCACCCCAAGATAACACTACTACCTTTGTTAACCTCCCGAGTCTTCATGTTTTTCTCCACGGTAAAGGCAGAGGAGAAATATTCATTGAGAATCTCGCAAATCTCCTATGGTTCTAGACGTGCATGTCCACTTTGGAACTCGAGGGGTCATATTCTCATTTCGTGATTCCTTTTTCTTTAATATACTTAAAGAACCTCTTTGGATTCACCCTAATCTTCTCGGCCATAGCTATCTTGTGCCCCCTTTTCGCCCTCCTGATTTCCTTTTTCAGTAAACTACTGTATCCCCTGTACACCTCCAGGTTTTCCCTCGATCCCAGCTGCCTGGACCTGAGCAACGGCGCCTTTTTTGCTGGTCAAAGCCTCAATATCTCCTGACATCCGAGGTTCCCTCTTCCTACCAACCTTGCCTTTTACCCTCACAGTAACATATAGACCTTGAACTGTAGACATTTCACTTTTAAAGTCCTCCCACTTGCAGGAGGTCCCTTCACCTGCAAACAAACACCTCCAACCAACCCCTACAAGCTCCTGTCTCATTCCACCAAAATTCATCTTGCCCCAAGTTTGAACTTGAACATGTGGAGCAGTTTTGTCCTTCTCCGTAACTATTTAAAAATTAATAGAACTATATTCACGGGTCACAGAGTGCTCCCCCACTGTCACCTCAGTCACCTGTCCTGCCCGAGATCTTAGAGTAGGTCACGCTTCGTCCCATCCCGAGTTGCACCCTCTACTTACTGCTTGAGGAAACTATTCTGAACACACTTAATAAATTCACCCCATCTCAGTCCTTAATTCTATGTCATTCCCAGTCTATGTTAGGAAAATTTAAATATCCTACTAATGCAATCCTATTGGCCCTGCAAGTCTCCCCAGTCTGTCTACATATTTTTGTTCCCCTAATTCCTCGTTTACTATTTGGGGGTCTATACTACAATCCCAATACTATCACCATTCCCTTCTTATTTATTAGCTCCCCAGACAAATCCTCACTGGATGATCCATCAGTTATTTTATCTCTGTTTACTGCTGTGATACTCGCCTTAATCAAAAATGAAACTCCCCGTCTCCTCTTTCCACCGTCTCTGTCCCGTATAAAGCACCTGTACCCTGGTACTTTAAGCTGCCGGTGCTGTCCCTCCCTTAGCTATGTTTCAGTAATGGCTATAATATCCCAGTCCCACGCACCGATCCATGCCCTGAGTTCATCGGCCTTACCTGTCAGCCATCTTGCATTGAAACAGTTGCAATTTAATCCAACAGGCATTCCTTGCTCCCTGTCATTGCCTAGCCTGACCTGACTTTTCATTTTAATGTTTCTGATTACTGTATCTCCTTCCAGCCTCGCACTTGTCTCCCTGCTATTGAGAATCACACACGCACCACACACTCCCCCACCCAACCCCAGCCAATCTAGTTGAAATCCTCCCTTGCAGCAGTTGCAAACCTGCCTGCCAGGATATTGGTCCCCTTCCAGTTCAGGTACAACCCGTCCTTCCTGAACACGTCACCTTGCCCCACAAAAGATGCCAGTAATCCAAAAATCTCTGCCCCCTGCACCAATTCTTTAGCTACTCCTTCATCTGCCATATCCTCCTGTTCTTACCTTCACTAGCACAGAGCACTGGAAATAAACTGGATATTACCACTGTCATGGTCCTGTCTTTTCTCCTTTTCCCTAGCTCTCTACAATCACTCTGCAGGATGTCATCACTATTTCTACCTGTGTCCCTCTGTCCTTTGTACCAATGTGCACAATAACTTCTGTCTGCTTCCCACTCGTCCCCTCCCCACCCCCCAGCCCCACCCCGTCACCCCGGGTGAGAACGTTCTGCAGCCGCTCTGAGACATCCTGGACCTGGCATGTGGGAGGCTGCACACCATTCCGGATTCCCATTTGCAGCCACAGAATCTCCAATCTGTTCCCTTCACTATCGAGTCAGATAATTACTTCTGTAGTTATTCTACTTGCACTGCCTTCTGACAATGGGATTTCTTCATGAAACAGTTGAATTTGGCTTAACTGTTTTGCTTCAGGCAATGGGGAGATTCCAATGAATCCTCATCAGGAATCCTCCATTAGTGGGAAAGACGATTGGGCTTTTTTTCACTCCCACACATTGCTGTGATGAGGATAGGGAAACAGAAAGGGAGCAACAGGATGTTTCTCCACAGATAGGCAATATTTTCCATCTGTAAGTTAAATCAGTAACGTTATCAGTCCCACACTGGACTCCGTGAGCTCTTCTTGAACATTGTCTGAACTATATGACTCCATTAAATTCTTGACTCCAGGTCAGTGCGTTATTGCAGAATCAATTCATTCACAATAAATGGTCGTAATTGTTTTGAAGATCTGTTAATATGTGCTTGCATAATGTAAAAATAAGCGTTTCATGTCTTCACAATATCTGTGTTAAAATGAATATTCTTAAACATATACAGTAATTGCTGGAAACGCTCAGCTTGTCTGTCAGCATGTAGGAAGAGAATTCACAGTTCAATTTTTCTGTCCAGTGACCTTTCCTTTGAAACTGACTTATTCTTAAAGAATATCCCCAGTTTTATTCTCTTACACAACAAGAAATATTCATCCAGTATTCACCAACTGCACTCTTCTCAAGATCGTATATGGTCAATAAAACATCCCTCATTCTCAGGCCGAACTGTTAATTCTTCATAACGTAATGTCTTCATCCCAAGAATGCGTAAAGAGAAATATCTTTGAGACATTTCGAAAACATTTTTTTTTTATTTTCAATTTAGACAGTTATAACTACACATAATACAACAGATGTAATCTCATCAATGCCCTGTACTGATGCAGAAAACATCGCTTAGATCATACCCAACACCCCTTGCATGAAACAGAATCACGACATTTACCTTCCAAAACACTTGCTACATCTTCAGGTTAATTTGATGTGATTCATGTACTAAGACACTCAAATCCCTCTGTAACACTGAGTTCTGCATTCTCCTTGCATTTAAATAAATTTCTGCTGTTTCGTCCTTTCCCCAAATCAGAAAATTTCCATCATATATATTGAACTGCTTTTTTTTCTGCTGAAACCTTGCTCACAGCCATCCTCTGTATGCCATTGCTTGTTGCTGTGCCCTCCCCCAATCTGTGTCCCATTGCAGACGTTCTGCACTCCCACTGTCTGTGTCCCATTGCAGACAATCTGCCCTCCTCCGTCAGTATCCCATTGCCCTCGCTCTGCCCTCCCCCTGTCTGTATCCCATTGCAGATGCTTTGCCTTCCCCTGTTTGGATCTCATTGCAGACACGCTGCCTTCCCCTGTCTGGATCCCATTGCAGACACTCTGGCTCACCCATCAGTATCCCATTGCAGACACTCTTCCCTCCCCCTGCCTGTATCCCATTGCAGGCGTGCATCCCTTCCCCAGTCTGTCTCCCTTTCAGATGCTCTGCCCTTCCTCGTCTGGATCCCATTGCAGACACTCTGGCTCACCCATCAGTATCCCATTGCAGACACTCTTCCCTCCCCCTGCCTGTAACCCATTGCAGGCGTGCATCCCTTCCCCAGTCTGTCTCACTTTCAGAGGCTCTGCCCTTCCCCTGTCTGAATCCCAGTGTAGACGCACTGTCTTCGCTCTGCCCTCCACTGTCTGTATCCCATTGCAGACGCTTTGCCCTCCCCTATCTGTATCCCACTGTAGACAGTGTTCCCTCCACTGTCTGTATCCCATTGCAGATGCTCTGCCCTTCCCCGTCCATATCCCATTGCAGACATTCTGCCCTCCTTCATCTTTATCCCATTGCAGATGATCTGTCCTCTCTCTGACTGCGTCCCATTCCAGACCCTCTGCCTGCCCCCTGTCTGTCTCCTATTGCAGATGCTCTGCCCTCCCCCTGGCTGTATCCCATTGCAGACGCTCTGTCCTCTCCCTGTCTGTATCGCACCGCAGATAATCTGCCCTCCCCCTGTCTGTGTCCCATTGCAGACGCTCTGCCCTCCTCCTGTCTGTATCCCATTGCAGAAGCACTGCTCTCCCCCGTCAGTATCACATTGCAGATGCTCTGCCTCGCCGTCTGTATCCAATAGCAGACCCTCTGCCCTCACCCATCAGTATCCCATTGTAGAGGCTCTGCCCTCACCCATCAGTATCCCGTTGCAGACGCTCTTCCCTTCCCCTATTGCAGAGGTGCATCCCTCCCCCAGTCTGTCTCCCATTGCAGACGCTCTGCCCTACCCCAGTCTGTCTCCCATTGCAAACGCTCTGCCCTCCCCCTGTCTGTTTCCCATTGTAGACGCACTGCCGTTGCTCTCCCCTCTGCTGTCTGTATCTCATTGCAGACGCTCTGCCCTCCCCCGTCTGTGTCCAATTGCAGATTCTCTGCCGTCTCTCTGTCTGTATCCCATTGCAGACGCTCTGCCCTCCCCCCGTCTGTATCCAATTTCAGGTGATCTGCCCTTCCCCTGTCTGTATCCCATTTCAGATGCACTGCAGTCCCCTGCTGTATCCCATTGCAGACGCTCTGTCTCCATTTGCCATCTTATTGAATGATTATCCTGGTGCATGTTCAAACTGAGATCCATCTCCTTCATCCAGTTCATTAGAATAGATTGTAATTTGTTGATGACCTCATACAGATCCCTGAAGAATTCCACTCATTACAGCTTTCCAAACACAAAATGAGTAATGATCTCTACTCTGCATTTCCTGACAGCCACCCAGGGCGCCCCTGCTTCTGCATAACAGCCTGGGATGGTTATAGGGCGTCCCCCTGTGCTGTGTAATTTACTGAATACTTCATTCTGTTTGGTGGGGTCTGTTTGGTGCAGCCCATTTTGCCGCAGACCCTTATAGACGCAGCAGTATTTCAGCGCAGCTCATATTTATTCCTTTTCAGGCTTCGAAAAAAGCATTAATCTAAGCAACAAAAATAAAAATAATGCTAAATCCATTTCGTAAAAATGTTAAAAAGACACTTGAGTAAGTGTAACATTGACTCAGGGTTTTATTTCAGAGCGAAAATGATAGTTGGTCTTGCATTTATTCAGATTGAAAACATTCATGAAGCTATTGAACATTTGTCTGATGCGCTTCCAGATGAACTGCAACCGCTGCTGGACTGGTTCGAGGATAACTATGGAGGTAGAAGATTACGCAGAGGAAATGTTCGGTGTCCACCCCTTTTTCCAGTTGGAATGTGGAATCTATATGAAAGGACTTTAAACAATGAGGACAAAACAAACAATAATGCAGAAGCTGCCCACAGGAGATGACAATGCGAATTTGATGTGAAACATCCAGTTATTTGGAAATATATTGACAGTTGACGAAAAGTTCAGAGAGGAAGGGACATTTACTATGAGCATCTGATAGCAGGCACGATATTCCATTGAAATTAAAGAAGCAGACACAAGAATACAAACACTCGTAAGAAGTTTTGGTGAGAGAAATGATGTCGAGTATTTGTGAGGGAATGCCCATAATTTTGAATGAACGTCATATTTTAGATTTTTCATAATGAACTTATTCCGTTTACTTTTTTTCTTTTTAACATTTTTTCTGAAGAGAATAAACATTATTTTTATTTTTAGTCTTTCATTAATGCTTTTAACTAAGCCTGAAAAGTGAGAGAGATGAGATTGGAACTGCCAGCGAGTTTAAATTGAGAATTGCTCTTTCCTGAACATTGCTGCTTACTTGGTTGGTGGGATGTCGATGTTTCAGAATCTCCACACAAGGTGTCCTGCTCCTATGTTGCTCTTTCCAGGGTCCTCCCCGCATGTTGAGGAAGTGGGTGAGGGAACAGATATCGGTCATTCTAACACCCGGCTCGGCCCTTTACGTCCTATTCCAGGCTGTTTCTCCTGGAATTGGTGAAGAGGAGGGATGGAGTGAGGGTGGGAGTGGGTACCCCTACTATTAGTGCTGGTGTAGTGGAAGGGGGAAGGGTGAGATGTCCGGAGGGAGTCTGACCACAGTGTTGTATCCATGCAGTTGTATTCATGTGCGCGGCTATTGTGTCAGTGACAGAAAAGGTCGGGGAGGGAAGGTGCGAATTCAACAGTGAGTTTGGTAGTGCTTGAGCCTTATTTGGAGATAGAGTTTGAGCCTTGTTCGGGGGTAGCTGTTATAACAGATATACGGTGAGTGTGAGGGACAGAAGAATATGGTGATACTTATCCTGGCAAAGTGGGAGGAAAGTGGGTCCTGTATTGCTGACCAATTCTTCAGATCATCTCAGCATTGAGGTGAGTCTCCCTGAACGTCTTGTCCAAGTCTATCGCTAATAACGCCACAGACCTTTTTCATCACATCCAAAAGAATCAGTTTGGGTGGATCTTACAAAGAGCAAGGTGAAGCAAACATTAGTATATCAAACCCAAATCTATCACGCAAATACTTTACATCATATGTTCTGGAAATTAGGTATGTAAGTATATGCAAGGGAAAGCAATGACATAGTGACATTATCGCTGGGCTCTTAACCCAGAGACCCAGGTAATATTCTGGGGATATGATTTCAAATCCTGCCATGGCAGAAGGTGGAATTTGAATTAAATATGTATCTGGAATCAAGGGTTTATGATGACCAGGAATCCATTGTCGATTTTTGGAAAATCTCATCTGGTTCACTGATGTTCTTGAGGGAAGGATACTACTGTCCTTACTTGGTGTGGCCTGCATGTGACTCCAGACTCAAGACAACGCAGCTGACTCTTAACTGCCCTCTGGCATGGGCAATAAATGCTGGTTATCCAGTGACGCCCTCATCTTGTGAATGACTAGCAAATAATCATGAGTGCTGCAGTAATACTGGATTGTCTCAAGTTGCACCGAAACTGCATTAACTAAGTGACTACCAATACTGTGAAGAATATCTTCCGTAAGTGTGTATCAGGTCGGTTGAACAGTATGTTGTGAACCAAACTAGAGAGCAGGTTATTTCAGATTTGGTGTTGTGTGGTCAGGAGGACTAATTAATAACCTTGCTCTGAAGCAGCTTTGGAGGAATAGTGACATCAATATGTTGCATTTTTACACGGCATCTGAATACAATATCGAATGTTTGAACATTCTGGTCACGCATCATGGAAGCCCGGAGACTAGAGGGTTAATTACGCTCCAGTGAATTGGGGAAGTACAATATAACGTTGAACGGGACAAGCAATGATTGTGAGAGTCATACAATCCGACAGCATGGAGACAGGCCCTTCAGCCCGAACTGGTCCATTCCGAACGAAATGTCCATTCACATTAACCACACTTCCCTGCACTTGCCCCGTATCCTTCTTATTCTTTCCTATCCGTGTATTTGTCCAAATGCATTTTAAATTTTGTGAATGTACCCGCCTCAAACACTTCTGCTGGCAGCTCATTCCATGTGCATACCACCCTGTGTGTAAAAGAAATTGCCCCTCAGGTTCCCTTTTACTCTTTCCCCTCGGATCTTAAATTAATGCCCTCTGGTCCATGGTTGCTCAACCCTGGGGAAAAAAGACAGAGTGCATTCACTCTATCCATGCTTCCCATGATCTTATACACTTCTATCAGATCCCCCTCAGTCTCACACTCTAAAGTAAAAACTCCTAGCTTGCCCAACCTCTCACAATAACTCAGACCATTGAGTCCGGGCAACATCCTTGTAAGTTTCTTTTGCACTATTTCCAGTTTAATAACATCCTTCCTATAGCAAAGTGAACAACACTGAACATAACACTACCAGTATTGCATCATCAGCATCCTGTATAACTGCAACATAATTCCCTAATTTCGATAATCATTGCTCTGACTGATGAAAGCCAGTCTGCCAAATGCCTTTTTCACTGCCCTATCTACCTGTGAGTCCACTTTCAGAGAACTTTGAACCTGAATTCCAAAGTCCCTTTGTTTCCATACACTCCTAAAGACCCTGCTATTCACCATGAAACCCCTACCTTGCTTTGACTTTCTAAAATGCAAGAACTTACACATATCTGTATTAAACTCCATTTGCCATTTCTCGGCCCACTTCCTCACCTGATTAAAGCACTGCTGTAATTTATGAAATTCCTGATAGTCTTCCTCACTGTCCACGACACCGTCTATTTTAGTGTTACCTTGAAACTTATAGTTCATACCTGTACATTCTCATCTAAATCATAGATGTGTGTAATATATAAATATATATACAATATACATGCATAAAATAAACAGTAATAGTCCCAGAACTGACCCCTGAGGCATTCCACTCATCACAGGCCTTCAGTCTGATAAGCATGCTTCCACTATTACCCAATGTTTCCTACCATCAAGCAAATTTTGGTTTTGATTTGCCAGCTCCCCCTCAATTCCATGTGATCTAAACTTCCAGAGCAGCGTACCATGTGGAACCTTACCGAAGGCCTTACTGAAATCCATATACACCAGGTATACCACCAAGTTACTTGTCATTTCACCAAAGCACTCTAACAAATATTTGAGCCATGATTCCCCATGCACAAAGCCGTGCTGACTGCTCATAATCACACCCTGCCTTTACAAATCCATGTATATCTTCTCTCTCAGAACCTTATCAAGAAACCTACCGACTAGAGATGTCAGGTTTACTGGTCTATAGGTACCAGGTTTTTCTTTGTAGGTCTTCATGAATAAGGGCACAACATTCACTACCCTCCAGTCCTCTGGGACCTCACCCGTTGGCTACCGATGATACAAAAGTACCAACCAAGGCCCCCGCTATTACTTCTCTGTCCTCCTGCAGTGTTCCTGAATATATCGGGTCAGGACCAGCAGGTTTATAGAAATACTGTTATGTCTACTGATTTCAGGTGAAAACACCAAAGAGTGAGTAAGTGACTTAATGATGATTAAATTAACAAATTAAAGAAGATATTAATCACAGGAAGTGACTTCAGAAGAATTCCAGACTTTGTGGAATCCTGAGAATTCTAAGAAAATTGCAATACAGAAAAGGAGGGTCATGAAACTGATCAGGAAATCAAAAAGCGAACATGCATGCAAATAAACAGGAACACAAGGACTGCAAAAATCTGCGATCTATATTTCAAAGGAATGAAAAACATAGACAAATGTGGAAATTTGCAATCAGGAGAGACGAGTTTATGGTGAATCACAGGGGAATGGGCAAAGCAAATGACCAGTTACTTTCCATCTGTCTTAATGGAGTAAGATCCAGAAAATCACCCAGAAATACGAAGTGATCGTAGAAGACTTGCGGAAGTAAATACATAAAGTCAATTCATATCAGTAACAAGGCAATATTAGACATGCAGCTGGATTGAGCATTGCTCAGCTTGACAAACCAGATGTACTTCGTACCAAAATCTTCAGAAATAAATCACAAATAGAACTCTTGATTGCATTGTCGATGACTGCGTTCTATTTTCCTGTACATTCTGCAGAGTCTGGAAGCTGGTGTAGATAAATGTGCATTAGTAAACATGATCCAAGCACGATAGATGAATGGTAGGGATCCTAGCATCTACAAAGGGAAGAAGAGATAGTGTGGAGAACTGCTGACAAATTAACTTTACATTTGTCGGGAAACTTTTGGAACCTATTATATAGGATGTGATATTGGATACTTAGACATTAACAGCAATATTGGAGAGACTCAGTATGCATTTCTGAAAGGGACATCATACTTGACAAACTTTGGAATTGTTTGAAGTTGATTCTTACAGCATAGATAATGGGGATCCAGTAGAATTGGCATATTTTAGATTATCAGAAGGCTTTCTATAAGAACGCACACAGTGAGTTCGAAAATGCAATGATGTGAAGGGTATCTGGAGGAATATATGTAAATGGAAACTTAAAGTTTGGTTTGCCTTCCTTTAAGGGTGTCAGAATATAGATGTAAAGACACGTTGAAGCAGTTTCACAGAGTGTTGGTGAGACTGTACCTGGAATATTGAGAACAGTTTTGGTGACCAAATCTGAGAAAGAATATACTGAGCACAGAGGAAGTGAAATGGACATTATCCAGATAAATCCCTCAGATAGCGAGATTGCGTGATGAGGAAACTCCGCCTGTGTTCTCTTGAGTTTCAAAGAATGAGAGTTGGGTCACTGTCAACTTTATAAAACTCACAAAACACACGACAAGTTGGAAATTAACAGATGTTTATCAGGCTGTCTAATCCACATTCAAGGCAAATATTGGCAGGATAAGGACAGATCATTGAAGACTGAAATAAGGAGGAAATTCTGCACGTGGAGGGGACTGACTAACACAGGGGCAAGGCAGGGCAAGATTACGGAGAATCCCCAGACAATCTATAAGTGTGTCAAGCGGAACAGAATAACCAGTAAATAGGTAGGCCTCATTAGTGACTTGCCAAGTTGCATATAAATCAACTTTAGTAGTAGGAGAAAGAGGGGAGTGTAGAAGGCTGTTTGTGTGACTGGAGGCCAGTGTACCACAGGCATCAGTGCTGGGTCCCTTATTATTTGTGATTCGGCGGTGCTAGTGTTGGGCTGGGTTGGACAAATGTAAAAATAGCATAACACCAGACTACAGTCTAACAGATCTATCCAGCAGCAAAAGCTTTCGAAACACTGCTTCTTCATCAATGTGCACAACCACGTGATGTAACTGATGTTGAGAGATTTTTAACCTTATTATTTGTGGTACTCATAAATGATGCAGCTGTGAAAATGGATGAGGGGTGGGGTATGTAATAAATAAGTTTGTGTTTGATACAAAGATTGGCCGGGTGATTGGCAGTGAGGAGGATGACCTTATGATACAGGGTGATACAGATGGAATGGTCAGATGGGTGGATCAATGGCAGATGGAATGTCACTTGATAACTATGAGATGATACACCTTGGGAGAAGGAACCAGACAGGGGAGTACTCAATGAATGGCAGCACACAAGGAAGCTCAGAGGGTGCTTGTCCACATATCGCTGAATGTGATTGAACAGGTTAATACACAATTTGGGGATGGATAGGAGAATATAAACATAGCCTTTATTCATCTAGGCATAGGTTATAAGTACTATGCAGAACTTTGATGAGGGCAAGATGGAATTCTGCGTGTAGTTCTGGGAACAACATTACAGGAAGTATGTGATTGTACTGGAGGGGGTACAGAGAATATTCACCAGGATCTTCCCTGGGATGGAGCATATCAGCTATGGAGAGAGACTGGATAAGCTCAGGTTGTTTAGTTTGGAGGAGAGAAGGCTGAGAGGTCTGTGATTCAGAAGAATAGGATTACGAGGTACATGGACAGTGTGGATAGACAGCAGCTGTTGCTTTTAGTCAAAGGGCCCCACTTTTAAAGTGAAGGGTTTGGGGTTTAGTGAAGATTTGAGAATTGTTTTTCAACCAGAGGGTGTTGGGGTCTGGAATGCACTTCTTGAGAGTGCAGTTGTCATGGTAACCTCAACCCATTAGAAACGACACGGCTGTGCACTTCAAATACTTTAAGATTCACGGCTAAGGTCTTGTGTCGGAAAGTGGGCCTAATGTAGACCGTGCTGTATTTCTGGTAGTACAGAGACTTTGCTTCTGTGATTGTATGGCTGTGGAAGGTAGGAATTGAGTAGCTTAAGGTAGGAATTGATGGGTTTCTGAAGAATATCTTAACACAGTTGATAAGAGAGAACTTGAAATATTTACTGAAAATATGTCAAGGGCAAAATTAAGAGCAAAAAGGTGCAGATTTCTTACCATCTGATACCAGATAATTGAGGACAGGGAAATAGCAGAACGATGGAGCAAATACTTCAGTTATGCCTTCACAGAAGAAAATAAAACAAAAAAGAAAACTTCCTAGTAATACAAGGGAACTTTATTCTGGTGAGAAAAAGGGAATAGAATGAAATTAGCAGCTAAACAGTTTCGAGAAAGTATTCGATTGAAATTAATGGGCATAGACAAAGTCAACAGAGATTTATGAAATGGAAACCATATTTGAGAAGTGGCCTTTAGTAGAATTATGTAGAAGGTATCAATGCTATACGAATGGAATCTCAAAGCCCAAGCCTGTTCTGCAAAATCGAATCCTGTGGAACTCAGGCTAATATATGGTCATAGATTTAGAATGGGAGAGCTGGCAGGAAACAGTGAGTAGGAATTAAACAATGTTTTTTTTTAATGGAAGGCTGGGAGGATATAGAAAGGATCGTGGCTTGGGCTCAAGCTATTCCCAATACACCTCATATCTTGGGTGTGCAGCGCAACTGCAATATGCCCAAGTCTGTTGACAGCACTAAACGATGTCAGCTTGTGAGTGGATGAGGAGGATGTAAAAAAGTTCCAAGGTTATTGTGACAAGTGGAGTAACTGGGCAAATACGTGGCAGATGGAGAGTAATGAAGAAGATGAAATGTTGTGTACTTTGATGTGAACAATAGAATGGCGGCCTCTCATTTGGAAAAGGAGTGGTTGAAAAATGTTGCTCTATAAATGAACTTAAGCTGCATTTTTGTTCATTTCTGCATAGCCCTCCGAGTCCATGTAGGGCAGTGAGTTCTGAAGCTAGAAGTCAATACTGGGAATGGCGTTGGCACGCTGACTATTGTATATAGGCCCAGCAAATGGAGAACTGTAACTTTGAAACGAATCTGGATCTCCCTGTAGACCAGTCGCTGAAAGCAATATTGCAGGAGCAGAAAGCGGGTAGGAAGATAAATGCTGTATTCACATTCATTTCAGGGGGATTTGAGTACAGGAGTAAGTGTATCTTATGCAGCTGTACAGGGCCTTGGTGAGACCCCATCTCGAACATTGTGCAGTATTGTGTGCAGTTTTGATCTGTTTTCCTAACAGAGGACAAACCTGACATTGAGGGAGAGCAGTAAAGGATGACCAGACTGATCGGTGGGATGACAGACTTGTTGTGGGAGCAGAGTTTGGAGCGACTGGACCTATATTCCATGGGGTTTAGGAAAATGAGTGGAAATCTCAATGAAATATATAACACTCTGACAGGGCGAGACAGATTAAAAGCAAGGATGGTAATTCCCCTGGTTGGGACGTCTAAACCAAGGGGCCACAATATTAGGTACAGACAGGCCACTTTGCATTGAGATGAGAATAAATGCCTGCACTCAGAGAGTGGCGAACCAGGGGTACTCTCTCCCCGATCAGGCTGTGGAAATCAAGGGGCTGAATATAAATAAGGATTTCTGGAAACTAAAGGGATAGGGAGAGAGCAGGAGTATGGTGTGAAGATAGAAAATCAGCTATCATTCCAAGTTGTTCGCTAATAACGCAGTAACTGTGTTCCTTTGCAACACTGTGTTGTAGAAAATCGTGCAATATTAATAATGGGGTCTATGGAAAAAGAGGGTAAGTGACGAACCCCGAAAAATATCAGTAAAAACCAAAAATTAAATTTGGTCTAACACACACTCGGACAGTCTAAATAACTCTTTAAATTACATGTTGTAATGGAACAGTGCTGTAAATGTAACGCTTTCACACGACAGTCACTCATAGAGCACTGTACTTTTCACCACAATCTTCACCAGAAAGTGCGCGGGGGCTGACTGACCACGTGATGCCGATGGGGAATTCCAGTTCTCCCCAAGATTCTCGCCACAGTTTGAAATAAAGTTGTTTCTAACTATAAACTAAATTCCCAGTTTCAGGCTCAGTTTCAAAGCCTGCAGAGCGGATTGCATTCCTGTTTTAGCTGAACACATAGATTGTACCTTTTGTAGACAGAGGGATCTTGAGGCAAGGTTTGCTGTTCAGCTGGTGTCTGGCAAGGAATCGCATCACAGTGAACACGAGTTCACTTTGTAGAAAAAAGGTTCATGAATTGCATTGCAGCCAAATTGTTTTAATCAACACGCGTTATCAGTGAACTGCCTGTACATAGAATGGAGGCGCAAAACTGGTGGGCTGAATGGACTACAGCAGTTCTCATTTTATGGTTCACAACGTTTAAACATATTAAGGGTTGTGAATATTGTATGGGGAAAACTGCGTTGAGGAGATGCTCGGCCATTAACTAGAATAGGGAAAGCTCAATGAGTTGTATGATGTATTCCTTTCCCGATGCTTCTGTGCAGTGTGTGGGAAAGCTCTGTAAATGTTGTCACAAGCTCTCAGCTGTTAGGAAGGAGGTCTCTGCAGGGTCAACAGGATTGTCTTTCCCATTCCCTTTTCTGATAACGAGGCTGGTGCCGGCTGTTCTCTCCGGGTTTATCCTTTAAGACCTCGGAGCATTTTGATACAATTGAGTGCCTTACTTGCTCGTTTCAGAGACCATTGAAGAGTGTATCACATGTCTGTGTGTCTGGAGTCACTTTTACGTCAGACCAGGAAAGCACGGGAGATTCACTTCTTGAACGTATACTGGGGAAGGAGATCGTCGTCTATAATCAACATTGAACAAATGATCACTATTACTTACACCAGGTATTAGATCTCGATATTGTATTAATTGTTTTTAACTTGCACCAGATGCCAGAGAATTATCCTGGTCTGGATTAGCAATCCAATGACAATTCCACAATAGCACCATCTCCACATGGGGGCCTATCGGAAACCACACTGAACCGATTATTTCCGTGCTGTTTGGCAGCTCTGTCAAAAATAACCCCAACCAATTTGACTATCGTGATGGGACTGAGGGCGTGGTAATTGGTCCGATTGTAATTATTCCCTTCTTAGGGGATGGGACATAGTTGAGTAATTACCCACATTAGGAGAAAGTGAGGACTGCAGTTGCTAATTACCCACATTGCCAGGGAGTTGTCAGAGTTGGAGCTGGAATGAAACAGCTTCCTTGTTGTATAGCAAAAGTCCTGAGTCCTATTGCAGGAATGGTGTCAGGGCCAAATGCCTTTGTCGTATCTACAGTGTCCAGCTGTTTCTTCATGTCACGTGCAGTGTATTGAATTGGTTGAAAACAGGCATCTGTGATTCTGAGGGCATCATAGTGAGGGTGAGGTGGGTAATCAACTCAACACTTCTGGCTGAGGATGGTGCAGATACTGCATCGTCTACATGGATGCACAGGGCTGTTCTATCATTTAGGATGGGGATATTTGTGGAGTCCTCTCCTCCAGTAAGTTGTTTAATGGTTCATCGACTTTTATCCATGGATTTGACAGGACGACAGAGCTTAGATCTGATTTGTTAGTCTTGGGCTCATCTCTCTGTCTGTATCAGATGTTAGTCCTGCTGTTCATAGTGTAACCAGTCAAGTGCGGTAGCTTTAATGGGCTGTCGTCAGGTTTAGGTGCACGTGATTCCGATCCGACCATGTTCACCCACACTCGTCACTGACCCATGGATCGGCTTGATGGAAATGGTAGACGGATGGACTATCCTGGGCGAAAAGTTACAGATTGACATTGAAATCTCCAGCATCAGGTGATAACCCAATTTTAGCTGCAATATCAACAATTCAATACTACTGACTGGCCCCAGTTCACACCGAGACCCATTCACCCATCAGCCCTGTACTCAGTGAACTACTCTGGTTTCTGATGCGGAAATACTTCCATTTTCATATTCTCATTCTGATGGAATTTTTTCCTTGTTTGACGCCTCCAATTTGTTAAATAAACTATATCCATTTAAGGTACTAATCTGAATCTTTTCCTTTCAGTAATGCCATCTTCTGTATTTGAAGTGTACGTGTTTTCCTCTGTTTTTCTCCCTGACCATGATTCAGAGCTCTGCAATATCAGTGATACCAGCCTTATGTAATTTCAGAGTCAAGGAACTTGTCACCATGTGTTGCTGTTCAGTTCCCAGTGTACGGCGCTCCATGTTGGACAGGATGTTTGGGCATCTTTGACAATATGTCGTCGGAAATGGTTCAACAAACAGAAATTGCTAACGAAATGGCTAAAGATGTTGCAGAATTTTCTGGAATGAATGCAGAGCTAAACTTTCAGTTCCAGTGAACCTTCTATAAAGCTTTTTGTATTTTTATTTCCAGTATCCATAGTCATTTGTTTAATTGAAAAATTGTTCTGTGCCTATTCTTTTCTGGAGAAACTCAGCAGGTCTGTCAACATCTGCAGAGAAAGAGAAACAGAGTTAGCGTTTCCAGTCCAGTGTGACAATTCTTCAAAACTGAATACAATTGCAAAATGGTATTTTAATCCCTTGCCAGAAGTGGAGGATGGATGGCAGGAAAAAGAGGGTGTGGCAAAAGATAAATGGACTTTTAGCAGTGGGGAATGAGAAGATTCTGTATTAGGGATCGAAATTAAGGGTTAGTGGGGGAAAGGGGTTCTCTTTATTGAATGCAACATACAGAAGACACAACCAGACAAAGTCATACGGAGGCCAGGAGGGAGAATGTTGACCATGTGGTAATATATAGATCTGGCCACAGATACGTTTTCACTGTCGTGATCATTACCCCTTTTAGACAAAGGAATTCAGGTGCTTGACTTCTTATTGGCACTAGTAAGCGTTTCATGCTGCCTTAGTATTGTAACATGGAGAAAAACAAATCACACTTTGACGTTTGGGCTGAGTGTTGGTTACCTGTCATTTTTAATATTGTTTAATTTTGCAGTGCTTATCTTTAAACACTTGTTCTTGAAGTTAGTATCAGATGGAGTGTAGGATGTTGAGGGGTGATATTATAGAAACATATAAAATCATGAGAGGTATGGATAGGGTGAATAGCCAAGGTCTTTTCCACAGGATAGGGGAATCCAAACATAGAGGGAATAGGTTTAAGGTGAAAGACGGTAGATTTAAAAGGGACTAAAGGACAGCATTTTTACACAGAGGGCGGTGTGTGTATGGAATGCGCTTCCAGAGGAAGAGTGGGAGATGCAAGGACAGCTACAACATTTAAAACGCATTTGGACAAACATATGAATGGGAAACATTTAGAGGCATATGGACCAAATGAAAGCAGATGGGACATTTATAGTTTGGAAGATCTGCCCAGCATGGACATTTAGAAAAGCTTCTCGCAGAGTCAGGGTGGTTTTGTGAAAGGGAAATGATATTTTGCCCTGTAAAATCATGCAAAGTATTTCTGGAGATGCCTGTAAATGTAAGAAGTGGACTTGATAAAGGGGATCTGGTGGACACGAGGCTTTCCAGAGATTTTCCACAAGGTATTACAAAACAAAAGTTCATACACAAAACAGAAGCTCTAGAACGTCGGATACTGTATAAACGTGGGATGATGATTGTCCAACACAGAAATCGGAGAGTCAGGATTAATGGATCTTTATGATAAAGGTGTATCGGCTGGAGTACCACAAATATCAGTCTGATGGCATAAGTTATTTGCAATCTATACTGACAGCCTGAAGGTGGGAGCTGAGTGCAACACATATCCAAGTTTGAGGATGACACTGAGAATCAAAAGGCAGGCTGTTATCTAATGGAGAGGACTTCCAGAAAAGGAAGAGTAAAGGCATTGGAGTGTTCCTGTGTATGAAACATAAAGTCAGCTCGACGATGCAGCAAGGAACTCGGTTGGTTCATTCGGCGGTTTCCTGGGATGAAAGGGTTGAGTTATTGAGAATCTCTAAAATGGTGAGGCGATAATTCATTGGGGTTTAAATGAATGAAGAGTGATACTGCTGAAACATACAAGACACAGAAGGGGTTGGAGAAGGTAGATGTTGAGAAGTTGTTTCCATTCTTGGGCAAAGTGTCGAACTCGAGGACATACATACCGAATAAGGAGCATCGATTTCAATCTGAGATGCAGAGTAATGTCTTCTCTCCGAAGGTAGTGAATGTCTGGAATTCCCTGACCCGGAGAGGTGTGGAGGGATACAAGGAGTCGGCAAGAGAGTGGAGTTGAGCCCAGGAGTAGATCAGCCATGTTCTTAATAAATGACAGAGTTAGCTTGAGGGGCCGATTGACCTCCTCCTGTTCCTATTTAATTTCACATGCTATGCATTTGGAAAGTAACAGGTTATTTTGCTGGAAATCGTGTTGTACAATGTTGCATTCAGGGAGAGCAGAGGATTTGTTGTTTTAACCCAAGGTGGGGTATGTAGCTGTATTCCCTGCTGTATTCCCTGCAACACGACCCACATCTGGAGCAGAAGTTACAAAATAGGGAAGCCTGGAAACAGGGATTGGGGGTGGGGGTGGTGGTCACTTCCTGATCCAGTCTGGATTTTCCAAGTACATTTCCAAAACTCCACCTAACCATCGGAGTGGCTTCGATCTGCCCCTGTTTAGCATGTCCGACGGCTGCATGGAACATCAGAACATAGGGCTGAGGGACACAAGTGGGCCATTCGGCCCTTTGACACTACTCCACCAATAAATAAGGTCATGGCTCATCTCATTGTGATCCCAGCTGCACTTTTCTCTCCATGCACCATTATCCCTGATTCACCTGTCTATGGAAAATCAGACAAAGCCAGCTTAGATATAATTTAAAGATCCAGCCATCCCAAACTTCTGGGTAAGAGAATTCCCACTTGACTGAAATCCTACTTTGTGTATTTCTCCTAATTCCTGCTCTGATGGAGGTTGGAGGGTATCAATGTTTCCTTTTCTCGTCTCATTCCTCCACTGCTGACACATAATTTTAAATGTAACCAGGTTGGTGATATGGCTGATGATAAAGTTCTCAGACTGAGTCAGGTTCAGTGACAGGAACAAGTCAGGAAGATTTCTTTAGTCAGCCACAAATAACTAATATAACGAACGGATGTGCATGGTGGATCTGTGGTTAGCACTGCTACCTCCCATCACCAAGTAGCTGTGTTCAATTCCAACCTCGGGCAACCCTCGATGTGGATTTTGAACATTGTCCCCATGTCTGTGTGGGTTTCCTCCCACTGTCCAAAGGTATCCAGCTTAGAGCGGATTGGCGATGCTAAATTCCCTATAGCGCTCAGGGACGTGCTGGTTAGATAGGTTAGTCATGGGAAATGCAGGGTTACGTGGATAGAGTAGGGGGGGCTGGTCCGGGGGGGGGGTGTATACTGTTACAAGGGTCAATGTGGACTTGATGGACGGAATGTCCTGTTTCCACAATGTCGATCTTCTATAAAAACAACAAGAAGTTTTACTATACAAACACCCAGTGGGTATCTATCTGATCACTCTCCTCTAGGTTTTGTATGTTTCAATAAGATCACCTCTCATTCCAAGAGTAACCTGTTCAAGCCTTCATAATATAAGACCCTCATTTCTGGAATACATGAAGTGAAATATCTATGAACTGCTTCCAATTTAATTATATCCTTTTGCAGGTAAGGAGACAAAAATAATCTCATACACAGATGAAGTTAATTTTTCTTTTCTCAGTGGTGATAGTATTTGGAACTCTCTTCCCTGCAGAGCAATGGAGGCAGAGATATTGAATATATTTGAGGCACAGACAGAAGGTTCATAAAGAATAACAGAGTCAAGGATTATCGAGGAATGGCAGGAATGTGCAGTGTTGGGGAAATGCTGACAGTGGTAAAAAATCACATTGCTCCAGAACATCCAGGAATATAATGCAAAATGAAACGATAATATCGATAAAATGTTAAGGGGAAATTCAAGATGGTGGCCATCTGGAAGGTCTGCTTTGTTGGGCTCTGCATCACAGCACGGGCAAAGTGCTTCCCAACCCACTCCATCAGAGCCATTTACTTAAAATGCTTAGTTTTGGAAAGATTTGAGATTTGGCAGTTGTAGTAGTTTTAGTTTGTGTAGTTTTTAAGCTCTATTAGACTTTGTTTATTAATGAGCAGTAATTCGAGTTCTTCGTCTCTCGAGTTCAAATGTTGCTACAGTGTGTTCTGGGTAATGATGTGCTTAAATGGTGTACCTGGATCATTAAGGGGAGCCATTAGCCAGAAAAGAGGAAAAATTTACTTTCTAGTCTTAAAAAGAGAGGGTGGATGTTGTCCTATTGCAGGAGATGCACCTTGATGACAAAAAACTTTTGATTTTCCAGCAGGTCGCGTTTGATCGGGTTTATTTCTCCTCTTTTAATATTACGAGTTGGGGAGAAGCCATAATGGATAAAAAGAATCTTCCATTTAACCTACTAGATTTTATTTGATACTCACGGGAGGCTCATAATCCCCAAAGCCTTGAACTATGGTATATAATACAGTATTTTGAATGTTTATTGCACCCCCTCCCCACCCACAACCCCCCACCCCCGGCGTATCCTGGTAGATGCATTTTCCAAATTCAGTTATCTTGCATCGTGGCACATTATTGTAGAAGATTTCAACTGTCTTATGGACCCCACGGTGGACAGAATGTCCTAAGGTGCCCCAATACCCTCGTTATAATGGAAGCAATTAGTGGATTTGTGTGCAGAAAGAGAGCTGGTGGATATCTGGAGGCAGATCCACATCACAAGTAAGGATTTTATTTTCTTCTTTAACCGGCATAAATGCCACACGAGGGTTGATATCTTCCACATTCCTGCAACAATCTTAGAATCGGTGGCATCCTGCACAATTAGGAATATTAACATTTCTGACCATGAAGCAGTATACTTATTGATTAAGATTAAGGGCAATATAACAGCTTCGAGACACTAGCGAATCAATCTCTTTAGTATTAAGACTGGTTGGTTAATTGAGTATTTAGATTAGATTACTTACAGTGTAGAAAAAGGCCCTTCGGCCCAACAAGTCCACACCGACCCGCCGAAGACCAACCCACACAGACCCATTCGCTGACATTTACCCCTTCACCTAACACTATAGGCAATTTAGTGTGGCCAATTCACCTAACCTGCACATGTTTGGACTGTGGGAGGAAACCAGAGCACCCGGAGAAAACGCACGCAGACACAGGGGTAATGTGTAAACTCCACATAAACTGTCACCTAAGGCAGGAATTGAACTGGGGTCTCTGGCGCTGTGAGGCAGCAGTGCTAACCACCGTGCCACCGTGCCACCCACTGCAATGAATTCAGATCTTTCTTAGCCATTAATTTAGATTTAACCAGTAAACCATCCATTCGATGGGAAATTGCTAAGGCTTCTGCCGAGGGAATAATTAATCCTTAGGATGTCGCAGAAGGGGGAGCAGGAACGCTGGTTTGAGGCAGAGCTGAGGCCAGCCAAGAGGGCATACTGTGATAGACCCTCAGTAGCTAAGCTGCAGAGGATCACAATGCTTCAGTCTACAGTGAATTCCACTGTAGCACAGACAACCAAGAAGGTACTTACTTCTGCAATACAAAGGCTGTTTGAACATGGTGATAAGCCAGGCAGGTATTTATTCTATCTTGCCAGTAAAACGAACGCCCCTCTTAAGCCATTACCTCAATTAGGGAAGGTACTGGGATCCTTAGCTTCAATTCCAAAAAGATTGATGCCTCCTGTCCGAGATTTTTCACCAAATTATTTCAGCCTGAACATTTTGAGGATAGATGGATTAAGATGGAGTCATTTTTCAAGAACCTGGGTCTTCCAGGAGTTACCCCTGAATAAGTGTTGTGGCCAAAGGTGGGATATAAGTCACGAAAGATTACATTGTATGCAGATGAGGGTGTTATGTTTTTTGTCAAATCCCGCAATTTCGGTAGGTCATGTGATGCAATGCATTAATTCGCTTGTTGCCTTTCCGGGCGATAAGATTAATTTTACAAAGTTGGAGGCCATGCCTATGGGAGATCTCAGGGAAATACCTGAAACTGAGGCTAAATCCTGGTTTCCTTTTAAATGGTCACTGGAGTGGGCTCCCTATTTCAGTATATTCATTACATCTGTCTTTGATCATTTATTTAACGTGAACCATGTCCATTTGTTGGACAAAATTAAACAAGACCTTCAAAGACGGGAGGCATTTCCAAAATCCTGGCTAGGTCGGACAGCTGGTATTAAAATGAATGTCCTTCCTCATTTCCTACACCCCGTGTGAATGTTTTTTTTGATGTTTCCCAGACAAATGAGGCATGTGGGCTGCACTGTGGCACAGTGGTTAGCACTGCTGCCTCATACTGCCAGTGACCCGGTTCACTTCCCACCTCAGGCGACTGGCTGCGTGGAGTTTGCACATTCTCCCCGTGTCTGCGTGGGTTTTCTCTGGGTGCTCCGGTTTCCTCCCACAGTAGAAAAATGTGCAGGTTAGGTGAATTGGCCACGCTGAATTGCCCGTAGTGTTAGGTGAAGGGGTAAATGTAGGGGAATGGGTGTGGGTGGGTTGTGCTTCGGCGGGTCGGTGTGGACTTGTTGGGACAAAGGGCCTCTTTCCACACTGTAAGTAATCTAATCAAAGTTTTTTTTGAAAAAATGGCTGGTTTAGCTCTTTTATTTGGCACCATATGCGATTCTTTATCAAGCTAACAAAATTGCAACTGCCCCAAAGATTGTGGGGAGTTTATCTCCCCGATTAATAGCAATCAATTAAGTTTTTTTTTCAACGTATTTGAGTGCCTGGGCCGCTGTGGTCTTGGCGTCAATATGGCTAGACATTGAGCCCTCTCAGACAAAGTGAACCCTTTTAGTCTGTCGTTCTTAGATAAATTGACAACGTTTATGGAGTATTGTCAGAAAGTAATGATGATCAATACTGTTAAAGCATGAAGGACAATCCGTCAGATTGAGGGCAATACAGCCAAAACCATGTTTCTTAGCCCCTATAATTGGTATACCAGGTTGTCAACCAGGGATAATGGATTCCAGGTGTCAACTATGGGCAGCGAGGGGGATACCTTATTTGGGTGATTTAGAATTAGTAGTATCCCTACAGTATGGAATCAGGTCCTTGGGCCCAGCAAGTCCACTTCGACCCTCTGAAGAGTGACACACTCAGACCCATTCCCCTACCATGTTATATTTACCCTGGTTAATGCCCCAACTTACAGATCCTGGAACACTATGAGCGATTTAGCAATGACCAATTCATCTAACCTGCACATCTGCGTGACTGTGGGAGGAAACCTACGCAGACACAGTTGAGAATATACTAACTTCGGACAGCCAGTCGCCCAAGGCTGGAACCAAACCCATGACCCTGGTGTTGTGAGTCAGCAGTGCAAACCACTGAGCCACCACGTGTTTCTTGAGGGAGAAACAATTATATCATTTGGTCAAATAATTCGTAAGTATGGGCTACCGAGTAGAGACTCCTTCTGTTTTTTTTCCAAATTAGAGATTTGATTAAAAAATTACTTTTAACAGACACTTATAGATCCTATATAGAGAAGTGGGTTCTTACTGCTAAGAATACACTCTCTGTCTGTACCCTTTATCATTAGTTGGATAGTGTCCGCTCAGACAAGACTGTGCAGCTTCGTGACATCTGTGCGAGAGAGTGGGGGTTTAGATCTCTTACGACACATGGGAGGATATTTGTGAAAATGCTCTAAGGATTTTGATCTGAAATAGGACCCATTCCATGCAGCTGAAAATTTTTCACATGGTCTATCTGACCCCAGATTTTCCCTCAAAATTCAAAGTGGGATTATCTTCAGCGTGTCCTAAATGCAGAATGGCAACAGGCACTCTGACTCATTGCATGTGGTCCTGCTGCAGGCTTCGTATATATTGGAGCACTGTGTTCGGTGTGGTAGAGTGGGTCTTGGGGCCGAATTGGAGATGGACCTGGTTTCCCTTTTCCTGTGCCTGCCCAGAGGATCTTCCACAGATGCACATGGGAAAAAATATATCCTTTCTTTCTGGGCTGGGGAAAATACCATGTTGTGTTGTATGTCTGAAAACTCCCCCGATTTGTTGGGACTTTGTAAACTCATCATGGAGAATATCCCTTTGGACTTTAACACCAGCATGGTGCAACAAAAAAAAACAGAGATTAATATAAGTCATAGAGTCATAGAGATGTACAGCATGGAAACAGACCCTTCGGTCCAACCCGACCATGCCGGCCAGATATCCCAAGCCAATCTAAACCCACCTGCCAGCACCCGGCCCATATCCCTCCAAACCCTTCTTATTCATTTACCCATTCAAATGCCTCTTAAATGTTACACTTGTATCAGCCTCCCCGACATCACCTGGCAGTTCATTCCATGCAGGTACCATTCTCTGTATGAAATAGTGGCCTGTAGTTCTCTATTATATCTTTCCCCTCTCACCCTAAACTTATACCCACTCGTTCTGACTCCCCGACCCCTGGGAAAATACTTTACCTATTTACCCTATCCATGGCCCTCATAACTTTGTAAAACTCAATAATGTCAGCACTCAGCCTCCGACGCTCCAGGAAAAACAGCCCCAGTCTGTTCAGCCTCTCTCTATAACTCAAATCCTCCAACGCTGGCAACATCCTTGAAATCTTTTCTGAACCCTTTCAAGTTTCACGACATCTTTCCGATAGGAAGGAGACCAGAATTGCACGCACTATTCCAACACTGGCCGAACTCGTGTCCTGTATAGCCGCAACATGATCTTACAACTCCTGTACTCAATACTCTGACCAATGAAGGAAACGCCTTCTTCACTATCCTATCTACCTGCAACTCCCCTTTCAAGGAGCTTTGAACCTGCACTCCAAGGTCTCTTTGTTCAGCAACACTCCCGGTGACCTTACCATTAAGTGTAAAAGTCCTGCTAAGATTTTCTTTCCCAAAATGCAGCACCTCGCATTTATCTGAATCAAACTTCATCTGCCACTTCTCAGCCCTTTGGCCATTTGGTCAATCTGAGGTGACCCTCTCCACTCTCCACTCCACCTCCAATTTTGGTGTCATCTGCAAACTTACTAATTGTACCTCTTATGCTTGCATCCAAATCATTTATGTCAATGACAAAATATAGTGAATCCTGCACCGATCCTTGTGGCACTGAACTTGCCACAGGCCTCCAGTCTGAAAAACAACCCTTCACCACCACCCTATGTTTTCTACCTTTGAGCCAGTCCTGTATCCAAATGGCTAGTTCTCCATGTATTCCATGAGATCTAATCATGCCATTCAGTCTCCCATGGGGAACCTCATCAAAACCCTTACTGAAGTCCATAGAGATGACATCTACCCCTCTGCCCTCCTCAATCCTCTTTGTTACTTCCTCAAGAAACTAAATCAAGTTTGTGAGACATGATTTCTCACGCACAAAGCCAAGTTGACTATCCCTAATCAGTCCTTGCCTTTCCAAATACAAGCACATCCTGGCCCTCACGATTCCCTCCAACAACTTGCCCATCACCAACGTCAGGCTCACTGGTCTATAGTTCCCTGGCTTGTCCTTAACACATTTGTTATACAATAGCACAGCGTTAGCGAACCTCCAGTCTTCCGGCACCTCACCTGTGACTATCCATATTACAAATATCTCAGTAAGACGCCCAGCAATCACTTCTCTAGCTTCCCACAGAGTTCTGGGGTCACCTGATCAGGTCCTGGGGATTTATCCACCTTTACCCCCTTCAAGACATCCAGCACTTCCTCGTCTGTAATATCGACATTTTGCAAGGTGTCAACATCTATTTCCCTACATTTTATATCTTCCATATCATTATCCACAGTAAATACTGATGCACAATACTGCTTTAGTATCTCCCCCATACTTTCTGTGCTAGGAAAAATATTCTGTTGTTTTGGATGTCTGAAAACCCCCCGGGTCTATTGGGTCGTTGTAAGCTCATCATGGAGAATATCCCTTTGGACCTTCTCACCAGTAAAGTGCACCGAAAAGCAGAGATTTATATAAGATATGGCAACCCTTTCTGGATTACCGCGACGCAGGCTTATTTGCCACTCTAAAAGATCTTTTATATAGCCATGACGATATTGTCTAATGAATCAGATATTAGGAATTATGAACGTATGAATGTGTATCAGTTGATGCTCTCGAAGAACCAGAGCTATCACTTTGTTATTATTTATTGTTTATTTATTGTTTATTTTTGTTTTTCTTCTGTCCATTTAGAAACTTTAACTTATTTTTTATATACATGCACATGGGTGTAATTTTGTTCAGTTATTTGAGTTGTTTTGTTATTGGTTTAATATAATAATAAAAATATCTTTTTAGATAAAAAATTTTGCTAAAAATTAAAATGCTAATATGGATAGATTAGAGTCCCAAATATCTCTTATTAGAGAGACCACTCGTGGTGGTTTATGTTGAAGGTCACCACACGGGTGATAGGGTAATGTTGAGAGAGGATCCCCTTCATGGTAACCTCTGGGGAATTGTACCTGCGCTGGCGGCCTCCCTCTGCATCACAAACCAACCATCCAACCAACAGAGTTGGAGACTGTGTAACTGCTACACACAGAATCAGCCGCAGAAAAAGGGCAAGAGAAATTTTATTGACAAGGAAAACGGTGTATTTGATACAAAAACGTTCTCTGCTAGAAATTGTATTTTATTATGAGACAAGTGTTTGGAAGCTGTCTTTGGCTGAATACAATAAGGTGAGACAAGTGAAATAACCAGAATGACTAATTGTGGTTGAATACCGATAGCCATAAAATAAGTGCATGTTTTTGATTGGTCTGTGGAAAGCATGCTGACTGTTGCATGAATTTATAAATCAGATGGAATATATTGTTAGGATAGTCCGTCCCCATGGGAAATGCCTTCTGAACACATGCTAGAAGAAACCCGGGGTATGAAGTGTCTGAGAATCGTCTGCTCGGTAACAGGAACCTGGGGGTTGAATGACTGAAAGTTCCTGTAACATGGAGCTGAGAAAACCATCAGATCACCCCCAAACGTATTGAATGTTGGAGCATATTTGAAGTACTGAATGGCCTCATGATGGATTTTAATTGTGTGTGATTTGAAAAACGTACATCTCTACTCCATCCTCTTACGTATTACACACTGGGGCACAGCCGTTTTCCTGAAACTGGGAATAAGTTGGAACAATACCTGGAACATTCCATAATTGGCATTCCCCAGGATATTCTATAACTATGTGGGGGGCATTAGAAAGGCAAGAGAGAAAGAGAGGGAAGGTGCTGCATGCAGTAGTGAGAGTGGTGGAGCATGAGCCTTGTTCTGGTGTCGGTGCTATAACAGACATACAGTGAGTGCGAGGGAGCAGAGAGAATACGGTGATCCTTATCCTGACAGAGTGGGGAAGGTTATTGATGCTTGTCCTGTATTGCTGGGCATTTCTTCAGACCGTAGATACTGCACTGAGCTGGGTGGTGAGAGCAGCCCATGCTCGGTGGGTCTGGTAGTGTGGCGCCCTCTGGGAAGAGAATGGTCCCCTTTGTACTTGCCCATCCACCAGGACCTCCATGTTGCTGTCGACACACCGTGGTGTAATTTCCCCTTCGCTGCCATGCTTGGGGAAAATGTGCAGGGCAGCTCCAAACTGAGAAAGCACAACCGTGTGCCCATCGGCCTTTTAAAGATGACCCCAGTGTCAGGGATCACGGAATATCCAGGGGCATCCGGGCGATTTTTGCTAAAAATTTTGCTAAAAATTAAAATGCTAATATGGATAGATTAGAGTCCCAAATAATTCTCATTAGAGAGACCACTCGTGGTGGTTTACATTGATAGGGTAAGGTTGAGAGAGGATCCCCTTCATGGTAACCTCTGGGGAATTGAACCTGCGCTGGTGGCCTCCCTCTGCATCACAAACCAACCATCCAACCAACTGAGTGGGAGACTGTGTAACTGCTACACACAGAATCAGCCGCAGAAAAAGGGCAAGAGAAATTTTAATGACAAGGAAAAAGGTGTATTTGATACAATGATTGCCATCCAGTCATGATGGGTGGCAGAATCGGGCTGGCATTGTATGAGAGGGACGCTATGGAGTGAGGTGGCTAGTTAATGAGATGAGTTGGGTAAGATAGCACCAGGAAACTAGCTCGGCCTCGTGCAGACAACCCCTCTGTTACACTTCATTAACATGTCACTTCGACAGTTTTTTTTTTAGATTCAGCCCAGTGAGGTGAAGACTCTGCTGTCCTCATTCGCAGTTACAAAGCTGCAGAACAAATGCTCATCCAAAACTCTCCATCGCCTGAACTCACAGCAATATCCCTTTCACTCATAATTCTTCGAAATACAGACCTGTGTTGCATGATGTTATCGAAATGTCTTCATTCTGAAACCTGTGAACATATCCTTCCATGACGTTTTATGTCAGTCTCCCCTCCCCGCATCTTATCTCCACCCCAAAACACACTCATTTACAGTCATATTGCACGAGACTGCCAGTATGACTGGTCATTTGGCCTCGCTGGTCCATGGCAACCAAAATGTACATCCAGACTCACCCCATTTCCCTGCCCTTGTTCTGTATCCCTCTAATCCTTTCCGATCTGTGTATTTGTCCAATTGCCTTTTCAATGTTGTTATCGTACCCACCTCAATCACTTCCACTGACAGCTCAGTCCATATGCGTACCACACTCTATGTAAAAAGGTGGTCCCTCAGTTTCCTTTTTATATTTTTTATCCTTTCCAAACATTAATGGATGTCCTCCAGTCATCGATTCACCAAACTTGAGAAAAAAGTTTGAAGTATTCACCCCATGCACGCCTCTCATGATTTTATAAGGGCTACACTACTATAAGAACCGCCTTGGTTTCCTAAACTGTAAAAAAATTAGTTCTAACCTGTCCAACCTCTGCCTATAACTTAGAGCTTTTAGCCCAGGAAACATCTTTGGAAATTTGTTCTGCATACTTTCTAGTTCAAGAATATCCTTTCTTGAGCAAGATGAACAAAGCTGAACACAATACTCCAACTGCAGCCTTACCAACATCCTGTACAATTGCAGCATAACGTCCCAAGTTCTATACTCAATGCGTTGATGAAGGCCAATGTGCCAATAGCCTTCTTCACTGTCCTGTGTATCTGTGACTCAACTTTCAGACAACCGTGCACCTGATCTCCAACGACCTTTTGATCCACTACACGTCTTAAGGCACTATCATTCGTCATTAAACTCTTACCTGGATTTGACTTTCCAAAATGCAAGACGTCACACTTATCTAAATTAAACTACATTTGCTATTTCTCAGCCCACTTCCCCAGCTGATCAAGGTACTGCTGCAATTTCTGATAATGTTCCTCACTGCAAATGATGTCTCCTAATTTAGTGTCATCTGCAAACCTACTAACGTTGCGTTGTGCACTCTGGTCCAAATCATTGATATAGATAACAAACAGCAATGGACCCAGGACCGACCACTAAGGCACTCCACTAGTTACAGGCCTCCAGTCTGACAAGCATACCTCCACCATAGCCATTTGTTTCAGAACATTAAGCCAATTGTGTCACCAATTTGCCAGTTTACATTGGAGTCCATGCGATCTAACATTCTAGAGCGGCCTACCTTATCAAAGGCCTTACTGAAATCCATATAGACTATGTCCACCATCTTTCCTCGTCAACCTTCCAGGTCACTTCCTCAAGAATCTCTGTCAAAATTTGTCAGGCATGATCTGCCACGCACAAAGCTATGCTGACTGCTCCAAGTCAAACTCTGTCTTCCCAAATGCATCCATATCTTATATCTCCGAACCTTCTCAAGTGGTTTCCAAAACAGATGTGAAGCTTACTGGTTTATATTGCCCAGGCTTTTCTTTGCAGCCCTTCTGAATAAGGGCAGTACATTTGCTACTGCCCAGTCTTCCGAGACCTTGCCCCTGAACTACCTTCTCTCGCCTTGTGCAGTGCTCTTAGATATATCTGGTCAGGACCAAGAGATTTATCTGAATTATGCATTCCAATATGTCCATTAGCACCTCTACTGTGATATTGACTGTACCAAGATATCGCAACGAACCTCCCAAAGGTCACAGGTCTTCATGCCTTTCTTCATGATAAACACAGAGGGGAAACTGAGGACCTCACCCGTCTCTTGAGGTTTTACACATGCATGCCCATTTTGGATTGTGAGGCGTCCTATCTCCCTGTAGTTGTTCTTTTTATTTACTATACTGAATTTGGATTCATCTTAATCTGCTCAGCCAAGGCTATCTCATACCCCATCTTAGCCCTGCTGATTTCCTTCTTCAGTAAACTCCTGTAACCCCTGTGTACCTCCAGAGATTCCCTTGGAACCAGCTGCCTGTACTTGAGTGACGCCTCCTTTCTTTCTGGTCAGAGCCTCAATATCTCTGGTCATCCAGGGTTCTCTCTTCCATCCTCACTTTCCCTTCACCCTCACAGAAACTTATCGACCTTGAACTCGAGCTATCTCACTTTGATGCCCTCCCACTTGCCCGGGATCCTTTTATCTGGAAACACATTACTCCAATCAAGCCCTGCAATCCCCTGTCGAATTTCAACAAAATTCGCCTTGTCCCAATTTAGAAATTGAATCTGTGGGCCAATTTTTTTCCCTACCATACCTATTTTAACATTAATACATCTCTGATCACTTTTCGCAAAATGCTCCCACACTTTGCCTCCGTCACCTATCCTGCCCTGTTTCCCAACAGTAGGTCGAGTGTGTCCCTTCCCGAGTAGGACCCTGTACATGCTGCTTGTGGAAGCTTTCCTGAACACACTTAACAAATCACGTTCAATCTAATTTCTTAACCCTCTGGAAGTCCCAGTCTATGTTCGGATAATTAAAATCACCTTTAATGACAACCCTATTGCTCCTGCAAGTCTCACCAGTCTTCCTGCATATTTGTTCTTCTAATTCCCATTGATTATTTGAAGGCTTATAGTGCAACCACTATAACGTTACCAACCCCTCTTATTGTTTGCATCATTTACAAAGTCTCATTGGATGTTATCTCAGCTATTTCATCTTGACATACTAGAGTGACATGCGCCTTAATCAGAACTATTGGTATTTAAATTGTTTCCATTTGCATCTCTTCCTCGCAGTGACTTTCACATTCGCAGCATCCCTTGTCAAGACATATTGGAGACATGGACCTGTAAATGGATGGGAGCTGCACATCCTGTCTGTTCCAACATTGGTTGCAAGTTTCCCCACACTGAGCTGTGATCTAACACAGTGTTACCGAAAAATGCAACAATCTGGGTTTATATATGAATGAACCAGTGCGGACTGCACAGCCCCACACGCTGGACATTTAGCCTAGGATAATAGATCCAGCATTGGTGTGGGCTGTACAGAGTTTCACTCTGGATATAGCTGGGTTGCATTCAGCAGTACACTAGCCGGATCTCCACAGTGCTCCATCCTGAATATGTAATGGTTATGTGAGTTAGATTGCGAATGTGAGAGAACTAAACATCCGGCTATGCCTTTATTTTTGTTTTAATTCTTGTGATTGGACTCTTCGATTCCTGACTCATCCAGTTAGACCCGACCCTCTGGATGAGTCATGGTAACTGTTGTTACAGTATCTGGGTCTGCAACATGACCAACAAATGGAGCAGAGGCTGCAGAGAGGGGAAACTCTGTAAAATGGAATGAGGGAATCACCATCAGATCAGCCGTGGTCTTAGTAAATGGTGGGGCAGGATTGAATGGACCACTAATGCAACTTATCATATATTTCTGTTTGTTCCAATCAAACTCCCCTTCTCTCCCAGTGTCCCATACTGGTGGGGAGTGAGTCACCTCCTCCTGTTCCTGCGTAATAGGATCCTTGGGCCTCACTAGCCTCCAGAGTTCCCTGTGCCCCAGTTTTGAGCAGTTGAATAACTGGCTCCTGTTCCTGTGTCCCAGCCTCGAACAGTTGAGTGACTGTCTCCTGTCCCTGTGCCCCAGTTTCAAGCAGTTGAATGACTGCCTCCTGATCCCAAGTTTGTGAAAGTAGATGTCCTCCTCCTGCTCCTGAGTAACAGGCTCCAATAGCTCTGTGTTCACCTGCTGCCCCTGTGGAATGGAGTTGAGGGACTGAATGGCCTCTTCACATTCTTTACAGCTTTTTCTTGACTAAAGGCCTTTCCCCGTTTCTGTAAAGTACCATCAAAATCTGAATGATGTATTTTTGTATTTGACTCTCTGTGATTGAGCAAACAAGCCGACTGGCAGAAATCAGATGCTGAATAGCCTCCTCCTGTTCCCGTGTTATACACTGAAGAGTCAATAGACTCTCAGAGATGTACAGCAAGGAAAAAGATCGTTCGGTCTGGTCATCCATACCGCCAAATATCCTAAATTAATCTCGTCCCCCTTGCCAGCAATTGGCCCATCTCCCTCTAAATACTTCCCATGAACGTATCCATCCAAATGCCTTTTAAATGGTGTAACTACCTGCCTCCACCACCTCTTTTGTCTGTTCAATCCATACACACAGCAGTCTCTGTGTGAAAATGTTATCCCTCATGTCCCTTTTTAAATCATTCTCCTCTCACCTTAAACTTTTGTCTTCTAATTTTGGACTCGTCTATCCTGGGAAGACATTGACTGTTTTACCTTATCTATGCCCCTCATGATTTTATAAACCCCTTTAAGGATTCCCCCCCCCATCCTCAACACTTGAAAATAGCCCCAGCCTATTAAAACTCTCCCTGTAACTCTAACACTCCAACACCTGCAACATTCTTTTAAATCTCTTCTGCATCCTTTCAAGTTTGACAACATCTTTCCGACAGTCGAGAGACCAGAATTAAAGGCAATATTATAAACGTGGCCAAACCAATGTCTTGTACAGATTTAACATGTCATGCAAATGCTTCGACTCAAAGCACGCACCAATAAAGGGAAGATCACCAAATGCCTTCTTCACTGCGCTATCTGCCTGTGACAGCACTTTCAAAGAACGGAGAATCTGAACCACGAGTCTAGCTTTGCTGCCTCACAGGGCAGCGACCTGGGTTTAATTCCATCCTTGAATGACTCGCTGTGTGGAGTTTGCACATTCTCCCCGTGTCTGTGTGAGTTTCCTCTGGGTGCTATGTTTTACTCCAACAGTATAAAGATATAGAGATAAGGGTATATTGGCCATGCTAAATTGCGCATCGTACCCAGGGATGTGTAGGGTAGGTGGATTAGCCATGGGAAATGCAGGCTCAGAGGGATAGGGCAGGTGTTTGTCCAGTGGGATACTGTTTAGAGGTTAGGTGTGGCCTCGATGGGCCGAAAAGCCTGTTTCCTCACTGTAGGGATTCGATAATTTCAATGGAGTTCTCCTTCACTGGCAGCTTTCGACAGGGCACTACCTGTAAGTCTTACCTTGATTTGTCTTGCCAAAATGCAACACCTCATATGTAACTAAAATATACTCTATCTGTCATTCCTCGGTTTACCTAAAAAGGTCCCATTATCGTCTGAGAGATCATTCTTCACTGTCGACTACACCACCAAATTTGTTATTATCTGCAACCTTACTGACTGTACTTCATATACTCAAATGTAAATGATTTGTATCAGTGACAAAATGCAGTGGACCCACTATTGATCTTTGCGGCACGCCACTGGTCACAGGTCTCCAAGTTTAATGAACAAATGTCCACTGTCACGCCCTGTCTCCAATATTCAAGAAAATTTCGAATCTAAATGGCGAGTTCTCCCTGGATCCGAGGAAGTCTAACCTTGCTAACCAGTCTACCATGTAGAACATTTTGGTAATCTTACTGAATTCCATAAAGACAACATCCACTGGCCTGTCTTCATCAATCATCTTCATCACTTCCTCAAAAGATTACACCGAGTCAGTGAGACGTGATCTCCAATGTACAAAGCCCTCTTCAGTCCTTGTCTTTTCAAATGCATACACATCCTTTCCAACAAAATCCCCTCCAACAATTTAGTCAGCATTGACGTCAGGCTTAGCGATCAATAGTTACCTGTTTATTTTCCTTACTTTTTAAAATAATGATACTATGTTAGCTGCCCTCCAGTCTTTTGACACCTCACCTGTGGAAATCAATGATACAAATATATCAGCAAAATGCTGACCAATTTCTTTCCTAGCTTCTCACAAACATTTGGGATACAACTGATCAGGTCCCAGGAATTAGTTCACCTTTATGTGTTTTACAATGTCAAACACCTTCTTGTAATATAGACACCTTTCAATGTTTCACTGTATATTTATTCATTCTCTCGCTCTTGTAACCTCCTCCTCATTAAATACTGAGGAGAAATTTTTGTTTCATATCCCTCCAATCTCGGGTGGTTCCACACATAGGTAGTCTTACTGATCTTTAAGGGGCCCAGTTCTCCCCCTAGTCAATCTTTTACCATTAAAGGATTTGTAGAATTTCTTCAATGCCTCGTTAACCCTATTTCTAAAGCCATCTCATGTCCACATTTTTCTGGCCCGAATTCCCCATTGACTATACACTTACTGCCCTTATACTCCTCTCGGGATTCACTTAATCTCAGCTCTGTTTACCTGACATATGCCTCCTTCCTTACCTTGACCATAGCATCAATATATCTAAACATCCAGCACTCCCTGCACCCACCAGCCTTGCCCATCTCACTAATAGGAACACGTTGGCTCTGGACTCTCTGAAACCACGTTTTGATGGCCTTGCATTTACCAACCATCCCTTTACCTGTGAATAGGGTACCCAATCAACCTTTCACAGGGCTCGCCTAACATTTTCAAAATTGGCTTTGTTCAAAGTTAGAACTTTAATGTTGACATCAGGTATTTCCTATTCCACAACGAATTTAAAACAAATTATTATGCGTAACAGACTTGAAAGTTAAATCAACACTTCCTGCCCCTCTATAACGTGCTCGAAAGTCTGACTAGGCTCCTCCTGTCCCTCTGTAATAAACTCAAGAGGCTTAATGGCCTCCTCCAGTTCTTCTAAACACACTCGAGAGGCTGCATGGCCTCCTCCTGTCCTTGTGTAACAGATCCGAGACACAGCAACCCGTGAATTATGAGCAGCCATTAAACTGTATCTGATGGAGGTCCATCCTTTCTCAGATACAGAAACACAGACAACACAATATACTGCAGGTGCCCTCTCAGTTACACTTTATGCAGCTGCAGCAACACATCTCTTTGTTCTGAATGATTATGTTGACAAAATGTGCCAATATTCCAGCTTTCCACCTTTTCAAGTAGCAACAGGCTAATATGGACGGAATGATCTTCTCTTCTCCCTCTGTAAGAGGCCAATTGGGAGAGAATTTCTTCGGCCTGTTCTTGAGCAGCAGTCTCAATGCTCTATCTCAAGGTTAAGAAAGGATTTGATAACAGAGCATTAAAACCAGGAGTGGCCGCACACTGGTCAATAAGCACGGTACTTTGTGTTCAGTTATCTAGAAACCTGCCCACAACCTCCCCCCCCCCCACTTTTTTTCTGCAGCCGATCTGTTATTTTATAACTGCCTCCTTTCATAAACAGAATGGAACATACATAGACCCCTGCAGTGTCCTGTTAATACTCTCATATACAAGGAAAAAAAGATATATAATATTGAAAGATTTATGGTCAAACCCTCAGCAACCCTCATCCATTGCATCCAGTATATGAAAAGTGATTTATTGAACTGGTTAACTGAGCCTATTTGTTCAGTGACTGCGATTAATGCCAATCTCCATGGATTCTAACTATCACAGTGGAGGGTTTCCATCTTTTAATGATAAATGGGCTTCATTCAATGTGTCAACCCATAACATGAGCGGAGCATCACCGACAGCACTGACATGGATCAGCAGATCCAGAGACAGGGGGAGGAGAGATCAGAATCTGAGAACATGAGACTGGAATGTTCCAACAATGGATCAGAATCTGAGAACATTAGACTGAAATATTCCAACAATGGATCAGAATCTGGGAACATTAGACAGGAATATTCCAACAATAGACAGGAGCTTCGCCGATTATGTTTGGTATCTTTCTGCATTTGATTGGATGTCATTATCATTGCGGATCTATTACGCTCTTCTCATTATTCAATACTTCTATTATCCCTTCCTGGCTATTGTTGGTGTTCCTGGTGAGTGTCACTATCCAGATTTTGGTTTCTATAAACCAGTTATGACTGTATTATTGTTATTTCATATCGTCTACGCTTCCTGCCACTATTATTGTTCCAATGCAATCCAATTTCTCAATCTAGATATTCACTCTACAGCCCACTGCTAACTGAATCAATGAAGGTGTTCAATTACTGTCTCGCTCTCTGCTCTGGCAGTGATACTCATGGATCTCTATGTTGAACTATTCATTTTCAGGGGAGAATCATAATGCATCGTATAATTGCCTTTGCTGTTAAGAGCATGGAGGTCACTGTCTGCTGTTCTGGTTACAAACTCCACTTCCTTCCACAGTTTCCATCTCATCCCTGGCCAATATCTGCAGTTGAAGCAGACAAGTCACAACTGTGGGAGATCCCTTTGACAATGAGCTGATTCTTGACACCATTCCCTGACATTTCTAACTGGAACTACTCCCTACTCCAGAATATATCTCACTAGTTTATTCCATCTGTTGTTTGAACCTTGACCTATGAAGTACAGGCTTAATGAAGCCAATAATCTGCTGCTGACGCTCCCGGCTTCAAACCTGCCGAAGCAAATCTGATTCGAACTCACACCAAACTCCCATCCATCTGTCATTCATGTGCATGCGGATGTATGTTGCTGTTTTGTCTGGCAATGCCTTTATTTTAACGTTCTCTAACACTTTACCTCATCTATCCATGAAACTTCCCTCGTTCTCTCTATTGATAAACAAAAAGCCTGCCAGCTGTTCTTATTTAAAATTGTTTTCTCCATGTGCGTTCCGTCTCAAACAATGAGTTTCGCATTCAACCACGCCTATCGCGCACACTCTCTCAGTCTCTGATGAACACACAGAGAGAGCAAACCTTCCCATTATAGGCAGTAATCTGATGCGAGTATAGTTAGCATATGTTAGTGAAGTTTGCAATACTCTCCAGATAGTGCAGTTCACTGAGCAACACACTAGCATGGTGTGCACACCTCTCCATGCTGGGCTGTCATCTTGTCCCAGTTTATGTTTGTTTGTGGTGTTCTGTGATATAGATTCAGAATTTGATGTAACAAATCATTTCAGCTGATCTGACAATGCCTGTATTCAATGTTCTCATTCTTGTCATTTTACTCACGAAGATCTCACTTCTGCAGTTAGTCCCACTGCCCTGTCTTTTTCCCCATATTTCCACAATCTCCACCCAGTTAATTAACTGCCTGTTTCTGTCTTTAATGTGAATCTCTCTGTCCCTTTGTATCTTTCCCTGGCCTTGGGTTTTGTTTCCCTAGTGTATCGAGTGCTGGTATTGTGTAGCTCAGAAATAATGAAATGGCTTGTGTCAGGCTGTTGTTTACTTCCCGGTGTGTCCCATGTGACAGGCGTGTTTCAGAAGTTATGAGACGCATCCTTGTAACTTGGAGTGTACCTGTGGCTGTCCCGCTCAGGTGACCTTGCGATCAGTAACACGAGGAAGACCACTGAGTAAAGGACTAGGCATGTAAATTTCCTGACAATGCTGTCACTTTTTTAATAAAAGATTATTTTCTCCTTATTTTTAGTAAGAGGTCTTAAAGGCCAAACTTCCTAATGAAAAGAGCTCAAGTAAATAACTTACGGGGATTTTAGGGTTTTTAATAAATAGTAGTAACAATGGCCAGCTCGCATAGACCAGGCTTCCTAGGTTTCTTTTCATTGTAGCAATAACAATCACCAGGTGCTTGGGGTCCCAGAACGGGTGTACGTTTTAGTAAATTATCCCTAGCTGCTATTCTCTCTGGGAGCTCACTTGATGCTCTTTCGTCCTGAATTGGAGAACTGTATGCAAGAATGCATGTTTGAATGTTCCTTTTCGCCAAGGGGTGTGTTTAGGTGATTGTAGTATATTGGAACAGTTCATTTGTAGAAGGTACTGTATCCATTATTCTGTTATGTTTTCCAATTGTTAAGTTAGTCTAAATTCCTCTTCATTGTGTATGGATTTTGATTAGAGTGTTTAAATACATTGTGTTTTTCTTAATGGTGAGTGGTTTGACGAGTACCATCACATCTGGAACACCCACGTCACATCTTCCTTTAAAATAAGAAAAGGCCTGGCATCCAAGCTACCTCCTTAAAATAGTTTGATTCAGTCTGGTTGGTCTATAACAAACTGGGGTCTCTTGGCTGGTTCTAAATCGATAATACCAAATTGGGTGTAGAATTCCAATCCCTACAGTGTGTAAACAGGCCATTCGACCCAACAAGTCCACACCGACCCTCCGAGGGGTAACCTACCCAGACCCATTCCTCTACCCTATTATAACACATTTACACCGACTAAGGCACCTAACCCACACATCCCTGAAAACTACAAACAATTTAGCATGGCCAATTTACCTGACATGCACATCTTTGGGTTGTGGGAGGAAACCAGAGAATCCAGAATAAGCTCATGGAGACACTGGAGAGTATGCACTGGGAGGCTAATGGGTTCAAAGGTCCCGTATGGTAGTTAGTGTCTTTGGTTCTGGATGTTGAATTCGTTTGGTTTAAACACTGTGTTGAGTATAAAGACAATTTCAGTCACTAAGAGTTCTCTGGGTGTGGAAGAAGTAAAGTTAGGGATTTTACAAAAGTAATGAAGGGAAGCTGTAGGAATTGGCAGACAAGCTGGAGTTGGAATTGTGTTTGTCTGTGCGAAAATGAGAGATAATTACAGCTATAGATCGGCAATTACATTTGGTGCAAACGCCATCAGAGTCTTTGGAAATGGCTAGAATTCAATTTCAAATGAGGCACCTTGAACATGAGAAGGAATTGAAACTCTTTGAATTATGATGAAAAGTAGAAATAAAAGAAAAGGAAATGAAGACTAAAGAGAGAAAAAGAGAGAAGAAAAGCAGAGAGTTTCAACTTCAAAAGTTAGTAATTAGAGAGGAAAGTTGACATAGAAGGTGGAGATGAAGGCAGACAGTCGGCTGGATAAGGAGGATAGTGAGGATGAGCAACCCTATATAGCCATGGGGATCTGTTTGAATACATCCAGGTATTATCTAAATTTGGTGAGAATGATGGAGGGAGCCTTTTTAATATCATTTCAGAAAGTGGCTAAACAAATGCAGTTGCCAGAGAACATATGGATTTAGTTGATTCAAACAAAGCTGATAGGCATTTGCGTCCCTATCAGAGGAGGTATCTGCTGAGTATGAGGAGGTAAAGAAAGCCATTTGAAGTGCATATGAGCTTGTGCTGGTAGCTGACAGACAGTGTTTCAGGAATCTAATATTGCTTGCCTGGTTACACGCACGTTGTGTTTGAAAGGATCAAACAAATTTTGAACGGTGGGGAAGGGTGTTAAAACAGAGCAAACCTATGACCCTGAGAGATTCTTATTTTGGAGAAGTTCAACAATTTACTTCCTGCAGTCGTGCGAACTCATGTGGAAGAGCAGAGAGTAACAATGGGAAGGTGAGAAGCGAAAATGGCTGATGATGATGATTGAGTTCAGAAATCAAAGTTTGGTTTCTGTGAGAGATTGAGAAGAATGTGTGAGATTTTCTTAGAACATATCCCTGTGAGAGTAAGGTTTACTGGCATAGGCCAGGATTAGCAGGTGAAGAGGTTACAGCATTAAGATGAAAAGAAGGATGTAATTCTTTTATGCTGAGACATGAGGAGCTATGTCTTTCAGAAGGACTATTGGAGAGATGAGGACTGCTCCATTATGGAACGTGTGACTGGAGTGTCTAATGGAAACATCAACAGATTTATTCCACAATGGGGAAGGAGGCCTTGTGCTTGGTTTTGGCGTTACAACATTTCAGCATTTCAATTGCAAATAACGTATCAGAGACAAATCGTTTTCACTGATCGTGACCCCTTAAAGTTTTTGGCGAAGTTTTGGGAGAAAAATACCAGTCTGTCTCGACTGAGCTTATTATTTCCGCCATTCAATATGAAATTATACATGTGACAGGGTTAGAAAACCTAAGTTTTGACACGTTGTGGAAACTTGAGTGAAGAAAGACAAACGCATTCTGTGGCAGGAGTAAAATGACTGAAATCGAATCTCGTTGTGAACATTTGTATGCTCAGAGTCAATGTAATATATATGCATTGCAGTCAATAGACAATAGACAATAGCTGCAGGAGTAGGCCATTCTGCCCTTCGAGCCTGCACCACCATTCAATATGATCATGGCTGATCATTCCTAATCAGTATCCTCTTCCTGCCTTATCTCCATAACCCTTGATTCCACTATCTTTGAGAGCTCTATCCAACTCTTTCTTAAATGAATCCAGAGACTGGGCCTCCACTGCCCGCTGGGGCAGAGCATTCCACACAGCCACTACTCTCTGGGTGAAGAAGTTTCTCCTCATCTCTATCCAAAATGGTCTACCCCATATTTTTAAGCTGTGTCCTCTGATTCGGCACTCACCCATCAGCGGAAACATGTTTCCTGCTGCCAGAGTGTCCAATCCTTTCATAATCTTATATGTCTCAATCAAATCCCCTCTTAGTCTTCTAAACTCAAGGGTATACAAGCCCAGTCACTTCAGTCATTCAGTGTAAGTTCATCCCGCCATTCCCGCCAGTCGACTCATAGAGGAAGATTAGGAGGTCTAAAATGAATCCCTTTTTGTATATTGATGGATCATTTTATTAAAGGTGGAGTTGTGAGTATACTATCACTATAAAAAGGTTATTTTATCTTGGGATTTTTTTTTGAAGAGAGGTTATAAAGACAGAGGTGCAGAACTGCTGTCTGAAAACAGTTTAAGTAAATAATTGAGAAAGCCTTTAGGTTTTATTAAAACATTGGTAACAATGGAAGGGCAGCGGCAGCTCTCCCAGACCAGGTTTCCTCGGTTTGCTTTTAGCTGCAGCATTCAGAAGCTGTTGGGGATCCTGGAAAGGGTTGGAAGTTTCATTACATGATCCCCAGCTGCTTTTCTCTCTGAGATCTCTGTTGATGTTGATATCTCTTCGATCGGAAAACTGCATGTAAGGATCTGTATTTGAATATATCTTTGTGCCAAGCAGTGTATACCAAGAAGGTACGGTATCTATTGTTTGTGTAAGTGTTCAAACATATAAGCTATTTCAAAATGTTCTTTTCTTTAATTGTATTTTAACTAAAGCATTTGAATAGATTATATTTTGCTTCATGTCGAGTGGTTTGACCAGTCACAACATATCTGGAACGCACACTTCACATCTATTTTTAAAATAAGGAAAGGTTTGGGTCTAAGCGACCTTCTTAAAATATTTTGCAGGGATCTGGTCTGGTCCACAACATTGAAAGATGAGGAGTTTCTGACTGACTCTTATTGAAAATTTAGTGGAGGGGTTGGGGATGGTTTGCTGGATGTTTGTGCTGTGAGCTGCCTGAGACATTCAGAGAGACATGAGGATTTGCTGACCCATCTTTGGGTGGAGCCTGGGGACTGTAGTTACAGCATCTGGGTCTGTAACATGAGCAACAAATGGAGCAAAGGTTACAGAGTGGGGAAACTCTGAAAACACAGAGTTAGTGTATGTGTGGAAAGGGATCTGTTGGACCCACCCGAGTTTTCCATTAACAGCCTCGCAAGCTACACTTAATCCAGGAGCAGAGTGTGAGGGGACACTGATTGAACAAGGAGCTGGTCACAGAGCAGTGTCAACTCCTTTAACGCGTCCTGCAGCTTCACCCCAGGGGAAAGGACGGTGCTGCCAGTGGCTGTTCGGGTCACAGTTTCATTCAGCTTCTATGTTCTGGAACTTGCCAAACAGGACTGGGTGACATAGCCATCATCTCCCAGTATGTTGCTATCAATGTAACCATTCGGTGATGGAGGATATATATGGTGGATTAGGTAAATACATCGTTTCCCCCACAGCAGGGAGCTGCCGCGTGTATCCAGTATAATGGGATTCACGATGGTGTACATGGCATCTGCAGAGTACCCATGTCAATGGGGAGAGGTAGAGGAACTGAAGGAGCTCTCTCTCTGTTAATGTTACCGTGTGTCCATGCACAGTACACTATGTTGGTGAATACCTCTGTCCTGTCAGCAGCCACAGTTCCTTCATTCACAAGCAGACAGCATTCCCATCGTTTTCGGGTCTCCATGTAGAAATGAATCAATGTATCTTGGATAAAGGCGTCCCCTTAATACATGTTTGAAAACTGCAGCCCCATCACCAACTAAACACTTCAAAACATTCCATGTGTACGGAGAGCAATGGGGTCACTTGGAGTGTGAAGGAGCAGACGATCAGGGATGGAGCAAAACCTCCCATGTCTGAACGGGGCTGAGTGAACACCCCAGTACACAGTATCATTAAGTCCTGTAATCCCTTTCCATTTAAGTAACATACTGCCTTCCATTATTCCTGTAAATGAAATGACAGTTTATATCATGTTATATTGCACCTGCCAAATTAATTTTCCATTGCCTTTACCTATCTTGATAATTTAATCTCTTGCTTATCACAGCAACATGACCAAACTCAGTATCTCTATATCTGTTCCATCCTCCTAGTCATTGATATAGATTGTAAATAGTGGAGGACCCAGCACTGGTCACTGTGTGACTCCACTGGTGACGTTCTGTCAAACTGATTAAGACTGATTTATCCGGAGAGCCGGCTTCCTGTTTGATACGCAGTCCTCTCCCATTATGGTGTAACACAGTGGAAAAGCTGAATATGAACGAGGAGAATCAGTCAGGAACCCAACCCCTCGAATCTGCTCCGCCATGGAATACAATCATGGCTGATGTCATCGCGGCCTCTGTTCCACATCCCTGCTATCTCTCGATCGTCAAACTCTAGTCTCTTGCTGGAGATTGCGGCTGATGAAAAAAATATCCACTCCACATCTACACTTTCAATTATATTTCACATCTTACAGACCTCAATGAGCTCTCCTATCGTTCTTATAAAATCGAGAGTATAGGCCTGAACTGCTCAATTTCTCTTCATAAGAGAAACACTTCAAATATGGAATCAATCTAATGAAGCTCTTCTGAATTGCCTCCAATGGAAATACCTCATTCTGCAGGACACCCAAACTGTTCTCCAGTTGCAGCCTCACTAATGCCTTGCATAGCTACACCAACACTCCCTACCTTTCTACTCTATCCTTTTACAAATAAACGATGAAGCTATACTTGCATTTCTCAGTATTTGAAGTACCCATAAGCAAGTTTTCTGTTATATGCAAGCAAGCACCCAGATCCCTCTGCACTTAAGCACTTTCAGGTTTCTCTCCATTTAGATAATAATCTGCCTTTTTGTTTGGCTGGCCAACTTGAATAACCCCATATTTATCAACTTTAATTTTCATTGCCAAATGTTTGCCCATTCACCCAACCTATTCATATAGTTTTTAAATCTCTTGCATCATCATTCCGAAGTAATTTCCCACCAATATTAGTGTCATCTGAAAATGTAGCTATAGTATTTTCTATCCCGTCAACCGAGTAATAATATCGATCCCAAATGGTTGAAGCATGAGAACTGAAATCTATGGTACCCAACAAATTGCATTTTCCAATATGAAATGATACATTTAATTCATCTGACTGCATTTTGTTCGTTAACCAAGCCTCCATCCAAGCTAATAAATTACTCCTAAACTGATGCTGTCTGATCTTACCACTCACTCCTTGGAGAAGCGACATATCCGATGCCTTCACAAAGACCAGATATATTCCATCTCCAGGATTCCCACTATCCACCTTGTTTGTCACATCTTTAAATAACTCAAGAAAACACTTCAATCATGGTTTATCTTTTGTAAAACCATGTTGAGTCCGATGGATTGTGGTTTACGTTTGCAAATGTCCTCAACAATGGATTCTAATAATTTGCCTGAAATTAAAATACTTTATTGTTACATTTTAATCCCTAATGTATTCAGTTATTATAAGTTCTTCCCTTTTGAAAACCTTAACGTTTTCTTTGAATTCCTGTTTGATGGGCAAAAGGTTTTAAGAGATGTGCTCCAATTGCTGCATAAGTGGTATGTGTGGCTGACTGGACTCATCATCCTGCTGGTGTGCAAAATCGATGGGATGAAGTCTTTCTGGCGTTCCCATGTTGTCATCTCCAAGGCCAAAATGACCACCTCCTGTTGATGCGTTAGAGGGGTGGGGGATGATGGAATCTTCCCGTTGCTGTGTAACATTTTGAGGGTCTGATGGGTCTTCTCATATTTCTCCATCATCGGTGGAGATACTGAACGGTCTCCTCATGTATCCCAGAGATGGGATGAAGGGAGCGATTGGTCTTCTCTTGTTCCCATACAACAGACACGTGTCTGAATTACCTCCTCCTTTCTCATGAAGAAAGTCTCAGATAGCTTTTATCCTAACACATTTCCCTTGCAACAGACTCGGTGGTTCTGAATGGCCTCCTGTTATCCCAGTGTAACAATCTCCAGTCACTGTGTGACCACTTCCAGTTCCTATGTTACGGACTTGAGGAGGCTGAATGGACCGATCCTTTTGATGTTTAACATGATACTGGTGCAGCATGGCCTATTCTGGGTCCAGTGTTATAGATTCGAGGGGCTGATTGGCCTCCTCCTGTAAATATACATCGGGCTTGAGGGGCTGAACAGTGTCGTCCTATTCTGGTGTAACAGGCTCGAAGGCCTGAATATCCTCCTGTTGTTCCTGTGTAACAGGCTGAAGAACGGAATGGATTCCCACACTATCTGTGTAATTCTCTTCAGTTGTTGACTCCTTCCTGTCATCTATGTTGAAATAAGATCATCCTTTATTTTTGTAAACTCCAATGGCTATTGGATCAACCAGATCATCCTTTCGTTATAAGGTCGCACCTTCATTGCAGGAATCAGCTGAGGGAACCATCTCTGAGCTGCTTCCAATATAACAACATCCTTTCTTCATTGAAGAGACTAAATCGGTACACACTGCTCCTCACCTTCAACTATCTATTAGATCACAGGAATTAGCTTAGAAAAATGCCAAGTACCGTAGTAAGCCAGTGGATTCGGAGACATATAGGACCCAGCAACGGATGACCAAGAAAAGAAAAGCAAAAAGCGAAAAAGCATACAAACAAAAGAAAAAATAAAAACTGCTAAAAAAAACGTACATCAGTGTATGAAACAAAAGTAAAAACAAGGTCAAATATGGAACAGTGGGTGTGCGGACAGAATAATTTATTGAAGACAACAGAGAAATCGCAGGGAAAAGAATCAGTTTCTTTGTGTCTCTCTTCAAGGCAGAATATCCAGAAATTCTCCCAGAAATATCAAGTGACCTTGGGGCTTGTGTAAGTAAAGTCTAAGACCATTCTTATCAGTGTTGAGGTTATGTTTTAAAAGAAAGCTGGATTCAGTATTTATAAATCTGACAGATCAGATATACTTCATCCAAAAATTTCAGAGGAAGCAGCAATAGGCATATTGATTGCATCGCAGATTATCACATTGTTTTCCAATACATTCCAGAAAGATAGTTAGCCAGTCTGGATAAGGCAAAGGTTATAAATATTATCCAACAGTTTAAGAAAGGATGAAGGTGAAGGGTGGAAGGTATAGGGGAGATGTCAGGGGTGGGTTCTTTACCCAGAGAGTGGTGGGGGCATAGAATGCGCTGCCCGTGGGAGTGGTCGAGTCAGAATCATTGGCGACCTTTAAGCGGCATTTGGATAGGTACATGGATGGGTGCTTAATCTAGGTTAGAAGTTCAGCACAACATCGTGGGCCGAAGGGCCTGTTCTGTGCTGTATTGTTCTATGTTCTATGTTCTATGTTCTATGTGGTAGAAGAGGCTAAGCCCAGTGGCAGTAGTGAAACTGGTAAAGGAGAGCCGAAGTGGAGCCGAGGAGCTGCAGGAAATTGCACAGCCTAGGCAAGGGCTGGGTATGGAGGCAGTGCCTGATCTCTCTAAAGAATTCACCTCTGTAGATAAAGTTTATTCAGAAAGAACAGGGGGAGAAGGACAAGAAGTTATAATTTTGTGAGATACGGGATCTGCTCAGTCTGTAATAGTTGAGAAGTGAGGCGCCGGAAAAGCACAACAGATCAGGCAGCATCCAGACAGCAGGACAATCGAATATCAGACAGAAACCCATCGTCAGGGACATGGAGGGGGAACAAGAGGGATGAAAGATAAATACGGGTGGAGTAGCTGGGCTGGTGGGAGGGTCACTGGGAAGGCAATAAGAAAATGTAGGTGGGAGTGATAGTGATATGTCGGAGGGGAGGGTGGAGTCGATAGGTGGGAAGGAAGATGGCAATTTAGGGCAGTTCAAGAGCAGTGCTAAGTTGAACGGTTGGATCTGGGAGAGGTTGGTGGAGGAGAGATTTGGAATTTGGTGAAGTCAACGTTGATGCTGTACAGTTTGAGGGTTCCAGCTGTCCTACCAATGGTAGGTGTCCTATCACCCTCCTGTCCGACCTATCACCATCACACCCCACCTGCATCTACCAATCGTCTTTCAAGCTCCTTTTCACCCAGTTCCACCCCCACCCTCCCATTTATTTCTCAACCTCCTTCCCCCTCCCTTACGACCCACTTTCCTGATGAAGGATTTATGCCTGAAACGTCAACGCTCCTGCCACTCGGAATTTGCCGACGTGCTGTGCTTTTCCAGTCCTACACTTTTCAACTCTCATCTCCAGCATCTTCCGCCCTCACTTTCTCTCACCCTCTCATAGTAAGAGATGAAAGTTTTTTTCACTACTTCTGGCATGTTAAACAAGAACATGATAACTTGTAGAATGGGGACAGAAGTAAAGCATTCCCTTGTGTAACATCAGATGGAGTGCCAAATCAAGATTGGGGAAGTAATTTTGAGAGTGAGTAACAGAGTGTCAGTTCTAGGAATAAAGTTTGTTCTTGGGAACAATTTAGCAGGAGGCGAGGTGGAATAAGCACCCCTTGTGGTGGAGAAGCCAAAGGAAGACTAGGGAATTGGTGAGTTAAATGAAAATTACCCAGTATTTTTTCCAAACTGTGTAGTAACAAGATCCCACTGTCATAAGTTACAGCAGGAAGGAAAAACGAACAAAAAAGACAAATGGGTTGATGCTCAGTGAACTGACCCCCTGTTTGATGTAACGGTGCAGGAAAACCCTGAACAGGCAGAGGATCAGGCATAGGTGTTTAGTCCAGAAATGCTAATGGAATTACAACAGATATATACACACACATTCACACACACATACACATGCACGCACACAGAAAAGGAATCAGAATATATTGTTGAACGTTATTAACTTAAAGATAGAATCCTAAAATTAAAATGGAGTCCCCGATAGGTTGGTGCAGAAGGGAAATGGGCCGAAGTGCACCAGGTTGTGTTAGCAGTAATGTACCGTGTTATGGGTAGCTCATAAACTAACTGCAGGCGGTCACTTAGGTGTACAGAAGATTCAAACTAAGATGCCGAAGCATTTGTAGTGGCCTGGAATGCACAAGGACGCTGTTAATTTTTGTTATACGTGACGAAATGGTAGGTAAGTAACAGGCAGTAATAAACCCAGCACCTTTGTTGCCAATTCCTGCATTCGAAGAACCCTTCATGTGGGTGATGATTAATTGTGTAGCTCCCCTTTCTAAAGTAAAAGTGGAAACCAATATTTGCTGACCATATTGGATGTGTCTACCAGATTTCCAGAGGCAATTCCATTGTTGGAGTGTCAAGGCAAAAAGGGAGGCGGAGGAGTTGGTAGCTTTCATTACTCGCTGTGGACTGCCCAGAGAGATTCAGTCAGACCAAGGTTCTCATTTTACCGCTCAGCTGTTTAAGGAAGTCATGGATAGCTTCGGCATACAGCACTTCAAATCAAGGGCGTCCCGTCCTGAATCCCAGGGAGCCTTGGAAAGTTAGCATCAGAGACTGAGGACCATGTTAACAGCGTACTGTCAGGATTACCCGAATGTTTGGGATAAAGGTGCCCCATTAAATTGTTTGCCATCTGAGACGTCCCAAATAAATCTATTCACATTACTTCCTTTGAGTTAATATTCGTACATGAAGTGAGAGGTCCTTTGAAATTAATTAAGTATAAATTTACAGGACCAAAGTTGGATATCTCACACTTGAATTATGTATGTGAGTTGAGGGAGAGATTGGATGGAGAAGGTGTGTTAGCTAAACAGCACCTGAAGAGGGCACAGTATAGAGTGATGCAGGTGGCAGATGAAAATCTCTGAAACTTTGACGATTTCCCGTGGTGATGACGTATTAGTATTGCCACCAGTGGTAGGAAATCCCTTCAAAGCCAGGTTTAGTGGCCCCTTTCAAATTAAAAAAAAAAGTGTGGAGTCAGTTACACTATCTCGTAAAGATACCGGAGATGACAAAAAACTTTATCGAGTATCTCATATGGATGAATAATGCACCAGCCACATTTAAGACTCAAGAACAGAGGTGTGGCCATATGAACAAATTGTGCAGCTTATCTGTATGATGTAGTGACCTTTAGCAAGAGATTCAAAGCTCACATGTTACAGTTGGCAGAGCATGTTGAACGATGACAAGAAGCAAACTTGGTAATAAACTTAAAGAAAATAGAATTTACGAAGGCAGAAGTGATGTTCTTGGGACATTACATTGGACATGGAAGGTTGACCCCATGGAACATAAAAACGAAGGGCTTTGAGGAACTTCCACAACCATCCTCGAAGAAAGAGGTGCTTCAATTTTTGGAACTGAGTGGATTCTATCAGAAGTTTGTTCCAAACGTCAACAGCATATTGGCACCACTGATGGATTTACGAAAGATGACCACAGAATTGTGGTGGACAGAACAATGCCAGGAGGCATTTGAGGATGTTAAAGCAGGATTAATCACCACACCAGTTTTAGCGACACCAAATATTTTGAAACTCTTTGAAAATTGTGTTTGATGCTCGGGATATAGGGGTCGGAGATGTATTTTTACAGAAAGAGGATGATGGAATTGAATGCCTAATTGGCTACTTGTCGAAAAAACTCAATATCCACCAGAGAAAAAAATACAAAATCTACATTATTGAACAAGAATGATTAAGTTCCACACTGGCCTGACAATATTTTAATGTTTATATGACAAACAAATTGTCGGAGATGGTTGTGGACAACGACAAATCTCTCGCATTTTTTGGAATATTTAAAGACCAGAATATGAGACTATTCCATTGGGGTCTTTCCTTACCAACTTTAAACTTACAAAATGTACATGCTGTGGCTCCTATAATGTGATAGCAGATGGGTTTTCGCGGATTTAAAGGAAAAAGTGTAGATAAGATTTGACTTATTCCAGTGTTGTATTGGTGTACAGAATTAATATGGATGATATTACTGAGATTAATATTTTTGTATTTAATAAAATTGGGATGAATAATTAGAGGAAAAGGGATGTAGCCGTCTTTTCATTCTGCTAGTTCATTTTATTTTCTGAAGCGGGAAGATGTTATGAAGCCAAAAACATGTATGGACACTTTAAGACAGATCGAGTTTTGCTGAATAGAAATTAAAGTCACAGATGCCGGCTGAAGGTCACACTGTTCCACATGTCACCATTAGCTGAGTAATGGATTCCTGAGTTTTGGTTGCTGTTTTGACAGCCATTCAAACGTAAACAAAGAGTTGAAATAACGCTCAGGATACCAGATGCCAACAGAATTTGAATACCTGGACAGCACTCAAATTATGAGAATTATTATATCATGGGGAGTGTATAAACCCAGCATTTTTAACACTGGAGGGAGAGCTACTGCCATCCAACAGTAGAGCAACTGCTGTAGAGCAGGAGTGCTAACTGGCCATCTCAAACACTCTCTATCAAAGACACATGTTCATGTAAACCTATTTGCAATAAGAAAATAACCCAGGGAGATCAGCAGCTGAAAGAGTGAAGACAGCGGGGAAGATGGAGACTGTGTGGTCTTGAGATTTTAATGTTTAATATGTGGGTTGTTGGAACAGCATATTTTGACAGAGTTGGAGTCAGATAGTAAGTAGCTAAGAAAAGAGGGGCTTGTATTTGTGAATAGTTGTTGTTTAGTTTTCACTATTAAAGTTAAGAAACTAACTTGTTAATTTTTGTTTAAATAGTGGAATGTAGTAGATCTGTGTCACTCATATGTTAACAGATTACAAGGTGAGGCGAGCTTTTCTGGGTGTTTGGTTTTAATTAACAGAAGCGTTCACACCTTGTAAATATCCATTCACACTAACTCCATTTCCCTGCAGTTGGCCCATATCCTTCTAATCCTTTCCGATCCACATATTTATCCAAATGCATTTGAAATGTTGTTAATGTACCACCTTCAAACATATCTGCTGGCAGCTCATGCACGTACCAGTGTAAAGAAGTGGCCACTCAGTTTCCCTTTTATTCCATCTCCTTTAACCTTAAACTGATCCTCTCTCGTCCTCGAATCTCTACACCGTGGAAAAAGACTGAGAGCATTAACCCTATCCATACACCTCGTGATTTTATACAGAACTATAATGACTCCCTCAGTCTGCTACACGCTAAAGAAAATGTCCTAGCTTGTCCAACCTCTCCCTATCACTCAGATCATTGGGTTCTGGCAACGTCTTTGTAAATTTCTTCAGCACTCTTTATAATTTAATAACATCCTCCCCATAACAAGGTGACAAAGCTGAACACAATACTCCAAGTGCGGCCTTAGCAAACTCCTGTGTAAGTGCAACATAAATTCGCAACTTCTATACTCAATATCCTGCCTGATGAAGGCCAATGTGCCAAAAGCCTTCTTCACTGCCCTGTCTACCTGTGACTCCACTCTCAGAGAACCGTGCACCTGAACACCAAGGTCCCTCTGCCCACTTCACCCCTTAAGACCCTCCCATTCACCATGAAACTCCGACATTGATATGAGTTTCCAAAATGCAAGACCTCATGCTTCTATATTAAATTCCATTTCTCGGCCCATTTCCCACCTGATTAAGGTCCTGCTGCAATTTCTGATAATATTCCTCACTGATCATGCTCCCACTTATTTTAGTGTCATCCACAAACTTACTAATCATGCCTTGTACATTCTCAACCAAAATCATAGATAACAAACAGCATTGGCCCAGCCTCCAGTCTGACAAACATCCTTCCACTAAAACCTCTGCTTCCAACCATCAAGCCAACTGTGTATCCGATTGGCCAGTTCCCCCGCATTCTACGTGATGTAACCTTCCTGAGCAGAATGCTATGTGGAACCTTATCAAAGGCCTTACTGAAATCCATAGAGACTATGTCTATTACTCTGCCCTCATCAAACGGCCTGGTAACTTCATCAAAGGACTCTAAGAAATTTGGGAAGCATGATCTCCCACTCACAAGTCTATGCTGACTGCTCCGAATCAAACCCTGTGTACGTAATGGGTGCAGTCAATGGTATGCTGTGCTTCATTGTAAAATGATTCAAGTACATGAGTAAAGCCATCTTCCTGCTGTTGTAGAGCCTTGCTGAGAGAGCATTTGGGGCACTCTCGACAGAGTTGATCTCCTTTGTAATGAATGATCTCCTTACCACAGACACGGGTGATGGTAACATGAGGACAGAGTGAAGAAGCTGCGTGTTTAATCTGTAGAGCTGTGAGAGACGAAGAAATAGCGATGCTGAAACACGAGGAGTGGCAGCGATCACTTATTTCCAAAAGAGACATTGACAGGGAGAGAAAGTCCATACTTTTCCCAGGATTGATTCTTTGATTTTTTGTCACGTGTACCTCAGTACAGAGAAACGCTTTGTTTATGAGCAGTGGAAGAAGATCATAGTAAGCATGGCCAGACAGATCATAGGGTGGAAATAGACTTGGACAGAGTAAGGCACACAGGTTACACTGAACAGGACGTGCACTAGACAAGGTCAACATGAACAAGATCACCATTATTTGAACTTAGAGAGTCCATTCATCAGTCCAACGTGACTTTCCTAATAGTTTATATGCCTAAATTAACTCTCCCCACGTTATTGTGCAGTCGGTCAGTGAACCCTGTACTGAACGTCAGGTTGCTCACATTCCCCAACAGCAGCCACAATACTTTCTATCTGAAACAGGTAGCCATTCCCACCAGCTTCCACCCTACATAGAGAACACCAGGCTGTCTTCTTGGAGATGGAAGGTGCCTTCTTGAGACTTCACACAAGACATATGGCTTCCCTGCTCAACACTAGAAAACCATGTTAAAGTCCCACGTGTGTATGATGAGCAACGGAGCCAGGAGGAACAACGTGGAGCAGTCTGTCTGTGCAGTCTCTGCCCCACTTGTTCATTATGTTAGAGCATCAAATAGGAGACAGTGAGGACTGCCCATGCTGGAGATCAGAGTAGAGCCTCGATTGCTGGAAAAACACAGCAGGAGAATCGACATTTCGAGCATAAGCCATTCATCAGGAATCAGCATCAATTACCTTATTCTGCCCCTGTGTAAGTGCATTGAGGTGGGAATGGCCTCCTACTGTTCCTGTGTAAGTGACTCAAGGGACTGACTGGCTTCTTCCTCGTCCGACTGGACAGGGCCAAGGGTCTCATTGGGTTACCCCTGGTTCCTGTATGGCAGCTCGATGTGCTGAATAGTGTGATGATGCTGTAGCTTTAAGAGGTTATTTTGTTCTGGTTTCTTTTAAGAGAGAGATTGAATGACCATTCCCAAGCTGGCTAGTTAAGACCACTTGAGTAAACAACTAGTGAGGCCTTGTGTTTATTTTAATGCAGCCTGAATGGGTGCGGCCAGCTCTCACAGATTAGGATCTCTGCGTTTTGCTTTCTCAGGAACATCAGAAAATATTGGGGTCTCCACCGAGTTGAAAGCTTTAGTGAATGTCTCCTGGCTGCTACTTTCTATGAATTTTAAATCCTGAATTGGAGAAATATTTGTGTCATTCAGTGTCTGAATATTCCTTTTTGCCAAGGGCTGTGTTCATGTGATTTTCCAGTATTGGAACAGTTCATTAGTATTAGTTCCTAGATCTATTATTCTGTTAACTAGACCAATATAATTACGTTATTCTAAATTCTTCTTTCTTTGGTTTCATTTCATCTTTCGTGTTTAAGTAAATGTTGTTTTGCTTCACACCAAGTAGTTTGACCAGTCACATGGCATCTGAAACAGACACTTTACGTTTTCTTTAAAATAAGAAAACATTAGGGTCTAGGCTACCACCTTCAAATATGTTCGAGGTTCTCTGGCGTGGTCCATCACCCTAGACTCCTTCCCTTCCTGAGTAATAGGCTGGAGGCACTGAATGGGCTGTCCCTGTTCTTCTCCAATAGTGTCAATGTGCTGAATGACTTCCTCATATTCCTGTGAAACCAGCGTGAGGTGCTGAATGATCTCTTATTTTACTGTGGCAATGTGCAGTGACAGGCAGTCCTTTATATGAATGTTACGGACTCTTTAAAAGCACAAGCATCAATGGAGTCCATGTCTTGCTGCACATGGGCACAGTCCAGTTCAGGAGCGGACGGGGGCGTCAAATTATTCTGGACATTGTGGAATCCTCAGTGACCATCCCCACTTCTGATCTTATGGTGGGGAAGGTGAGGGTGGGGAGACATTGATGCAGTAGCTGAAGATGTTTGTGAAGAGGAAGCTACCCTGAGGATCTCCCGCAGAGGTGACCCAGGACTGAGATGGTGAACATCTTCCTTTGTGCCACGTTTGACTCCAAACACTGGAGAGTTTTCTCTGATTCTCATTAAGTCCAGTTTTGTTAAGCTCCTTGATGTCAACAGAAGTCAACAGAAGCCTTGATATCAGAGGCAGTCATTTTTACCTGAACCCTTGTGTCAACCTCTTTTGTTCATATCAATAGGCCATGGTATAGGAGCAGCAAGGGTTTTCTTCAAACAGGTGGCATTGAATGTCAGGATTTCTCTTCTCAAGAGAGTTCGGGGACCCAAATGACTGAAAGTATTTGAAGTATTTGTAGATGGATATTGACCTGTCAGAGAGTTGAGGACGATGATGAATTGGGTATGAAAGAGGATTTGAAATCAAGAGCAGATTAGTCATGATCTTAGTGAAGGGAAAGGCAGGTTTGGGGAGAGAACGACCTGCCCCTGTGTCTGATGTTCTCACATTCTGTTATTGGAAAGTTCGTGGGTGTTATTTTCATGAATGTTCTGTTATTGAATGTTGCAGTCAGGCAGACAAGAGGATTTTGTGGGCCATCGCTGGGTGAGGTATGGGGGCTGTATTCATAGTGAATTAGGGTCTACAACATGACCAACAAATGGAGCACAAGCTGCAGATAGGGGAAGCTTTCTAAAGAGAGATGAGGGGCCTCTTTCATACCCAGCCTGGGCTTTCCAATTACATTTCCCAAATCATGTCAAAGCGTGTGGGACAGTCTTGAAGGGCCGAATAATGTCCTCTGTTTCTGTGCACCAGGTTATAGCAGTAAGTAGCCTCTAAATGCTCCTGCCTAACACTTTTAATGGCCTGAATGGAACACGGGAACACAGGATTGAGGGACAGGAGTGAGTCATTAGATACGTTGAACCTTCTCCACCAGGCACTAAAATTGTGGCTGATCAGGTTGTGGTCTCAGCCCCAATTTCCTGTCTGCGTCCCATTATCCATGACTCAGTTCTCTGTCAAATATTTCACTAACGCAAGTTTCAATCAATGTGAACATAGAGGCACGATAAATTTCCAGTGAAGAGGATTCTGATTTGAAAGGTACTTTCAGAATTTTTCGTCATCCCTCTTATAGAATCAGAGTCATGCAGAATAGAAACAGACCCGTTAGTCCAATCTGTTCACTCCGATCAGATATCAAATCTGATCCAGTCCCATTTGCCAGCATTTGGCCAATGTCCCTCCTCTTTTAGATACTTTTTAAATGTGCAATTGTAACCGCCTTCACCACTTGTTCTGACAGCACTTTATGTGCACACACCACTCTCTGTGTGAAACATTTACCTTCAGGTCCCTTCTAAATCATTCGCCCTCTCCCCTCCAACCTATGCTCTCATGTTCTGGGCTCCCCTACCCTGGGGAGCAGAATATGGCTGTTCAGAATATCCATGCCCCTGATGATTTTATAAACCTCGATAATGTCACCCTTCAGCCTCTGACACTCCAGGGAGAAACACCTCAAACTAAACAACCTCTCGCTAAAGCTCAAACCTCCAGTCCTGGGACATCCATGTAAATCTTTTCTGCAGACAACCGAGTTGTACGCAGTATTCTTAAAGTGGCCTCACCAACATCCTGTACAGATACAACATGCCGCCACAACTCCTATACTCAATGCTCTGACTGATTAAGGCAAATTTGTAAAATGTGTTCTGTACCGCACTGTCTGCATTCGACTCCACTTTCAAGAAACAATGCAACTGCAGCCCTATGTCCATTTGTTTCACAATACTCACCAGGCCCTTACCATTAAGTGTATAATTTCTGCCCTGATTTAACTTCCTAAAATGCGTAACCTCGTATTTATCTAAATTAAACTTCACCTGTCACTCCTTGCCCCTTTGTCCCATCTAATTGTGGTCTCGTTGTCCTCTGAGATAATCTACTACACCACCTTTCTGATGTCATCTGTAAACTTCCTAACAATGGCCCCAATATTCACGTCTAAATCTTTTACAAAAATGATGAAATGTTTTGTGAACTCAGTACTGATTCTTACAGCACACTGCTGCTCACAAGCCTCCAGTCTGAAAAATACCCCTCTTCCTTCAAGCCAATTGTGACTAGCTTCCCCTGTATCTCATGTGACCGAACCATACTAATCTGTCTGCCAATCGGAATGTTATGAACACCTTGCTGAGGTCCATGTCGACAATATCTACCAAACTGCCTTCATCAATCTTCTTTGTGACCTCTTCATAAAACTCAACCAAAATAATGAGCGATGAATTCCCATGCAGGAAGCCACGTTGTCTACCCCGATCAGCCCTTGCCTTCCCAAATGTATGTAAATCCTATCCCACAGAATCCCCTCCAACAACTCACCCACCACCAACATCAGGCTCACCAGTCTATAGTTCCCGGCTTTTTGGGTCATTGTTTCCTTTTCTAGTCCCACATCTCCACTGCTCATAACAAATGTTAAATGTAACCAGGTCGGTGATATGGCCGATAATATCAATCTCAGCCTGGGTCAGAGTCAGTGTTAGGAACAAGTCAGGCTAGTTTCTTTAATCTGCTAAAACAACACGTTTATGATCCAGAACAATGTTACTCCAACTATGATGGAATGATGAATGGCAAACTGTTTGGGTATTGCAAATAAAGAATCGATATTTCCTGTTCTAAAAACACTGGTACACACACACACACACACACACACACACACCAAAATCTCTGCAATTTCTCGTTGAAACAACCTTGTCCAAATATTAGTGTAACTCATGACAAAAGGAGAAAATGTTATTCTGCTTCTATTCACACAGCTGCTAGCAATAGGATTTTATCCTGGGAGAGTTGGATTTGGCTGAATTCCCTTTGCATTAGGCTGGCAGGAGGTTCCAGGTTAGCACAGTGACTCAGTAGTTCGCACTGTTCCATCACAGCATCAGGCGCATGAGTTCAATTCCAACCTCGGGCGACTGTCTGCATGGAGTTTGCATCTTCTCCCCTTGTCTGCATGAGCTTCTGATGGGTGCTCCAGTTTCCTAAAGCAGCCCAAAGCTGTATAATTCAAGTAGATTGGTCAAATAGTCCATAGTGTTCAGCGATTTCTACTTTAGGTGCACTAGTCAGTGGTAACTGTAAGGGCATGGGAAGGTTACTCTTTGGAGGGTTAGTATGGACTTGTTGGGCCGAAGGGCTTGTTTCCCCACTGCAAGGATCCTATAAAAATAAGAATGGTAACAATAACAGTAGAGCTTTGTTTTAGCTCGTACACGTTACTGTGATGAGGAATAATGAAGGAGAGAGAGTGCAATGGGCCGTTTCTTCTCGGGCAGATGAAATTTTCTCCCTCTCTGAGCTGAATCACACAGTAATGTCATCCTCTCCCAAACTGGGCCATGTGAGGTCTCCTTGTACATTGTCCAAACTATGTTTCCATCACATTCCCTGTTCCATGTAGGTGCATCACTGCTGCTGTCATACACAGAGCCATACCCTAAGCAGAAAATGGTCTCGGTCGATTTGAAGATATGTTTATATGTCCCTGCGTCATTGAAAAATAAAATGTTTGATGTATTCAGTATATATAGAACATAGAACATAGAAGAGTCCAGCACAGAACAGGGCCTTCAGCCCACGATGTTTTGCCGACCATTGATCCTCATATATGCACACTCAAATTTCTGTGACCATATGCATGTCCAGCAGTCTCTTAAATGTCCCCAATGACCTTGCTTACACAACTCGTGCTGGCTACGCATTCCATGCTCTCACAACTCTCTGTGCAAAGAACCCACATCTGACATCCCCTCCATACTTTCCTCCAACCAGCTTAAAACTATGACCCCTCGTGTAAGCCATTTATGCCCTGGGAAATAGTCTCTGGCTATCGACTCTGTCTATGCCTCTCATTATCTTGTATACCTCAATTCGGTCCCCTCTTCTCCTCCTTTTCTCCAATGAAAGAAGTCCGAGCTCAGTCAACCTCTCTTCATAAGATAGTCCCTCCCGTCCAGGCAGCATCCTGGTAAACCTCCTCTGAACCCTCTCCAAAGCATCCATATCTTTCCGAAAATAGGGTGACCAGAACTGGACGCAGTATTCCAAGTGCGGTCTAACCAAAGTTTTATAGAGCTGCAACAAGATCTCACGACTCTTTTACTCAATCCCCCTGTTCATGAAAGCCAAAACACCCTATGCTTTCTTAACAACCCTGTCCACTTGGGTAGCCATTTTAAGGTATCTATGTACCTGCACATCAAGATCCCTCTGTTCCTCCATACTGCCAAGAATCTTATCCTTAATCCTGTACAGCTTTCAAATTCGACCTTCCAAAATGCATCACCTCACATTTATGCAGGTTGAACTCCATCTGCCACCTCTCAGCCCATCTCTGCTTTCTGTCAATGTCCTGCTGCAGCCGACAACAACCCTCTATAATGTCAACAACACCTCCAAACTTTGTGTCGTCTGCAAACTTGCTGACCCATCCTTCAATCCCCACATCCAAGTCATTAAAAAAAATTACAAACAGTAGAGGCCCAAGGACAGAGCCTTGTAGAACACCACTCACCACTGACTTCCAGGCAGAATATTTTCCTTCCACTAACACTCGCTGTCTTCTGTTGGCCAGCTAATTCTGTATCCAGACAGATAACACCTGTGTTAAAATGAAAGTTTTGTTTCAACAAATACAGAAATTGCTGGAAAAGCTCAGCATGTCTGTAAGCATCCAGATGCCTTTTACATGATGTAGTTGTACCTGCCTCCACTAGTTCCTCTGGCAGCTCATTCCATACACACACCACCCTCTGTGTGAAAAGGTGCGCCTTAGGCGTCTTCAATATCTTGCCCCTCTCACTTTCCACCAATGTCTTCTAGATTTGGACGCCCCTAACCTGGGGAAAAACCTTGACTACAAACCCTATCCATGATCGTTCTGATTTTATAAACCTTTACTGCTGCGAAATGTGACTTCAATCAACACGAATGGCTGTACATTCAATAATCCTGGGCCTAAATGCTGAAATTCAACACCGGCGCCTGTTCTTTCTCCATCAAGTCACAATTCTAAAACCAGTTTAATCAGTTTGTTCAGATATACTAGGAGATACTTCTGTGGGATTTACACCTAGACCTTTGTGCTCGGAGGTAGGGACACTAGCACCACTCGGCAATACCCATTAAGGTGGAACAGTATTCTCCTGTGTGTTTGTTCATCAGACTGTTATGCTGTGACATACCTTTGCAACAGGCAGGACATGAATCCAAACCTTCTGGTTCAGAGCTAGGAACACCACCAAACAATTTGAGGAATTGAAATCAAACCCAGAGCCATGGCTCAGAGGAAGGGACACTACCCACTACACTACCATATCCAGATTTTTGGTCACATTTTAAGCGGCAGCGGTCAGCTTGGTGTGGACTTATTATAATGAGGTTACCATTACTGAACTACACAAAACATTTTGTTTTGTTAAACAAGTGCAAGATTGAAATTAACTATGAACATCTTTAATTGCTATTATCTGTAGTCTGCAATATTGGGGAAAGAAATCCTGCAGACACACTCTGCCCCATGAAGGGTCTCAAATGGATATTTATTACTGAACACCAGACACGGAGAAAGACCATAATTTCGGGTCCCAAAACACCGATCAGTATAAACCAACTCTCACGTGTGTCTGCCCTCTGCCTAAAACCATGAAATGTTACCAGGCCGCTGATTATTGTCCAACCTCTCCTCGCCACTGACTGTGTCTGCAATCTCTCCCTCCTCCCCCGATCCGCACAAGGCAAACCAAACTCACGGTCTTTGTGAAAATCAAGGCCGGAGTGTGCAGGCCTCCTGGAGAGGGATGGGCCTTTTAAAATTAAACGGAGAAGGTGAGGAGGTTGTAATATCACTCACTGGTCGAGGCGTGGCAGATGGAGTTTAGTTTGGATTAATGCGAGGTATTGGATTTGGTAAATCAAACAAGAGTAGGTCTTATACAATTAAACGTAGAGCCTTTGGCAGTGTTGTAAAACAGAGACCTCGGCCATCATGTATAATTCTTTAAAAGTTGCATCTCATATAGATAATGTGGTTAAGAAGGTGTTTTGCACACTTGTCTTCAATGGTCAGACCGTTGAGTATCGGAATTGGGATGTCATGTTGTGGTTGTACAGGACATTGGTGAGACCGCTCCTGGAATACTGTGTCCAGTCTGGTCACCCTACCCGCTCACTCCATAGGAACACCACCCTCTGCATGAAAAAGCTGCCCTTAGGTCACTTTTAAATGTTTCCCCTCTTACCTTACAACTATGTCCTCTAGTTTTGGTCTCCACTACCCTTATACAATACATTGACTATTCACTTTGATATCATTGACCTTGATATTATTAAGCTGGAGAGGGTTCAGAAGAGTTTAACCTGGATGTTGCTGGAAATGGAGGGATTGAGCTATAAGGAGAGGCTGAATAGGCTGGGACATTTTTCACTGGAGAGTATGAGATGGAGGAGTAACTTTCCAGAGGTTTATAAAATAATGAGGGGTACAGATAAGCTGAAGGGCTGATGTCTTTTCCCTAGAGTTGGGGATTCAAAACTGAGGGATAGTTTAAGGTGCGACGAAAAAAGATTTACAAAAGTCATGAGAGGTAATTATGCGAGACAGAATCTGGCACGTGTGTGGAATGAACTTGCAGAGCAAGTGGTGAAAGCAGGGTCAGTTACAATGTTTAAAGGACATTTAGATCAGTCCATGGACAAGACATCGGTTGGGATGGTACTGTGAGTAGCTGCCCTCTCCCTCCCCCTCTCTGAATGAATCCCTGATGGTTTTCACCCTCTGCCAATGCCTGTGCAGTGGTGTGTGGAGGCCAGAGGGTGGCATTGCATGACTGTAAGCACCACAGAGACTGCCAACCTGACCCACACAGAGACACACAGATACACACACCGGAATGGTTAGGACACGGCGTGAAGCTCATCTGGTAATTTAAATGAAATATAAAGAAATGCTCAATTCGCCTTGTAAACTGTTAAAATATGAGTGACAGATCTGCCAAATTCCACTGTTTAAATAAAAACATCAATTTAGTTTTTTTCACTCTTAAAGCGAACATTTTACATCAACTATTCACAACTCAAGGAACCTCTTTCTCTTAACTGCTTATTATCCGACTCCAGCTCTATAGCAGTATACTGTTTCTGGGTTTTCTATCCTCTCGTATGACAGGGCTTGAAAATTCTCAGTTCAGGACAGCATTCCCTCTCTCTTGAAGGTACAGTACACACTTTCAACTCCATCCCATTATATCCTGATGAATATAGATAAGTGGGACCTAACCGGATTTCTCTTGCTCTGTGGTTTGTCAATATTTCATTCGCTCCGTCTGGTGTGTGTCAGGACTTTTGTTGCTCCATTGACAGCATGGCATTATTCGACATTGTCCATTGGAATATATCAGTATTTCACTTGCTCACACTCGTGTATGTGGGGCAGGATTTCAGTTGTTTCATGGGGACTGTGACACTATAACAATCTCAATGTTTGTAGATGGCACCGAACCTGGAAGAACTCTGAAGTCTATGGGGGACAGTGTGGAACTCTAACAGTCCAATCACACGTTGGTGCAGTGTTCAGGTGTAAGGCAGGTGGGGATCCGTGCAGAGCAGTTTGAGGTGATGCACTTTGGTAGGAGAGACAATGAAAGACAGTTTAAAACAGGCCGTACCATTATAAAGGGGCTGCAGGAGCAGAGGGCTCTGGGTGTACATGAGCACACATTATTGAAGATGTCAGGCCAAATGGGGAGAGCAGTAACTATGACAGATCAGTTTCAGTATCTGAGCTGTTTACAGGAGGAGGTGTAGGAGGGAGTCTCCATGCTCCCTTCCAGAGATATGATGGAGACAATGTGTTGTGAGCCCCTGCCCACCGAGACCGTGGGGATTCCCTTTGTACCAGCTCGACACAAAAGGGAGATGGCATCAGGGCCACTGCTTCTAAGTTGTGCCGGGGGAAAACGGAGCTGCCAGTGCGTTTAAAGTGAGAATTGTCCTTCATAGAACCTTGCTCCTTACTCGGTCCGTGGGATGTGGATGTTTCAGAATCTCCACACGAGGTGTCCCTGTCCTCTCTGGCTCCTACCAGGGTCCTCCCCACATGGCGGGGGGACGGGGTGACGGAACGGATCGGGCACTCCACCACCCGGATAGGCCCTTTCTGTCCTATTCCAGGCTGTTTCTCCGGGAATGGGAGAAGGGGAGGGAGGAAGTGAGGGTGGGAGTGTGTGGCCCTTTTTGTTAGTGTTAGTGTTGATGGGGAGGGGGTCATGGTGAGGTGTCAGGAGGGAGAACAAATGCTCATCCAAAACTCTCCATCATCTGACCTCACACCAATATCACTTTTTCCCATCTTTTCTGGGAATACTGGCTCATGTTACAGGATGTTATCGAAGTGTTTACCTTTCAGCATTCTGAAATCTAGGAACACATCCTTCCATGACACTGTCTCTCTGTCTCCCCACCTCTGTCTATACTCCAAACCCCTCCCATATGGTGATATTTAAACTGATTTCCCCGCCATCTCTCCCTGTCAGTGATGTTCACACCCACAGCATCCCCTTGCCAGGGCACAATCGAGAGATGGAGCTGTCAATGGGTGGGGGCTGTACATCCTATCACTTCCAGCATGGGCTGCAAGTTTCCCCACACTGGGCAGGGATCTCACACAGTGTTACTGAGCAATGTACTGCGTTGGTGTCCACAGTCCTACATGCTGGGAGGGTAACTGCGCCTGGGTTACAGATCAATGCACTGGGGTGGTGTACACCGTCCTACATGCTGTGAGGGTAACTGCTCCTGGTTTACAGATCAATGCACGGGTGATCACTGCACAGATCGCTGTGCTGGTCAGACTATCTGGTTGAGGTTTATAGATACTGCAATGATGTGGTCTGTACAGCTCCCCATGGTGGATGGATATTTGTTTCAGGTTCACACATTAGTGCCCTCCTGTGGTCTGCACAGCTCCCGGTGTGGGGCAGATATCTAGTCCGGGTTTATAGATCAATTCACTGCTGTGGTCTGCACAGCTCCCCGTCCTGGACAGATATCTAGTCCGGGTCTATAGATCAATGCACTGCTGTGGTCTGCGCAGTGGTCCACTCTGGACAGATTGCTGGATTGTATTGACCAGTGTAATGGATGAATCTGGACAGATTGCTGGGTTGTACTGAGCAGGACACTGGCCTGGTCTGTACAGTGTTCCACGGTGAACAGATATCTCCTCTGGGTGTATGGTGTCTGGGCTGGTTCTGTGAGGTGGATTGAGAATGTGGGATATCTAACATTTTCATCTAATCTGGCAATGCCTTTAGTTCCCATTCCTGTGATTGAACCCTCCGTCTCTCACCTCATTCATGTTACAGTGTGTCCAGGCACAGTACATCATATTGGTGGGGTTCGGGAGGGGGGGAAGGTGATGGACAGTTCAAGGGGTTACCCGGAATGATCTGTCCCTGACATTCTATAACTGCCAGTCCCCGGAACGTTCCGTCCCCAACATTCTATAACTGACATTCCCCGGAACGTTCTGTCCCTGACATTCTATAACTGACATTCCCTGGAATGTTCCGTCCCCAACATTCTATAACTGACATTCCCCGGAATGTTCCGTCCCCAACATTCTATAACTGACATTCCCCGGAACGTTCTGTCCCTGACATTGTTTGTAAACGGCCGGATGTCAGTGAATTGAACAAACGATAAGATCCCGAGGGAAGAGATCCCGTTCCAGGGAGAAGGAGACACTGTTCCTAAGGCCCCTCAGGCAGTTAAAGGGGTGAATATGTTTTCCTTGCGTTTACATTTCTCCACGACACAGGATCGACCACAATTTAGACCAAAATACAGAAAATCCCAAACTCCGTTTGTCTTCAGGAAACTGGGAGAGAATCCTTCAGGACAGTAACGTTTCCACCCTCCGTATTAGGAACAGGGAAGGAGTGACCTGTGTCTGCTCTCGAGTGGTCGAGTGTGTGGGAATGTTCTAGAAACCATCTGTCCTTATGGATGTGTCTCTGTGTGGTTGAGGAGGGAGGGTTTCTTGTGGTTTCTGTCACATTTTTGTCAGTAATCCCGACCTTCCCATTTGTTATTCCAAATCCAATTATTATAATAAATCCTTGAATACAGGGACACATTTGAAAATCTCACTGGGTCCCCGATCAACGGGGTCCCTTTGCCTCCAGGCAGATGGATAATGGGTTTGTTTTCCTTCCTCACAGTTAACATAGTGACCATCTACGTCCTGCTTTATAAAGATTGTGGATTGTCTCCATGTGTCAGACGTTACCTGGGGGCCATGGCAGCGGTGGATCTCCTGGTCATTATCCTCGACCTGATCCTGAGACACATTCCCATTGTTTATCAGGAACAGTTTTATTTCCTGAGGTACTCCGTGCCCGTGTGTAATATCCACGCCGTCCTACTTTATGCAGCCACTGACTGCTCTGTCTGGTTCACCGTCACTTTCACCTTTGATCGGTTTGTGGCCATTTGTTGCCAGAAGCTGAAAAGTAAATATTGCAGTGAGAAAACGGCGGCTGTGGTTCTGGGAGCAGTGACTGTGCTGAGCTGTTTAAAGAACATTTCCTGGTATTTTATTCTCGCACCTTGGTATTCGCTGGGGAACACCCCCTGGTTTTGTGAGGTAACATTCGCTGTTCTACTCTCCAGAGTCTGGGTCACAATCGAGTTCCTCCACCACATTCTAACCCCGTGTGTCCCATTTCTCCTGATTCTGCTGCTCAATGTTATCACAGTCAGACACATTTTAGTGACCAGCAGAGCCCGCAGGAGACTCCGCGCTCACACAAATGGGGACGCTCAGTCTGACACTGAAATGAGAAACCGAAAAAAATCCATCATTTTACTGTTTGTGATCTCGGCCAATTTCATCTTGTTATGGTCAACGTTCATGCTGTATTCTATATGGTACCGGATGAATGATGTTGGGTATAATTTTATGTATCTCCATCCCGTTGTGCAGGAATTGGGCTTCATGCTGCAGCTCCTCAGTTGCTGCACAAACACCGCGATTTATGCCGTGACCCAGACTAAGTTCAGGCAGCAGCTGAAGAATGTGCTGAAATATCCCTTCACCCAAATCCATCCATCCATCAAATTCCCTCATTAATCAATCCATCCGGGATTTTCTCATTTCAGTTCAGTGTTTCAGCGATGGAGCAGCCTGTCGCTATGGTAACATACTGAGGGTAGCGCTGGTTTGTCCATCCTTATCCCACAGGGGGCTTACAGGGAAACATTTCAATGTTTCTCACAACTTAGGGGCCAGTCAGAAAAGGCACCATCCCACTGACTGTATCCATTACTTCCATTTGTAAACAATAAAAATCTAAAAATGTTGATTAAAGCGTGCCGAGCATCAGAGTGACCGATGTTGTTGTGTGTCTTTGTGTTGGAGAAGCTGAGCTGGAGAGAGACAGACTAAGCCCCAAGTCCTGGTCCTCAGGGAAGGGGAGAGCACTGTGCCCTGAGGTCAGAAGCTGGGTTTAACTTCCTCTGTAACCCCCACTTCAACCTGACCTCCCCATTTCCTCTCTCCTACTCTTTCTCCTCATTTCTCTCCCTCTCTCTCACTGCACACTCTCTCTTTCTCACCGCCTCTCCCTTTAACTCTCCCTCGTCCACCCTCTCTCTCTCACACACCCCTAACCCTGATTTCTCCACCTGCCTCCACTCTTTCCTCTGCCCTCCCCTGCACTCACTCTCTCCTGCCATCGGCCTCCCTCCCGCAATTCCGTCTCTACTCCATGATCCCCCTCCTCCCACCTCCCATATCTCTCCATCATCTCACAACCACCCCTCCAACCACATGCAGCCAAAGCACCAACCTTCCCCACTCCCACCCCCACCCCCGTCTGGATTAGAGGAAGAGGGACACGTCAGAGAGCCAGAGTGTGTCAGAGAGAGAGGGAGGGGCAGGAGGGAGAGAGATTTGGTCAGAGAGAAACAGAGCGAGGTGGGGAGAAAGAGAGACTGAGATAGGGGGATCGAGAGTGAGAGAAGGTGGAGAGAGAGTGAAGGAGCAGGGCGAGAGTGAGAGAGAGAGAGAGACGGGGGGAGAGAGAGAGAGAGAGAGAGAGAGAGGTAAGCCGGAGATAAGGTGAGGGAGGGAGAGTGAGGGAAATAGGGGAGGACATAATGAGAGATGGGTAAGAGAGCGGGGACAGAGTGGGGGGCAGAGAGAGGAACAGAGAGCGGGGGACAGAGAGAGGGGACAGAGAGAGGGGATCAGAGAGAGGGGCAACAGAGATAGAGGGGGAAAGAGAGAGGGGGACACAGAGAGAGGGCCAGAGATTGGAGGACAGAGATTGGGGGACAGAGTTCGGGGGACAGAGTTCGGGGGACAGAAAGAAGAGGACTGAGAGATGGGGGCAGAGAGAGGGGGGGACAGAGAGCGGGGGACAGAGAGAGGAGGACAGAGGGGGGGCAGAGAGAGGAGAACAGATAGAGGGTGGACAGAGAGTGGGGGACAGATAAAGAATGACAGAGAGATGGGGGACAGAGACAGGGCAACAAGGAGAGGGGCACAGATCGAGGGCAACAGAGAGCGGGGGACAGAGAGATGGGAACAGAGAAAGGGGTAAGAAAGAGGGGGAACAGAGAGAGGGGTCAGAGAGGGGGTAAAGTAAGCGGGGGACTGATAGAGGGGGACAGAGAAAGGGGGTAAGAGAGAGGGGGACAGAGAAAGGGGACAGAGAGTGGTGTAGATAGAGGGAATCAGAGCGAGGTGGTCAGAGAGAGTGGGCAGAGGGGGTCAGAGACGAGGGGTCAGAGAGTGGGGGGGACAGACAGTGGGAGGATAGATAGTGGGGCGAAGGAGGCAAAGGCCGACAGAGGTGGGGATTGGCGAGAGAGAGAGGGCAGAGAGACAGAGGAGATGCAGAGAGGGGGGGAACAGACAGAGCGTGTGGACAGAGAGAGGGGGCACAGAGTGAGAGGGAGGACACAAAGAGGGGGCAGACAGAGAGGGGGCAGAGAGGGGGACAGAGGGGCGGGATAGAGAAGGGGAGACAGAGGGGGGTGACGGAGAGCGGGTCAGAAAGCGAGTGGTCAGAGAGAGGCAGGACAGAGAGGGGGGCAGAGAGAGGGGGACGGGGGGGCAGAGAAGGAAGGGACAGAGACGGGGGTGACAGAGATAGAGGAGTACAGAGATTGGAGGACTGAGATTGGGGACAGAGAGCAGGGGACAGAGAGAGGAGGACAGAGAGAGATGGACAGAGAGAGGGAGACAGAGTGGGGGGACAGGGAGAAGGGGACGGGGAGAGACAGAGGGGGACAGAGAGTGGGGACAAAGATGGAGGACAGTGAGAGAGGGAGAGAGAGAGGCGGGACAGAGAGGGGGACAGAGAGGTGTGGACAGAGAGGGGGGCACAGAGAGGGGGAACACAGAGAGGGGAACAGAGGGAGGAGACAGTCGGGGAAAGAGAGAGTGGAACAGAGAGGGGGGATATAGAAGAGGTCAGGGAGTGGGGGACAGAGAGAGGGGGGTCACAGAGAGGGGCGACATAGAGACGGGCGACAGAGAGAGGGGAACACAATGAGAAGGGCGACAGACACAGGGGAACAGAGAGAGAGGACAACAGAGAGAGGGGGAACAGAGAGATGGGGGCAGAAAGGGGGGTCAGCGGGGGCGACAGAGAGGAGGGCAGGGGGCAGAGAGAGAAGGGCGACAGAGAGAAGCAAGGGACATAGAGGGGGGACATAGAAAGGAGGGACAGAGAAAGGGGTGGACAGAGTGAGGGGGGAACAGAGAAAGGGGGACAGAGAGAGGGTACAGAGAGAGAGGGGGGACGGGGGATCAGAGAGAGAGGGAGTACAGGGAGGGGGACAGAGACGGGGGACAGAGAGAGATGGACAGAAAGGGTGGTCAGAGAGAGGGGGACAGATAGAGGGGGAGAGAGAGGGGAAAGAGAATGGGGGATAGAGAGAGGAGACAGAGAGAGAGTGAACAGAGAAAGGGGTACAGAGAGAGAGGGGACGGGGGATCAGAGACAGAGGGAGTACAGGGAGGGGGACAGAGAGAGGGGGACAGAGAGAAAGGGGAACAGAGAAAGGGGAGACGGAGTGGTCAGAGAGATGGGGACAGAGAGAGAGAGTGGAACAGAGAATGGGGTGACGGAGGGGTCAGAGAGATGGGGACAGAGAGGGGGGGACAGAGGGGCGATAGAGAGGGGGCGGGGGCGCAGAGAGAGGGACGACAGAGAGACTGGGACTGAGAGTCGGGGGACAGAGACGGAGGCAGAGAAAGGCATGGACAGAGAGAGGGGGAACAGAGAGATGGGGGACAGAGAGGGGGTAAGGAGAGAGTGAACAGAGAGAGGGGTACAGAGAGAGGGGGGATGGGGAGAACCAAGAGAGAGGGGACAGAGAGGGGTGACAGAGAAAGGGGGAGAGAGATAGGGGGACATTGAGATGGGGATGGGAACAGAGAGGGGGAGAGAGAGAGGGGGAGAGAGAGGGGCGGACAGAGATGGGGACAGAGATTGGGGACAGACAGCGCGTGAGAGAGAGGCGGGACAGTGAGGCGGACAGGGAAGTGTGGACAGAGAGGGGTGCACAGAGAGAGGGGGGATAGAGAGAGGGGAACAGAGGTGGGGAAAGAGAACGGGGGACATAGAGAGGGAAACAGAAAGAGGGGGAGACAGAAGAGGTCAGGAAGTGGGGAAACAGAGAGAGGGGGCAGAGAGACGGGCGACATAGAGACGAGCGACAGATATGGTAACAGAGAGAGAGGGGAACAGAGAGATGCAGACAGAGAGAGGAGATAGAGGGGGCGATGGGGGCGGGGACAGAGAAAGAGGAGCAACAGAGAGAGACAGCGGACAGAGAGGGAGGGACAGAGAAAGGGGTGGACAGAGGGGTTTACAGAAAGAGGGGGGACGGAGAGAGGGGACAGAGAGAGAAGGGGACGAGGGGAACAGAGAGAGGGGGTACAGGGAGGGGGGAAGAGAGACTGGGACAGAGAGGGAGACAGAGAGAGGCGGACAAAAATGGGGGAACGGGGGGACAGAGAGAGGGTAGAGAGAGTCGGGACAGAGAGGGGGACAGAGATGGGTGGACAGAGAGGGGGGCACAGGGAGAGGGGGACAGAGAGGGGAACAGGCGGGGGAAGAGCGCGGAGCACAGAGAATGCTAACATTTGGCTAATCATGAATGAACAATAATTAGAAAATTAATATGATCAAAGGGCACAACAATATTCAGGTGAATTGCATTGTTTAATTACAAATTTGGTAATGAGCTAACAAATGAGTAACGAGAAGTGACATTTGTTTATTTTACTGATGAAGAAATTGATTTGCTTTTCGTCTTTGTAACACTGCAGAATAGCAATTTATGTGCCTGAAATGTTTGAATTAAGCTCTTTCCAATAAAAAAAATCAGTAAAATCACATTGACTTCTTCATCTTTAAGACTGCAACAATATCAAATACTTTCCAGGAATTTAGAATCAGCAGAATTAGTTAATTTGGTTGCTTGGGAACTCGAAGAGAATAAACTGCAGATTCTGTGGATTAGTCATTCAATGTGATAATTCAGCTGAAGACAACCTCCCTTCTTTGCAAAAATGCTCAACTTCGAAAAATTCAAAGTGCATTGTCATTGTTTAATGAAACAATCCAGAGCTGTTAATTCTTTTTCATTTGACTTAACAAAACGCAGGAATTTTACATGATTTTGTGTCATGAAAAATACTTAAACCTTTTTATGATTAGAAATACAGTAAATGTTCGCATCAAAGTGAAATATGTTTAAATGAATTCAACTATGTTTCCGCAGGTAAAATAAGAATTAATATTAACAATGATTGAGAGATTGCACACTACAATAGTTATTCATGAAACGAGCCGTAATTCCACATTACAGAGTCTGCTATTACGAGGGGGCATAGCTTTAAATTAAGGGGTGGTCGGTATAGGACAGATGTTAGGGGTAGATTCTTTACTCAGCGAGTCGTGAGTTCATGGAATGCCCTGCCAGTAGCAGTGGTGACTCTCCCTCTTTATGGTCATTTAAACGGGCATTAGATAGGTATATAGAGGATAGCGGGCTAGTGTAGGTTAGGTGGGCTTGGATCGGCGCAACATCGAGGCCCAAAGGACCTGTACTGCGTTGTATTTTTCTATGCTCTATATTCACAGTACTTACTTTATTGAATAATTTTTAAGTATGAGCAACAACTGAATTATACAATTCGATCAATTAATTTAGAAATAATGAGAAATTTCGTTTTGCTATTTGACTGAGGAATATGTGCAAACAAACAGGAATTATTCCAATGAAACGTAATTGCAGGCCTGTGAATTTAAAGTCTGTGGTTACGGAGTTCATTCAAATAAGCAAACATTAGGCATTCACAATTAATGTTGGATGGGAAGTCATTGGATCCATTGTGGGAAACTTGACCTGAAAATAAAGTTTCATATTGCAGTGTTGGTACTCAAAAACAATTGGTTAAATTAAAATGTGAATCTCACTTTACTTGTTCAAAACACTTTCTTAAATAATTGTGCAATTATTATCATGACAATGACTTGATAATGTTGTTATATGAGCAATTAAAATGATTCAATATTTCAAAAATACTTTGCTGTTATGTTGATTGGATATTTATTAAAATTGTTAAATTGTGGAATAAAATATAGTAACTAGCTTTATGAATTGAAGAAAAAATGAGCCATTTATTTATTATAGAAAAATTCTTTCTTTCTTTACTAAAAAATGAGAGGTAACAGAAGAAATATGAATTTCTATCAAATGGTTTCATCATAGAGACATGTTATTTTAATTTAGATGATTAATATTATGATCAGAGTTTAGACATTTGTGTCAGAATTTGGAAGAAAGTTAATAGATAATGAATGTGGGCATGAAAGTGAACAAATGATGCAGTCAATGACATTTGGTACATAAAGCAATTATAATAATTGTGTCATTATTATACAGTGATGAATAATGTTGGAATAGAAAAGACAAAAAGAATTAACATGTTCAACACAGTTCTTAATTGGTTACAATTAAATGAAACCAATAATCATGTTGCAGAGCGCGTGATTTGGAAAAAAACAGTCATTTACTGAGTCATATAAAGTGAAAACCTTTGCAAAAATGGAGACTTTCCCAAATTCAAAATTTAGGTTTGCTGAATTATACAACAAAAATGGTTGTAATTTGTATTATCTCTTGCACACAAATGTAAAATAAGTAAACTTGAAGATTCTTAGAATGACAAAACGTTTGTTGTTTGCATGATTGTATTACAGTCAATATCCGTGATAAAGTGGAAACATTGTATTAAGCATCATAAATCATCTTTAACTACTGAACTTAAATAGAAGATATCATTTGCACTTGTTGCATGGAATAGTTGTCATTGGTTTCAGGACCAAGAAGGTACTTACTCATGTTATTCTACTGAGCAATAATCAGATGGTGATGAAAGTCTTTGTGTTGCTTTATGTGTATTGTCTCGTGTTAACATTGGGTTCGATAAAATTTAGATATTTGCATGAATAGGAACAGATTGATAATTGGGTGTGAATGATCTGATTTAAAATCAGACAGTTTTTGGTTTTTTTTTGAGGATTGCTGAGTGAAACGTTCTTAAACCATCATGTAATCAATGGGATAAGTGAGAGATATGCTAATTGAACTTTCAAATGAACACACCCTGATACTTTCACACCATTTCAATATCACTTTCAATATAAATAGGTGACTGGAAAGCTAAAAACAAATCTCACACAATTCATAAACTGACCAATAATTTAAAGTTGATAAATAATAGCAAGTGACATTTGTTTATTTTACTGAGAAGTATTTGATCTTTTCTCATACTTATAGCACTGGAGCATAAAATTCTGTGTTATTTTAACTAAGATCTACAGAACAAGAGTAAATTAATGACTATCATGACTTTGATTATTTCAGCTTTATGACTACAACACTCTCAAATATTTTCTGAGGAATATTGATCGAGTGAAATTAGATACATTTTGCTATGAGTGACCAGAAGAAAGTATATAGCAGATACTGTGATTATTGGAATGGACGATGATACCTCCAAGTAATCCACTGATATTGTGATTGGATATACAGTAAGTGTGAGCATTGAAGTAAATTATAATCAAATCAATTCAAAAAAGCTTCCAAGTCTAAAATAAATACAATATTCACAATGATTGAGAGATTGTACATTGCAATGTCCTTGCAGTATTTATTGTACAGAAGCATAATTCCACATTTGTAGCCCTTACTGGATTGCACAATTATTAGATATAAGATATATTAGCAACAAAGGGATTTTTAAAAATATATATTCGTGAATTTGAGAATAATGAGATATCTCAGCTTGATATTAGACTTAGTGATATGTAAAAATGAAGAATAATATTGCAGGGAAAAGAATTGGAGCTCTCTGAATTTCAAAGGCTGAGATAATTGTTATATTTCACCTGAGCAAAAATCAGACATATTCAAAGAATTTTGCAAGGGATATTATTGGTCGTTTGGTATGTGCATGGGCCTGAACAAATATATATTAATATAGTAGCATTGACAATAAGAAAGAATGAATGAAATTTTTTTAAAAACACGACATTTTTACAAAGTCTATGTTACATTGCTGTGCAATTATTGTAATTGATAATTGCTTTTGGAATCCTGACAGATAAATTGACTTAATATTTTGAAAACACTTTGCTCTGATGTTGATTGGATATTCATTAAGATTAAGAAACTGAAAATTAAAGCATAAAACTGAAAATTAAAGCATAAAACTTAGCTGTATGATGTGCAAAAAATCATTCAGCAGCAATTGAAAAAAAAATGATTTTGTTTAAAAATGCAGGCAATGCAAGATTTATATAGTTCCAATAGTTTTCATGAAGAGTCATGTCAATTTTGTTGATGTAATTTTTACCAAAATAAATGTTTCGATATTTATTTCAGAATTGGGAGGTAAAGAATTAGGCCAAATAAGTGACTATTATTGTGAACAAACTATAGAGTCACTGACATTTGATACGGAAAGGAAATCTCATAATTGTGTAATTATTGTTCACTGACATCTAATATGCGAGGAAAAGGAGAATTGTCAACATTTCCAAGCATTTTTTTTCTTATAATGAAATGAAAATAAAAATCATTTTGGAGGGCAATTTGTTTGAAAAAAGGAAACAGTCATTTCATATGACATTTGAACTGAATACTCGTTCCCTTTTCCCCCATTGTAGACTTTACAATAATTTAAAGCTTAGTGTTGGTTGAACAAAAGAACATAATCAAAATGTTTTCTTGGACACCAAAAAAAGTAAATGTAAATCAATTTTATCATGAAAATTATATCGCTCTGAATGTAATCATTTCACATACAATAAATGTTTGTATTGAATTGAAATGTCATCATAGCTGCAGAAGTGTTTTGCCCTGACAGGGAATGAAGACTCAGGATGCAGGCTGAGCTCAGGCATGTGGAAGATGTTTACTCATGCAGCAACTAGTTAATGAAGGGATCATCCCCCGAGGCCAATCTCGGAAGGGAGATCCGTGACAACTGTAACATGTACAGTAAAAAGGAGCATTTTTATGGACTTTCGGCGTCACAATGGCCACATGCAATGTGAGTACAGCCCTTCCCTCCTCATCCAGCCACCCAATTGAATCTCATAATCGCAGATGGGCATTCTAATAGACATCCCCAGATTCCTCTTGGGATCTTACCATGCATCTTATTGACTTAGATTCCAAAGTTATTCCTGAACACCCTCGGGCCGCTCAGGATACCTTAGCAGTTGGATCATTTTGAATTCTTCTATTCATTATATTTTACTTTTTCAAAGCCAATTACTCCTCATATCGTTCACTGTCTTGATTATATATGTACAAAGAAATAGAAAAAACAGTTAATTCTAGCTTACTGCTATAAGATTAGTAATATGCCTTGTGTTATAAAGTTCGTTATATTGTGTAAAATTACACAGCTACTCTTTCTGTCAGGACTTTATAATTAATGGCCAGTCAACATCATACCGTGAAGTTAATTCCTAAAACTAGCTAACTTCAAATCTCAATCTAAATGCTTTTCTAAAATGTTTTTAGTAGGCATTGATTGCATGTATAAAACTTATGTTGCAAATTTCCCCTATTATACTCAATAATCTGTAATTAGAACCTATGTTTAATATTCTGAGTAACTGTAAAATAATAACCATATCTGACAAATGAACTCTTCTGTTGTCATGATAGCTGCTTAGTGAGTTAACTGGGCTGCACCCTACAGCTGCTGTTTATTCATTTACCGGGACAATTATCCTTTCATTTATGAAGATCGGGATTGGTCATTTGTCTGTATGTCAGCATGCTCTTATCAAGAAATGTCAGGAATGCAGTAGTCCTGGCTTTGGAGTAGGTCCAGTGGTAGTGTGATTTCTTTTAATTTAAGGCTGGAACAGAATGTTAATCTAGTTTATCACCCCCTGACACCTTGTGTTTTAGTTCTAAGGTAGGCTACCTATTTTTGATTGTCAGGCATTTTGTATGAGCCAATATGGACCATTATATTCCAGGTGGGGGCAGGCCATGCCCAGAATAGCAAATCAACTAAGATTAAAGTATTGAAATAAAAATCACCATTTGCTACCATTGGTTTCTGTACAATGCAATATGTTTACGTTACTGAGCCTTAATTTCACACTTAAACCTAGATATACTGGATTTGATCAATTCTTAAATATTAGATATAAGCAACAATTAATCTTAAAAACATTTCATAGCAAACTTAAAAATGATTAGAAATCTCACATGTGTAAAAATGAACAGCATTTATTGGAGTGTAAAATAATCAGACGTCTCCTAATATGTAAGGACGAATATTAATCCAATGATTTCTGTGAATGCTCAAATGAGAACGGAACAGATATTATCTGTGAGTGTTGGATAGAGAATCATTTATTAGTTTGTGTTTGTGTTATCCTGGAATAAGATAACTATTCTTCTTCTTTTAATATTGACACTAAGAAATAATGGATTAAATTAAAATGTGAATTTGACGATGTTTGTTACAAAACCTAAACTGAACTACTGTGTGATTTTTGGAATGGCAATGAATTGATAATTAATTTTAGAAATTTGGCAAAGTAAATGATTCTATATTTCCAAATGGATTTGCTCTGATGTTGACTAGATATTTCTTCATCTGTCAGCTGAGAATGCAAATTCTGGCATGATGACATGGAAAGACATTAGACATTCAGTAAACGTTGATCAGAAATGGTTTGTCATTAAATATTCTCAGATCTTCAAGATTTCTATACTTGGTTTCTCTACTTTTCTTCTGGAGAAATATAATATATAATAAGAACAAATTCTGCATTGTATTTAATTCATGCAATTTTTCATATCATCAATATTTAGACATTTGAATCAGAACTATAATGAAAATAAGTCAATAAGGAAGATTTATTTTCACAGAAGCATACAGTCAACAGCATTTATCAACGTATTTGTTTCAATATTGTCTCTGAATAAACGGATAAATACGTTTACTGGGGATCTGTTGACAATGTAATGAACCACAATATCATTTTTATCATAACTTTTGGATTGGAAATCTATCAGAAAAAAAATCCTATATTCAGGACTTGCTTCATCTCGATACATGTTACACGTAGTATCCCTACTCATAAGTAATAAGGTGTCATCCTGGAACTGGGAAAGATGTAGTGTGTAAATTATAATAAGGTGTCTCTTACATATGTTTGGATCTGGTGACACTGTGATGTTTGCTATGATTATTCATCCTGAGAACAATAAGGCACGTACAAAGTGTTTTTCACCGAACAGTAATTAGGTGGTCTTGAAGACCATTTCAAGTACTTTGATTTCAATAATGTTGAGCTGATATCCATGATCTGGGAAATGTTTCACAACATTTTACCAAAATTCTGGATTCTATGCATTCAATGTGTTTCGTGCAAACACCCTTCACTTGTCGTCATTCTCAAGTGAGGTGTCTAATGCTCAGGCACTGGCTGGAAGTCAAGGTGCCAGGAAGTCTGCTTCAACCTCTCCAAAACACAGCTCTTGGGCTGGTTGTTACAGGATCTCCCGAACCTTTGTGAGCTCTTTGACCGGGCTTTCCACTGTTTTCTGGAACTGGTTACTTTGTCTACTGTTTCCTTTCGTTTGATCTTTTTAGCTCTGCTTTCCCCAGTTGTAGGAATATTTAGAATGTTCAATTATGGGCCCCAGGTCACTTGACCTTAGCTGGCAGATAAAATATGGTTCACGTATTGTTGTAATAACGAATTGAGAATGAATCTTTGCATTTTAACAAATAAAATGTTTCAATTTTATCAGTGGTTTGCAAGGACATTGATTAGATAGTCATTAAGAGAGATCAACTGACAATTATAAGCTATTTGCAGGATTAATGAATTGAAAAAGGATACAGACGTACAGAGGTTTTTTTGGAAGGCATTGCTTTTTCATTCTAATATCTTTGTTGTTCAAGAGGTCTACGTAGCTGTTCATTGGTTCTCTTGTCCAGATAGTAATTTTATAATTCATATCGCTTTTATTGTGCCTGGAGTTTTGAGATTTGTATCAGATTAAGAAGAAAACGAGGAGCTATTAAAATGAGAACTTGAGTGAATAGAAAGCACAGTAAATTTAAATTACAGAGGAAACAGAGAGTATTTGCTCCAAATAAGCAAAAAATTTTTATGTCGAAAGTGTGGTGGTGGAAAAGCACAGCAGACCAGGAAGCATCCATGGAGCCGGAGATTCCCGATGAAGGCTTATTCCTGAAACGTGGTTTCTCCTGCTCCTCAGATGCTGCCTGACATTCTGTGCTATTCCAGCACCACATTCTTGACTCTGATCTCCAGCATCTGCTTTCCTCACTTTCTCCAAATATTTGTAATGGACATGAACTGAAAATGTTAGCCTTGGCAGTTGAACAAAACCAAGTTTACACTTTTTTGTGCAATACTTGGACTGAAAATTGTTTGTGATCATGCAACACATTAGGACATATGAACACCTCTTCCGTTAGAATCCTTTGCCATTCATAATAAAGAATAACCACTGCTTTGAACAACCAGTATCGTGTGTAATTACTGAACTGAAATACCAGAGGACAACTTCTGCATTTATTGGAGGGAATGATAACCAGATCCTTACTGTGGCAGTGGGGATTGATCTCAGGAACAATCAGATAGTTATTCTGATTATTCCACTGAACGGTAATTAGATGGTCATGAAGACCTTTGTGTGGCCTCGTGTTTAGTGTTTTGTGTGAGCAATGATTTAAAAAATATTGAGATATTTTACAAGATTTAGGAACACTGATAATCAAGTGTTAAAGGTATTAACTAAAGTCAACTTTTAAAAAGTTAGAATTGCTAAGAGAAACGCAATTACACTATTGTAGAATCCCTGTTAGCAGAGTGTGGTAACAGGTTATTTCGTTGAAAAAAATGACCCTCCAAAGAATAACCCATCGAAACACTTTCCCAATCATATTCCTCGACATTTACTGCTGACTAACATACACATCCCTGAACACAATGTGCAATTTAGCATGGCCATCTCACCTAACCTGCACGTCTTTGGATTGTCGGAGGAAACCACAGCAAAGTCACATAGACATGGGGAGAATGGGTAAAGTACACAAAGACAGTCACCGAGGATGGAATCAAACCAAGATCCCTGGCACTGTGAGGCAGCATTGTTAATGACTGAGCCACTGTGCAACTACATGCAATAAGTAAAATCAGTGAGAGGTATGCAAAGACAAATTTCAAATAAACACCCTCCGCTATCGTCAAAGCATGTAGAATTTACATTCAATACGAATAGATAAATGGAAAACAAAAAAACTCCAACAATTCACGAATGAAAAATAATTAGAAATTTAATTTGATCAAAGGTCATTCCAATATTTAGATGAATTGCAATTTTTAATAACAAATGTAGGTAATTAGCTGACTAATGAATAATTGGAAGTGGCATATGTATACTTTACAGACGAAGAAAGCGACTTGTTTTCCACCCTTGTAACACAGTAGAATAAAAATGTGAATGTCTGAAATGTTTGAATCAAGCTCTTTCGAACAAAAAACTAATCACTTACGATCACTTAGCTTTTTACCTTTAAGACCACAACATTCTCAAATATTTTTCAGGAATTTAGAACCAGCAGAACTAGTTAATTTCTTTTCTTGGGAACCCGAAGAAGAGAATAAACAGCAGATACTGTGAAGAAGTCATTCAATGCGAACATTCAACTGAAGACAACATTCCTTCTTTCTAAAAATGTTCAACTTTCAAAAATTCTACATTTATTGTCATTGTTTAATGAAACAATAAAGAGATGCTGATGCTTTTTCATTGGATTTTGTTGCATGAAAAATGCTGAAGTCTTAAGTGTTAGCATTGAAGTGAAATATATTTACACTAATACAACTATGTTTCAACAGGTAAAATAAATATTGATTGTTACAATGAATGAGAGATTGTACACTGCAATACATATGAAGAATTAACATGATTCAATATTTCAAGAGCACTTTCCTGTGATGTCGCTTGAATATTTATTAAGATCAATGAACTAAGGAATAAAACATAGTAGCTAGCTTTACATATTAAAGAAAAATTGAGACATTCAGTGATTATTGAACAAAATTATTTTCTGAACTCAAAAATATATGCAATATACAAATTGCGAATTTCTTTCCACTGGATTCCTTGTAGAGATGGTACGTTGATTAATATTATAATCAAAGTGTCAGAATTATGAAGAGAATTAATAGATCATGAAAATGAGCATGAAAATAAACAAACAATGAAGTCACTGCTGGGTGGTATATGAAGCGATTGTAATAATTGTGTCATTATTGTACAATGATGAATAATGTTGGAATTGAAACAACTAAAATTCAACACTTCTTTTCTTACAATGCAATGAAAGCAATAATCATTTTGTAGCATGCATGTTTGGAAAAAGCAGTCTTTTAATATGACATACAGTGAACACTAACCTTTTTGCAAAACTGTAAGAAGTTCATAAATTCAAAATATAGCGTTTGTTGAATTTGCAACAAAAATGGTTATAATTTGAATTATCTTTTGCACACACACAACAGAAGAGGAGCTTAAAGATTGTTAGAATATTTTTAAAAAATGTTTCCAGTGTTATTGTATTACAGTCAATATCCATGATAAATTAGAATTATTGGTTTAAACAACATAAATTGTCATTAACGACTGAACTGAAATATAAGATATCAAATGCACTTACTGCATGGACGAGTAAACAAATGCTTTCTGTTGTCATTAGTCTCAGGAACAATAAGATACTCATGTTATTCCACTGAACAGTAATCAGCTGATGATGAATATCTTTGTGTCGCTTTATGTGCATTGTTTTGTGTGAACATTGACTTCAAGAAATTGAGATATTTACATGAATTACGAATAGATTGATAATTGGGTGTGAAGGATCTTATTTAAGATTAGAATTTTTAAATAGTTAATATAATTGCTGAGCAAAACACACTTCAGACATCATGCAATAAATGAGATAACTGATTGTGAGAAACGAAGTTCAGTCACTTCAATAACTTCAGTCCGGAACAAGACCTGAATCAGTAGTATCATTTATTATGCTGTTGCAAGAGGGGTGTGGTGTCCACTGTCCACAAGGCACACACACACACACACACACACACTGAATTTAACGAGTACACAATATTTATGTAATTCGTTTCTCTTCCGTCCTCCTTCACTGTTTACAACTATTTCTAATCTAAACCGGCTGTTTATCTCTGAACTCATCCAGCCTCGTCTCTGACAAAATGTTTATCTCTGGCCTCACAAGGCCGTTTGACCAAGACCCTCTGTGGTCTTATTGTTATTTATCCTTCTTCACTGCCATCTATTTCCGTGCTAACCAAAGCATAATTTCTTTTTATTCTTTCTTTACACCGAGACTTATGACCTTTCGATGGTTTTTTTTTGTTCCTGCTGAAGCGGGAAACAGATGCATGTAACTGTTTGTACAGGCATATCGAGCTTAATCTACCCCCCCCCACCCCCTCCCCTCACAGCACCTTAACTATTTGTCTATAACATCTACCATTATTTTCAGACACATTTCATTCTTGTAAGCACATTTTAGCTAATACAAAAGCAATAATATATTTCCTTCACATAGTTTTCATTCTTGTTAACTCAGCTCTTGGCTGAAACAATTATACACTGGTGCGAGTTCATTTACCTTGAATAAACAATTATGATTGCAGAAGTAACACTGCTTTACATATTCCCCACAGTGATAAATACGCAAAATCAAGTTTCAAATGAATGCACTTGGATACTTTCACAGCAGTTCAATCTCACATTCAATATAAATAGGTGAGTGGAAAACGAAAAACAAATTTCACACAATTCATAAACAGATCAATAATTAAAAAATGATTTGGCATTTGTTTATTTGACTGAACAAGAAATTTATTTTTTCTCCTCATTTTTATAGCACTGGAGCATCAAGTTCTATGTACTGTTTGAACTCAGCTCTTCAGAACAAAAGAAAATAAATTAATATCATTACTTTGTATATTTCATCTCTATGACTGCAACATTCTCAAATATTTTCCAACGAATATTGATTGAGTGGAATTAGATACATTCTGTTATTAGTGACCTGAAAAAAATAAATAGCAAATACTGTGATTACTGGAATGAACAACAGATGGAAGCATATCTAATATTAAATTGAAAGGCAATTCAATTTATTCTTAGATATTTTCTAATCAACATTCAGAGCTGCTCTGGCACGACTCTGTGCAAGGTGGGAATTGAAACTGTACCTCCTGGTCTGGTAACAGAGACACGATCAGAGCTGCACAACATTCCTTCATAATGTTCCCAACCAGGCTGGGCAGGTCTATAATCACATGCTCACTGTGGTCACTCAAGTGAAAAATAGTCAGATGTTTATTGTGATAATTGGATTGGAATTAAATTGATGGATCCTGTGTATAATGTACTTAAAATTAAATAGTAATTTACAATAATGATGGGCATTAACAGATGTCTTAATTAAATATGATTTTATGATAATTTGTGGAATGACAACTTGACAGATTTGTGTGATTACTGTAAATTGATAAATAAAAATGAATACAATCATTCTACATGTTCATAATAGTTTCTCATTTTATAAAATGCAACATAATGTTTTTTGTTCTACACTTAAATTGGAAAAAAATGATGACTTGGTCAGTCAATGGGAGTATTCAGCTGAAGACAACTTTCATTCTTTCTGAAAATGTCTGATTTCTAAGAAGTCACCATTTCCCATGAATGTTTAATGAAACAAGAAAGATGTCAATCTTTTTTGTGTACTTCAAAAAAAACCCATCAGAATTTAAATAATTGTGCACAAGAAAAATATTCAACTATTATTGTGATTAGAAGCACAATGAATGTTAACATTGAAGTGAATTACAATCAAATCATTTCAGAAGTGTTTCCAAGTTTAAAATGAAAAGCAATATTCACAATGATTGAGAGATTCTACATTGCTAAGTCCTTGCAATAGTTATTACATGGAACCATAATTCCACACTTATATCCTTTGCCAAATTGAACAATTATTTGATATTAGCAACAAATTGATTTTAAAACTACTATTAATGAATTTAAGAATAATGAGGTATCTCATCTTACTATTCCACTGAGTAATGTGCAGAAATGAAGAGAAACATTGCAGTGTAAAGTAACTGGTGTTCTCTGAATATCAATGACTGTGATGACTGTGATCTTTCAAATGAGCAAAAGTCAGATATTTGCAAAGGACAAGGGCAGTTATTTGCAAGGGCAGTTATTGGTCTTTTCTAGGTGTATTGGCCCGACCAAACAGGTTTTTATATTGTCGCATTCACAATAAGAAATATAGAAAATATTAATAACACATTAACTTAGACTTCGTAACAAGCACAAAGTGCTGTGTAATTATTGTAATTGTTCATTGTTTCTAGAATATTGATAGATAAATTAACTTAATATTTTGAAAGCACTTTGCTGTGACATCGATTGCGTCATAATTAAGATTGATAAACAGAAAATTAATATATAAAAAGTCGATTTAATAATTATAACAAATACTCAGCAACAATTGACACAGTTCAACATTGTTTTTTTTTGTTGAGTCATTTTTTTTTAATTTTTATCGTGATAAATGTTTAGACATCTATGTCAGAATAAGGAAGAAAATAATTAGACCGTGAAAATGAGTACTATTGTGAACAAAAGGTCAAATAAATGACATTTGGTACAGAAAATTATTTTGCACAAAATGACTGATAATTACGTGATTATTGTTCATTGACAACTAATGCTGGAAGTAAAAGAAACAGATTCTAACATTTCCAAAGTTTTTTCTTTATAATGAAATTAAAATACAAATCATTTTGTATTGATTTGAAAAAGTGTCATTTAATATGATATTTGAGATGAAGAATCGTTCTTTTTCCCCCAGTGAAGTCTTTTCAATAATTTAAAATTTAGTGTTATTTGAGCTAAAGAACAAATGGGTGTACCTGCATTGTTTTCTTGCACACAAAAGAAGTAAAGTCAACAACATTTTTAAGTTTCGTAGAGGTAATTAGCAAAATGCATTGAAGCTATCATGCATGAAGTGAGATAAGTGAGGGAGAGAGACAAATTAAATGTTCAAATGAACACGTCGATATTTTGAAAGCATATCAATCTTATGAATTATGAATTGGTGGATGGAAAATAAAAACAAATTCCTGACAATTCAAGAATGAATAATAATAAGAAATGTAATTTGTTCAAAGCACATAACAATATTTAGATGAATTGCAATATTTAGTTACAATTGTAGGTGATTAACTGACCAATGAATAATATGAAGTTGCCTTTGGTTATTTTGCTGAAGAGGAATTTTGACTGTTTATTTTTTCACCTTTATAACACTGGAGAATAAGGATTTATGTGCTTGAAATGTCTGAACTAGGTTCTTTCAAACAGAGAAAAAAAAATCAGTGAGTATAATTTCTTAGACTCTTCCAACTTTAAGATTGCAACATTCTCAATTACTTTTTCAAGGAATGTTGAACTAGCAGATATGATACGTTTTATTAGTGACCTGAAGAATATAAGTAATAGATATGGTGATGATTAAAATGCACAGCAGGTTTGAAGTATATTTCATGTTGTTTTGAAAAGCAGTTCAATCTATGCCAGGTATTTTCTCATGAATATTTGGAGCTGCTCTGACACATCTCTGCTGAAGGTGGGAATTGAAATCACTCCTCCTGATCTTGCCGTAGAGACACTGTCAGAGCTCCACACGGACCCTTCATATTGTCCCCACCCCGGAACGGTAGGACCATAGTCACATGCTTACTGTGGCAACACAAATGAAAACGAACCAGATGTTTATTGTAATAATTTGTATGGGAATTAATCACATATTTCCTGTGTGCAATGAACTGACTAAATGAATTAGTAATTTACAGTAAAGTTGTATCAAAGCAATAATGACTTTAATTAAATATGAATCTCATGAAGATCCATGATAGGAAAAAAAGCCTAATCATTTGATCATTGTACACTGATGAACAAAAATCTATAAAATAGTTCCATATGTTCAAAGCAAGTTTTCACAGAATAAAAAGAAAATTAAAATGCTTTTGCAACATAAATGAATAGGAAAATAAATGAATTAGTCACACAATACAACTATTCATCTGAAGACAACTTCCCTTCTTTCCGAAAATGTTCAAATGCCCTAAGTTCTAAATGTACTGTGACTATTTCATGGAACAATAGAGATGTTAGCTCCTTTTGTTGTACTTCAAAATGTCACAAGAATTTTAAATAATTTTGTTCCATGAAAAATGAATAATTGTATCGTGTTTATAAATACAGTAAATGTTAACATGTAAGCGAAACATAATTAAATCAATTCAACTTTTGCTAGGGTTAAATTAAAAATTGATATTTACAGCACACACTGCAAATCTTTACATTATTTCATGCATGAGCCATAATTCCACAGATATACCCTGAACTATATTGAACAATGATTAGATAATAGCAGTAATTGGATTGTCAAGATTCTATCAGTTAATTTAAGAATACTGAGAAATCTTAGTTGATTATTTCACTGAACAATGTGGAGAAATGACCAGGAATTATTCTAATGAAAAGTAATTACAGTTTTCTGAACGCTTCAGGCTGAGATTGCCGTGATCATTCAAATGAGCAATCATCAAATATTTACAATGAGGCATTGAATGGGAAGTCATTGGTTCCATTATGGGATCGTTCAGCTGAACAGTAAATTGATTTTTATATTGTAGGGTTCGTACTCAGAAACAATTGATGCAATTAAAATGCGATTCTCACTACATTTGTTAGAAAGATTAACTCCAATAATTGTGCAATTATCGTAATGGCAGTGACTGGAAAAATAACATTATAATCTGAAAAAATAAATTGGTTTAATATTCTAAAAGCACTTTGCTGTGATGATTATTGGATATTCATTAAGATCGGTAAACTGAGGAATACAATATAATGGCTAGCTTTATGGATTCACAAAAATGAGCAATTCAGTTATTACTCAGCAGAATTGTTTTTGGGTCAAACATGCAGGATTACAAGAATGACATATTACCATCCATTGGTTTGCTTCTTGAGACGTAATTTTAATTTATATACTTTTGATCATGACCAATGTTTCGACATTCCTGTCAGAAGTAGGGAGTTAATAAGTAGATAGTGAAAGTGCGTATGACAGTGAACGTAAGATACAGGGAACTTCCATAATTTTGTGATGATTGTACATTGATAAATAACTTTGGAGTAAAAAAAGTAAATCAACATGTTCAAAGCAGTTATTTTGCTCATAACAAATTGAAAATTAAAAAAAATCCTTCTGCAGTGCACATGATTTGAAAACACATCAGTCACTAGTCACAAAAAACATCGGCGCGAGACAATAAGACCCTTATGAGGGGTATTCTACTCAACAGTAATTCGAGGTACTTGAACATCTTCATGTCGTTCTTGCAAAGAACACTCTTATTATTCCTAAAGTTTTATTATCATAAATATTTCAACATTTGTATCAGAACTAGGAAGAAAATGAGAGGCGATTCACATGAGTATTTTCATGAGTGAAAGTCAAAATAAATTTACAGTGCCATCTTTCATTATTTTCTCTGAAAAAGCAGGTAAAGTTTTTTAAGGTGCAAGCTCAAAATGTTTTCACCTACTGGTTGTACTAAGCCAAAATACATCATTTTATTTTGCGATACTTCAACTGGATTGGAAATCTCCTATGTATGCTGACATTAGCATCCTCGCTCATTTGTAATGAAGCATTGTTATTGGTTTTAGTGAAATATTTCTTGTGCAATTACTGAAGTGATATGTAAGAAATCAAGTGCATTTATTGGATGGAAATGCTCACCAAATGTTTATTATGGTTCTTGTTCTCAGAAACAATAAGATACTTACTCAGGTTTTTCTCTGGAGCAGTAATTAGATGACCAGGAAGACATTTGTGTAGCTGTGTGTGCTGTGTTCAGTGAGCATTTTTTTTGTCAATTACAACTATATTTTAAAAATATAGGAAGGGATTAATAATCGTGCGTTAAATATCTTAATTAAAGTCATATTTTCTTTTAAAAATTACGAGAATTCCTTTGTGCAACAGTAATTTGGAGATCTCGGTATTGGACTAGGGTGGACAAAGTTAAAAATCACATGACACCAGGTTATAGTCCAACAGGTTTATTTATAAGCACTAGTTTTAAAGGCTATGGCTCTGCATCTGGTTGTCTGGTCTTTTAGGAGAGATACTACTAGAGATACACAAGTGCCTTTCATTATCGTCCCAACAACGAAGGTTGGGATTATAATCAATTGGGATTACTCAAATGAAAACTAACCAGTGTTCATTCCGATAATTGGGCTGGGAATTAATTAGACTGTTTCTGTGTAATGGACTGAGAATGAAATAGTAATTCACTATAATAATGGTACTAAGCACATATGCTCTTACTTACAAATTAATATCAGAATAATGGGAAGAAAGATAAATCGACATATCATGAGCTTATTGTAAATTCATATAAAATACAACTGCTGAATACGTCTAAAGCAGTTTTCTTATCAAGAACAAGATAATGAGAATGTTTAGCAGTCGGACGGAATCGGAAGAAAAGGTGACTATTTAGCTGCACACATCTTCTCTTCCTTCCACAAATATATAACTTGCAACAATTCCAAATGTATTCTGATTGATAAAGGAAAGAGCAAACGCCTGTAAATTCTATTTTTTTGTTTACAAAAAAGTCACAAATTTAAATAATCTTACTGCGATCAGAATTACAATAAATCTTTGTGTTGAAGAAAAATATAATCAAATCAAATCAAAATATACATCGATATTCACAATAATTGGCAGAGTGAACACTGCAATATCTATCCATCAGTTGATGTACTGAGCCATATTTCCACTTTTCTATCCCTGACTGGATTGATCAATGGTTAGATATTAGCAATAACTAAATCATTAATATGCTGTCAGTGAACTGAATATTAATGAGAAACTTCACATTGCCGTTTGAACGAGCAATGTGTTGAAATAAACAGTAATTATTGGTGAAATGTCATTAGATATCTCTTAATCGATGAGACTGTGATTACTTTGATTGTTGAAATGTGCATTGGATGGAAAATTGATGCTTTTTGGTGTAGAGCTGAATTTTATTTTATTGTAGTATTGGCAGTAATAATCAATGGATTAAATTATGATGTGCATCAAACCTTACTGAATATTTTCAAGTTTTCTAACAGGTTTCTAGTCCAATTTTCAATTTAAAAAGGGTAATTTTGGCTCAGCACATCAGTAACTGCAAACATTTTCAACACATCTCCAAAGCTATTAATCTTACAATTAAAAAAAAATCAAAAAATTGCCTCTGTAAATGTCATTGCCTCTATCATTAGATTATAGTCAAGTTCGTTCTCTACTTATTTTCTTCCTATTTCTGACACCAGTGGCTAAATATTGATTAGATTAAATCTCATATGAGTGAGGTATTAGTTTTCTCTGAAATTGTGTTCAGCACAGGAATGGGTCCTTTGGCCCGTAACGTTGTGCTGAATATAGTGCAAAAGAAACTCATCCCTTCTGCCTGTCCTTAGTTCATATTCGTCCAAATTATCAAAATGAACATTAAATAGCCTTAATGTATCTGCCTCCACCACCAACCCTTGAAGTTCATTCCAGACACCTACCACTCCCTGTGTAAAAAGTAAATGCCCATCACATGCCCCTCGAACTTCCCCCCACAACCTTAAATGCATGCCTCATAGTTTTGACGTTTCAACTCTAGGAAGAAACTTCCTGACTGACAACCCTACCTATGTATCTCATGATTGCATAGAATTCAATCAATTCTTGCCCCAGCCACCGCCACTCCACAAAAAAGCAGCCTCTCCAAATCCAGGCAGAATCCTGGTAAACGCCCTCTGTGCTATCTCCAAAGCCTCCATACCCTTCCTGAAATGTGGCGAACAGAAGTGAATACAATACTTTAAGTATGCCTGAACCAAAGTCTTACAAAGTTGCAAAATGATACTCTGACTCTTGTAACCAGTTCCCTGATGAATAAAGGCAAGCATGCTATTTGCCTTCCTTACCACCCTATCTACTTGCATGGACACTTTCATGGAGCCATGGTCTTGAACGCCAACATCCCTTTGAACAACAAAGCTGTTCAGGGTCCTGCCATTAACTATCTACTTTTCCTTAATATTTGAGCTCCCAAAGTGTGACACCTCACACTTGTATGGATTAAGCTTTACCTTTAATTTCTCTGCCCATAGCTGCAGTTTATCTTTTTCCTGTTGCATTCTTTGAGAACCTTCTACATTATTCACACTGCACTGAACTTTGTATCATCTGCAAGCTTATTAACTCACCCAATTAGGTTTTAATTCACGTCACTTCTATATATTTGTATCGTAATTAGAAGGGTTCCAGTACAGATCCCTGTGGAAAAAAGACAGAAAATGAGGGAAATTTCTTGAATAATTTTTTTTCAATGATAAAACAATTCTGATGAATAATCTCTGAAGTTGTGATTTTTGTTTTAAATTAACCTAATATTTTAATTCTCAGTTTACGGATCTTAATGAATATCCAGTACAAACTGCTTTGAATATATTGAATCATTTTAAGTGTTGAGTTCTAACATTAATTATTATTTGATTGTCATTTCAATTCTCACACCATCATGAGATTCACATTTTAGTTGAATCCATTATTTCTTAGTGCCAGTATCACAATGAAATATTAACATTCTTTTCAGGTCTACACACCTGCAATCAACCAGAGTTTTCTCACCCAACACTCATACTAACTATCTCATTCTCTTTCATTTGAATTCTCGTATTAATGGAAGGATTATTAATCAGCCTTATCAATTAAGAGATGGCTAATTATTTTTCACTTCAATATTTCAGTTTTTTCAGATATACTGCACAATTACATTGCAATAAGGATTTTCTTATCAACCTTAAATTTGGTTTCAGCCATTTTAAAATTAATTATTGCTAATGTCTAACTGGTAATCATTGTTTAAATGCAATATATCCAGCTGTCGATGTGGAACAATGGCTCAATACATCAACTGACAAACAATATTGCACTCTACAATCTCTTAACCTTTGCAAAATAATTTTCAGTATGGAAGCTTAGTTGGATTGAATTGGCTGTGAGCAAAAATATATTCTGAGGAAGGGTCACTGGACCCAAAGTATTAACACTGAGAGCTTCCCACAGATGCTTCCAGACCTGCTGTGTTGTTTTCCAGCAATTACTGGTTTTGTTTCTGAGTTCCAGGATCCATAGTTTTTTGCGTTCTTGTACTGATTGTATTTCACTTCAATGCTAACATTTCTATATTTCTGATTATTACAAAAGAGCTAACTATTTTTCACATTAAACATTATTTGAATTTCATGTTTTTCTTGTGTACACAAACCTGAATTAACCAATGGTTGATCTATTCTTTTAGAATAAATCTTGAATTCTTAGAAATCACAATTTTGTGAAACTGAGGGAAGTTGTCTTTCGCTGAGTAGTCACGTTGAATGGCAAATGCTTTATTTCCAATTCATGTGCGTTACAAAGCAGGTCAATGTTAATTTATGTATATGAATAACTGCTTCAAACATATTGAATTATTTGATTATCATGAGACTTATATTTATTTAAGATCATTGTCGCTTTGTTCCATCATTATGAGAAATTTGGAATTCTTTTTATCCATTACACACTGGAAGTGTCTAATATAATCCGAGTCCAATTATCACGATTAATATCTGAGCAGTTTTCCCTGTGAGTAACCACAGTAAGCATGTGATTATAGTCCTGCCCTTCCTGCATGGGAACATTATGGAGGGATCTGGTAATGTCTGTACTAATAGACCAGGAGGCAGGCGTTCAATTCCTACCTTAAACAGAGATGTGTCAAAGTACCTCAGAGTCGATTAGAAAATATCTAAGTGTCAATTGAATTACTTTTCAATCCAACATTTTCTCAACTTGTATCTGTTGTTGATTATAATGGTCACAATATCTTGAAATTATTTGCTTCAGGTCACTGATTAAAGTATGAATGTTATTAAGGTGAGGGGGAAAGTTTTAAAAGGGATCTGTGGGGCAACTCTTTTCACATCGCGTGTTTGGTATATTGAGATGAGATGTGAGAGGAAAGGCAGCGGCTGGTACAATTACAACATCGAAAAGACTTTCGGACAGTTACATGGATAGAAAACATCCAGAGGGATATGGGACAAACACAGGAAAATGGGACTAGTTTAGTTTCGGAAACCTGGCCGGAATGCCAAGTTCGGATGAATGGCCTGTTTCCGTGCTGTATCAGTCTAACTTTCTACAATTCAAACTTGACTGTGATAGGTAAAGGAAAGCAAAAACGGGTATTAATTCTATTTTGTGTCCATAAAAAAGTGACATGAATTTTTAAAAATTGTGTCACATGAAATAGTTCACTCTTATTGTGATTAGAAATACAATGAATGCAAGCATTAAAGTGAAATACAATTGAATTAATTCAACTGTGTTTCCATGGTTAAAATAAAAAATGATTTTCACAATGATTGTGAGTTTGTACACTGCAATATATTCACATCAGTTCACGTACTGAGCTATTATTGCACATTTATACCCCTTACTGAACTGAACAATAGTTACATATTAGCAACAAATAGATTTTTGAAAATATGTCAGTGCACTTCAAAGAAGGAGATATTTAATGTTGCTATGTGACTGTGCAATGTGTAGACATGAACAGCAATCATTGCAGTGAAAAATAATTACAGTTCTCTGAATTTATAAGGCTGAGATTACTGTGATTATTCAAATGAACAAAAGTCAGTTTTCAAAGCATGTTGGATGCAAAATCATTGGTTCCATTGTGGGATACTTGACCTGAAAACAATAGTATTGTTACAATGGATTAAATGAAACAATAGATTAAATTAAAATATGGATCTGACTAGACATGTTAGAAAGACAAACAAATTATTCTGTAATTATTATAAGGATAATGAATTCATAATAAATGTTGTAATCAGAACAAATAAGTTGACTCAACATTTAAAAAGCACTTTGCTCTGATGTTGATTAGACATCATTAAGATCGTTAAACTGAAGACTAAAATCTAACAGCTGGATTGATGGATTGAGAACAATAAATGAGCCATTCAGTAATTATTGAAAAGAAATGACTTTTGCTCAAAATGCAGACAATACAGAAGGAATGTATTTCATTCAATTTCGTTTACCTGTAGAAACGTATGTTTTTAATTTTTTTAAATTTTATCCTGATTGATGTTCAATCATTTGTGTCTGAATTAGGAAGAAAATAAGGAGATAACGAAAGTTAATATCAGAGTGACCACAAGATACAGTCCATGACATTTGATATAAAAAGGAATTTGCATAATTTTGTAATTATTGAACATTGATAACCAATTAACTCCTCAGGTACTGAAGCAGTCCAACCCCAAGAACAACAAGATCTGGACAATATTCAGGTTTGGGCTGACAAGGGACAAGTAACATACCTGCCACACAAATGCAGGCTGCGACCATCACGTATAAGAAATGACCTAACCACCATCACTTGACAATCAATGCTGTTACCATCACTGAACACACACTATCAACATTATCCTGGGGATAATCATTGATCAGAAACTGAATAGGTCTCACCACATAAACACAGTGGCTACAAGAGTAATTCAACTCCTGGCTCCTGAAAGCCTGCCCAACAGCTACCAGGCACAAGTCAGGAGTGTGATGGAATACTCCCCACTTGCCTGGATTAGTGCAGCCCTAACAACACTCAAGGAACCCATGGCCACTTCCATCTCGATGGACAAAGGCAGCAGCTAGATGGAAATACAACTACCTTCAAGTTCCCCTCCAAGGTACTAACCCACACTGACTTGCAATGTATCGCCATTCCTTCACTGTCAGTGGGTGAATGTCCTGGAAATCACCACGCCAATGGTATTGTGGGTCAACCCACAGCAGGTAGACTGCAGCGGTTCAAGAAGACAGCTCAGCACCAATTTCTCAAGGGTAACTAGGGACGGGCAATAAATGCTGGGCCCAGGCAGTGACAACCAAATCACATCAAATAAATATTAAAATATTGTCTGCAAGATCAAAACAGCTTCAACGCTGTCCTAGCTGCAATCTCTGCCTCTTCTTATTGACAAAATAAAAGGTTACCTTGCTCAACTTTCTCATCTGTCCAGTATTCACCCCAGCCCTCTCTTATACCAACCAGCAGCATTTCCATCACCAGCAGCAACTCCGCTTCAAATATTTTGTCAGTAACTTTTCATTAACTGGTTACTTCAATTACAATGCAATCTCGACAAACAGACCAAGTACCTTTTAGGCAACAACAAATTTTCTAACAACTTTTCTTGATCTCTCTCTGCCATTCTTTTTGGTTATATGAGGTAGGGAGGGATTGGATCACAACAGTGATGTAAGATATATGTAACACAGTGAGACAGGAAAGCTAGTATGGCTCACGTTGACTCTTAGACCCCACACAGTGGAACAACACATTCACTGCATAATAAACACAGCACAACATTTCAACCCGGTGTGACAGTAATAAATTGTGGATCGGTTGGACAGGCTGGATTTGTTTCAGCCGGAGTTTGGGAGAGTGAGGGGTGACATGACTGAAGTGTCTAAGATCCTGAATGGTTTGTTAAGGAGGATGTGGAAAGGATGTTTCCTCTTGTGGGTCATACGTGAACTCGAGAGAGCTGCTTTAAAATTAGATTCACCCTTTCAGGACAGAGATGAGGAGATTTATTTCCTCTCAGACGGCTGTGCAACTTTGGAACTCTCTACCCCAGAAGGTGGACTCACTGAGTATTTTAAGGTACAGGTTGATAGATTCTTGTGAAGGGACACTGGGGGAAGATGGAACACAAATCACTAACAGATCAGGCCTGGCCTTATTGAATGATGGAGTGGACTTGAGGGGCTGAAACTTCACCTTCTGCTTCTTTCTCACATGACACAGGACTAAGAGCTTTGTTGAAAATTCATTCACTGGATATAGGTGCCACTGGCTATGGGCAGCATTTATTAACCAGAGGGCAGGTAAGAGTCAACCACATTGCTGTGGGTCAGGGGTCACATGTAGACCAGATCAGGTCAGAATGGCAGCTTCATTCCCTAAAGGACATCAGTGACCGAGTTGGATGTTTCCTGACAATCGAGAATAATTTCATCTATAGACTCATAATTCTAGGTGATTATTGAATTCAAACTGCTGAAACTGACTGACCATGTTTCTGTCAGTGAATCCAACACAAGTGAATGGAAACATTACTCAGAGTCTGGTTCTGGAACATTCAATACAACCAGGAAATGCAAAGTGAATACTTAGCTGAAAACAAGGCCACTGCTCTGTTAGAGACAAAATCAATCAATGTTCAGTTACTGAACATTATTGACTCACAGAATATGCGAACCTGCAGAATCACAGTAAAAGGGAAAAGTAAACAACATTCTTGGCAAAGCCAGAATGAACCAACTGCTTGTATAAAAACAGTTCAGAACAAAGGGGCTGAATCATCCACAAACTGACAAATCAGATTTGTAGATAGAGATTGGAATTATTCTTAGAGCAAAACAACTTGCAAACTAAAATAGTTTTCATGTCAATAATGACACTGGAAACTTTGTTATGTAGTTCAACCATATTTTCAAATATTGTTTTGGTTCATTATTGCACTGAAGCTAAAATTAAAGTCTATTTATTTTCTCTGATATCCTTCCATTACTTTATTCCCTAATAAGAATGCCCATGGTGTAATGGGTGACAAACATTAAATTATATTGAATTTCCATTGCAAGAACTTGTACAAATTATCACATATCATTCAGTTCATTCATTGTCGTTGATTATCTGTTATTTTCATTGTATGATCACGTTAAATTCACTTAAATAATCACAGTAGAATATTCACCTCTATAGGTATGTAAAGTGAATGTCAAATTATGAATATATCAAGTAAAACCAAATTCACATTTTGCTCTGTTTTATTCCAGGAATGACAGGATGTGTTGAATTATTATCGGAAACAAGAACAAGTGAAGGTGGTGGCTCTCAGACGTGAGGCCTTAAAGCCAAAGGTCCAGGTGGTAGTTACAGTGGGGGGAGGTACCTAGTGCCCCGCTCTCCTCAGAAGGCAGTGAGGATGGTGACACTGACTGGAGCGGGTTAGATGACAAAGCGCCCACGTATGGATAGAGGGACGGCAATGGGTGGGATGACCCACCGCCCTATAAGGTCCAGAAGGCCCTGTCTATGGCACCACTGGGCATCAAAGCTCAACTTAGACAGACAGCAGGGAGCAAGAAAGGGAACTGACAGAAACCAAACCTGAACCGTTCACCCGCTGAATAACAGATGTTGGTGAATGAACACCCAGCCTGATAGAGAAATGGTAATAATGGGCCTTATTGGGACAATATGGATGAATTAGTAGAGGTACACAGTCTCACCAAAGATGATGGATGGACCCTCCCTTGGCCCAAGATGCCCTGAAGTGTACAGCAGAAACTGTACCTGCAATGAGAGGATGGGGTGCGAGCTGGTTCCCCCCCCAGAGTACAGCTGATCCATGGCGCCAGGCATTTACAGATATTACAGGGACACACTGGGGACGGGACAGTCTGAATGGGCTAAAATAACCTTGGTGACTCAGGGAACTAAGGGTAATATCGAGGATCATACAGAGAGGAAGCCTGAGGTGTGTAACAACCACGGGGGATTACCAAACCCTAACACGTGATGATGAAGTCGGTTTGATGTATTTAAAAGATGACATGGGACCCCATTTAACTGTAATTATAAACATGGGACTCCCAGTGGGAGATAATTCTAACCACATTCTGAATTGGGCCATGAGAGCTGAGGCAAACACAGAAACACAGGGGAATAGCTGCAGTACAGGGAGGGTAATCAGACCCAAAATGTTACAAGGGAAGCAGGAAAGGGCACATAGACAAGGAACATAGGCACAGAGAGGGAGATAGGTGTTGATATTGTGAGTGGCCTGTGTTCATGTAGATATATGCATAGCCCATGAATTTTCATTGACGTGCTGTTAAGGGGCCAACACTTGCATGATTCTAACACCGGAGCATCGTTGTCAGTTACCGATAAGGATTTACCCCTCACCCCTTCAATTACTAAAATGAGAGCAGTCGGAGAGGTTACCGAAGAAGCTGGATGAAGCAAACCTGCCCCGATGTCGACCGGGAGTATGACAAAATATATTCAGATATGGAGGTGTGAAACTCAAGAAGGGACCATTCTGGGAGTTGCTCCTATTTATTCTAAAATGGCAACTATTGACATCAACACCCGAATTTAAACATGGGGATGCTCCGGCCAGGACTGGGACAGAAAGAAAAGGAGAGACAACCTCTCCAGAGTAGCTACATTGCAGGGACAATGGGATAGTCAGAGAATCTGGTGGGTTATAGCTCAGACCCACTCAGCGGTGTGCATAACTCAAACAGGAAAGTGGGTTGTTATCTATCGACCCTGTAGAGATCGAGGGCACTCTCATTCCCCACACAAACGGGATCTCATCAAAGCTGGGGCTGAGGAGGCAGTAATTGTGACAGTGATAGATTGACAGAAGCTGGAAATAGTCTGGGTCATTACCTGTGGACATTGAATTGCAGACGAGAGTGGTGTTTACTGACCGAGGAGAACAGTCCACCAGGATACTATTACCTCAGGGATACTGCAATATTCCAGTATATCCCACCGATGTGTGTTTGATGGATTCCGTCACACTGATCTTACCAACATCTCATCACCTCAAGCGGTGAGAAAGGACATATCCAGATATTAGACAGAGTATTGGGTCAGGTTAGACAGGCCAGGCTTAAAATTAACACACAGAGAGTGTAACTGGGAAGGTAGGGAGAGACGGAACTGGGACATCATGTTGGGGACATCAGATCAGGAAGGGAGAGGGGTCACTACCAGCGGGAACAAAAACCATGATTATAAAACTATCCACTCACACACCGTAAAGGGATCAGGCAAACTTTAGGATTGTTTAATTATTGTGGGAAGTTTGTGAGGAATTATCCAGAAATAGAGAACCATCAGGAGCCCTGGCAGAAGCGTGGACATTAACCAGTGGTGAGGGAGGCAAAATGCACACAGTCGGCATGCCTTTGGTATAGTTCATGACTGGGCTCGGTGAAGGTATATCACCTGTCTGGGGGCCACATTGAGCATGAAGAACAGGTCAGAGAGTTAGTGGAAGCAGCTAACTTTCCCAGTGAAGCAGCAATAATGAAGATTAGAGCTCACAGGAAAGTAGAAACCCCACACCAACGGGGTAGTTGGTGAGCATGGGTGAGCATACTTACTGAAACAGTGCAGACATTTGAGGAGGATGCAGTGGCAGGAGGTACAGAAGCGAGAAAGCAAAGTTTAAAGACATTTCCCGAAACAGTCCCATAGCAGGAGAAACAGGAATGGGAAAAGGGTGGGGCAGTAATAGGACATAGGATGATCCAGCAGTGCCACTGTATAAGACAAACATTATTAAAAACATATCATGGGCTGGCCCATATCGAGCAGGATAAAATGCAATATCGGATGATCAACTACAGGGGTGTTCTGGAACAAGAAGGTTTTGTCGAAGGGGTGTAATCTGTACACAGTGTGAGTCAGGGAAAACAATCAGGATAAAATGGAGGCAGCAGCAGGGACCCAGGGGTTCACGGGAACAATTACAGATGGATTTTACATACACCCCCATCCCAATCCCAGGGAAGGAAATCCTGCTGGGTCTTAATAAACAGGTTTACTCAGTGGGTGGAAGCATTCCCCTGCAGATTCTGACCAAGGGACACATGTTCCAGGAAACGAAGTTAAGCAGCTCTGTGGCCTGTTTGGTACTGAGCAGAAATCCCATCTCACATACCACCTCCAGAGTTCAGGGACAGTAGAAGGAATGAAGCAGACACTGAAAGCTAGTCTGACTAAGGCCCTGATAGAGACAGGCAGGGATGGGTTAGAGTACTCACCACAACCCTAATGAAACTGACGTCAACCCCAGCAAAGGGAACTGAGCAATCCCCCTTTGAATTTGGACTATGCAGCTGCCAGAGGGTATGGTAGTGGGAGGGCAGGAGATGTATAATGGCAGGGATAGGGTGAAACAATTTGTGAAAGAACTGACAAAGCAACTGCATGAGCTGAGAGGGGAAGTTGCAGAGGGACAGAGAATCAGAGACTGGGAAAGGGAGCTCATAACCATCCGAGCTGACATCCCGAACCCAGGAGATCGGGTCAGGGGGGGAAATATTAGGGGAACGTATGAAAGAAACACATCCAAATGCTGGACTTGGCTGGGGGAGTCACAGAATTCCAGACAGGGAACTCTTCCATCCTGCATTAGTAAGGAGCTCTGAATAAACATTGGTCGTGGTGCTCAGCACAGAACTCAAGGCTCCTCTTTGATATTTCTCCCAGTAACAGTTGTGCAGGGGTATGTTGCTGGCTGGAGGTCTGTGACCAGTGCCTCTGTTCCACAAGGGTCAGAGCTGGGACATCTGTTGTTTGTAATACATATAAATGATTAGCCTGAAAATGTAAACGATTTAATTAGCAAGTTTGTAGATGGCACAAAGTGAAGAAGTTGTGAATCGTGAAGAATGTTGTCAAAGGAAACATCAAGGACAAGATCAGTTGGAAGGTTATGTGGAGAAATTGCAGATAGATTTTAATTCAGACAAGTGTGACGTGATGTGTTTTGGGCGGCTCATTGTAAGAGGAATGTATACACTAAAAGGAAGTGCCCTGAGCAACATTGATATACAGAGGGATCTTCAGGTGCAAGTTCACAGCTCCCTGAATGTGGTGAAGGAGGTGGATGGCAGGCTTGCCTTCTTCTGTCAGGGGACTGAATATAAAACTGTCATTAGGCCCCCTTTGCAGTATTGTGTGCTGTGTTGAGCACGGCATTATAAGGAGGATGTGGAGGCTTTGGAGAGGGTGGAAATGGGTTTTCCAGGATGTTGCCTGGATTGGGAGAGGTTGGAAAATCTTGGATTGTTGTCTTTGGAAAGTCAGTGGCTGTGGAGTGATCCGAGAGGCACAGACAGAGTGAATAATCTGAATCTTCTTCCAAGTCGAAATTAGCAATTCCACCGGCCATAGATTTAAGGGGAGAGGGGGCAAGTTTAAAGGAAATGAAAACCGAAAGAACAGCAGATGTTGTAAACCAGAAAGAAAAACAGAAGTTTCTGAAAAAGTTCAGCAGTTCTAGCAGCATCTGTGAAGAAAAATTAGTTAACATTTCTGAGGACGGGGGACTGGACCCGAAACATTAACTGATTTTTCTTCACTGATGCTGCATGACCTGCTGAGCATTTTCAACAACATTTGTGCAAGTTAAAAGGGAGTTGTGTCAGACAAGTTTCTTATGTAGGAGGTGGTCAGTGACTAGAATGTACTTGCCTGAGGGATGGCAAAAGCAGAAACAATCACAATGTATAAGACGCATTTGGACAGACAGATGAGCAGGCATGGGTTGGCAGGGATATGGATCATGTGCAGGCAGATGGAATCAGTTTGGAATAGCATCATGATCCACACAGACATGGTGGGCCGATAATCCCGGTGCTGTACTGTTCTGTTTTCCAGGGGGGAGAATGTGTGGAGCGAGAGATAATAATTTGAGTATAATATGTCTCTTCTTTCGAACACACAGTAAGTTGATGCATTTTGAGAGAGGCAATGTAGAAAGGGAATATATATTTGAATGGCCAAGACATAGAGAGCAGGACAGCAGGAATGCGGGAAAATGTGTACAAATCCTTAAAGGAGAGAGAACATAAAGTGTTTTCAGTAAACGTATAGGATGCTGGGCTTCATTAATAGAGGGAATGATAACATACTCATGGAAAAGATGCTGAGCATTGACAAAGTTCTAGTTAGGTCATAGTCAATCATTGCATCCAATTGTGGTCAACAGATTCCTGGTCAGGATGAGGAAGTTAAAATACCACAAAGGGGCCTGTTCCATACTTTGCTTCTCTTTCAGGATGCATTGGCAACTCAAGGGTTAACCATTCTCCTGCCAAAGGTTTCTCCTGCCGTATTGTAAGAGTACAAGGCCTGTACTCTTCCAATACAGACTGAACACCTCAGTAGGGGTGAGGCAGAATGTATCTTCGAAACAGAACCTCTTGCAGCCACACTTGTGGATTCCACCATAACCCCAGATAGAGCAATTTGCCCTTTCCAGACAAGACTGAGAGCCCTGGGCACAACCCTGTTAAACTGCCTCCTACTCCCATTGTCTTACCTCTCCTCCATATGAGCAATAGGTAAGTGAATCCCCCATTTACTGAAAGAAGAACCCTTCTGCCTTAATCTCTTCCCATCAACACATAGTCATCAACAAAACGATAATCAGTCTCTGTAATCCATTCACACATTATCACAGGACATTGGCATTCATCAAGCTTTGTAAATTCATAATTACCAGCTTTAAACTATGTATTGGCAATCGCCCATGTGACTGATATGCCTTTGTCTAATTCTTATTAAATATACTGTCTCTGTGGGTAAGGCAGAGATTCGTGAAGATGAGTCTGTACAAGTAGACACTCGGCTACTTTAGAGATGCTTTGAAATTCTTGCCAGCTGTCCGATAATAAAGCTGCTGCTGTTGTACAGAAAACTTGTGTCATCTGGATTTGTGGAACAAAACAGACATTAACAAGGAAGGATATGAGTGATGAAGAAATTGCAGTCACTGGATTGATTTGAAGAAATTGCTATTTTCTTTGAAGTGAAGAAGTAGAATATATTTTTGATAAAGCTGTATAAGATTATAACAGACTTAGATATAGCAGACAAAAATATCTGTATTTGATAGGTGATAGCACAAGAATTAAGACCAGATGTGAGGTTTTGAGACAGCGGGAGATGAGTAAGTATCTCTGCTGACTATATTGGCTGGAAATATGCAGAACATACTGTCTATTATGGTGGTGCAAGTAGAGAAGATGAATGATTGAAAAAAAACAATTATACCAGATCTGAGGGAAATAAAATCGCAGAGTTTGGGGGACAGAAGGGGAATGAGAATGGGGGATTCTGCAACAGAGAGCCAGCTTGGATTTGATGGGCCTCTTTCTGTGCTACAATGCATTTTATTTGGACTTGCTTAACTTGCTCTGGTCACTGATTAAATTGTCATTGAGGTAAATCTGCTCAGTGTTCCTACTCAGACCAATACAGGCTGTCCCTCCATAGCAAGAGATAATGTTTACTGCTTTATACTGGGTTCTGGGGGTGGTGGGGGGTGGGAGGATTGGTGGTACTAACGGTGTATGTAACAGTCTGCCAGCATTTATCTGAAATGGCAAAACACCAGTGCAGTCACACCAGGGACAGACACTGGAAATGTGGGGAATACCCGAAGGGAATTCTTTACCCATCCCACCTGGACACTTGCCAAACCAGTCAGACTGGGGAGAAGCTGTTCACCTGCTGTGTGTGTGTGGGGGAGGGTGGGGGGAGGTGGGAAGGGATTCTCTCAGGCATCCATCCTGCTGAGACACCAGTGAATTTAATCATAACCACTAGTTGAAGGATATTTTTTCTCTTGTTCACACCAAGTAATGTAGAATGGTTTTGGCAGTTCATAAAGTTTTGCATATAGAGAACTTGGTTTTGGAAATGTTCACAACATCGTTGAACATGTACAGATTCACACTGGGTACAGATTTTTATTTTCCTTTATCCATTCACAGGATGAGGGTATCGCTGGCCCGGCAGCATTTACTGCCCATCCCTAATTGCCCAGAGGGCAGGTAAGAATCCACCACATTACTGTGGGTCTGAATTCACAATGTAGGCCAGACCAGGTAAGGATGGCAGCTTCCTGCCTGAAAGGGCATTACTGAACCAAATGGGTTTTTTCTGACAATCGATTAATGGTCATCATTAGATTCTTAAATTCCAGAGGTTTTTTTAAATTCAAGGTCCCCCATCTGCTGCAGCAGGCTTTGCACCCAGGTCTCCAGAACACTATCTGGGGTTTTAGATTAACTGTCTAGTGACAAGACCACTAAGCCAGTACTTCCCCACATCGCTGTCCATCTGCACAGAGTGAACAGTGGTTTTCTGATTCATCAGAACAGGGTAATCACACATATGTTTGATGTTGATTGGCTATTGACATCCATCTCTGATCCATGTATTCTGGGGTTTGTTTCTATTGTCTTGTTATCCTTTGGGGATAAAAACAGTTTCAATTAGCTTTCTATTAAATGCATGGCAATCAAGTCGATCCCATAACTCTCAGGCAGATTAGTTTCTGTAGAAGGACTCTCCATCTCCACGGCCTCCTCCATCCTCACCTCCAACAGTACAATAATCTCACAGAGTCTCTTTGTGACTATGAAGGAGACAATCTGATCTGCTGCTTCTTTACCTACTCCTATGTCAAGTTAGCTCTTAATCTCCCCTTGCTGCAGTTGTGATCCTGCATCATTGTACAGTGTTGCTCATATTTCATTTCTTGGCCTATCAGTGTTCATGATACTGCATGTAGCTTCTTGCATATACGGCTTACAGTGCATGGGTTTAGCTCTTTCCTTCCACCATCAGCAGTAGAATTGTACTCCAACAAAACTTACAGAATCCCGGCCCAGCATATTCCCCAACTTACCTCTTACCATCAAACCAGAGGATCAATCCTCGTTCAACTGAGAGAGTTCAGGAGGGCATGCCAGTAACAGCAGCATGAATACCTAAAAATGAGGTGTTAACCTGATGAAGTTACCAAAGAGGACGACTTGTGTTCCAAACAGCACAAGCAGCAAGTGATAGACAGGCAAAGCAATCCAGGAAACAACAGAACAGATCTAAGATCTGCAGTCCAGCCACATCCAGTTGTGAATGAAGTCAGAGTACAGCTGGAGTTCTGAGGACAGTTCTCTTCAAGATATTAAACAACAAGAATGTCAGACTGGATTAATTATCATAAAACTCAAGTCCGTTTGACATTCATATATTTACAATCAGTGTTCAATTCACCAAATGTAGCTGAAGGTAAAGATAATCTTCAAGTGACTGTAACGGTGGAGACATCTGAATACTTGATCAGCAAATTAAAGCCTGTTGTGTTTAGATAGTAACAATTTTAAAGAGATTTTAAAAAGTAGGGTGACTTGAATATAATGGAAGAAGTTGATTGGTGGGTAGCTGATAATCTTGTTTTAAACTGAAGTTAATTTAGGATTAATTAACAAATAAACATATGGTATGGAATCCCAGCCCTATGGGAATCCCAGCCCTATCCCAGTTCCATGTGGGAAAATCAGGACACTTCTTGTGTGAGTGACAACCACAAGAACATGGACGTGACATGGGAAATGACAGGAACAGTCGTTTGACTGCGGTTAAAGTACTGCACACACTTCTGATCCCCTTATTCCAGGGTTAATGTGATCACACAGGAGTGGGTACTGAGGAGATTGATCAGAATGTTTCTACAATTGGAAAATTTCTGCTCTAAGGCAAGGTTGGATAGATTGGGAATTACTTCCGAGGAGGATGTGCTGAGATTTAATTGAAGTGATAAAATGCTGAGGAATCCAGATCGAGTGGATAGGAAGGAGTTATTCATTAACTGAGAGGTCAGAAACTAGAGGATTTAGATTGAAACTAATTCCCAGAAAGAAGGATAGAGGAGAATTCATTTCACTCAGAGATGGTGGGGAGCAGGAACTCATTGGGGTGGCAGAGGCAGTAACCAGCATCACATTAGAATAAAAGGACATGGATGTAACTGAGATGCTGGAGCATGCAGGGCTGCGGACTAAAGTCTGCAGAATGGGTTCATTGTGATTTATTTAACATTTCTCCAGAATATTAAACTCAAGTCCAATTTGAGAATTTATGAACATCATCTGACCTGAATTCCAAATGTCAGAATAAATTTATCAGAAAGTTACAGCACAGATCGAGGCCACTTGGCCTATCCTGCATGCGTTGGCTGTAATAGAATGACCTCGGCTTTACAGCGTTCTGTACTCACCAATGAGAGCAACAATTTCAGACTGCGTACTCTGCCCTCTATGTTGTTATAATCTGTTTTTTCAATGTATCTCTTTGACAGCTGCTCACCTTGTTTCCTGGTTTCTTTCCCAGCCCCAAGTCCATTCCCCACGGCCTTGAAGGACTACCATTTCTGCAATTTAATCTCTCCTGCCTTCCCCCGTGTGACAGACTGTCGTTTTGTCCTTGTCTCACTCTCACCTTGCTCACAACTTGTTACATTTCTGATGGTTGCCAGACCTCTGTGACTTCACTGCGCCCCCTGGGTCAGTGGCACGAGTTTTGAATTCTCGTCCTCATGAGCTAATTGGAAATCTTTCTGGCTGCAATTTCCCCCAGATTTTATTTTGAAAAAAAAGAGGATTTGTGTCAGAGTCAAGTATTTGTAACATGAGCCTTCATCTACAATCCTGAGCACTTAGACACAATATGTGACCCTCCCACAGATGTGCAGGTTTGATGGATTGGCCGTGCTAACATGGCCTGTAGGGTTAGCCATGGTAAATGTGGGGTTATGGAGGTAGGGTGGGACAGCAGGTCATTGCAGACTCGATGGACCGAATAGTCTCTTTGTGCGCCTAAGGGATTCTGTAATTCTAACTAGTTGTGATTGTTGTCACATTTTCCTAAGTCCAGGTTCATTCAACTCAGGTACACATGCTGCCTTTTGCGTTTCTGTGGGTGCTCACTCAATCCTTTCCTTCTGTTTTACATCAATTTCACACTGTAGAAGAGGGTGGGAATGAATGTGTAAATATAAATACTCCAACTGAAACCCTACAGGTCAGGAACTGTGTCTGCTACTAGCATCACTCACAACAGGAAAATAAAGGTTCAGTCACAAATCTGACAGAAACACAGTGGTTATAATCACCAAAAAAGTCTTAACAGCTTCAAACTCTTTTCTTAAGAGGAGGCTGAGAGACAACCTGGTACAAGTAGGAAGCTTTTTGTCTGTGTTTTCAGAGATTTGAGTTTGAAATCATTGGGTTTAAGCAAGTTTCATTGTCCCAGGTCATCAAAGGTGCTATATAATTGTGCATCTTTCTTTCTGCCTATCTGTCTGAGTCAACAATCAGATGGATGTGTCATTGTCTGAGTGTTTTCCCAAATCCCTGATTGAATCTGCTTCCCCCCTCAATCCCAGGTGCCAGCTGCCTATAGTCCACCCAATGTTGAAGAGCATGACAGGAGAATGGATTGAAACCGAGAGTTCAATGCCAGAATGAAATAGGAAGAAGGAAATAAACGGGATTTTTGGATCCCAGGGGATACAGACTCCAGGATTAATCCTTGTGGGCATTCCCGCAGTAACAGGAGACAGCATTCCATGATGAGAGTTAAACCCGGGTGGCAGTAGAGGGAACCACTGAACATGAGCAGGTTTAGTTCAAACACAGGAGGTTTGTTCAGTCGGTAACAGTGTGTTAGACATGGATGTGAAGTGAGCATTGAGGGGAAATGTTACCACAAGCTGCAGATGGATCACTTTCACTGGAACAGGAGGAAACCATTCAGCCCTTCAATCCTGCTCTGCCATTCAAGAGATCATGGCTGATTTGTGGCCGAAGTTGCAATGTTCAAAACTCTCCAAACTCATCAATAAACTCCTCTGCAACAGACAAGATCAATATTCAAAAACGAAACATCTGCAAATGCTGGGAAATCAGGAACAAAAACAGAAATTGCTGGAAAAAATCAGCAGATCTGGCAGCATCTGTGGAGAGTGAACCTTTGGATCCAGTGACCGGTCAGGTGACCACCTGCTGCTGACCATTCTGCCCTTTCTGTAACACTCTCTGGAACAGGTTCTGGTGCGAGGGGAATGAGACTGTCAATAACAACTGAGAAAATAGGAGGAAGTGCTCAATCAGAATAAAAAACATTTTGGTCTTTCACTTTTAATTCAACTGCAAATATTATTCATTATCATTTCAGAAATAAGATAATAGGCCAGAAATCAACTCTTCATGTCATTGGGTCTGAGAAACTGTTAATTCTGACCTGGTCCTGCCTACATGTGAATCTAGACACTGAATAACGTGGTTGACTCTGAACCATCTCTTGGGCAGTTAGAATGGATGACAAATGCTGCCCCAGCATGTGATGCTGTGATCCCACGAACAAACAAAACAAATCCAATCGCTGTGGTAACTTGTGAATCCGCTGGTGTTATTGGAAGAGGATGAATGGGAAGGTTTATGGGGTGAAGGGAGAAGAATGGCATTCAGTGAGGTGATCCTTTGGAGAGCTGATGAGCCGATCAGCCTCCTTTTGCACAGTAACAATTCAGTGAATATTTCATTCTGAGCCCTCTAAGGAAATATCAGGGCAGGGTTTATAAAGAGGTCAGATTGAATGAGTGTCTCGGTGAACAAAAGTGAGACACAGATACAGAGAGGTTTTGGGATGGATTTAATTATATTTTATATATTTGCATAGTCATCAACATTACAGCAGTTAAAACTGGGAGTGTAATTAGAGCAGCAAATAAATCTTAAACATTTATGCAGCTGAAGGGGATGCTGGGTAAAGATTAGTTAGTGTTTATTTTAGTCCAGGCACACCAGCCTAGGAGCACATCCTTCCTGTATCTATCCTCTCGAGCTCTTGAAGATTTTTGTTCATTTGAAGTGTTTCATGTTTAGATACTACAGAGAAGACAGCTTCAGGCTCCTCAATCTCTCCTGCCAGGGAAATGCTGCTGTTAGAATTCAATTCACTGGTGCATGTTACTGGCTGCTTCATGAACTGGAACTGGAAATTGAGACTGAAAGGTTACTGTATAAAATATCTTCAATGGTATTACCAGACGTGAGTGGGTTTAGGAAAATGACCTTGACTTACAGGCATGGAGTGTCAGAGCACTTCCTGTTGTGGGACATCCTGTTTAGATTCAATCCATTGATAACTATTAGAACTGACTTGCACTGGCTCCGTCAAAGTGGTCAGAGCATTATGGCTGTCATCGAAGGTGGTAACAAACTTCCCATGGGTTAAAAATCGTAAATGATAGAGTAGGTACGAGGTCTGATGACACTGTTGGAGTATTGATGTTGTTAATCACATTAACTCGGCTGGAGTTGACTGAATTTATATTGTCTCTTTCTGAACTTCAGGATGTCTCTGGGCAATATGTCTCCAATAAACAGCAATGTGACAATGCGCAGGGATCATCTGTTTTGATTTAAATTGGGATTATAGCACTGCTGCTTCACAGCACCAGGTACATGGTTGGAGTCCAGCCTTGGTCAACAGCCTGTGTGGAGTTTGCACATGCCCCTATGATTGTGTGGGCCCCCTCCAGGTGCTCTGGTTTTCTCCCACAGTTCAAATATTTCTGGGTTCGGTGGATCAGTTGTGCGAAATTGCCCTCTGTGTCCAGGATTGTGCAGACTTGGTGGATCAGCCATGGGAAATGCAGTGTTACAAGGATGGAGTGCTCCAGGTGGGATGCTCTTTGGATGGTTGGTGGGGTTTGATGGGCCAATTCTCTTATGCCACACTGTTGGGATTCTATTCTATAATTGAGGATAAAGGCTATTCTATGATTGAGGATTAAGCAGGTTGTCCTTGGAGAAGGAGCATGTGGTATGTATCAATCCTCTCGATGCCTTTAGATAGAGGTGGGCATCGCAGGGGAAACAGTGCTTTATCTCCACTGCTGCCCCCTCACCCCTAACTCTACTTTGATTTGGTCCCTTACCACTTTCATTTGCATTGGTTTGCTTTGCTCACAATGGTCTTGGTTTGTAAATATTGAATTGGTTACATGGTTGGTTTACTGCTGGTGATTATATATTAAGAAAACTCAAAATGGTGTAATGATGAACGTGGGAAGGTTGCTCAGCTGTGTGAGATAACACTTCTGGGTAGGAAAAATGGGGGGAAATAGAACGCTTCACACCTCACAGAAGGAGAACTGAAAAGCAGTTAAATCAAACCAAAGGTTCAGACAGGGAGGGAATATTTCCCTGGAGTTTGAGTAACTGGAAAGTGATGGTGTCCAGAAATAGACAGGATTTTGTTTTACAGGGCGCTTGAAATTTTTAAAAACTGTTAGTTTCATTTCTTTTCTTTTAGTTCTATTTATTGCGGAATAAATAGCTACAATATTTTAAAAATAAATTTACAAACCTTGTGTTAAAGACAAATGTTAAATAAAATCCATCAAACCATCCCTCACTGAAAACTGTTGTGGAGATGCAATCTCCTGGAGAATCCCTGCCCCCTTCTTCCTACCCGGGCTCCATGACTATATACATACCTGGGAGATAGCAGCAGATGGAGGCCATTCGACCTTTCATTCATGCTACACCATTCAAGGGGAAACAGCTAACCATGCAGCTCAGTCTCCTGTTCCTGCTGTGTTCCAATCGCTTTTCATGACATTATCTCAAAGAACAATATCTAAGTCCTCCTTTGGCTTCACTGCCTTTTGTTCCAGTGGTGTTGTTGTGTTCGTGTGTGGGTGTAGGCAGGGGTAATGTGATGGTGCTGCCTCCTGGAGGATGCACTCAGCCTTCCTCATCATCCTGCAGTAACATCAATTGGGTTTCAGCAACTAGAGATAGAAACCGTTTCCAGGATATGGGCATCACTGGCACTGCCAGCATTTCCTCCCCATCTCTCATTACCCTTCAGAAGATGGTAGTGAGCTGCTGTATTGAACCATTCACAGTCCATTTGCCACAGATAGACCGACAATGCTGGGAGGGAGAGTGTGCAGGATTTTGGCCCAGTGATTCTCCATCTTTGGTTCTTCAAACGCTGGTCAACTTAATCACGATCGGCAAATGATGTTGAGATTTCAGTCTGCAAAACTTCACCATCTAGCACCCTGCATAAAGGATTCTGTACAGATTAGAAATTCAGAACAGACAATTCTAGTTTCTCTGGAATATCTTTTTCCCCTTTCTTCCCCAAAAGCTGTAACCCTCCAGCCCACTTAATCTCTCCCACCATTCTGACTCTACTATCCCCTAATGTACACCCTCCCCATGCTCATGTAGTTGTTGATAAACAGGTCTCTGCCACCACTTCCCGTCCCTGGTTAGACTCTGCACACTTTCTGGGTTCACTTCCTTTCCCTTCAGTTGCTGCAAGACAATAGTGTAACAGCAGAATGAAACAAAAATGAAACAGACAGGGAGGTGGCAGATCCTGGACAGAAGAGGAACCTTCAGTCTGGGAGAATGGGTCAGATCCTTTGTTTCTCATTGGTCGATTCCAGTGTTATGGCAAGTTAGGAATGTAACTTGGTCCCATGTGGGTGTGATGACACATTGACCCTCCAACAGATCAATACTACAAGCAAATAAGTTCCTACTCCAGACAATAACAGTGTGAAATACTTTCCACTAGTTACCCCAAAGCACATGCTCCAAAACTCACCCACATTCTGTACTTGTGCAGTGCCAGGTTTCCCCACAGACGTGTGGTTCCTGCCTCGGAATTTGGGAGTTGCAATCCTCATGCCGGCACTAGAGCCCTGTCTCTGGAACGTGAAAGGAAAGTGTGGGATGGAGGATGTTGTGTATCAGATCCCCATTCAGACACATGGGACATGTTGGGCTTTCACTGGGATTTACTGAAACATCCACTTAGACAACCTGATTTCTGACATAAGGAACATAGATTCAGCCAATTGGGGGATAGGGAGGTTAATAAGGCGCAGTAGGTTTTAAGCAGAGGTGGCTCAGTGGCTAACACTGCTGCCTCACAGCGTCAGGAACCTTAGGCGCCTGTGTGGAGTTTACACATTCTCCCCATGTTTGCATGGTTTCGTGCCGTTCTCCAGTTTCCTCACACAGTCCAAAGATGTGCAGGTTAGGTGGATTGCCCATGCTAAATTGCTGATAGTGTCCATGCACGTGCCAGTTAGACAATTAGCCATGGGAAATGCAATGTTACAGGGAATGAGTGGGTCTGAATGGGATGCTCATCATAGGGTTGGCGTGGACTCGATGGATGAATACCCTGTTTCTGCACTATAGGGAATCTATTCTATTCTCATGAGGAAGAATGTACTTGTCTCGATGTGTTGTGAATCTGTGGAATTCCCTATTCAAAATGCCAGGACAATGAGCCAATTTAATGAAGACATAGATGTTGAATTTGCAATGGGTTGAAGGGTGAGAGAGAGCAGGTGGGAAAATCCAGCTGAGACCGAGATGAGCTCAATCATCACCGTATTAAATGGTGGAGTTGATTCAAAGGGCTGCATTGCCTCTCCTGTGCGCAGGGCCTATCTTCTTACGGTAATAACTGGAAAGCTGAATCCAAATATCACCACCTTCACCAAAGGAGATTTTCGGAATTTGATAGATAGTCAGGTGGATTAGCATTCCAAACTTAGATAGTGAGGAAGTATGTGGGAGATAATGATTTTGCAATTTTAAACTGAGGGGAGACAGTGATTTATGGTTTTAGATTGTGTAGTACATTCACAGCGTCCAGAGTATGCTGTTGTGAATATCTATCCTGTACTTTATTAGAAAGCCAAGGTCAGTGACAATGAAAACCAAAACACCCAGGAAACATCCCCTCCCCTTGTAATCTGATAAAAGAATTCTGAGAAGTCTGGTTGAACTTAGAACACGGATGGAAAGCTTTAAGATTAGGTCCACTCCCAAGATCCAGTGCTTAAACAAAAGGAGACTACAATAGGATGAGGCAGGAGTTGGCTAATGTAGACTGGAAACAAAGACTTTACGGTGGGAAGGTTGACGGACAGTGCGAGAATATCAAAGCAATTTTTCGAAGTGCTCAGCAAAAGTATATATCAGGGAAAAGGAAGGACTGTCGGAAGAGGAGTAATCTGCCGTGGGTGGCTCAGGAAATAAGGGAGTCTATCAAACTGAAATAGAATGCATACAAATTGGCAAAGACCAAGGAGATTAGAAAAAACTTTAAAGATCAACAGAAAGCGAGATGGGATTGGGGGAGAAAAGTGATTAATAGCTATCCTCCGGGCTGGAATAGCAGTTTACACTGCAAGAGGGGAACCTATTGTGTGGGGAACATATGGCCTCTGTAATTGTTGTAGCACTTAACTGTTACCATCGAGATAATCCTGATCAAATTAAAAATCACAGCACACTCCAAAAGCTTGTACTGCCAAAAAATCCTGTTGGATTATACACTGGTGTTTTGGGGTTTTTAACTTTGTCCACCCCACCCCAACCACGGCTCCTCCACATCAGAATCCTGATAGATACCCCACTTAAACTGAAGTGCCTGTCAGATACTTGAGGGAGCCAGGGGGGCGTGGGGGAGGGGTGTGTGGTTTAACCACAAAGTGCTGAACTAAACTAGACTTTCTAACTGCCGTTGCCATGAAGATAATACTGAGAGACAGTCTCTATTCAAAGTCCCAAACCACAAAGGTATAAGAATGGGAGCTGTACATCGGATAGGTGGGGAGTTACCTGATGCTGCCTGGAGGTGTTTTGCATGTACACTATCCATGTTACTGCCATGTTTCATCAATAAAGACTCAAAGAAGACCTCTCAGAGTTCTGTGCCCAGTTATTCCTATCCAGCAGGGTTCAGGAATATGAGTACACAGCAGTCAGTCTTCACAGTGGAGGATACGAAGAACATGCCAGTAATTGATAAGGAGACTGTGGAAGGTGAGGACCAAGAAACAACCATTATCATGAAAGAGTTAGAGCTGGGCAAGCTAATGGATCTAAAGGTACACAAGTCTCATTGCCCTGATGGAATACATCCCAGGATACCAACAGAGTTAGTGGGAGAAATAGCAAATGCACTTAGTCATAGAATCCTACAGCAGAGACAGGCCCTTTTGCCTGTCCATCCACGCTAACCCCATTTCCCTGCACTTGGCCAATTTGCTTCTGACCCTTTCCTATCCATGTATATGTCCAAATGTCTTTTACCTGTTGTGAGTGTTCCTGCCTGAACAACTTCCACTGGCAGCTCATTCCATATACATACCACCCTCTGTGTAAAACAGTTGCCCCTCAGCTTCCCTTTTATTCTTTCTCCTCTAACCTTAAACTGATCCAATCAAGCCGTCCAATCCTGGGAAAAAGACTGAGTGCATTCACGTTATCCATGCCTCTCATGGTCTTATACACTTCTTGAAAAGAACCCCCTCAGTTTCCTCTTCTCTAAACATAAAATCCTCACTTGGCCAACCTCTCCCTGTAACTCAGACCCCTGAGCCCTGGCAACATCCTTGTAAATTGTTCTGCACTTTTTACACTTTTAATAACTGAAACCTACATTACATTCATCATATTTCCAGTATTTCCCCATGGCGCTGGAACCGACGTGACAATGCCAATGGATTACAATCCATGATCGATAATGAACTCCTTTACAACAATCCCATTTTCATAGTGTTTCCCATGGTGCAGGTATCCTTGTCTCTTTCTGGTTGTATGGTTAATTAAAAACTTGTCCTTCTACAAAGCAAAGTTTTGGCTTAATTGTTCCTGGGAAATGTGCCATGATTTTCCAGACTTTCAAAAGCAAATGAAATCTCTCTCCACACTCACCATGCTGACATGGACTTGGCTGTGTCTCAGTACTTTTGCAGTCACACTGAGATTTGAAATATTCGCCCACGGACAGAATGCACACCTTTCCTTCCAGATGAAAAGGCCAATGATATTCAGATCGGCACGGATCAAGTAACTATCAGATCTGAACATGAAGTTCAATTTGAATTTCTCATCCGCAAATCCACCCTTTCAGTACCATACAACAGAGCACACAAGTTACCACTGTTAATACAGGATGGAAATTCATAAGACAATTGTAGTATTAAACTGTAGTTTCCTTGTTCCCCCAAAGCTTTAAACCTCAGTCTCACAATTTCTCTCTTCTGTGAACTGAAATCCAAACCAATCCCCACACTCCTTTCCTCCACACCCAGTTCTCACACACTCTCTCTTCGAATTCAGTTTCCTATCTCCTGATGAGAACCATCCTGCATACACTGCTTCCTGCACACTCTGGCCAAGACCCATCTGACTAAAATGAGCCAAATTAGAATTCTAATTGCAGGCCCATCCTTGTTGCTTTCCATAACAACCCTGAATCTTCACAAAAGAGTTCTGATAACTTTCTGCAAAACGCTGCACCACTGATAGTCTGATCACATGTCAGGGTAGCAAGAAAGTGGCCATTCCTCTGGGTCCTGCTCCCAGAGGGATGAAGCTGCTAATGATAGATTAATCCCTCACACCCACAGCCTCCTTCCCAGGCACTGACCTATACTGTGCATACTCCCACAATTGGCTAGCACTGCGCCCGTGCACTTGTCTTCCCTCCGACAGCACGTGCTCCCGATCATACAGGAGTCCAGGTGATTGACAGCAGCTGCTGCCCAATATATCAGGATCCCTACAGTATGGAAACAGGCCCTTCAGCCAAACAAGTCCATATTGACCCTGCAAACAGTAACTTACACAGACCCATGCCCCCAAACTCATGTAACTAATACTATGGGCTATTTCAAATGGCCAATTCACCTGTCCTGCACATCTTTGGATTGTGGGAGCAAACTCGCTCAGACACTGGGAGAATGAGCAAACTCCACACAGACAGTCGTCCGTGGCTGGAATCGAACCTGGGTACCTGGTGCTGTGAGGCAGCAGTGCCAACCACTGAGCCATCTCTATCGACGGGAGGTGGCGGGGCTGGAGGACTGGGACAATGGGGTTGTAACCAATGAATGAATGTGGAGGACACTGGGGGATGGACAGGTCAGTGAGGGACAGGAGCAGTGCAGCAGCAGGAGGGGATCCTGGACAAACTGAGCAATGGGTGAGTCTGACAGGAGAGAAACTACAGGAAGGTTCTGTTTGGAGGCTCAGGCAGGGACAGCTGGGTGACAGTATGGCCTGGTGGCTTGGGCAGGTTTACTAATCAGCCTCTTCAAAGATGCTGTTATTCAACTCTGAGCCTGATCCTCCTAGTCCAGAGGTAAGGACACTTACACTATTTCCTGGTGGGCAAGGGGTACAGGGACTGCCTTTCAAGAGGAACTCACCTGTGTTGGTGACATTAACAAGACTCAATACAGACTCACTGACAAAATGCTGGTGTACTTGAACCTCATCCAGAATATTAACACCTATAACTGGGCAACGCAGACTCCAATGTACAGAGTTAAATCCTGGATACTAATAACAGCTTTGCGCATGGGAAATCATATCTCATGAATTTGACTCAGTTTATTTGAAGAAGTAACAAAGAGGATGGCTGAGTTCAGAGCATGGACATGATCTACATGACTTCAGTAACGTGTTTGACAAGGTCCCTCATGGGAGACTGGTCAGCAAGGTTAGATCACATGGAGTACAGAACTGGCCCGAAGGTAGAAGGCAGAGGGTGCTTTTCAGGCTGGAGGCCTGTGACCAGTGGAGTCTCACAAGGATCGGTGCTGGATCCACTACTTTTCGCCAGTTATATCCATGATTTGGATGTGAACATAAGAGGTATTGTAAGTACGTTTGCAGATGACACCAAAATGGGAGGTGTAGTAGACAGTGAAAAAGATTACCTCAGAGTACAAGAGGATCTGGATCAGATGGGTGAATGGGCTAAGGAGTTCAGTTTAGAAAAATGCAAGCTGCAGCATTTTGGAAAATCAAACTTTAGCAGGACTTATACAGTTAATAGTAAGTTCCTGGGGAGTGCTGCTAAACAAAGAGTCCTTGGAGCGCAGGTTCATAGTTCCTTATCAGTAGAGTAAAAAATAGATAGGATAGTGAAGGCGGCAGTTGGTCTGCTTGTCTTTACTGGTCAGAGCATTGAGTATAGGGGTTGGGAGGTCATATTGCGGCTCTACAGGACATCGCAAAAGTCGCTGAATCAATATTCCATAGAATTCTGCTCTCCTTCCTATCAGATGGATGTTCTTAAACTTTAAAGAGATCAGAAAAGAATTATAGCATGTTGCCAGGGTTGGATAGGCTGTTTTTCCTGCAGCGTCAGAGGCTGAGTGGTGACCCGAAAGAGATTTTTAAAATCTTGCTGGGCATGGATAGGGTAAATAGACAAGATATTTGCCCTGCAGTGGGGGAAAACAGAACTAGGGGACTGGGAGGGAGGATAGGCAGTCAGGGCGTGGGTGGATCGAGAGGGGTGGGACCGAAATGGGTGGGGAAAGAGAGGGGGGATAGGGAGAGGACTCAACCTCTTAATGACAAGTTCCTGGGAAGTGTTGACAGACAAACAGACCGTGCAGTGTGGGTTGATAGTTCCTTGAAAGTGTGGTTGAAGGTAGACAGGTCGGTGAAGGTGGTATGCGGTATGCTAGCTGTTATTGGGCAGTGCATTGAGGATAGGAGTTGGGAGATCATATTTCGGTTGTACAGTTTATTGGCTCGGCCACTTTTGGAATCCCCAGACTGCTTTCAATTCCAGTCTCCCTGCTATAAGAAAGATGTTGGGAAACTTGCAAGAGTTCAGAAATGTTTTACTAGGGTGTTGCCAGTATTGGAACATTTGAACAATAGGGAGAGGCTGAATAGGCTGAGGCTATTTCCCTGCAGCACTGGACACTTTAGGTGGCTTTATCAAACTTTGTAAAATTATGAGGAGCAATGATAGGGTGACTAGTCATGGCTTCTTTTTTCCCAGGGTAGGGGAGTCCAAACAAATGTGAATCTTTTTTCCAAGGTGAAAATGACAAATTCTCAATGAGAGGGGGCAAGTTTAAAGGATATGAAAACCGAAACAACGGAAGATGCTGTAAACCAGGAAGAGAAACAGAAGTTTCTGGAAAAGCTCAGCAGGTCTCGCAGCATCTGTGAAAAGAAATTAGAGTTAACGTATCTGAGGAAGGGTGACCAGACCCGAAACTTTAACTGATTTTTCTTCACAGATGTTGCATGACCTGCTGAGCATTTCTCACATCTGTGCAAGTTTAAAGGGAGTTGTTTGGAGTATATACCTGAGAGGAACTTTATAAAGTGCGAGTCAGACCACATCTGGAGTAATGACAGAAGTTTTGGTCCCTTTATTTAAGGAAATACATCATTCCATCAGAGGCATTTCACAGAAGATTGACTGGGATGAACCCTGGTTTGCAGGGATTATCTTTAAAAGAAAAGGCTGAAGAAGTTGGGACTCTACTCACTGGATTTCGGAAGAATGAGAGGGGATCTCATTGTAACATGTCAGATTCTTAAGGAGTTTGACAGGGTAAATACAGAGAGAATGTTTCCCATCATGAGGGAGTCTGGAACCAGATTCTGGGTCAGTCACCGAATCACGGGTTCTGTTTTGGATTTGTCAAGTTTAAGGCAACACCGACACAGGTCAGGGGTTTCAGTAGCAATGGAGCTGGGGTGAGGTGGAGACAAGCAACATTTAAGAGATTGGAATTCCTGGTTTTTGTGATTGTGTAGATGTCTGATCAGAAGGTCACCTTGGGGTCAGATACAAGAGCAATATTGTCAAGAGTGTGGTTCTGTCTCAGACAGTTCCCAGGGAGAGGGAGGGGCTCAGCAGTAAGGGAACGTAATTTGTAATAGCAACTGAAGGCAATGGGTTTAACCATTGCAACGTTCTCAATAGTATTTCTGTGGAATTATAAACATGATAAAAAAAACAAACTGTTGTTGATTTGCACACATATTGTCAACTCTTCACTGTCGCTGAGTGAATAATCTATAACAGCACTTACCCAAACAGGAAATTGCAGCTAATCACGTAGTGGAAGTGTGATGAGCAGTTTGATAACTGAGTAATGGAGAGGGATGATGGGGAGGGAGAGCTGGGCATTGTCATGTGAAACCTAACACGGTGCTTTTGGACAATGTCACCTCCTGGCAGTATGTAGGTGAGAAACAGGAGGGAACGAGGAGTGATCCTCAAGGGACACCAAATACAAGGAATTCAGAAAGGAACGGGAGAGTCGGGATGGAGTAGGTTTTTGCAACAACGATGGGGTCAAATATTAGTTTGTAGCAGAATGGGAGAGAAGGACATAACCAGAAAAGACAGACAGACAGAACAAGGAACAATATCTGTGAATTGGGGAGGGGGAGTGATGAAGAGGAGGAGCAGCCCAACTCCAAAAGCACTATTCCTCCATCAGTGACATCACCCAACTCCACCCTAGTCTCAGCTCATTTAATGAAACACTCGTCCATCCCTGTGTAATCTCCAGACTTCATTACCCAAACACACTCCTGGCCAGCCTCCCACATTCAATTTACATATAAGCTCAAGAGTATCTAAAACCCTACTGCCCAAGTGCTCACTTGTACTAAAACTTGTTGATCCATCAAAAGGCTCCTATTAACAAGCAACAATTTAAAATTCTCCCCCTTGATGTAATTCCTGGCTGTGAACATCCCTGTCTCCCTGCACCACACAACCTGTGAGATCCCGACAACTCATTTTCTTTCAGACTCCCAACGATGTGTTTATTCATTGCTTCACCTGTCTGGCTGTTTCTACTGTTGCCAAGGCAACACGGTCTGGAATTCCCACCCTAACCCCCTCAGACCTGCTTTCCTCCTTTAAGGTATTCCTGAAAACCTGCTTATTTGGCAATTCTTTTGACCACCTGACCTAATATCCCGATCTGTGGCCTTATGTCAGAAGTTCTCAATAGTATTTTTGTGGAATTATAAACATGATTAAAAAAAACAAACTGTCGTTGATTTGCACATACATTGTCAACTCTTCACTGTCGCTGAGTGAATAATCTATAACAGCTCTTACTCAAACACATTGTGGGCGCACCTTCACCACACGAACTGCAGCTGTAGAAGGAAGTCAAACATCACCTTCTCCATAGGTAATGGGGCTTTGGGACTGATCACTGGTGTCTGTGGAGGGAGAAACACACAGTTGATATTTCAGGGAGTGCAATATGCATTATAGGGAGGGAAAATGGTGCAGAATTTGGGATTTTCAAAATTGTGTTTTACAATGTGCACTAAGTTCTGTAAAACCTCTCATCCCATACCATGAAAATTTCCTTCTCTTCCTGGTCAATATGTCTTTCCTTTCCCCTGCCCTGCACCTTCACACATTTCCAATGCTTTGGCTACAACAACACTGTGCTGTCACGTGGTTGAGTATAGTCCCGCCCCTCATTCACTCTGATTGGTTGAAGGACCAACAAGCCCCTGTCGCCCCTCATTCCCCCCACTCTTATTGGTTCTGTGATGACATCAATAATCCGAGGCCCATTGTGGGCTGGAGCATGCTCAGTGCTTCCTGCTTTTGCTGTTGTTCATCAGGTATGAGAGAGAGGGGGCTCATCCCTGTTTCTCCTGATGTCAGACAATAACAACAACTACCTGCATTGTATGGAGCCTTTCACATTGACAAATCTCCTAAAATGCTTCACGAATGATGGAAATGTTGATTAAAGAGAACGATTTTTAGATACATCTTTAAGGCGGAGAGAGGGAGTTAGGGAGGATATTCCAAAGGTTTGTGTCCTCAGCAGCTCCAATCGTGGAGTGATACAGGTGGTCAACAGCTTACAATGGGGACAGTTAGTGGCTAACCATAAGTTAACAACCTCATGTCGTAGCCCCCTACCCCACACACCAGGCCTTGTTCTCACAGCCTGCCATTACACCCTACCTGTGGTTAGCTACTAACAGTGTCCATTAACAGCTAATCACCTTGCCCCAGCCAGATCGTTATCCACTCCTTTATCCAACCGTTCTTCTCACTCTATCCCCACCTATCCTTTATCTTCCCCCACACACTAACTTCTGCACATAAACTGACTTTTTTTCTCAGTAACATCTGTCCTGAGGAAGGGACACTGGGTCTGAAACTTTAACTCTGATTTTTCATCACAGATGCTGCCAGACCTGCTGAGCTTTTCCAGAACCTCCTGGTTGTTGTTTCTGATTTACATCTTCCGCAGTTGTTCTGGTTTTAATTTACCAGGAATTTGTAATTCAGGTCCCACAGCCTCTGTCCCAGTCTCTGCTGTCTCTCCCAACCCCAAACAGTGACACTGCACCTGCACAGCTCATGGACAGGTATTGTCTTGCTGGCCACACCCCTCATTCACTCCCATTGGCTACAGGACCACACAGCCTCTCCTCCTATTGGTCTGGAGCTGCCGTCAATCAGCCGGGCCCCATTGTGATGGGAGTGGAGGGCTAATCCCGCTCTCTGCCCTGAGATGAGCTTCATCATTCACAGTGAATGGGGCAGTATCAAAGAGCACAGGGGCTGGGGGCTATTCAGCCCATTGGGGCTGTACTCACTCCCTCTGGAGATGCTGCAAATCTGTCCCAAGTCCCCTCCCATGTGCCCATAGCCACCCAAATCTTTCCTTGAAAAGTAAAATTCCAAGTCTGTTTCAGAATACCTGCTGAATCTGTGTCGTTCAGACTGTTCCAGATGCTCAAAACTTACTGAGTAAAATAGTGTTCACATTTTCATCTTGTATTATTTGCCAATTACTTGAAAGTAGTTACTAAAAATTGTGAGTGTTAACAATTCCTCTCTCTCTCTGCAAATTCAAGATCTTGGAACCAAATCTGCACCAGGACGAAATCACTGCTTCACCTTCTCAGCTCCAAGGATAATTATCTGTGTTTCAGCTAGCTCTCCACAAAAGAGAGGAATGCATCTTAATTTATTAATATCAAAGAAACAGACCTTCGGTCCAATTCGTCCGTGCCAACAAGGAATCCGAAACTAATGGATTCCCAATTACCATCTATTGGCCTGCATCCATCAAAACCCTTCCTACTCATGTACCCAATTGGAAGCCTTTTAAATGTTGTGATTTTATCAGCCTCCACTACTTCATCTGGTAGCCCCTCCCATACACACACCACACTCAGCTTGAAAACATTGCCATTTAGATCCCTTTTAAATCTTTGCCCTCTCAACTTAAACCCAGGTGCTCTAGTTTTGGACCCACCTAACCTGAGGAAATAGGACCCCGGCTGCTCACCTTACCCATGCCACTCGTGATTTTATAAATCTCCATGAAGTCACCTCAGTCTTTGACTCTCCAGAGAAAATAGCCCCAGCCTATTCAGCCTCTCCCAGTAGCCCAAACCCTCCAATCCTGGCAACGTTTTTGTAAATCTTGTCCAAACCTTTTCAAGTTTCACAACATCCTTCCCAGAACAGGGAAATTCAAACTGAAAACAGAATTCCAGAAGTGGCTTAATCAATGTCCTGTCTACTCACAATATGACATCCCAGCTTTTGTATTCAAAGCATTGACCAATAACGGAGAGCGTTAATGGAGTCCCATTTGCCAGAGGTTCACCCTTATCCCTCTAAAACCTTCCTCTTCATGTACCCAATCAGATGCCTTTTAAATGCTGCAATTGTACTAGCCTTCCTCTGGCAGTTCATTCCAGACTTGCAATGCCCTCAACATGAATAAGATGCCCCTTAGATCCCTTTTAAATCTTTTCCCTCTCACATTATGCCTGTACCCTCTCGTTCTGGACCCACCGAACTTGGGAAAAAGTCCATGACTGCTCACCTTATCCATGCCCTTCATGATTTTATAAGATCAACTCTCAGCCTCCAACTCTCCAGGGAAAATAGTCCCAGCCTATTCAGCCTTTCCCAATAGCTCAAACCGTCCAACCCTGGTAAAATCCTTGCAAATGTTTTCTGAACCCTTTCAAGTTTCTCAACATTATTCCAAGAACAGGGAGATTGGAACTGAAAACAGAATTCCAGAAGAGCTGTAATCAGTGCCCTGTCCAGCCACAATATGACATCACAACAGCTGCATTCAATGCACTGACCGATAATCGGGAGCGTGCCAAATGCTGCATTCACTCCCCTGCCTCCCTGTGACTCTACTTTCAAGGAACTATGAACCTGCACTCCAAGGTCCCTTTGTTCAGCAATGTTCCCCAGGACTTTTCCATTAAGTGCATACGTCCTGTCCTGATTTGCCTTTCCAAAATACAACAGCTCGCATTTATCTAAATTGAACTCCGTCTGCCATTCCTTGCTCCAATGGCCCATCTGATCAAGATCCTGTTGTATTCTGAACTAACCATATTCACTATCCACTACATCTCCAATTTTGGTGTCTTCTGTAAACCTACTGACCATACCTCATATATTCACATCCAAGTCATTTATTTAAGGGCCCAATATCCATCCTTGCAGCACACTGCTGCTCACAGGCCTCCAGTCCGCAAAGCAACCCTCCATCATCCTCTGTCTCCTACCTTCAAGGCAGTTTTGTAATGGCTTGCTCTCCCTGCATTCCATGTTATCTAACCCTGCGAACCAGTCTGCTTTGTAGAACCTTGTTGAATGTCCATATAAACTGCCTGGCTTAATCAATTTTCTTTGTCACTTCAAAACACTCACTCAAGTTAGTGAGATACAATTGTGCATGTACAAAGCCACATTGACTCTCCCTGTTCTTCCCTACCTTTCCAAATAGAAGGATATCTGTCCATCAGAATCCCTTCCAACAACTTGCCTGCCACTGACTTCAGGCTCACTGTTCTCTTGTTCCATGGCCTCTCCTTACCACCTTTTTAAAATAATGGCACCTCACCTGTCGCCATCAACGATACAAATACCTCAGGTGAGGCCCAACAATCACTTCCCTAGATTTCCAGAAAGTTCCAGGATACACCTGATCAGGTTCCAGGGCTTTACCCACCTTGATGTGATTTAAGACATCCAGTCCCACCTCCTCTGTAACATGGACACTTTTCAAGTTATCACTGTTTATTTCTCCAAACTCTCGAGCTTCCATATACTTCTCCAGTAAAAATGACGTGAAATATTTGCATATCTTTCGCACCCCCTGTGGTTCCATAGACAGCCTTGTTGACCTTTAAGGTGTCCTATTCTCTGGTCCAGTTAATCTTTCGTCTGTGATATATTTGTTTAATCTCTTTGGATCCTATTCCAGGACATCCCAGAAAGGCCGACTTCAAGGACCGTAATTTTCCTCTGACTTGATCAACAATGCCCTCCAACACATACCCTCCACTTCCCGCACCTCTGCCTTTACCCCACCCCTCCAGCTACAATAAAGAATATAACCCTGCGGTCTTCACCTTCGACCCCACTAATCTCCAGATACAGTGCATTAACCTGTTATTTCTGCTACCTAAAGCCAGACCCCACCACCAGAGACATATTTCCCTCTCCAACCCCTATCTGTGTTCCGCAGAGACCATTCCCGCTGCGCCTTCCTTGTTTGGTCCAAACCCTCCCACCAACCCACGCACCACACCCTTGACCCTCCCTTGCCGCCACGGGAATGTAAAACGTGCGGCCACACCTCCCTCTGACCTCTGACCAAGACCCCAAAAGGATCTTTTCACATCAGGCAGAGATTTGCCTGCACATCCCAAAACCTCATACTGCATCTAGACACGATGGGAAATTTAACATGGTTCATCCAACTAACCTACACATCTTTGGACTGTGGGAGGAAACTGGAACACCTGAAGGAAACCCTTACAGACACTGGGGAGAATGTGCCAACTTGAACAGAGGCAGTCGCCTGAGGCTGGAATCAAACCCAGGTCCCTGGTGCTGATGAAGCAGCGCTAACCACTGAGCCACAATACTGTGGGATCATTGGTGCTGATGTTTGCCCCACTGATACCTCAGTCACTCACCCTGCCTCATGTCCTGATGACGGAGTGAAATTATCCCTAGACAGTTAATCCAGAGACCCAGATAACGATCTGGGGATCTGGGTTTGAATCCCAGATGGTGGAATGTGAATTCAATAAATATCTGGAAAAAATAATCTAGTGACCACAAGGAATCCATTGTCAATTGTTGGAAAACTCATCTGGTTCACTCATGACCTTTAGGGAAGGAAAGTGCCATCCTTACCTGGTCTGGTCTGCAAGGGACTCCAGACCTATAGCAACGTGGTTGACTCTTAACTGCCCTCTGGGTAAACGCAACAATAAATGCTGGCCGAGCCAGTGACAGCCTCATCCTGTAAATGAATAAAGAAAACAGGTCAGGTTTTGTTCCTTCTCTAGTAAGTACATCCTACAAACTGAATCTGAAATGTTATCGTACACACTGAACAAATATCTTTCCATCCAAGCCCTTAAAACTACAGCACTTTACCATGTTGGTAAAGTTAAAACCCCTTATCATTGCAACTACATTATTCTTACAGATAACTGAGATCTCTCGGTAAAATGTTGTCTCAATTCCCCGCTGACTTTTGAGAGAGGGTCGATAATACAATCCCAATAAAATGATCATCCCTTTCTTATTTTTCTGTACCACACAAATAACTGCCTGGATGTACTCCGAGGAATATCCTCCGGAAGCCCAGCCGTAACATTATCCCTAATCAAAGATGCCACTCCCCCTGCTCTGTTGCCCCCTTCCAACCTTGCTATAGCATCTATACCCTGGAACATTAAGCTGTTAGTCCTATCCATCTCTGAGTGATGCCTCTGTAATTGCTATAATATTCCAGTGCCATGTTATTCAAAACCATAGCCTGAGCCCATCTGCCTGACCTGTCAGGTCACTTGCACTGAAATGAATGCAGTGTAACTGGTCCGTCCCACCTCATTCTGTGACTTGCTCTTGCTGCCTTGACAGTCTGACTGGTGAACAGTACCAGTCTCAGACTCACCTCTTTTCTCACTATCTCTTTAGGATTACCCTGAATCCCTCACTGGTTTAATGCCTCCCAAGTGGCACGAGCAAATCTCCCTGCTCGTCAGGACCCCAGGCTTCCCCCTTCCCATGCCATTGGTACCAATGTACAATGACCTCCCACTGGCTATCCTCCCCTTTGAGAAGATTCTGAACCATCTCGAGTCATCCTTGACCCAGGCACCACCCCATTCTGATGTCTCACAGTCAGCTGCAGAAACGGCAGACTGTGCCCCTGACTAGAGAGTCCCCTATCACCATTGATCACGTGGAATTGGATATACCTCACATTACAGTAGAGCCAGTCTCAGTCACAGTAACTTGACTGTCAGTGTTACATTTCCCTGAAAGTCTATTACCAACTACATTTTCCAAAACAGTATACTTGTTTGAGAGGGGGGGATAGCCATAGAAGACTGCTGTACTACCTGCCTACCACCTCCTAGCTTTCTTGGAGGTAACCCACCTACCTGACTGTATCTGCAGTATCCTGCAATCCTGAGACTGCCCCTTATCACACCCCCAGGCTCCTGTCAATTCCTCACTGCCTTTAATCACTCCTCCACCAATATATGCGATCAAACTGGATTTACAATCATACTTCCTGCAGTCATAACCACAGGATCATGGAGACTCTCCCTAATCTCCCACATCCGACAGGAACAGTACGCCACTCTACAACAGGCCACCTCTCGGCCTTAAGAATCTCCAGACCAAGAAAAAGGCAGTCTTACTGCTGGAAAAATACTGCCCGAAATAACAATGCTTACATTTTATATTTTAAACATTGAATCAAGAGACTGTAAGACATTAAAAAGAAACCCTCACCTTACTCACTATTGTAGATTTAATAAAGTAGAACAGACTAAGATTGATGTTTGAAGAGACTGAAACCCACTGAGCTGATCCCCGGCTCTGAGTACTTCCAAGGGTGAGGACTCTCGGAGGGCAGCTGTGAAATGTCACTGTTTCTCTTCTCTGTCCACTCCATTTCCAGAGATGTTTATAACTTCACAGCCAGTCAGCTCAGAGAGGTCACTGCTTGGTTTTATTCACTGGGGGTTGCCTTTGCTGCCCAGACCAGTATTTATTGACCACCTTTGTGTTGGATAAAGTGGTGGTAGACTGTCTTCCAGAAATGCTGCAGTCCATGTGCACCACAGTGATGTTTGGACAACAATCACCCTCTAGCCTCACAACCCTCCCTGTCTCTGTAATCCCCCTCCAGACTCACCACCCTCCCTGTCTCTGTAATCCCCCTCCAGACTCACCACCCTCCCAGTCTCTGTAATCCCCCTCCAGCCTCACTACCGTCAGCGTCTCTGTAATCCCCCTCCAGCTTCAGAAATTACATGTCCTTGTTGTAAGATTTTTATTTGGATTCATTTCAGTTTCTTTTACCTCAAAAATGAAAAATAAAAAACACAAAAAAAAGTCAAATATTTTCCCCCCCAAACAGGTTTCTGTTGAGTGACATTTTGGAGAGGCCGACACATGGACATTTGAGTATTTTATCACAAATTGTCCATGTAGAACGAGGGACCTTTTTTAAAAAAAACTCTGCTAAAAAGGGAGGTAATGGCCAGATGGTATTCTTGCTATTCATTCTCGAGAATGAAAAGGCTAATGATGACCATGAAACTATTGTCGATTTTTCGAAAACACCCATCTGATTCATTAACGTCCTTTAGGGAAAGAAACTGTCATCCTCACCTGGTCTGGCCGACAAGTGACTCCAGACCCACAGCAATGTAGGTAACTCTCAACTGCCCTCAGGGTAAACACCCACATCAACTGAGTGAATAAACAAAAAGAGATTTATTTTTAAATCGCGCAGGAGAGCTTTTTAAAAATAAAATTGTGTTTTCAAAATTTTAAAAAATGATCACCTTGGTCGGATGGCACTATAGACGCCGCAATAATGGATAATGACCAATATGGATAAGATGGGGGCACTGTATTAAACAGTTTTATACCAGAGACTCTGACCCCATTTTATTCCATGTTTCTCTGTGATTCTCTTTTCGAAGCAGATAGGAGTGGGAAGCAGTGGAGAATGTAAATGATCCATGGTCTTCATAGTGAGAAGATTCCACCACCATGGGCTGTTTACCCACCAGCTCCACAATGTCCAATAGCCTATCCAAGCTATTGCGGATCCTGGCACCAGGGAGGTAACATACCATCCTGGATTCATGTCTGTGGCCATAGAAGTGCCTGTCTGTGCATCGACTATTGAATCTCCTGTCACTTTAGCCCTGCCAATCTCTTTCCTCCCGCTCTGTACAGCAGACCTTTCTGTGATGTCATGAACCTGACTGTTGCTGATTTCCTCAGAGGCTACCCCACCCGTAACCTCCCAACAGAATCCCAAGTGGTATATCTGTACCTGTTTGAGAAGAGGATAACCACTGGGGACTCCACACTCCCTTCCTGTCTATTTTCGTGATCTGACAGTCACCCAATCCCTTTCTGCCAGTGTAGCCCTCACCTGCAGTGTGACTAACTCACTAAACGTGCTGACCATAATATTCTTAGTATTGCAGATACTCCACAGTGAGTCCACTCACAGCTCCAGGTCTGAAAAGCAGTTTCCCAGTAGCTGCAGGTGGGCCCACTTCCTGCATACATAGCCGTCAGGGATACTGGAAGCTTCCCTTATATCCCACATTGTGCAAGAGTAGCACACCACGGGTCTGAGGGCTCCTATCTCAATGCCTCTCTTTATTCATTTAGTTACTCCCATTAAGAGAATTTAAATGAACTAGCAACCTTCCTTCACACAAACATTCTATTAAAATCAAAAGCACCAAACTTTACTTCACCTGTTATGTTATACTTTAAAAACTGTTAAGAAATACTCCGCAGGTATCACTTAAAAACTGGCTGTTCTCATTGGGATCATGTGAGTTTCTGAATGGCCTGAACCAAAACTGAGTTTCAGCTTCACCTGCTCCCTGTCTCACCTCACTCTGTTTACACCCAACGCTAAAACACTCTCATTGAGCCAAGCAGCACCCACAGTGCAGCCCTGTCATTTTCATTGTCTGCTCACACCTACACTTCCCTCAGTCTCCTGTACTGTTCCAATGCATCTCAATGGGAGCTCAGGAACAGCAACTCACCTTTCAATTCAGTCCTTTGTAACCCCAGAGTCTACATGGACCTCAGCAGTTTCTGGATGAATGGATAGTTGGTAGAATCTGGAACATTCCACCTGGAAAGGTGCTGGAATTTGAGTCCAAAAGGAGTTTTAATGAGAAGTTTGCAGGTAATTGAAAATAAAGAGTTTATAGGTTAACATCATGAAGTGGGTGATTGGATCGAAATCTGACAGTTCTTACAAAGAGACGAGGTGTAGCTTGGATAAATACGTACTCCTTCTCAGGCCAATTATCTCCTTCCTCAGCTGCAGAGCCCAGAAAGCAACACATACCCAAAGGGTGATCCAACCACGAATTTGTACATCTTTCTGTTTAACAAAAATATTAGAAATATTTTCCCGCAAACAGAACAGACAAACTCTTCTCCTTCCACAGTTAAATGCCAATGACGTTCAGATCCTGATGACTCCATCGACTGTAAAAACTTGCTTTGAGATCCCAGCCTCAATTATTCTGATTTAATATCCTATGAAATGAATTCACAAAACAAAACTCACAGTCAGTGCAGGAAGAATATAAAGACATACTTTTCTCTTGGTACGTGCTTGATGTGTTAATGCCTCTCTTCAAATCGCACCCCTCATCCTAGGAAGGAGACATGCACAAGCGCCTCACCTGTACCTTGCCCCTAATAAAGATGGTCACCATATCCCAGGGCCGATCACCGCCTGAGGGCCGCAGCCGTTTTTCCACCTGCTGCAAACACGGGACCCAGAGTTTCTAATTCAGACTAACGACCCGCACAGAGTGTAATTAAAACTTCCCAGTCTAAAGTGACTCATGATCTCCGTCTCCGAGGCACTGCACGTGGCACTGCATCAGCAGAGTTACTGGTGACGTGTCATCCCATTGGCCACGCCCCTCATTCACTCCCATTGTTTGGATGACCAGCTGGTTCCACTTGGTCCACCACCTTTTCCTATTGGTCCGAAGCTGCCATCAATCAGCTGGACTCCATTGTGACGTCAGTGGTGGGATCCTCCCCCTGTCTGAATTAAACCCGGAAGGTGTATGGATGGGGTCAATAAGGAACAACAAGCAGAAATCTCAGCAGGTCTGGCAGCATCTGGGAACAGAAATCTGTCCAGTGGCCCATCCTCAGAACCGATGGGAGCTGGGAAAATTACAATCCTGACAGTGTGGAATCAGGCCATTCGGCCCAAAGTGTTAACAGCGTTCCTCCGAAGAATATCCCACCCAGACCCATTCCCCTACCCTGCTACTCTACAGTTCTCCTGACTAATGCACCTTACCTACACATCCCTGAACATTATGGGAAATTTAACTTGGCCAATTCAACTAACCTGCAGATCTTTGTACTGCAGGAGATAGGGGTGAAAGAGTAAATAACAGGGAGGGACAGAACCCAAAGAGAGACCATAACATTTGGAAAGACAAAGGAGTGGATTACGTTCTGGCTGGGGGGGGGGGTGCATAGCTGTTAATGGAGGGGACAGGAACCTGTGTCTGGCAGCATCTCAGTGGAGGTGGCGGAAATACGACTGATGATCTACGTTCTGCTGCAAAAACAGACCCCAAGCTTCCAGTTGCCTGCCACTTTAACACACGAGCCTGTTCGCTGGCCAACATCTCTGTCTCACGCTTACTGCAGTGTTCCAGTAAAGCCTGAACATACCAAATTGCCCCGTTTTTCAAGGACTGCAATTTCCCCTCCCACGTCGTCAATACCATCGAATGTGTTTCCTCCACTTCCCGCACCTCTGTCTTCGAAACCCACACCTCCAACTGCAAGGATAGAACCCTCCCCAAGTCCTTACCTTCCAACCAGATACAACACATCATCCTCTGCCATTTCCACCACCTACAATCAAACCCCACCACTATATTCTTAAGGGGTTTTACAGGATAAATAGTGAGAGGATATTTCCCATCATGGGGGAGTCCAAAACCAGATTCTGTGTCAGTCACAGAATCAAGGCTTCCGTTTCAGATTCATCAAGTTTAAGGCAACACCGACGCGGGTAAGGGGTTTCAGTAGCAATGGAGCTGGGGTGAGGAGGAGACAAACAATGTTTAAGAGATTGGAATTCCTGGTGTTTGGGATTGTGTAGATGTCTGATCAGAAGGTCAACTTGGGGTCAGATATGACAGCAATATTGTGAAGAGTGTAGTTCTGCCTCAGACAGTTCCCAGTGAGAGGGAGGGGCTCAGCAATAAGGGAAAGGAATTTGTAAGGCAATGGGTTTAACCATTACAACGTTTCATTGGAGGAAACTGCAGCTAATCGAGTAGTGGGAGTGTGGTAAGCAGTTTGATAACTGAGTAACATTGGAGTAATGGAGAGGGATGATGGGGAGGAAGAGTTGGGCATCGTCAGTGTACATGTGAATCCCAACATGGTGCTTTTGCACAATGTCACCTCCTGGCATTGTACGTGAGATACAGGAGGGACCAAGGACACCAAATGCAAGGAATTCAGAAAGGAAAGGGAGAGTGTAGATGGAGCAGGATTTTAGAAGAGAAGGGCATAACCAGAAAAGACAGAAGGAGGAACAATATCTGTGAATCGGTGAGGGGGACTGATGAGGAGGAGGAGGAAAGAGAGTTCGAAAGTCTGTAGTTTAGTGAGATTAGGGTAAAGGGTCAAGATGAGCTCTGATAAGGCTTGACATGAGATTGGAGAAAGATGTCAGTTTAGGACAAAAACCAGGAACACTACGTGAGGCAGTTTGGCTCCGTGGGCGAGTGGGAGGAAGAGAAGCAACAGATCGGATTATCTCAGTCTTAGTGACAAAGAAACTCCATGTGCTCCAAACTCTTGTTGTTGGAGAGAAGGATAGAGGAGACAGGATGATGTACAGTGTGTCACAAAGAAACAAAACTTGGGTAAGTGATATTTAAAGTGAGTGAACAAACTTAATGTATTTAACGTTTATCCAAAATGTTAAAACAAATGACTGAAGTCCTGGTTCAAATCCCATCTTGGCAGATGGTGGAGTCTGAATTCAAGAAAAAAAGAACTGGAATTAGGAATCTCCTGATCTCCATGAAACCATTGTCAATGGCAAAAGAAATCCTGCCAACCTGACAGTGGCCCAGCCAGCTACTCACTGTATTAATCACTGCAAAGTCTCAACAAAGGAATGAAACTGAATGGACCGCTTGGTATCTAAGAAGGCACCAAGAGTACTCTGGAGTACTCAGCATTGACTCCAGAGACCAGGAAGTCTCACGGCTCCTGCTGATAACCACGTACCATCCTCCCTCGGCTGATGAATCAGTTCTCCTTCATGTTGAACAACATTTGAGGTAGCACTGAGGAAGTAAAATGGCGTCAAACATACTCTGGGTACAGGATTTTTATATCTACAATCGAGACGAGCTCTGCAACAGAATTAATGACTGAGCTAGTCAGGCCCTAAAGGATATAGCTGCTCAACTGAGTCTGCAGCGGGTGGTGAGGGTACCAACAAGAGGGAAAAACATACTTGATCTCATTGTTATGAATTGACTAGCTGCAGATATATCTGTCCATGAGAGTATCAGTAAGAGCGACCATCACAAATTCCTTTTGGAGACAAAGTCTTGCCTTAAAGTTGAGAAAAACCGCCATTGTGTTGAGTGACACTATCACCGCTCTAAATGGGATCGACTTTGAAGAGATGTAGGATCTCAAACTGGACATCTCTGAGGCACTATGAAACATCAACAGCAGCAGAACTGTACTCCAGCACAATCTGTAATCTCATGGGTTTGTAAATCCCACTCTCAACCATCACAATGTACAGTAAAGGAGGGCATGCCAAGAGCAGCACCAGGCATACCTAAAAATGAAGTGCCAACCTGGTGAAGCTATCAAACAGGACTACCTGCATATCAAACAGCATCAGCACAAAGCAACAGAGCTAAGTGATCCTACATCCAATGGAACAGATTGGAGCTCTGCAGTTCTGCCACACCCAGTTGTGAACGGTGATGGGCAATGAAACAACTCACTGGAGGAAGCATCACAGATATCCCCACCATTACTGATGGAGGGGCCTTACATATCCATTCACCAGATGAGATGACAGCATTTGCAGCAATTTGCAGCCAGACGTGTCAAGTGGATGATGGATCTCAGCCTTCTCCAGTGGTTTCCAACATCACAGATGCGAGTTTTAAGCCAGTTCGATTCAGTTTGAATAACATCAAGAAATGGTTAAGTAGTGCAAAGGCTATGGGCCCTGCCAATATTTTGGCAATAATACTGATGGTTTGTGCTCCAGAACTTGCCACCCACCAAGCCAAGTACCGCTCCAGCACTGGCATCGACCAACAATGAAGAACAGGCATGTTCAACACAAAAACAAAGGGCAATCCCAACCCAGACAATTTCTTTCTATCAGTTCACACTCGATCAGCAGTAAAGTGATGGAAGTCGTCATCAACAGGGCGATCAACCAGCAGCTGAGCGACACTCATTTTAGGCTCCACCAGGGCCACTCAGCTCCCAATTGTGATACTGCCCTGTTTTTACCTGATTCACAACCTGACAACCAGAGGTGAGGAGAGTGTGATAGCTCAGTGCCTGTCCAAGACCACTATTTCTAGCTGATTCTACCCTCATCTCAGCTCAGATACTCTTATCTACCTTGTGTTATCTCCAGACTTCATTTTCCAAACACATTCCTGGCCAGCTTCCCACATTCAATCTCCCTGTAATCTCAAGAAAACCTAAATCTCTGCTGCCCAAGTACTCCCTTGTACCAAAAATTGTTGATCAATAAAAAGGCTCCTATTCATAAGCAACAACATAGAGCCATAGAGATGTACAGCAAGGAAACAGACCCTTCGTTCCAACCCATCCATGCCAACCAGTTTTTCCCAACACAATCTAGTCTCACCTGCCAGCACCCGGCCCACATCCTCCAATTTAAAATTCTCACCCTTGATTTAATTCCTAGCTCGCTGTATCACACACCCTTTGAGACCTTGACAACCCATTCTGTTCAAGACACCCAACGATTTGTTAAATCATTATTTCACCTGTGTGGCTGTTTCTACAGTTGCTAAAGCAACAAGGTCTTAAATTCGCAGTCAAAACCTCACAGGTCTGCTTTCCTCCTTTCAGACTTTCCTCAAAACCTGCTTATTTAGCAATGCTTTTGGTCACCTGACCTAATTTCAACCTTCTCTGGCCTCATGTCCAAAGTTCCCAATAATATTTTTGTGAAATTATAAGCATGTTCTTGATTTGGACGTTGTCTTCAAATCATCACTGTTGCTGAATGAGTAATCTGTAATGTTTCTTACCCAACCACATTGTGGGAGCACTTTCACCACACAAACTGCAGCTGGACAAGAAAGTCAAACATCACCCTCTCCACAGGCAATAGGGCTTTGGCATTAATCACTGGTATCTGTGGAAGGATAAACACAGTTGATGTTTCAGGGAGTGCAAAACAGATTACAGGGAATGAAAATGGTGCAGAATTTGATAGTCAGAAACGGAAGGAAAATGCACTTGCTTATTGGAAAAAAAGAATTCTTGACTGTCAAAGATTTTCGAGAAAAAAATAATCTGATAATAGAGCAGCACATGGTCAGGGGCTGGGCAGCAGTGAAAAATTAACTTACTAGAATCTCTGTTCAAGTAATAGTAAAATACTAATCAGACTGAAAATACACCTACTGTTCAAGACTGAGGAAGCTAGATTTTGACAAAGTGGTCACGAGGGAGGCCAGAGGTGAATCAGAGCAACGATCCCACAGTCATAGAGATGTATAGCACCGACACAGACCCTTCGGTCTAACTCATCCATGCCAACCAAATATCCTAACCTAATCTACTCCCATTTGCAACTACTTGGCCCATATCCCTGTAAACGCTTCCTAATCATATCATGTATCTATTTAGAGGCCTTTAACATGTTAATTGTACCAGCCTCCACCACTTCCTCTGGCAGCTCATTCCACCCACTGCATTAAAGAGTTGGCCTTTAGGCCCCTTTGAAATTGTTCCCCATTCACCCTAAAGCAATTCCCTCTACTTCTGGACACCACTACCCCATGAAAAACACCTTGTTCATTTACCCTATCCATGCCCCTCATGATTGTATAAACCTCCATAACATTACCACTCAGCCTATGGTAGTCCAGGAAAAACAGCCCCAGCCTTTTATGCCTCACCCTGTAGCTCAAATCCTCCAAACCTCACAACATCCTTGTACATCTTTTTTGAAACCTTTCAACTTTAACAGCACCCTTCTGATAGGAGGCAGGCCAGAATTACACACAATATTCCAAAAGTGGCCTCACCAATGTCCTGTACAGCAAAATGACCTCCCACATCCTATATTCGATGCTGTAACCAATAAAGGAAAATATACTGAACACCTTCTTCACTATCCTATCTACTTGCAACTTGACTGGCAATGAACTATTGTTAGAAATGGGGAAAAGTGTTGTTTTTGCAGATATAGAAAAAGCATACAGAAAAAGGAGTTCAGCAAGAGAACTATTAACTCTATAAGTATTTAGGGAACAGAATCTATAATTATGGTTAATTAAATACTAATTTTAGTGCGTAATTATTATAAGTTTCGAATAAGTTCAATGTTTGAAATAAAGTTCAAATAAGTTTTGTTTAAAACTTGTGTTTTCAGCAAAACGCTGAGGTAACCAACATGCTTGAGCTATACAAGTCAATGAAATATGCAGGGATGGAATGTACCAGCAGAGTTGATACAACATGTTGAACCAGATCATGATGTACCTATGGACAATCGTCAATGGACAAGTGAGAAGGAACATCAAGATATAGGTTTAGCCTGTGTCAGCACTTACAGAGGGGAAAGTGGCCAACTTGGGGAGAAGGGGGCAATAAGGGTGGAGCATAGCTGGGCATTAATAGAAATCAATAAGAAAGATTGGGCAATATAGGAGCCAGTCATAGTCGGGAAAGATGACCTCACACAACTCAAAGGTACAACTGGTGTAGTAATTTGAATTTTTCCTCACTTCAATTGATCTGTACAATTGGAGTCCGATTCTTGCAAGATCGTAGAATAAATTGTCTCGTTTCCAGTTTTGGTGGTCTCATCTAAACTTTATTGATTTTGCTTTTAACACGATGAACCTGCAGTCCAAGGTCTCTTTGTTTCGCCATTCAGTGTATATGTCCTGCCCTGATTTGCTGTTCCAAAATGCAGCACCTCACATTCTAAATTAAACCCCATCTGATCAATATAACTCTGAGGTAACCTTCTTCCCTGTACACAATACCTCCATTTTAGATTAGATTAGATTACTTACAGTGTGGAAACAGGCCCTTCGGCCCAACAAGTCCACACCGCCCCGCCGAAGCGTAACCCACTCATACCCCTACATCTACCCCTTACCTAACACCACGGGCAATTTAGATGGCCAATTCACCTAACCTGCACATCTTTTGAGTGTGGGAGGAAACCCACGCAGACACGGGGAGAACGTGCAAACTGAACCCGGGTCTCTGGCGCTGTGACGCAGCAGTGCTAACCACTGTGCCACCGTGCCGCCCACGGTGTATGACCTGCAAACGTATTTACTATACCTCCTATGTTGACATCCAAATCATTTAAATGAATGACGAAACAAATCCAGAAATGAACACCCATCTCTCTAGGTTTGAATATGCTCTGTGTCAATCCTGCCCTATGACTTTTACCAGAGAAACGCTGCACCTTGCCCCCTATAAAGATGGCGACTCCGCACGTGTCCAGTGAATCGTTGCCCCGAATAAAGATGGCGGCGCTCACTCAGCCCTGGAGCCGCTCTGAGGCAATTCCCCGTTTACTGCAAACGCGGGACTGGGACGTTCAAATTTATGTTTTCCGTTGTGCACAATTTGTTTATAAAACCTCTCCTCTCATCAGAACACAGTTTTTCTCCCGTTTCCCTGTTTATTTCTTTCCATACCGTAACCTTTCGCTCCATAACTCCCCGACCATTCATTACATCAACTCTGCGCCAGGGTGATCACGTGGTTTAGTCTAGTTCCGCCCATCATTCACTTTGACTGGTCGGAGGACCAAACGCCCCGCCAGCTCCTCCAGCTCCGCCCACCGTCCTTTCATTGGTCCGGTGCTGACATCAATCACCCGGGGTCCCTTTGTTGGGTAGATCATGCGCAGTGCATCCTGCTTTAGCTGACATGTTGGGTAATATGATGGGAGACCTGATGAAGGGCTTTTGCCCGAAACGTCGATTTCGCTGCTCCTTGGATGCTGCCTGAACTGCTGTGCTCTTCCAGCACCACTAATCCAGTATTTGGATTTCAGCATCTGCAATCATTGTTTTTACCAATATGATGGGAGAGTTTACTGAGGGGAAGAATTGGAGAAAGTGAGGACCGCAGATGCTGGAGATCAGAGCTGAAAAATGTGTTGCTGGAAAAGCGCAGCAGGTCAGGCAGCATCCAAGGAGCAGGAGAATCGACGTTTCGGGCATTTCCCCTCCCCCCACCTTATCTCAGTCCCAACCATTTCCCCTCCCCCCACCTTATCTCAGTCCCAACCATTTCCACTCCCCCCACCTTATCTCAGTCCCAACCATTTCCCCTCCCCCCACCTTATCTCAGTCCCAACCATTTCCCCTCCCCCCACCTTATCTCAGTCCCAACCATTTCCCCTCCACCCACCTTATCTCAGTCCCAACCCTCATACTCAGCTCCACCTTCTTGACCTGCAATCTTCTTGCCGACCTCTCCGCGCCCACCCCCTCTCCGGCCTATCACACTCACCTTGACCTCCTTCCACCTATCACACTCCCAATGCCCCTCCCCCAAGTTCCTCCTCACTACCCTTTATCTTAGTCTGCTTGGCACACCAACCTCATTCCTGAAGAAGGGCTTATGCGCGAAACGTAGATTCTCCTGCTTCTTCGATGCTGCTTGACCTGCTGCGCTTTTCCAGCAACACATGTTTCTGCTCTGAAGGGAAGAATTCCCTTTGTGTGAGCTCTGCAGTAGATTTCCTGTATTCATGGAGGGAATTCCCTTCCGACTCATGACTGTATCGCTGGGATTGATAAATCAATGCCAGCCGAATGAGTACATAAACACACCATTTTCACAACATCTGAGATCTTTAGCACATTGTATCATGCTCTTCTTTGGAGACAAAAAAGCATGAAATGGAGGCTCAAGGAATCGGAGCATGAGTAGGGCATTCATTCCCTTCAGCTTGTTTCCCCCTTTCTGTCAGATCATGGCTGGGCCAACCCAGGCCTCAACACCTCTTTAATGCTTGATTCGCGTAGCCCTCAACTGCTCAATATTTCAAAAATCTATCTGCCCTCTTTTAAAATAATTTGAGATAGAATCTGACCTTCGTGGTGGGAAAGATGTTGAAGTCTATTATAAAGAATGAAATTACGGCACATCTGGATAGTAGTAACACGATAGGTCAGAGTCAGCATAGATTTATGAAGGGGAAATCATGCGAGACTAATCTTCTTGAATTTTTTGAGTATGTAACTCTGAAGATGGACGAGGGAGATCCAGTAGATGTAGTGTACCTGGACTTTCAGAAAGCTTATGATAAATTCCCACATTGGAGGTTAGTGACCAAAATTAGGGCGCATGGTATTGGGGGCAAAGTACGAGATTGGATTGAAAATTGGTTGGCTGAGAGGAAACAAAGGGTAGTGATAAATGGCTCCATTTCAGAATGGCAGGCAGTGACCAGTGGGGTACCGCAGGGATCCGTGCTGGGACCGCAGCTTTTTACAATATATGTGAATGATATAGAAGATGGTATCAGCAATAATATTAGCAAATCTGCTGATGATACAAAGCTGGGTGGCAGGGTGAAATGTGATGAGGATGTTAGGAGATTACAGGGTGACCCGGACAAGTTAGGTGAGTGGGCAGCTGCATGGCAGATGCAGTTTAATGTGGATAAATGTATAGTTATCCACTTTGGTGGCAAGAACAGGATGGCAGATTACTACCTAACTGGAATCAATTTAGGTAAAGAGGCAGTACAGAGAGATCTGGGTGTTCTTGTACACCAGTCAATGAAGGCAAGCATGCAGGTACAGCAGGTAGTGAAGAACCTAAGAGCATGCTGGCCTTCATAACAAGAGGAATTGAGTATAGAAGCAAAGAGGTGCTTCTGCAGCTGTACAAGGACTCTGGTGAGACCACACCTGGAGTACTGTGTGCAGTTCTGGTCTCCAAATTTGAGGAAAGACATTCTGGCTTCTGAGGAAGAGCAGCATAGGTTCACAAGGTCAATTCCTGGAATGGCAGGATTACCTGACAATGAAAGACTGAAGCGACTGGGCTTGTATACCTCTGGGTTTAGAAGACTGAGAGGGGATCTGATTGAGACATATAAGATTTTGAAAGGATTGGACACTCTGGCAGCAGTTTCCGCTGATGGGTGAGTGCCGAACCAGAGGACACAGCTTAAAAATACGGGGTAGATCATTTAGGACAGAGATTGGGTGAAGAAGTTTCTCCTCGAGAGTGGTGGCTGTGTGGAATGCTATGCCCCAGAGGGCAGTGGAGGCCCAGTCTCTGGATTCATTTCAGAAAGTGTTGGATAGAGCTCTTAAAGATATTGGAATCAAAGGTTATGGAGATAAGGCAGGAAGAGGATACTGATTAGCAATGATCAGCCATGATCATATTGAATGGCGGTACAGGCTTAAAGGGCAGAATGACCCACACTTGCACGTATTGTCTATTGTCTAGGATCACAGATTCCCCACTGTGTGGAACAGGCCCTTCAGCCCAACAAGCCACACTGACCTTCCAAAAAGTAACCCAAGACCCATTCGCCTACCACATTTAGCTTTCACAATTCCTTGAGCTGGAAAATTCGAGCAATTCACTGAGAAAAAAAATCTTTACATTTTGTTTTTAAATGAATGTTCCCTTCTGTAATGTCCCCTGATTTGAGACTTCACTGGTGCTAGAAAATCTAGTCAATATCTACCCCGTCAAGCTCCTCAAAATCTTGTTTCCACAAGATCACCCCTTCATTTGTTGAGATTCGATTGAATAATGACGTAACCTGTTTAGCTATTTTTATAGGTCAACCTTTTCATCCTTGAAGCAGCTAAGTGAATCTTTATTGAATGGTCTCCAATACTGGTTTATCCCTTATTAAATATGGGAGCTAACATTGTATACAGTCCTCCAAGTGAGGTCTCAGCAACAGCCAGTGTGGTTAACCAATCCTCAGTCCATACTAATACATTACGCCGATACCATGAGCTCCTAAATTGTGCAATTAACTTTTATGTAGCACCTTATCATTTGCATTTTTTAAATCCAAATGCAGAACATCATTGGATTGCCCTTTATCAGCCCTGTTTGTTATCTCCTCAATGAACTGTCGCAAATTTGTCAAATACCATTTCTCTTTCAGAATACCCAGTCTACCATGTTTCAGGATAAGCCTTTCGAAATGTCCTGCTATTTCTGACTTTTATATTCAACTCTGTCGTATTACCAAAACAGATATTAAACTAACTAACTGGGTGGCGCGGTGGCACAGTGGTTGGCACTGCTGCCTCACAGCGCCAGAGACCCAGCTTCAATTCCCGCCTCAGGCTACTCTCTGTGTACAATTTGCACATTCTCTCCGTGACTGCGTGGGTTTCCTCCGGGTGCTCCGGTTTCCTCCCACAATCCAAAAATATGCAGGTTGGTGAATCGGCCATGCTAAATTGCCCGTAGTGTAAGGTGAAGGGGTGAATGTAGGGGAATGGGTGTGGGAGGGTTGTGCTTTGGCGGGTCGGTAGGGACTTATTGGGCCGAAGGTCCTGTTTCCACGCTGTAAATAATCTAATCTAGTCTATAGTTTCCTGATTTCTGTCTCCCTTTCCTTCTTGAACAGGCTCATCAATCCACTGGATGTTCCCTGTCTCCCTTGATTCTGGAATATTCCAATCAATGCCTTAAATGCCTCTGCAACAAGTTGCCTTAAAAATGTTTGATCCAGGCCATTAGGTCCTGTCTGCCTTTAGTCTTATTAGTTGGTCAATACTTTGTCCCTTGTGACAAAAACTGTTATAACATTTTACTTCCCATGATTAACTCGCTTATTTGTTACCTTTAGGATGATAACGGTATTCTCCTTCATGAAGATC